>NC_140968.1:55681120-55773620 GCF_056783735.1 Eptatretus burgeri
ATATATATATATATATATATATATATATATACATATATATATATATATATATATATATATATATATATATATATATATATATATATATATATATATATATATATACTGTTGAAAAAGAAATTATTTGTCTGTGTAAATACATGAAAATATAGTCCCCCCAGCTGAAACACAAAATGACAGGGCAGCTGCTGCTATTTTGTCTCCACACTGTTGTGGTAACTGCAAACAGTTTGGTCGCACACTGGTCACCGTTTGGCCGGAGAAGCAACTTAATTTCAGTTGTTCCCCCCTCGTCTCTTGACGATCTATGTTTCAGAATTAGCAATCGAGATCCATCGGAAATTCTGAAAAGGAAACCTTTTGCCACATTTGAATCGAGCTTCAACCTGGAGCAAAACGGCAATGCCAATGTATTCACTTTGTTGGAACTTTGAACACACAAATGTCGCCTGCCGGCTAAATCCTAGCGAGCGGCAAGACGGATGTCTTGGCACTTGAGTGCGGCTCTCTGCTAAACCATGCCATTGTGCGTCCTCACAGCATCCTCCCTTTACTCGGACATGTGGGGCGGTGCTACATCCAGGACACAGGTCTCAGCCCAGCAGGACCGTGTTCACCAAGGGTGCCCGATCGAGACGGTTCGTCAGTTTGTTGACATCACATCATCTTGTAAGTTTATCAGTTTTGTTGTTTGAATTATGTCGGTGTTTTCTGTCGTGTTTTTTTTTTTCCCCATGAGGCAGGCGATGAGTGATAATTAAGGAATGGTAACCCAAGCTTTCTTTTTGTTTTTTTTCAGTAAACAGAAGCAGATAATTTTCTTCACCCCTGGCGCATCTGTATGCGATTTGGTTTCTCATCTGAAGCATGTTATCAATTGCAATTATCGCAATTGTGGGATTATGAAAATGTTGCATCTGGTTTAAACTTGTGGTTTTTGTTAATCTCATGACAAAAACAACTGACAGCAAAACATTAATATCTGCTTCCATTGAATTCAAACGCAAATTTCAACCACTGAGCTTGATATGTTAGAATGCTCGGTAGCAGAAAACGTCAGCCAGTGGATGTTGTGCCCTATTTGACATTTGGAATGTAACCGGCTAACCGCACTGCTTAGGTGACCACTTCCACTTCGAATTACTGAAGGGACGATTCCATGTGTCACCATCTTCACGCCACGATCTTACTCATGAGTTGTCTCCCTCCGGCAACATTGCAACTTTTCTTTTGCAATGCCTTCATTAACTGCCTTGTGATCAAATGAGTACTTTTGGAACAAATGTGCCACTTGTACAAGGATATGCAAGGAACTTGGACACAACAGGAGATGAATTGGCCCATCATTGCTGCGCTCGATCAGATCTACACCATATTAATTCAATCTGCTGGTTTATCAAGCTGAGCTTGATTTTGATTTGTTGGTGGGGTTGTAGGGGCCGAGAAGGAAGAAAAGTGGGAAGATTTGGGATGTGGAGCGGGGATAGGGGAAATTAATCAATACTGACAGCACATTCACTTTTTGATAAGACCCTCTTACAAACATCACAATCGCTACACATGGATACCATCACCGATTCCATAGCTAAACAACCAACCAGTCTTATCAATATCCCTGTACCCCTCAATCTTCAGTGCTTCTAGGTATATCATGACAATTTAAACGTATCTGCTGTTTCTGCTGCCACGACATATCCAGGGAGGCCGCTTGATGTATGTACAAGATAGATAATTCAACAATGCATAGCCTCGCCAAGGTATTTGTCAAGATTACCCCTTTTACACAAACCACTGAGTGTGAACCCTTTGGAGATTACAAAGGTTTTTTACAATGTGGCATATGTATGTTTAATGGCAAATGTATTTGATCATTATTCCTGGCTGCATGTGTGATGAAATTTATTTTAATGCCTAAGAATGAACAATATAGATGACGGTAGATCGATTTACAGACAAAACAAAATGCACATTCAACAAATGTGATCAGGTCAGGTCACGTATGGGAGCATGCGCCGGAGCAGCGCATCGCTGCGTCCACTTTCCGCCGGTACTCCAGTGGCCTCCGTCTGGCCATCCTCCAGGCATATGCCTGGCCCATTCCCGGCCCGTTAGCCTCCTCCACTCATGAGAGTCCCTCACTGAGAGAATCGAGTGAGCAGGATCAGCAACAGGATAACGAGCCACAGGGCTATACAGCTGCAGCTGATGCTCACAGACTATGCAGGTAACAAATCTCATTTGAGTCTCTCTCAGCAACCGCTCGAACACAAAAGTCCGACCAGCATTAGCCAAGGATTCTCTGAAGAGACCTTGTGAGAAAGAAATTCAGTCTCCATCTCAGATCCCTGATCAGAGTCCAAGTCTCACATCCATAGAGCAAGACTGGAAGCAACAATGACCTGAAGACTTGGACTTTTATTGTCCTGCATAGATACCGACAGTGTCACACCCCATGATCCAATGAATCCATGACCCCCGAGGCCCAACCCAGACATGTATTGACCTCTGGTTCACAGCCAGCAGAGGCATGAATATCACTGCCAAGGTAAGCGAATCTCTCTGTGACATCAACATCCTCACCACAAACAGGTGCAGACAAGATAGCAGCAATCCAAGATGTCCATTGAATGCCTTGATCTTAGTTTTGACCAAGGAAACCTAGAATCCCAGCGGCTCTGACTCCTCATTCAGCACGTTGAGGGCCACCAAAAGGATATCTCGAGTCTCTGCAAAGATGACTGCATCATCTGTGAAATCAAGGTCCGAGATCTTGACATTCCCAAACGATGCACCACAGCTTGATGCCTCCGACAGCCTCCCTAGAATCCAGTCCATACAAGTGCTGAAAAGTGTAGGGGCCATTACACACCCCTGACAAACTCTATTGACAACAGGAAATAAGTCGGAGATGGTATCACCACATCTCACAGCACTCTAAGTACCAGAGAATAGTTCAGACATCAGATTGATCACTTTTGGTGGCACCCCAAGAAGACCAAGAATCCTTCAGAGGGCATCCCGAATCACTGAATCAAATGCTTTGCAGAGATCAACATATGCTGCAAGCAGCCCCTTCTGAAACTCTCACCTGCGTTCAGTGAGGACCCGAAGAGCAACGATACGGTCAAATGTTGACCTCTTTGGTGTAAAGCCTAACTGCTCTGGGTGTTGGTACTCAAGCAGATAGTGATAAATGCTATCAAGAATTATCTGAGCAAAGACCTTGCCTGGCACTGAGAGCAGCGACCCACCTCGGCAGTTGTTGCAGTCATGGCGATCACCCTTGCCTTTCCATAGAGGGACAACAAGGCCCCTCTTCCAGTCAGTTGGGATGATGCCTGTGTTCCAGGCAGAGCATCGAACTGCATGCAATGACATGAGTACAGCATTTCCACCAGCATTGAGAAGTTCAGTGTGGATGCCACAGATCCCTGGAGCTTAACCCCATTTCAACCAATTTATCAGCCTGTGTTTCCACAAACGAAGGTGGATCACAGTTGATTGTAGGGTCAGTAATAGGGATAGTAACACTCCTGACATCCAACTCAACAGCTGGTGGATCAGCCTGGTCCAGCCGCTCAAAGTAACCGGCCCAGAGGGGCTTCACTTCGGTTTCCTCTGTCAAGAGCCCTCCGCTGTAACTTCAGTACACCGAGGGATGGGCTTGGAGGAACGCAATGCGTAAATTACCCTGGAAGCAAGACGAGAATCACTTGACAACAGGTGATGTTCTACCCCCTCACGGATTCCTCGCACATAGGCTTCCTTGTCCACCCTCAGCGCACTTTCAGTTTTATGCCTCAGCTCCCTGAACAGCTCAGCTCTGTCATTCAACCTGGCCCTGCAACTCTGGTCAATGGTATCAAATGTCCATTGAGAGAAAATTCTTCTTCACCCTTCGCTGAGTTCCAAGACATCCACCACCAACATCAAGGATCCTGGTCTTGAAGGCATTCCACAACTCTTCAGAATTCCCTAAAGCACTCAGACCCACCAATTCCCCACTCAGCCTGTTCGCAAACTTCTCAGTGACCTCATTCTTGAGCTTGCCAACATCCAGCCAAGGCTGGGATGGCACCATACTCCTCGATTTGAGTTGCAGCTTCAGAGTTGCTACAACAAGCCTGTGATCAGTATTGGGGAACTGAGAACTCTGGTAGACCCTGCATTTCTAGATCATCCTCCAGCGAACATCAACGAGGATGTGGTCAATCTCCTTTGCTGCACCACCAGCGTTGGAATACCAAGTCCAACGATGAGCTTGTGGGTGCTGAAACCATGAACCAGCCACCCGAAGTCCATAACTTCTTGCAAAGTGAAGGAACTTAGTGCTATTCTGGTTCACAGTTCCAGATCCATGGGGACCAACACAAGTCTCATGACCATCTCCATCAGTTCCATTCGATGCATTGAAATCCCCCAAAACTAGAAGAGTTTCTTGCCTGGGGCACTGATCAACCACAGACTCGAGCGTGGCATAGAATGCGTCCTTTATGGTGAGATCACTCGCCTCAGTCGGAGCATAAACAGAGACCAGAGAAGTGACACCCAAGGATTGCTGATTCCTTAGTCTCATAATATTCTCGTTTATCGGTGTTACCTCAATTATCATTGGATTCAGCTTATTGAACACAGCTACAGCAACTCCTTGGACAGGGTAACAATCAGTGACTAAACCAATAGTAGGTGCAACCACCGAGCATGATCTCGCCACTATCCAGTCTCCGAACCCCAGAGAGTGCTGCAACACTGATGTTCAAACGCTTGAGCTGAGATGAGCTCAACCTCAAGAGATGATGGTCAGCCATTGAGGGCTGTTGATGATTTTAACCGGACTCATTTTAAGAGGAAAAATACATTGCATTGTCTTGGGAAACCTTCCCTGACACATGCGTCAATCTTACTAAAATACACAATTTGGTGTATGTCTGTCGATTTGACTATTTTTTGACTGTGATACATTCGCTGGTTGCTTATCCAATCGCACCCAAACTTAACATGAGAACTAAGGGTCACACGATGGAGGTTGTAGCGATTTAACTTCCCCCCATCTTCAAGGGGGAGCTGTGCCTTACATGAACTCCGTGTTGAGGTGTATAATCGGTTATTATGGCTTTCATTGGGCACACCTTTCGGATGTAAAAGTTATTATAACCACAAACGATTCAGTCATTTCTGTTCAACATACAATTACATTTTTCAACAGTTGCTGTTAAACTGGAAGAACTTTGTAGAAAACTCAACGTGATTAAGGCATTTTATAGTTATTGCATCTCCCACAGATGAACGGATCAGAGCTTTTATGATTTGTTGTGTCTTTAGGTAAGCAGCAAGAATCTTGTGCGAACAAAGCTGCTTACATGAGACTTTACGCATGAATGATGGAGGTTGTGGCGATTAAATTGCCCCCCTCCCCAAGTGGCTGTTCCACCTTGGGAGGGGAATGGGATTGGGAGTCCGTTTGAAGGTGTATATCTGTGTTTAAGCTAATGGTGGCATTCTTCCAAAGCCGCTTCTCACAACAAGCTCCAATGAGCTAAGATCCTCGTCCTCTTAATAATGACGTCATAAAAACGAATATGACGTCATTGTGATGTATCAGGTTTGCGATAAATTATATCTGTGCTCATGCCCAGCTTGATTCCCGCAAACAAAATTCAAACAGCTTGCCCAGTTTCGGAGATAATGGTATAGGCGATTTCCATTAGCGGCGATATTATGACGTTAACTTTTTTTCTAGGAAGAATTTCCAAAATCGGAGATGGTTACTGCCTGCGCGTGGGCTTTCTTCATATACATGGCAAGTTTCACGAAGATCCGATGAAAACTCTGGGTTGTGAAACAAAAAATGTCAAAAAATAGGAATGATGTCATAAAAATTGATATGACGTCATAGTGATGCATCATATGTGTGGCAATTCATCTATGCTAATGCCCTGTTCGATTCCCGCAAACAGAATTCAAAAAGCTTGCCTAGTTTCGGAGATAATTTTTTCGGCAATTTCCATTAGCGGAGATATTTTGACGTCATAACTTTTTTTCTCGGAGGAATTTTCAAAATCGGAGATGGATACTGTCTGCGCAGGGTATTTTTACATATTGTTACGGTTGTGGAAATTCACAGATCACCATTCAGGTTCCCTGAAGATCAGTTATGTCGATAAGTGTGTGTCCAGAGTAGATTTCCACACCAATGTCTAAAGGGAATTATTCGTGTGCCGGGCTGTGCATCTTTGAGTTAGCCGTTATTCTGTTCTGTCTTTTATTTCAAGCAAACAGCATCTCTTCAACGACACCACAGCGCCAACCACACTGCAACCACACCACCTCCACCACCACAACAGCATCTCAACAACCATGCCACCCCACCACAGCGCCAACAACGACATCTCAACCACCACGCCATCTCCACAAACACCACCATAGGAGCCACATTCTCCAGAAGGATCACCCTCCTCTACAAACAAAGAGCCAAGCCGAACTCTCCTGGAATTTTCCCTCAGAATGACATAAGAAAAGAACGTCGGTTATCAGACCAAAAGAGCCAAGCCGAACTCCCCTGGAATTTTCCCCCTCGCGTCAAGAAGGGAGGGGCAAACGCTCCGGGGCGATAAAGGGCTGCGTCGGAACGCCGAGAGGGAGTTGGCAGTTGGCGGTTGGCGAGTGGGTGATAGAGTCTCTCTCCTTAGTCTCTCTCTCCTTAGTCTCTCTCCTTGGTCTCTCTCCTTGGTCTCCTTGGTCATTGGAGGTGCCGTTGGAGGTGTCGTTGGAGTCGAGAGTTGAGTTGGGGAGCTGGTGGAGTCCAGTGGAGTGCGGGCAGAGACATCGACGGTCGCCCAGCGAGTCACCAAGGGGGTGGTAGGTAGCCTGCTCGGTCTCTCGGGGCCCCTGCGGTCATCCTGGCTCCGAGCAATCATAAAGGCTTACGAGCCCGGTGCTTCTCTTCTTTCTTTTCGGCGGTTTTTGCATGGAAGTCTGTGGCACCTTGTCCTTTAAGTAGTGAACTGACTAAGTGCATGTGCATGGTAAAATAGATAACGGCTGTAGGTCTTTTTGCTCGTGTCTTGTCCCTTACCCCCATTCATTGCATACGTGTACAAATAAATGTCCCCTTTGTTGAATATTCACCTGCTCGTTGCGTCCCTTCCTCCATTAAACTGCCGTAATTGCGTTCGGAATATTAGCTGGTTTTTAACACCGATAAGATAATCGGGTCCGATGGGGCTTGGCGATTTAAAACCGCTCGGCAATCGCAAACGGAACAAGCTGCTTAAAGCGGCTCGTTTTCGTACAGGCTCCGTTGAGGTGTAAATCCCCGGCTTTTCTGTCTGCGCGAATAATTAGGTACATCGACAATTCGGCGATCAACCCTGTCGCGCGTGGACAGAAGAGTTGGCTGATTTATGGTGTGGTTAACAACACCCGTAGCTGGGTTTCGGCGTCGATCTGAAAAGCTGCGACTGGATTGCCACGTTCGGTGGGCGCACGCGGCCGCAATTAGCTAAAGGCGGTCGTCCGCACGCTGGAGTGGCGAGAATCCACAACAATATATATGCCAAGTTTCAGGAAGTTTTGATGAAAACTGGAGGCTGTGAAACAAACTAGTTTCGGAGATATTGGTGTAGGCGATTTCCATTAGCGGCGTTATTATGTCGTTAACTTTTTTCTACGAAGAATTTCCAAAATCGGAGATGGTTACTGCCTGCGCGTGGGCTTTCTGCATATACAGGACAAGTTTCATGAAGATCCGATGAAAACTCTGGGTTGTGAAACAAAAAAATGTCAAAAAATAGGAATGACGTCATAAAAATTGATATGACATCATAGTGATGAATAATATGTGCGGTAATTCATCTCTGCGAATGCCCTGTTCGATTCCCGCAAACAGAATTCAAAAAACTTGTCTAATTTCGGAGAAAATTTTTTAGGCGATTTCCATTAGCGGAGATATTTTGATGTCATAACTTTTTTTCTCGGAGGAATTTTCAAAATCGGAGATGGTTGCTGTCTGCGCAGGGTATTTTTACATATATATATGCCAAGTTTCAAGAAGTTTCGATGAAAACTGTAGACTGTGAAACAAAAAACTCCACAATAACAACAACGTGAGTAAGACTTCGAGATCCTCCACGAGGATCTAAAAAAACATCATTCATGATTATAATAGCATAATATTAATGTCTGCGCAGGGTATTTTTACATATATATGCCAAGTTTCAAGAAGTTTCGATGAAAACTGTAGGCAGTGAAACAAAAAACTCTACAATAACAACAACGTGAGTAAGACTTCGAGATCCTCCACGAGGATCTAAAAATAACATCATTCATGATTATAATAGCATAATATTAATGTTATTACAAAACAATATCCAATCCACCCTCCCCAAGGCGTTTTTGTGACGTGCGATATTGCCCTCCACATCCTCCCAGAGGTGGTCTGATCCTTCGAATCTCTCTCTCTATCGAGTGCAGCCTGTGGCTGCTGATTGGTTGGGGACGCGGCTATGCCGCTGATGTAGTGTCCTCTTTACCAGTACACTGGTGCTCATTTTGCTGACCTCGGAAGGATGACAGGCTGGGTCAACCTCCTGGTGTATTTTTTTTAGCAGCGTTCGCTACGCTGCTCATGGAGAGCTCGGCGTTGTTGTTGTTGTTGTTCTTCTTCTTCTTCTTCTTCTTCTTCTTCTTCTTCTTAAACCTTAACCTCTCGGACTTGGCTCTTGTTTATACAAGATCCGGATCTCCTTAAATACTAAGCACATGTACACATCCTCGCATTGAGGGTGCCTTTTGAGAGCGTCTATCATGAACTTTAAAATATATTCGGACATTTGCTTTAAAGTTTCGAAAAGTTCACGTTGCTATTTAAAGATTATTCCATTTATCGTATTGTAATTTCGTAAATACACTATTTATTTCGTAAATACACTATATATCGTAAATACGTAAATACATTATGACGGGTCTCGCTATTGGCTTAATCAAGGCACGTGACGAAATATCGGAAGTTGTTTTTTTTTTTAGCCGACAAAACCTTTCGGACGCTGCTCTTGGACACATTTGTCCTTGTTTAATTCAGCGGCCAATGGGGCTTGTACTCAGGACCCTAGGATCCCAAGCCACCACCCTAACCACTAAGCCAACACCAGGTGATCCTTCGAATGACCTGATCTGACATGTTGTAATGTCATGCATGGTCTGATACTTTCAATTATCTGATCTAAATCTTATTAAATATTCAAGTGAGCCACTTGGCGAGCACTCTATAAGCTGATTGGTAATGGAACACACCCCTTCTTAACACATCGATCTTCTCAGTTGACAATATTTCATTATTTTTGAGGTTTAAATAAAGACCAGCCTTTTCACTTTCCTTCTTCACTGTCTGCAACACTTTCATGAAGTCCTCTTTACTTTCTGCTAATAGAGTGGTATCATCAGCATACCTTAGGTTGTTGATATATCTTCTTCCAATCCCGACACCAGCCTCTATGTCATCCAAGTTATATTTTTCGTCAAAATTATTCGAACCACAAATTAATTGGTCTCCTTATTCTTCTTTTGTGTGGTCCGATCGTCAGTCATTCAAGATGCAAATCTAGCAGATCTGAACCATTCTCGGGCCTGCTGATCAAGCTGTGCGAGAGCGTTCCAACCTCCTACCAACTTGTGGATGGGACACTCTTCCACCAAGTGTTCTACAGTTTGGGATTCTCCACAAGCACAGCTTGCTGTGTCATCCAGGTTCCAGGGATACATGCAAGCCTTAAAGTGTCCAATACCTGCATGCATTCTGTTCAGGTGGCATCACCCCTTTCTTGGAAGTCTGGAGCCAACTGAAGAGCTGGAAATGGATGGCAGGCGCTGCCATCTGTCTTCAGATTGCCTCCTTTTCCACTCTGAGAGGAGCCATTGTTTTCTGCTCTCTGGGCTGTCTGCCTCGATGTAAGACTGGGCTGCCCTGATGAAAGGTTTTCGAATCTTGAGGACTCCTGTGACTTCATGGGACTGACTCAATATGTGAGCTTTCCCACCTGGATTTCTCACAATGGCAAATCCTCCCTTCTGGATTTGGTGATGACTAACTTCCCTGAAAATGTCTCTTGCTCTTCCTATCACCCAATTGCTTCATCTGATCATGTACTTGTGAAGATCATCATCTATCTGGCTATTGTCAGAGAGCTGCCTCAACACCAGCGATTTTAGCAGTTCACTCAGGCAGATTGGCAGAGACTGCAAGCAGCCCTCTCTTTTCAAGACTGGTCTCCCATATCTACTGCCCCTGATATTAACTCAGCCTGAGAATTCTTACACAGAAACCTGTTCTCTCTCATGCACAGATTCATTCCATCGTGTCTTCAATTATCCTACCCTTCTTCCTGTCCATGGTACACTGAATCCTGTGGTGAGGCAGTTACTCTGAAACAATTTGCCTTCTCTTACTGGAAGGAAAATCCAACCGAAGACAATCTCGGTGCATTCCAAAAAGTCCGCAACAAGTTTGTATCTACTCTCAGGAGAGTCAGAAAACATCTGTTGAACCTCATTAATTAACTTTCAAACTTGTCTCTCTCCTCTAAGACCTGGTGGTGCCTTGTTCAGTCTGTCTCTGGAGTATGCTCTCCTTCCATCCCCTCTCTCTCTTCAAATTGCTCCCTTCTCTCTCTTCCACTCATGAGTAGGCCAATGCTTCAATTCTGTGTTTGCTTCCAAATCTTGTGTCCCAAACCTCTCACTCTCGGTACCCACTCTCCCCTGTCATACCCAACTGTTCCTGGACTCTGTGTCCTTTCCACTTGATAAGGTGGAGAAGTTTCTTTCAATCCTCAACTCTGACTCTGATACTGGACCGGATGGCATCAGCTCACAAGTCCAAAAAACCTACTCTGCAGCTCTTTGCACTTCCTCTCTCTGCCCTTTCACCCTCGGTCATCTTCCATCTGCTTTTAAATCAGCCATCATCACTGCATTATATAACTAGCAAAAACTGACCCCCTTAACTACAGACCTCTCAGCTTACTTCCAAACATCAGCAAGGTCATGGAATCCATCATCGCAGTTGATATGAAATACTTCCTTTTCTCCAACAACCTCATCTCAGATCACCAATTTGGTTGCAGACCAGGTCAATCCACCTTCGACATGCTGCTTCTACTGACCCAACAACACATGGAAGCTCTCAAGTCAGATATGAGATCATGGCCATCTCTCGAGATATATCTCATGCTTTCGATACAGTCTGGCATCCTGCCTTGCTCTCCAAACTCTCTGCCTATGGCATCCAAGGTCAACTCCACACTTGGCAAACTGACTTCCTCTACTGTCAGAGCCAATGTGTGGCTCTCAGTGCAATGCTTTAATCTCTTCTCACTGGCAAGGCTGGAGTGCCCCAAGGCAGTGTTCTTGGCCCAGTCCTATTCCTGATCTTCATAAATCATAAATTATGTCACTGACTCTCTGGAAAATCCTCTTTATCGATTTGCTGATGACTCTACACTCTGCCGTGGTATTCCTCATCCTTCAGACAGGCAGGCTGCAGCCTCTTCCCTCTCTTCAGACATTGACAAAATTGCAAGCTGGTCAAACACTTGGAATATGTTTTTCAAACCTGACAAATCTCACACTCTCACTATCTCTTTCCGAAAGGACCATCTGGCAAACCCTCCTATCTACTTTCTCAACAATACTCTGAAGGAAGTTCAGTCCTTCAAACTCTTGGGTCTCACGATCAGCCGCGATCTTTCTTGGGCAAACCACATTTCAAATTTGGCCTCCAAAGCCAGCTGCCGACTGGGCATCCTCCATCATACACAGTCCTTCTTTGACACACCTGAAGTTCTATCCACCTACACGGCTTTTATCCGCAGCTTGATGGAGTACTGCTCTCCCCTGTGGGCTGGCTTACCTGCTTCACATCTTGCTCAGCTTGATGCGTGGAAACCAAGGCCTTCAAGATTATTGAAATCTCCCACGATGAAGTTGAGTCTGTGGGCCTATCATTTCACCACCGCAGACAGGTTGGTGGTCTCTCTGTCTTTTATTGTATCCTCTCTGGTCTTGCACCCTGTGCTCATGTCACGCTTTGTTCCAGGTTTCTGAAGGGCACACATGGTCCACCATCAAATCCCATCTGGTGAAACCAGCTAAATCCAGGATCACTGCTCACCTCCACTCATTCATTCCTTTTTGTTTTTTGCTTGCCGCCTGTGGAACTAACTTCCACATTCCTTTCAATCCCATTCTTCCCTCCAAGTCTTCAAGACAGCTGTTCACCACTAACTCAGATTGTCCCCAACCCAAAACCATGACATTTTCTACCCTCGTTCCCCCTGCCCCAATCCCTCCTCCATCCAAATTTCCAGTTTTCATTTCTTGGTGTTCCTTCAGTATCCATCTTGTCCACCCCATGCATCTTTTCCTGTCCCCCATTCATCCCCACACCCTTTGTCCAAGTCTCCCTCTATCTTGGCCTTCTACTTTGCTGTTGGTGTTTCCCCCCTCTCTCTACTATTCCTTTTTTGTGTGTCGCTACTGTTCCTCCAAGCTCTGGGGTGGGGGGGGGGGGTGAGGGGTGTAGGGAATGCCTGGCTGGGTGAGCATTTCCCGGCGATGGTTTTGGGACATGTTGGACATTGAAAAGCGAAGGAGTTATTGCCCTTATGGTTGTTTCCTTTTGCATGTGAGCCAGCGGCAGCTTCGGCATCACATCTGAAGCCTGTGGCCAAGTTTCATCAAAATCGCGTGTTTGGGTCAAGCGATAATGACTGAAATGTTAACAGACTCACTACCTGACTGACTTACTTAAGGGCACTGCTCGATCGCACAAGCTCACTGGATTAAAGTACAGGTGAGCTTAAATTGAAAAGGCATGTGACACGTATGCATGGAAGCATGCAAGTTGGTGGGCAATAAATAGGCAAGAGCGTGCAGCAATGTGAAACTTTTATTGCTATTTCATGGCGATCGATGAAGAGGGTCAGTTGGTACACAGCTAAGTGTCAAGTTGCAATGCTCAGGTGGCTCACCATGTTGAGTGATCTCTCACCTCAGATGTCCTCTTCTCTTTCTCTCTGCGAAATCACCACTGCCACGTACTCTTGAAGGTTATTAAATACTAGAAGCACCCGCTCCCTACGGGAGTGGTCAAGCGGGTCATATTATATTTATGCCTATTTTACTCCAAGGGGTCCCAGGATTACACACCCAAAAAATGGTTGCGATCGGTTCAGCCGTTTTTGCGGTACCTGGGAACATACAGACAGACAGCCGGTGAATTATAGTAAGATGTGGCAAAAAAGATGAGGTTTTCCATTGCCTGATTAACTGCTCACTGCACCCACTGCCCACAGAACCGCTACTGGCTTCGTCCAAAACATGCAGAAAGGGCCATGTGGTGAGTGACGTCGTTTACAGGGTGAAGCTTTACGTTATCCTGTAGAGACCTCCAAGAAAAACCTTGTTCCGATGTACACCCTGGCAACTTATTGCAGCCCCAATGTCAACCACCTTCACACCAAACCAACTTGAGTATGATGTAAACAATGCATGAAGTGCATACACGATGCATGTGCACCCGTCAGTGGTGGGTGATGCTGTCAATGGCAGGGGCCGCCATAAATAGTGCGGGCCACTTTCAATTGCGCGTGATGCTTTCAATGGTGAGGGCCACTACCGTTAATGGTGCGGGCCGCTGCCGTCGATAGCGCGGGCCGCCGCCACCAATGGCGCAGCTGTCCAAAAAACATTGTGCCTCTGTGTGGACAAAGCAGCTACACCAAACACCTGGATGCCATCTCAAATTCTACATTGTCAACTGTCACTTAGACAAGAAAAACAACACCCCCTTATTTGCTGTCTGTGCTTTCAAATATTTCTCCACCTGATATCCATAACCAATACAGAATACTTCATGAATATCATTGTACCCAGACCAATGCAAAAGTCTCCCTCCAAGAAAATGTATCTACATCCTATCTCAAATCACGCAAGCCATTCTGGAGCACAGCTGGGGCCCTCATTGTCTTGGGATTGACATCCAAGACCAATGGTAATGGCACTAGGAAAATATCAGCATCCTCAACAAATAATTGATTCCTCACCCACCAGAAGAGCCTGCAGAATTTGAAACGATAGTTTTTGCAAAAACACACTCAGGAATGGCCGTGGATAATGTAATTTACTGTAATATTGTAATTAATAATAATAATTTACGTTTTGTATCCCACTGATAGGCCAGATCTGCATCTGGACTTGAACCAAAATCTAATCAGCTTGTTCTTGTCACCTAACCAACTCATCCACTTAGTTTTGTCACAACTTGTCCAAAACTTTTTGAAATATCGTGCTTTATGTCGTTTTTGGCTCCATCTCTCAATGGTGAAGAATCACTTAAAAAATATAAAAACATTCTCGTATCCGGATTCGTGTCTTCACCAAAATCAAATTGAATCATCCTTGGTATGGGAAGAGTAGAGGGTGCAAGAGCAGATGGTAGAAGACAATGACAACAGACCTGTCTGCGATGGGAAACTGATCGTCCCACAGACTCGGCTTCATCGTGGGAAATTCCAATAATCTTGAAGGCCTTGATTTCTACTGCGTCACCTGAGCAAGGTGTGAGGCAAGGGTGCCTGCCCAGAGGGGAGAGCAGTACTCCTTCAAGCTGTGGATGAAGGCCTTTTAGCTCGATATGAGTTCAGGTGTGCGAAGGAAGGACTTTGTACAGCGCAGGATGCCCAGTCCACAGGTAGCTTTGGAGGCTAACTTTGAAATGTGGTTTGCCCAAGAAGGATCATGGCTGAGAGTGAGACCCAGGAGTTTGAGTTGCTGAACTTCCTCAAGAGGATTGTTTTGAAAGCAGATGGGGAGTTGCCAGATGGTTCTTTCAAAGAGAGAGAGTGAGAGTGTGAGATTGGTCTGGATTGAAAGACATATTCCAGTGTTTGAGCATCTTTTGATTTTGTCAATTTCTGAAGTGGTGGAAGAGGATGCTGCTTGACTATCTGAAGGATGAGGGCTGTCCTGGCAGATGATGAAGTTGTCAGCAAATAGATAAAGGGGATTTTCCAGAGTTGGAGAGATTGTTAATGAAGATTAGGAATAGCACTGGGCCCAGAACACTGCTTTGGGGCACTTCAACCTCAACAGGGAGAGGAGATGAAAGGATTCCAATGAGAGCCACGTATTAGCTACGTAAGTAGAGTAAGGCATGTTTGGCTTGGTCCAGGAGCAGTTGGGTATGTCCAGGAGTATTTGGGTACGACTGGGGAGGGTGATTACAGATAGCAAGTGGTTGGGAACAAGATTTGGAAGCAAACACAGAATTGAGGCATTCGGCCTTCTCACGAGCAGAGCAGGTTGTGGTGCCATCCGATGAGATGGATGGGGTGGGGGGGGGGGGGTGGGGGGCGATGGCATACACCAGAGACAGACTTAATAAGGCACAACCAGGTTTTAGAGGAGGGAGACAAGTTTGAAAGTTCAATTTTGAGGTTGGACAGATGTTTTCTGGTTCTCCTGACAGCGGACACACTTGTTGCAGCCTTTGTAGAATGAACTGAGATTGCCTTTGGTTCGGTTTGCTTTTCAGGAAGAGAAAGCAAGTTGTTTCAGAGCAACTGCCTCACCACAGGATTCAGTGTACCATGGCCGGGAATAAGGGAATCATAACTGAAGACTAGATGGGATGAATCTGTGCATAAGAGAGAGCATGTTTTTGTGAAAGAATTCCCAGGCTGAGTTTATGATAGGTTTGAACAAGAACAGGATGATATGATGGGAAAAAATAAGAAGTTGCTCGGAAGATAACTGCAGACGCATTTACTTTTTTATGTTGGAAGTACAGGAGAGGGGTCGCACCGGTAGTCTTTTGGAATAACCTCCTTTAACAAGGGAACAGAATAAGAGTCAAGTACAATGAGTGGACTAGCGTCACATCAGGTGTAGATCAGTCCAGGTGGGGCATGCAGATTATCCCACCATGAAGATTATTGTTGAGCCAGCTGGGTTTTACTGACAATCCACCTGTGAGGTGGAAATTCTCCTGAAACAAACTTGACTTCCCGAAGCCTCAACTGTTCTTCGGAAACGCAACCTCTTGGGGGGGGGGCGGGGGGGGGGAGGTATGCTGGTCTAAAATCCTCACCACCACTCAAAGCACTAGTCCCACAACAGTACATGAACAATCCATACTCCTGCATGCTGCAGCATTACTAGCTAGTACTTTGGGTATAGTGGTGCTTTGTTAAGGACAAAACGTAGACAATGTTTATGAAGACAACTCAACAAATTTCAAAAACATGCATTTGTACAATTATCAATTAAGGTTTTGTTTGTGTTATTAATTTGCCGCCAATATGTGAACGTCTTTGTGAGATAGAGCGGTGTGGGATAGTTTTGTGAATGAAGTGGTAAAATGGAGAACATCTCACAGCAGTGCCAGTTCAACAACAGTAGCATGTCACCATTATTTTAAACTGGAATGTGGAGGTCATGCAATGTATTGTGTATAATATTGTCATTATGGAAAAGGACAGTTTACAAATGCCATATATTTTTGGCTATTTGCGTGTCCAGATTATCTCTCTCTCTCTCTCTCTCTCTCTCTCTCTCTCTCTCTCTCTCTCTCTCTCTCTCTCTCTCTCTCTCTCTCTCTCTCTCTCTCTCTCTCTCTCTCTCTCTCTCTCTCTCTCTCTCTCTCTCTCTCTCTCTCTCTCTCTCTCTCTCTCTCTCTCTCTCTCTCTCTCTCTCTCTCTCTCTCTCTCTCTCTCTCTCTCTCTCTCTCTCTCTCTCTCTCTCTCTCTCTCTCTCTCTCTCTCTCTCTCTCTCTCTCTCTCTCTCTCTCTCTCTCTCTCTCTCTCTCTCTCTCTCTCTCTCTCTCTCTCTCTCTCTCTCTCTCTCTCTCTCTCTCTCTCTCTCTCTCTCTCTCTCTCTCTCTCTCTCTCTCTCTCTCTCTCTCTCTCTCTCTCTCTCTCTCTCTCTCTCTCTCTCTCTCTCTCTCTCTCTCTCTCTCTCTCTCTCTCTCTCTCTCTCTCTCTCTCTCTCTCTCTCTCTCTCTCTCTCTCTCTCTCTCTCTCTCTCTCTCTCTCTCTCTCTCTCTCTCTCTCTCTCTCTCTCTCTCTCTCTCTCTCTCTCTCTCTCTCTCTCTCTCTCTCTCTCTCTCTCTCTCTCTCTCTCTCTCTCTCTCTTTTGGACATGAGACCGCAAAGCACAAAAAACAAAAATTAAATAATATACATCATGCTACATACGCATACTTCTTGCTTGTATGCAAGTCTTTTGAGTTCTATAATGCATCTCCATCAAGTACAAGAGATAGTAAGCAGTATAACCAGCAAGCGGTGTGTTTGCTCTGGGTTTTCAGCACAGCTTCCATCCAACACGATTGAAGCCAAACTCGAATACTGAGAATATAAACTCTTCCGATGACATCACTGCGTATGAAAACATGGTTGCTTCAGCACATAAATCACGTGATGTCGGCGACTTAGCAAGACTTTGACGTGGAAACGATACAGGGTTGGTCCATGCCAGGACAGACTGATGTGCACAAGGGGGAGGTTAAAATCCACTATATTTGTGTATGTAATATATATGGACAGAACCACGAAGTACATTTTTTGATTATTATTATTATTATTATTATTTTTGAAGACAGCCAGACTGAGCGATAAACACTTCCGATCCTTTCCACTGAATTCCCAAAATGCAAAACCAAAAAGGAATTGCTGTCAGCATGCGGTCCCAATGGTCGTGTACCAGGAACGTGTTGTACCCAGACCGCAGCCCAGCGTTGTTGATGATCCATGACAATCCCGAGAGCCCAGAGTTGTCCCACATGATCCATTTAGTCCATAGGACGAAGCACATGATGTGAGCGTTCCATGTACTTGCTTCTGGTCGGCTCGCTGATCCATTGTCTGGAGAGCAGCAGACAGCACGCCGGCCCATAGAGTTTGATTAATTAACAAGACTACAACAACATTGCCAGTTGTAGACAGAGCTCCCTTATACGATGAACTCATTCGTGCATGTCCATCCCAGGGCGATTGTCTTGGCGAGACTTCGCTTTCAGAGACAACGGTCCAATGTGAGTCGCCAATGAACTCTCAAGGAAAGTGCAGGATTTTTGTCTCCCATGTGATCAACACAAAGAAGGGGAAAAAACAAACTTTTAAAAGTTTATTTCCTCCAATTTGATGCCAACGTTTACATGTTAAGGCCGATAACGCAGGAGAAATAAACAGTAGTGGGGTGAACATCCACAGGAGTGCGCCGTAAGCGCGCTCTTCTCAGGGACCTGTTGGAGGGGGTGGGGGTCTCGGGCCCAACTGAGCATCCTGACCGAGCACCTTGTCAGCGCCCTGGAGAGCCCGGGTGCGGAACATGCTCCATGTGTGCTACGCTTCACTCTGCGCCAAATCGGAACGAAGCGCCACACAGTGGCCTGGTACGGCACGGCACGGCACGGCACGATCCCTCCAGGCCACTGTGCAGATCCTCCACAATTCGCGCCAAACTGGCCACGACGACATCACAGGTATTCTGGTGTTGCACTTAATTCTGAAATGCGCATGTGTTCATAGTTTTAAAAAGCCTTTAATTTTGTACGATTTATTGCCTTTTAAAGGATTCATTGCATTCACCATTTGAGCCTGGTTTTGTGTCCAGACCTGACTTTAACGTCATCCCGGTGCTTCGCAGGCATCGAGATGTGTGTACACTATCGTTCGGAGGGAAATTTCAGCCAGGTATCCCATTATAATCTGCGTTGCATTAGTGCATGTTTGCTAACTAAATATATATATATATATATATATATATATATATATATTTAAAATAAATATATACAATTATGTGTGTGTTACTGATGGGAGCGTTGTGCACCGAAAGCTTCCAGGTGAGTGCGGGAGGGGTGATAGGGTGAAGGGGAGGATCATTAGTGAGGGCGGAGAGAGCGACGCTGCGAGTGATGTTTAAAGAACACTGTGAGAAACGCACAGGTTTGAGCCATGTTCGGTTCACTTCCCGATGATGGATTCTCGAATCGATGATTCCATGCGAGATTCCTTGGAAAACCTGGTGAGCCCATTTTGGACGCACTCGTACTCTTCCTCATATCATACAGTCTTTCCTTACACTCTTCCACTGAGTCGTTTCAGTTTGTTAGACACTTACCTTGGTATATAAAGAGAGGTGAGTGGTTTATTTTCCACTCGAATAACACGAACGTTCTGTGCAAACGCGTTTACTATTTTCAAGTTGATTCCTACACTTTCTATGACCTCAGGCAGGTGTTGATAATTCATTCCTTTTAAAATTTTTTTGATGTTACTTATGTGTAGTATTTTGATCATTTCCGAAATAAATCGCATGCCACGGTCTCTGTGTTTAGAATTGTAGTACAAATGTGCTTTTATGGGGTATTTGGGCAGCACTGAACTTGTGTATAGTGAGTACTTTTAATGTACACAATATGATTACATTCCCACCTTTACATTATTAATAAACAATATATCTTTACATCAACTGTGTACAATATTATTACATTCTCTCCTTGACATCAACCTGACACAATATTATTACACTTCCTCCTTTACATCAATCTTACACAATATGGTTATAAATACCACCTTTACATCAACTTTACACAATATGGTTATAATACCAACTTTACATCAACTTTACACAATATGGCAATCAGATCTTTACATCAACTTTACACAATATGGTCATAATACCACCTTTCCATAAAATATAAGCTATGCTTATAATATCACCTCACACAATATGGTCATAATACCACCTTTACATCAAATATAAACTATGGGTATAATACCCCCTTAACATCAAATATAAACTGTGGTTATGTGACCACCCTTATATCAAATATATAGGATGGATACAATACCACCTTTTAATGAAATAGTTATATGGATATAATACCACCTTTACACCAAATTTAAACTGCGGTTCTGTTCCACCCTTATATCAAATATAAACCATGGATATAAAATACCACCTTTACATCAAATATAAATATGGATATAAAACTGCCTTTACATCAAATATCAACAATGGATATAAAACCACCTTTCCATCAAATATCAACTATGCAAATAATACCACCCTTAAATCAAATATATATGATGGATATAATACCACCTTTCCATCAGATATAAACTGTGGTTATGTTACCACCTTAACACCAAAGTTAAACTGTGGTTATGTTACTACCTTTATATCAAATATAAACTATGGATATAATACCACCTTTCCATCAAATATAAACTGTGGTTATGTTACCCCCTTAACACCAAAGTTAAACTGTGGTTATGTTACTTCCCTTATATCAAATATAAACTATGGATATAATACCACCTTTACATCAAATATAAATATGGATATAATACCACCTTTTCATCAAATATACACTGTGGATTATGTGACCACCTTTACACCAAATTTAAACTGTGGTTATGTTACCACCTTTACACCAAATTTAAACTGTGGTTATGTTACCACTTTTACACCAAATCTAAAGTGTGGTTATGTTACCACCCTAATATCAAATATAAACTATGGATATGTTTCGACCTGAGCATCAAAAACCTGAAGCATTATTATGTTCTAGCCGAGTATCGAAGAGCTATAATCAACCACATCTTGTTTGTCTTCCCTTGACCCTCCTCCACCCTCCCACATTCCTCTCCCTTCTTTCTTCCATCTATTTCACATGTCTCTCTTGATATTGTTTAGGTGTATGACTGGAAGTGTTTGAGGAAGAACTTTTCAAACGAAGGTTAATTTAGAAACCCTTAAGATATGGACAATCCACTATCTATAAAAGGTTTATGTGATCGATTTGCTTCCTGGCTGTTTTAAATGCACCCTCACTGCTCTCGAGTTTTTTTCAGCGACTTTTTAAAAGAGTTAATTCAATTTTTTTCACTTGAGTTACAAAACTTTTCTCACTCCTTCGTGATAATTATGTAAAAATATGTCCACTGCCATTCTCACTTTCATCTGTTAAACTATTATGAACAGCATAATGTCTGCTTTCTCTTGTGATGCATGAAACCTCCTCCTACTCAATTCTTCATTGATTAAGTCATTCACCGAAGTGTTTTTATTTATTTATTCTTTTTAGAAATACAACAACAGAGTGTACGTGTGCATTCCCTGCAATTTGATATGTATAAATTGATGCGTAGTATTTGTAACTCAAGAAGCAGAACTTTTCTGGCAAGTGCTCCTTTGCTTTCAAGCGCATCTACGTTACTATAGAGTTGATACAAAGGCTGTAGATGTCACAAGGATCATTATACCAATAATTGGAAGGATGTTGTGAGAAAAGTTTAATCTGTGATTGAACTCTTCTGCACACACTTTCACGTTGTCAGCAATGACGTTTTATTCTAAAGACAAAAAATGTATAAAGTTTAATATGCTCGTCCTTTGTTACAAAAATCGATTTGTTTTTAACACCAAAGTTGTCGATATGCAATTCTACCCCCGTGTAAGTGCATAGTATTTAATTGCTTTGATCTCTGGGTAGCGTTTGCCTCCAATTGACAGCATTAGCACTTCCTTAGTGCGTTTACTTGCTTCCGGGCAAACTCAAGATGAAGAACCGAACCGGTTGTACACAAGGTGCGTTGACAGTTTGCAACGACAGAAAACAATATTTTACAACCCTTGGACATGATCTTTATCCTATTTTTTTGTCGTTATTTCAGGGGGTAGGGGTTTGTTCCTTTTATATATCTCCCTTTCATTAATGTTGTTTGTACTTTCTCGGTATGTAAAACACCAGATTCAGTGGTGTAATGGTTAGAGCGTCTGCTCTGAGTCTGGGATGTTGGTGGTTCAAACCCTGGCCGAGTCATACCTAACACTTTCAAAATGGAACGTGCTGCTTCCTTGCTTGATGCTCAGCATTTAAAAAATGAGAGAACTTGAACAAACAATCGTGGGTTGGTAATAATAGTGCAGGCTTTGATGTGCCAAATGGCTTTCTCCTGCATTGAAGTTCCTCGTAAGGGAACATATAATCTATCAATATGAAATCTTGTCAAGGCTAGTTGTTTTTTGTCAGTGGACAGTTCAAATAAGAACTTTTATCCATGAAAGGTTGACAACGGTATGCTAACCACGGTGGAAATCGAAGAGAATGTGACATTTCAGGCGTTACCCCTTCAAAGAGCGAAGAGGGCTTTTCATCAGAGCAGGAGACAGTTGGTCCCTCTCTTGCTCTGACGAAGGGCTGATGCTCAAAACATGAGCTTCTTTTTGCTTCCCACTGTAGTTAGCATACCTTTGTCAACCTTGACTTGATAAATCAAGCCTTTTAAAAAAAAAAAGAAAAAACCAAACAAACCCAACGCTCAGTCCATTATTGTTGAGTAAAGTTGTTTTTCTTGTTTGTTTGATTTTTTTTTTCGAGCGACTTCCAATTGACTCCTTTGCATGAAACGAGCATTTACTGGATCGCGATGGTTCACTTCTGAGCGCATGACGTCATTGGGGGAAAACGCACTTTGCGCACCACGACCAGCTCCAGCAAACGGATCTGTGTTTTGCGGACAATGAGACAAACGATAAGATTTTGTGCAATTGAAAATGTCTTATTTAAATGTAGTTAGTTGGTATTCCATCATTAATGCTTGCAGATGGAGCACAGGTGCATGAGAAAAGAAATGGACACAGCAACGAAGTATTTGAGTTTGAGTTCAGCATCAGGAGCTCAGATGGGAATGCCAAACGAGCCAACCTTGAATAGTTGGGTGTTCATAAAGAACAAGATACTCACATTTGTCCAAAACACGCCAACGTTTTTCGTTTTTTTATTCATATTTCAGTAATGATAATTAATAAGGACGTATATCAACGACAGCTGTCAGGATGGCATCGAGGTACGCACCGTCGCCTCTAAGTTGTCTAACATGGGTTCAAATTTCTGACCAGCAACAAACTGCCATCCTGGTGTTTCACAGACAAGGTGATTCATCAATGCGTATGCCGTTCCTCGGATGGACGTTAAACTGGGCGTCCCGTTTTCTGGCATTAGTTAGTGGACATTAAAAATCCCACGTTGTCTGTCGCGAAGAGTTGGCGAGCTATTGCCGGCACCCTGAACAAATTCGAAATCCCTCATGCTCACTCGATTGACTTTCCCTGCGTCGGAGTGGTGACTCGACCAGGATTTTGTAACCCTTGTCAAAGAAACTGCTTTTGCGGAGCCGACGTTCTGTGTCGAGCATGGTATGTGATGATGATACATCATATATGAATTGATACGTTAATATAATATATACAAACATTGTAATCCTTTACGCACATCTTGGATTCCATACGATAATTCACCTGACAAATACTGTTATATAGTACGGGTATTTCATTAATCACACCTAGCCTGGTGTTGGCTTGGTGGCTCGGGTGGCTGGCTTGGGGTGTTGGGGTCCTGACTTTGAGCCCCATTGGCTGCTGAATTAACACCAGGTGGGGTTGACTCAGCCTGTCATCATTCTGAGGTCGGCTAAATGAGTACCAATGTACTGGTATGGGGAATAGCATCAGCGGCACAGCCGCACCTCAACAAAATGATAGCTACCCGGCAACCAAGGTACCAAACGCAAAAAGAAGATTAATCACACTTGGGTGATGGCATTGTTGTGACGGTTCTCTGATGATCCATGTACACCCTTTTCCACTTGGGTTTGCAGCACAGTGCTGGGAAGCTGGACCTGTACGGGAACAAACGTCCGGCCATGAGCACCGTCTCCAAAGGGGAACAGACCAAATTCCTGGAACTTTCTGCATCGGGGGTCGTGCCGAGGCAGCCTGGACTCCAACAACCGTGGTCCGTGCATCAGTCTCATCCAGAACACATATCTGGGTAAGCTCCTTTAAGCATTTCACATTTTGTGCCCTGACTCCTAAAGACTTATTTAGGAGATCCGTGATCATTCCACACATCGGCTTCAACACCATATCGTGAAGTTTGGATTATATGGTCACTTGAGGATAATGTAAGGTGACCGGATGGCTTTGAGGGTCTCACAATTGCCTTTGAGCCGTGTACTCTGAGTTTGAATCTCGACTCGGATAAACTGTCATCCTGGTGTTTCACGTGCATGGCGAGGCATCAACATGTGTATGTGTACTTGTCGTTGGTCGACATTAAAGATCCCATGGTGTCCTTTGTCGAGAGCAGTCGAGTTATTGTCGCCTCTCTGAACTAATTCCCAATTTCCACCCTGACTGCTGGGAAGGCAATGGCAAACTGCCTCGCATAAAGCTTGACAAGAGATGGTAAAGAGTATGCCGTCTTGATAATGCTGCAACTGTTTTATTACATATATGTTATATATGTATATGTATATATATATATATATATATATATATATATATATATATATATTTATAATATACATTGTGTCAGGATGTATGTATATTATACATGATATATGCATCATGAAATCATTTCTCCATGAGATGTATTGGCTACATACAACAGGATGATGACTTAAACTGTGTTTTGTACATATATACTACAGATGATATCATGTCTACCTGTGTTGATATCCCTGCGTTAACCAACATTCAATTCCATTTGCCTTAAATGATTGCGACATAAAACCATGAACCATGTCCTGTACAAATGTGGAAGTGTACGATGTTTGATCGGGAAGTCCATGGTTTAAAAAAAAAAAAAAAAATATATATATATATATATATATATATATATATATATATATATATATATATATATATATATATATATATATATATATATATATATATATATATATATATATATATATATATATATATATATATATATATATATACTGTGTGTATATATATATATATATATATATATATATATATATATATATATATATATATATATATATATATATATATATATATATATATATATATATATATATATATATATAACAGCGACTCACTTCAATGAAAACAAAACCATTTTTTTCTTTTTTTGAATAATCATTGTCGTTTCATTGTTATCATTTGTGGACTTTTTCTGTAAAACGACATTATACTGCTCAGTGCTGATCCGCTTGTACCAATATGACGAGCACATCATGCCCACGTGATCGTCTCTGAGGACGAGTCTCAATTTTGCCGTCTATTTAATCAGTGGTGGTGACAAGCAAAGAAAAGTGAGATAATATCAATCATGATAAGTGCATTGATTTTTCAGATGCCGCAACGTGCCCAGGTGGTTGTGACGCTGAGAGCACACCGGGCCCTTTCATGCTTTAAAGATCCCGCGCATATCCTGGGGGATAAGCGTAATGGAGGGGGTGAGGTGGCGTTGGGGGGGAGGATAAGAAATCTCAATTCGTAGATACCGGGGGACTCGACGGTAATTAGCAGGGCTGTTTTTGAGCATGCGTGATGTCACAGTCATTCGAGGTGCGTAAGCGTCGGGAAGGTTTTATTTCGGGCCATGAATACCTGCATTTGTACAATGTGTTGTTCGCGCGTGGTTTGCAGATTATTTTACTTCAAGTCTCTGTTGGCAAAGTGAGGTTGTGGAAGGTGTGGCCAGATACCTTGTTGTGTGTGCGTGCAAACACACACACACACACACACACACACACACACACACACACACACACACACACACACACACACACACACACACACACACACACACACACACACACACACACACACACACACACACACACACACACACACACACACACACACACACACACAATAGGTGTTTGCTCATTGTATCAGAAGAAGACAAACATCATTTTGTTTCAAATATTATAAAATAATAATACGACTTCCCTTGCAAGTAACTTTGACGTTGGAGGAGGCCCTTCAGCCATCAATGTCTGCGCTATTATTACCAACCTATTGTTGTTTGTCTATTCTATCCTTTTAAATGCTGAGCGTCAGGCAAGGAAAAACAACACGACCGTTTTTAAAAATTACATGCTCTTTGGTCATGCTCGGACGGGATTTGAACCACCAGCGGCTGCGGTTTATGGTGCAGAAACTGCTGCCCAGACGGTGTCACCCGGTGTCAAGAAGCCTCCAAAAGGACCACACCACTTCCTACTCGCAGTCCAGGCGGGAATTTATTATTGGTTGAGGGTACCTGCGATGACTCACCTACTCCTTGTAAAGAACATCTTTGGATCTTTAACATCCACCAAACAATTCTAGTAGATGGGCCACCGATTTTAACATGCATCTATGGGACAGCGATTTACATTGTATACCTGGTGTTGGCTTAATGGTTAGGGTGGCGGGTTTGGAATTCTAGGGTCCCGAGTTAAAATCCCTCTCACCGTTGAATTAATACCAGGTGGGGTTGACTCAGCCTGTCATCCTTCCAAGGTCGGCAAAATGAGTACCAGCTTGCTGGGATGATCGAGCCATTTGAGTGTCCTGCGTCGGAGTGGCGACCCGTCCAGGATTGTGCCCAGCCCAGGAGACCGCTTCGGCAGCACTGACACTCTATATAGACGATGGTCCCAATGGATGGATGGATGGATTACATTGTTTAATTGCTCTGGCGATGAAACACCACGGTGACAGTTTACAGCTGGAGAGGAGGGAGAGGTGGGTGGGGATGGTCTGGATTCAAACAGGGCTAGGCAGCTCAGACGAGAATGGATATAACTCTCCACTATCCTGGTGTGTGTGTGTGTGTGTGTGTGTGTGTGTGTGTGTGTGTGTGTGTGTGTGTGTGTGTGTGTGTGTGTGTGAGATTGTGTAATAATTAATCGTACTATCACAAAGATCATTGCAGGTGCAATCACCTGTTTTGAATGATCTAATGGACAATCGTTCTCTGAGTTATAAACTTAATGACAGTTACGATATATGTATAAATTATTACATTCCGTAAAGGTTTTGGCAATTACTATTATATAATGTTTCTTCTGTCGATCACTTTTTTGAAATCGATATGTTGTACATAGAAGAGCATGAAGAAGTCAAGTTTACATTGGGTAATATAAAAAGGAACCTTTTTCATATAACATGATGCAAACGACTTCATCATTAAGCAAGGACAATGCTATATGATTGTGCTATCTTGTTATTTATTTATTTGTTTATTTATTTATTGTTTAATTATTTTTCAAACACCACAAGCTCATATTCCCCACCTCCCCCATTAGGCCTTGCAACAACATGTCTTTTTAAACTATGCAGTATATTGCAGTGAAACAGTTTTGCCATTGCATGTATATCAGTCTCAGGGTGTGCCCCAAAAAACCCAAACCCATAAAAAAGATCCTCAATACATTCATTTTTTATTCTGAATTACATAAAACTTCAGGAATATGTGTCACATTTCGTGTGACACAGGTGTACAAAATATCAGAATCGTAGCTTGTAAGACTTCAGTTTGGCACTGCTTCGATCGCACGCTCCAAATGTCAATCTCTGCTCTGAATCGAGATTTGAGCATGACGGGCGAAGTTGTCGATTATGCGCTGACATTCGGCAAGAGGGATAGACATAACTTTCTCTGTGATTGCTTGTTTCAGCTCAAAGATGCTTCCAGGGTTATCCTTGTACACATTATCTTTTAGATATACTCACAGATAAAAAAAAAATAAAGTGGGCTTAGAGCAGGGGAATGTGGACACCACTCGACGCTGAAGCGTCGGCCAGTCACCCACTCGCGGGACTCATTTGCATTGTGAGGGGTTGCCCCATTCTGCTGAAACCATTGTTCTTGCCTTCAAAAGCTGATCCTGCAACCAAGAGAAGTAGAACTCATTCAGCACTTTAATAGTCATGGCATTACTGGCCTCATCTTCCAACCACAATGGTCCAATGATGCCACGCTTGCTCATTTAACGCCAGGCCGTGCACTTGACTGAATGTAAGGGTCTCTGCTGAACCTCATTGGGCGGTATTGTGCTCCATTAGACATTGTTCCATGAGTTGACTTCGCCATTAAGCAAAAAGTGAGCCTTCGCGGAGAACCAAATGTTGCTGAGAAAACTGGGCTCCTCCTCGATTTTCTCCACAAACCACTGAGCCTTTTAAAGATGCTTGTTTTTGTCTGCCTCAGTGAGTGTGTGTCTGACTTGTATTCTGTAAGGATAAAGTTTCATATCATCATTCTCCTGAGACCTGACACTGTGAGTCCAAGTTCTTGAGTGCAGCGGCGAAGTGACTTTTTGGGACTCTTTCCAACTAACGTTTGGACCCTCTCATGACCTCAGGAGTTCTCAGTGAAGGGCGTGCAAAATATGTTGATCTGTCCATTGATTTTGAGGTTAAGTTGTACACACTTCCTTGCTCTCGAAATTGCTTCGTCCATTTGAATATTCTCTTTGCGTGGGGCATCTCTGCAGTTTAATTTTCTCTTGAACTTCCTTTGAGTTTGGACGAAGGATTGCGTTTCAATGTAGGATTTTACAGGAAAACCATTTTCTTCATTTGTCCAGGTCATCGTTTCCTACAGGACCTCAGCTATCATCAATTGAAATAAGAGAGAAAAAAAAATGGAGGGTTTGGTTGTTTTTTTTCACACAACAGGTGCTTTCATTACCCCCAGACACAATTTGGCAGGTTCACAGAGATAAGAAAATGAGCATGAGTTGTCAGGCGGTGGGGTGGGATGGGGGCGGCGTGTACAAGACCAAAGTGACTAGAATGATCCTGTTCTTGTTGTTTTCAGCACCACACATCCAAAGAACTTTACTTCTTTTAAATCACTGAGCTTTTGTGCTGGCAGAATGGCTGAGATGTATGAACACTCACCTCTAAGCTGTGTAGCCTGGCTTTGAATCCCGACCTGGCTATAAGCTACCATCCCGGTGTTTCACAGGCAGTGTGATTCATCAATGTGTGTGCCGTCCTGAGGATGGACTTTAAACTGGGCGTCCCGTCTGCCAGCATTAGTTGATAGACGTTAAAGATACCACGGTGTCCTTCGTGAAGAGGAGGCGAACTATCGCCGGTACCCGAACCAACCTACAAATCCCTGTTCTAACCTACAGAGGGCACTGCATCAGCAGCATGGCTGCACTCTCAGCTAATTATGCTAGCTGGCAGCCCTACGCTGCATACAAAAGAAAAGTAAGAAAACTAAGCTTTAATATACTGATGTATAACTTTGCAAGCAGATGGGCTATAGGCGGGATTTGGTTGGGATATCAAACCAAAGACTTGCTGTTGTTCAAAAGGTATTGCACGCAGGATCCTTACATATTTCGCAATGGAATGCAGATGGGATGGCAAGCTTATTAGCCGGCATCTCACTCCTGCCTTCCCGTCCAAACCATAACTTTTCCACGATGCATCTTACATGGCAGCGCCAGAACACCATTTTGTATTCCGATCTCATTTTCTTTTGGACCCCTTAACTTGGCATGCCAGTGACTGCTTCTCCACCACCTTCTCATTGATGCCTTCTCAAAATCAAATATATAAGTTGGAAGGAGATTGAAGAAAAAAAACAAAAAATGTTTGACCATCACGTCTGTACCTTCCCTATTCTTGACTTTCCGAGACCATGAAGATTTTTTGTCCACCATTCAAATCACTGTTAACGAGATAATGAGGACAGCATAACAGACTGACAACGTTGACATCATTCAATCATCTATACTAATTCAGCAGGCACATCCTCGGTCACCGCTCTCTATGGGTCTTAAGGCGTATCCTAGGTAGCCTCGCTGGGGTCTGAAGCTGCCACGTTTTTTGGCCTGCTCAACTATGCCTTGCCTTGGAACAGGCCGCAATTTTTTTAACGATAAAGTTCTCTTTTTTCACGTTCCTCCCTCAAATTATCAAATGCCTGTTCATCATAGTTACGAATCGCTGCATACATCGCTTTTGTCAGTGACATACTTTTCAAATTAGGAGCTTGGAGCGATTTCATGCATGGCATGATGCAATTTTCCACCATCTCCTCTCAAGGATGAATTAAAGCATATCATCGAAATATTATTTCAGCTTTGAGGATCGGATATCGTCCGGACTAAAAAAGTATTGAAATCTGGAGTGAAATCTGATAATTTAAAGAAATAAGGAGTCTTATAACTAACCCGATATACCTGTTTACTTTAAGCAAGCAATGCTATGGTCCCTCCTTCTCCATCTATATACAAGACAATGCGAAATTTCCAAACCATTAAACTTGTCTTTTTTTCTACTGTTTGGAGAATTATATTGAGTGAACAAAAGATTTAGGAATGTGCCAAAATTAACCAGCTTCATTGAGCAATGTGATTGAGTGCATTCACTGCTTGCCCTCACCCCCTGTCCCCAAGAGGGGCTGCTTTTATGCATAGCATCTGCCAGATCTGTGCCTAAGTTTTGGAGGTTTTGCAAGTTGCTCCACAAGGAATCAACGCAAATCTGGTGAAAAACGGATGTTTTAAAATGAAGTTATAATGTTTGCGCAGATTGTGAACTGATGTACCACGTGACGCTTACACAGAAAGCATACCACGTGACGCAGAAAGATGTACCACGTGATGCACGAAACGTGCTGGATTATCTGCAATGCTTATTTAATGTGAAATTAAACTTTCTGATGTCTCCAGGGCTGTTCTTCATGAAATGGCAACATTTTTGTGGATAAAGTCATAATTTGAATGAATTCATTTAATTTCTTTAACTGCTGCGGTCTGGTGAAGACCGACTTTAAAGTTAGATATCCTATATGGTGTGTAGCCACAGCCTGGCCATCCGTTCCTTATTAACCATTTATTTGGAGTACTTGTTTGAGTGCTTAAGCCATTTGCCATGTGCCCCACAGTCGAAAGCGGTACCCCGCTATGTCATTCTGAGTGAATCTTTCACTCACTGCGGATGTTTTTCCACGCCACATCATCCAGAGTGAGTGGTCCGTGCTCCGTCATCCTGAGTGAGTGGTTCGCGCTCTGCCATCCTCAGCGAGTGATCCGTGCTCCGTCATCCTGAGTGAGTGGTTCATGCTCCGCCATCCTGAGTGAGTGGTTCATGCTCCGTCATCCTAAGTGAGTGGTTCATGCTCCGTCATCCTCAGCAAGTGGTTCGTACTCCGTTCGTCACCCTGAGTGAGTGGTGCATGGCTCCGGACACGTCCGGGTGGTGTTTGTCTCCGGACAAATCAGGCGGTGTTTGTCTCCGGACATGTCGGGCAGTGTTTGTCTCCGGACAGGAGTTTGCGTCTGGACGTGTCTGGACGGGAGTTTGCCTCCGGACACGTCGGGGCAGTGTTTGTCTCCGGAAGCATCGGGGTGGTGTTTGCGTCGGGATAGGAGTTTGCCTCCAGACGGAAGTTTGCCTCCGGACGTGTCCGGACGGGAGTTTGCCTCTGCAGGGGAGTTTGCCTCCGGATGCATCCGGACGGAATTTTGCCTTCGGATGCATCCGGACGGAAGTTTTCCTCCGGATGCAACCCGACGGGAATTTGCCTCCGGATGCATCCGGACGGGAGTTTGCCTCCGGATGCATCCGGACGGGAGTTTGCCTCCGGATGCATCCGGACGGGAGTTTGCCTCCGGATGCATCCGGACGGGAGTTTGCCTCCGGATGCATCCGGACGGGAGTTTGCCTCAGGATGCGTCCGGACGGGAGTTTGCCTCCGGATGCGTCTGGACGGGAGTTTGCCTCCGGACACGTCAGGGCAGTGTTTGTCTCCTGAACCATCGGGGTGGTGTTTGCATCGGGATAGGAGTTTGCCTCCAGACGGAAGTTTTCCTCCGGATGCGTCCGGACGGGAGTTTGCCTCTGCAGGGGAGTTTGCCTCCGGATGCATCCGGACGGGAGTTTGCCTCCGGATGCGTCCGGACGGGAGTTTGCCTCCGGATGCGTCCGGACGGGAGTTTGCCTCTGGAGGGGAGTTTGCCTCCGGATGCATCCGGACGGGAGTTTGCCTCCGGATGCGTCTGGATGGGAGTTTGCCTCCGGATGCGTCTGGACGGGAGTTTGCCTCCGGATGCGTCTGGACGGGAGTTTTCCTCTGGATGGGAGTTTGCCTCTGGACGCGTCCTGCCGGAGTTTGTTTCAGGATGCTTCCAGACGGAAGTTTGCCTCTGGATGGGAGTTTGCCTGCGGACGCGTCCTGACGGGAGTTTTTTTTCCGGACGCGTCCGGACGGCGTTTGCCTCAGGATGCGTCCGGATGGGAGTGTGCCTCAGGACCCTTCCGTACGGGAGTTTGCCTCTGGATGGGAGTTTGCCTCCGGACACGTCCTGACGGGAGTACGTCTCCGGATGCGTCCGGACGGGAGTTCGTCTCCGGACGCGTCCGGACGGGAGTTCGTCTCCGGATGCTTCCGGACGCGTCCGGACGGGAGTTCGTCTCCGGACGCGTCCGGACGGGAGTTCGTCTCCGGATGCTTCCGGACGCGTCCGGACGGGAGTTCCTCTCTGGACCGCTTGGCTCTGGACACATCCAGGCTGTGTTTGTCTCCGGGCAGTATTTATCGTATGACCGGTAGAAAATTGATTTCAGACATTATTTTGTTGCAATCTTCACTGTTATTCTACGCAGAATCATTTTGATGAGACAGTATGAATCATAACTAATGCTGCACCGCACATCTGCTTTCCCTTCTCTCACCTCTCACTGCCTTCCATTCCCCCATCCCCTCACTTTCTTTCCCTCCCTCTTCTCTCCCCCCTCTCTCTTTCCCCCTATACTTCCTCACTCTCCCCCTCTGCTCCCCCCCTCTCAGTGTTCCCGTCAGCGAAGCGACGGGTGGTATTTGCTGGTTAGATAATATACCAAGCATACAGCAATGTTCATTGCTCTTACGTCACAAGTATGTCCTTTTGCCCAAATTGACATTAATTATCAATATAAATTGGAAACATCATTTTTCTGTGCTGATCTATTTTATTTGATATTATTGCTATGTCTGTTGGACATGATGGTCATCAGGGTAGCTCAGAGGTAGTATAACCCCTTAGAGGTGATCCATTCTGGATTTGATTTTCAAAAGGATGATTAAGTCATGTTGATGTTTCACAGGCAGCGCATTCCACGGATGAGTACACCGTCCATCAACATTAAGCGTGCTGACCTGTCTGCTGGTACTTCCTGATAGATGTTAAAGATCCCACACTGTCTTTCATAAGGGCAGGTCATTGTGTGCTGACACCCTGGCCAAATTTCAAATCAGTGTACAAGCTACTAGTTGGGAATGGAACAGGCAAAACCACCCATTATATTCTCTGATCAGGGACTTCCTCAGCAGCACCGAGGCTTTGGAAATAGTTTGGAATCCCTCAGATTGAATCGATGACATGAAATTGATCATTTATCGTCATGAAATTCAAACAAAAACACTTGTTTTGAAAATCTCGGTAAGTTTGGTTTCTACTTGATGAAATAGTTTTCTTTCTTGGTCATCAAGGGTTATTTTACATTGGTAGTTATGTCATTAAGTATTAGAGTGGCACTCAGTAGAGCACACACCTCCACCAGGCTGAACAGTTTATATTTTCTATCCCACTGACAGGCTGGATATGGACCCGGACCTTAACGGAAATCAAATCAGCTAATTGTTGTCACCTACACAACTCATCCACCAAGTTTCATCTGAATCAGTCCGCATTGTTTTTGGCATTATCTCAATGGTGAAGAATCACTTAAAAAATTGTAGTATCCAGATCTGGATCTTTACCAAAATCGAATCAATTCGTCCTCGTCACACACGCAACCTCTCCACAAAATTTCGTCTGAATTCATCCATAACCTTTTGAGATATCCTGCTCACAGACACAGACAGACAGGGGTGAAAACATAACCTCTTGTACGCCTTAGGTGGTGGAGGTAATTAGCCACTGTGTGCCGGTGTGCTTGCGACATTCAAAATCCCTGCCTAAACCTACACGTACCTACTGCTGCAACTAATGTTGCAGTAAGTGACACAAGAGGTTCAGCCATTTGAAGGAATTAAGACAAATCAAATGCATTTTGCCCAAAAGGGGCTTTTCCGTGGGCCTCTGCAATAATCTGCTTTCTAAGGGAGTCTTTCTCCAACCATTCATTTTTCTTCTTTATTCTGGCAAAAAGGAAAGCTGCTAAAACAGCGAGGACTTCAGCCGGTAATATTTTTCTTTTTACCGTTGGCAGATTAATCACGTAAAAAAGGTATTCGGCTTCATTTCCCTAAAGTAACATTCCGCTGTAAAGTTCACTTGAAGCCGAAAATTCCAGTTTGTGCGTTACCGTGCAGCATTGGAAAAGTTACCGAGAAATCCCTTCACCGTTGGTGCGCACATCTGGCACGTCTTGTACAACACAGCAGCACCTCCGCAAGGGCTTGGAAAACGACCCAACTGGCCTGTGCTTGTAGCTGTGACGTTGTCAATTTGGGGGAAATGCCAACTCCATCATCGCATTTAGTGGGGTGGGGGAATCAAAAAGTGATCGCAATGAGATATTCATGATAGTTCAATTAACGTTAACGTTCTTTTCGATTTATTTTGTCGTAGATAGAGGAGGCATATTCACTTTTGAGCCATCTCACCTGGGTTTGAATCCTGACCTGGCTATAAACTATGGCATTGGTGTTTCACATGATGGGTGAGGTCTCAATGTGTGTGCCATTCGTAGGAAGGACGCTAAGGCGGAGGATTAGTCTGCCAACGCTGGTTGTTGTTGGCCATTTAAGATCCTTCAGCATCTTTTGCATGGGGAGGCAAGTTATCACAGCATCCTAAACGAGCTCCAAATTCCCATCACTTTCAGTTGAGTAGCCGATGTCGGTGTGATGATCTATCCAGGATTGGGTCCATTCTTTTTTTTTTTTTGGTGTCCATCATCGAGGCTCTTGGAATAGCTATATCAAAATGGAAGGGGGAAACACCAACTGCAGAGTAGAAGTGAGAGTGAAACCTTAAAACCTTACCTCGACTTGAGAATGTCCCAAAGCTCTAAATGTACGGGCCTCCATTGTTGTTATTATTATTATTATTATTATTATTATTATTATTATATATTTAGATTCCTTTATATTGTAAAATAAATAGAAAAGTTGCCGTTTATTGGACTATTGTGAGCATCTCGTTCCAAGCATTTTCTGGCTCCACTCCAGGTAACATAAGTGTTTACATCTTCAGGTGGTGATCCTTATCACATGTGGCTCCTAACCTGCGATGTGACATATCCCTTTTGGTTTTTCAAAACACACTGTCTACATGAGCCTGTATCTGCACAAGTTGGTTTTTAACATTGATTCATAATTTATAGTCTATGTAAGTTTTTTTTTTTCAATCACAAGGGAAGCTAAGCTTCTGCCAACTAACATGATGGATGAAATAATGCTTGTGTAAACAACAAAAAAACCCTCCCACTGCCCAGAATAATTTTTTCATGTTGCAATGCAGGCAGCCCGAGGTCGTGCTTTGCTCCCCAAAAAAGCAGGGATGGTTGATTGGCCAGAACCACAGGATTCCTCGTGTTGCACTCCGCGGAACACATGCTGGCGCGAACCCACCAGGCTATCACAGGGAATATCCGAGACGATCTTGGACATTTGAACTAAATGGTGTGTGTGAGTCTGGCCAGGGTTCGACTGTGAGTTGTGATTGGAAGCTGCAATGACCTCAATCTGGGCAGTTGGTGGAGTTCTTCTCCAGAAGGGAGTCACCTAATGAGTGCAAATACTTCATGTGTTCAGTATAGGAATGAAAAGATGATGGAGTTATTTGCAAGAGAGTTTTTGGCCAGAATTTGAAATCGTACTCGATCAGCTCAAACACTGCTGCACCATCCAGCCAATTTGGTTTGCACGTTATCACACCAAGCAAAATGTTATGTGGACATATCGTCAAAGAAGCTTGCATTACGTGACTGACTGATTGCATCAATGACCACCAATCACAATGTACTGTCATCAACATGTGACTGTACTTTAGAGTATTTCATTTCTGTACATGAGATGTAATTTTATTACTTGTTATTATCCACACGTTTTAAAAAAAAAATCTAAAAAAATCGGGGGGATATTGTAATTGGCTCTGTCTGTCTGTCCATCACCTAAAAAAGGTTGTTTTTTTTAACAACCCTAACCCTAACCCTAACCCTAACAAACTCGAATGAGCTAAGATCCTCGTCCTCTTAATGATGACGTCATAAAAACGAATATGACGTCATGGTGATGTATCAGGTTTGCGATAAATTATCTGTGCTAATGCCCGGCTTGATTCCCGCAAACAAAATTCAAACAGCTTGCCTAGTTTCGGAGATAATGGTATAGGCGATTTCCATTAGCGGCGATATTATGACGTCAACTTTTTTTCTGGGAAGAATTTCCAAAATCGGAGATGGTTACTGCCTGTGCGTGGGCTTCCTGCATATACGTGGCAAGTTTCACGAAGATCCGATGAAAACTCTGGGTTGTGAAACAAAAAATGTCAAAAAATAGGAATGACGTCATAAAAATTGATATATCGTCATAGTGATGTATCATATGTGCGGTAATTCATCTCTGCTAATGGCCTGCTTGGTTCTCGCAAACAGAATTCAAAAAGCTTGCCTAGTTTCGGAGATAATTTTTAGGCGATCTCCATTAGCGGAGATATTTTGACGTCATAACTTTTTTTCTCGGAGGAATTTTCAAAATCGGAGATGGTTACTGTCTGCGCAGGGTATTTTTACATATATACGCCAAGTTTCAGGAAGTTTCGATGAAAACTGTAGGCTGTGAAACAAAAAAGTCCACAAGAACAACAACGTGAGTAAGACTTTGAGATCCTCCACGAGGAGCTAAAAATAAAGAAATAAATAATTTAAAAATCTTCTCCTAAAAAGTTGTTTTGAAATTCACCAAACTTGGTAGTTATGATCACCACATGGAAAGAAGGTGTGAGATCAATATAATTTTGGCCCCACTCCTGTCTGCAAGAGGTTGGTTAGCCCTTAGGGTGGGGTCAAACGGTGAAATACCCAAAAATGCAATTACAGGCACATTTTAAAATGAAACTTTATAACAGGCAATACGACAAGGAAACCAGACACAGGAGGAGGCCATTCAGCTATCATGCCTGCGACACACCAACACCAGACCAAATATAGCCGTCAAAATGATGTCATTTCATTGGGGGGACTGGTGAGGAGTGGGGATGTGAGAATGTGGCATGCTCAAAGATGATATCCCAAGGATACAAAAATAAAAATTGGAGAAGTATATTTATTTTAATTATCTAAATAATACTAAGTGTGTGTGTGTTTTTTTTGGTTTTTGTTTCAAGGAGGAGGGAGATGGGGAAAGGTGGTTTTTGGGTGAGAAATAAACAACACCATCCACACACTATCCATTGACGAGGCCTTCACAGATAAGACACCCCAAACAGATGCACACAATCATCCATTCATGCATAAGCTACTTAATAGACCTGTCAATATTCCTTTACCCCTCTATCTAAATTGCCTCTTGGTACCTATCTAATTCCAATTTAAGTGTATCTACTGTTTCTGCTGGCACTACCTTTCCAGGGAGGCCATTCCATGCATTAAATAATCTCTAAGTAAAAGTCCCCTGCCTTCCTACCATCTTAACTCTCTTCTTTATGCTCAGGCTATGGCCCCTGGTCCTATCACTGTCTGTTGTGCTGAATAATTCTTCTGCACTTATTTTATCTATACCCTTCATTATCTTAAACATCTCCATCATATCCCCTCATAACCACTTCCTTTCTAGTGTATAAAGCCCTGTCTCCTTCAGCCGATCCTCATAGCTGAGTCTAGCTAGGCCCAGAATCAAGCTAGTAGCCCTGTGCTGAACCCTCTCTATGGCATCCTTGTCCTTCCTGAGCTGCGGTGACCAAAACTGCACACAATATTCTAGATGTGGCCTCATTAAATTCCTATACAATGGTAAAACCACCTCTTTTGATTTATACTTTATCCCCCAACGAATACAACCTCTATAATCCTGATTATTCTACATATAGCTGCCTGGCATTGTTCTTGGTAGAGCTCTCAAATCAGTCAATTGCTTTGTATATGCCATCATCAAATTAGGACATGAATGAAATACTGTATGTGACAATTATTGCGATTTGATCCTCGATTCATGCCCCATGAGGTGGGGAATGAGGGTCACAAGGGTCTTCATTGTTGGCGATTCTGTCCTGCTACTTATAGGTCATGTGGAGGTGGGTCTGTTCGTTCAGTTTAGTTGTGCAGATCACCAATTTAAACGAAATTCACCCTGTACATTCATGAGAACACACCATTGAAATTCCTACTTGTTTCCATATGCACAAGTTGACACACCGACAGTTATTACCATTTGAAATTACTGCGGTGAAGTGGGCGTGGCGTGCTTGTAATCGTGGAGGAAACGACCAGAAAACAACAAATCAAGATTGCGGCGCCCATGGTTGTCGTGTGATTTTGAGTGATTTTTGGTCTTTCAACAACCAAATATGCGTTGTTTCATACACTTGGGTGGGGAGGATGATGAGAAAGTGATGCAATTCACGGATAAGAGCTGGCGTAAGGTATGCGAGTGTGCGAAGGCTTGGTGCGATGCCACAGATAGTGAAACTGTCAACAAATTCCGTTTGCTGGCTGATCAAATTATGAAACTGCTGCCAATGACTGATCCTCCTGCGGATGCCGGCCGTCACCGGTTCTGCTTTGCGTCATTTTGTAACAAGGATCATATAAAATGTACTGAAGCCAGGAAAAGGAAATCAGAAGCCAGCACTACTGCAGTTTCTGCGAGAGCCAGTCAGGTGGTGGGCAGACGAGAAGAAGAGGGGCAATCATACCACAAAATACGTAGAAAATCCCTCAGAACCTCTGTAGAAAGGGTGGCAAATCAGCTGGTGTACTGCCAAGAATTTGTATCATATGCCAGAAAAAAAGACAAAATTCATCCGTGTCAAAGGAAAATCTCAACGTGATCAGTTGTCCCTGGCAGAAACACAGGATGAAGGAAAGCTGAGGGAAACTGCTGAGCAGAGGAGAGATGATCGTGATGTGAGAATAATGACAACTATAAAGGATAAAGACTGTGTGGCGCTGGAAGTTTGTTATCACTGTAAATGTTATAATGAGTATGTGAATGACATATACCACAGACAGAGTGAAAGTAAACTCCAAACTCAGAAAGTGATCAATGACTCAACATTTGACATTTTCTGTGATAAAGTAATCCAGGTAAGACTCATTGATGGAAAGCAATCTATACATATGAAGAAGTTGTGTGAGATGTTCAATGACCTACTCAGAGTATGCGAAGGTCAGGATAAGGCCAACTACCAGGCAACAAGACTGAAGAAAAGACTGCAGGAATAGTACCCAGACATGATTTTCTATCGTCCATCAAAAATGTCTGAGAGCGAAGTGGTGTACATGAAGGACATTGATATTGGTTCCATTGCTCAGGCTGCTGTTGTAGACAGTAGCTCTACAACAGAAACAGAGTCAACTACAGAGGATGAAGCCAGCCAGGGTCCACAGCAGGGTGACTCAGACCTCAATTTACATGTTCTATACTCAGGAGCACTCATGGTGAGGGATGACCTGAACAAACACCAAAGTGTGGACATTACATGGCCCTACTTGGAAATGGTAGAGCCAGCACGAGAGCTTATACGGGCAACTCGTACTTCGAACTGGCCAAAACACCTTGCGATCACGAAAGCATCAATGCCCTGGTACTTTGCGTACGATCACCTAAACTATGCAAGGTACTTACCCGTTTACTGGCTGGAAATGGCCGGGCTAGAGCACTCCCACCCAGACACCTATCAAGCGTTCATGGACGGCAAATGGACTGCCCAACAGCATACTCGTTATGGATTTAGTAGTGTTGCGTGTGATCAGATCATAGAGCAGACTTTAAATAGGGACAGCAAGACCAGTGGAGGCATCACTGGTTACACTCAGAAAAGCACAGCTGTGAAGGAGTGGATCCTGTCCCAACCAGCACGTGCGGAAATCACAAGGAAATGTGAGTCCATGGCGGGTATCCACAACGAGCCCCGAACGAGAAAGGATTTGGATGTGTCGAGCTCGAAGAAGAACGAAGCAGTGGTGGTACAAGTGATGGACACAGTACTTCAAGTGATTAACCCTTTCTCCGGCACTCACCTTGAACTCATCAATATAAGTTCAGGTGTCATCGCACCGCCAGCCACTTCCGCGGACTTGATGAACGCGTATTTCAAGGGAGAGAATGCTGTCGTGCAATTCATGCGTGATCAGCTTCTCTCGGGTGAGGTCCCATTCCTCAGTCCGATTTTGAAGGCCAAATTGGCAACTTTCTTGAAGGCGCGAGGCAAGTCGGCGACTCCCCACCAGCAGACGCCGAAGGTTGAAATTGCAAATGAACGTCGTCTTTTCACACGACTGCTGTTGATTGGCGAGAAAAGCAATGTAACACTCCACTATCTGCTCGCGTACCCACTGGCGAACATATCTTTCCCGCTGGCATCCGGTGATGGTTCGATTGCTAAGACCGACAAAGCCAAACTCCGCAACCATATACTGAAACTGTGGCCCGATTGCCGTGTGGACGCTCGGCCAATCCAAGGTGCAACAATTGTGGATGGAATGGCCGTTATTCAGGCGATAAAGGCTGGTTCAATGCCTAACACGTTCGGCCAACTGGAAGAGATGGTGCTGAACATCGTAGTGGCCTAAGCATGACATAACCAATCTTCGATACTGGACGTGGTGTTTGATACTTACCCAAGTATCAGCATCAAGTGCCTGGAGCACGCCAGACGAGCGAGCAGGGTGGGCGATCTTCAGGTACGATCCATCTACAGACATGATCAAGCCCTTCCAAAACAGTGGGCAAATTATCTCCTGAGCGGAGCCTACAAGGAGGCGTTGATAGAGTTCATCGTCCAATCGTGGACGAGAAACATCTCTCCATCAAAACTGGGCGACGTGCTGTTGTACGTCAGTCATGCCGGCAAATGTGAGAAAATCGAGGCGTCGAATGGTGTCATGACTGTGTCATGTCGTGTCATCAGTCGTGTCGTCAGTACCTGAACTTGAATGTGACCATGAGGAAGCTGACACGAAGCTCCTGCTACATGCCGCTCACGCGGGACAGAATGAAGACTCGGTACGCTTAGAGAGTTTCGACACCAATGTGTTTGTGTTGGCATTGGCTCACTCGAAATCGATTCGGGTGCGAAATTTCCATCTGGTCACAGGAAGTCCCAAGGACATTATCGTCGTTGACATTAGGAAGCTGAGTAATGCCCGGGAAAGTTCTGTCTGCGATGCGTTGATAGGTTTGCACAATTTCACAGGAAGTGATACCACCAGTGCATTCCATGGTAAGGGCAAAACAAGGCCATTCGACTTGATGATGAAGGGTCCCATCTCATCACCTGTTTCGGGAGCATTGGTCGCGAATTCACGCTAGATCAGAATATCATTCACGACCTGGAACAATTCGTCTGTGCCATGTACAATCAGCCGACCATGAAGAGTGTGGATGAGGCTCGCTACAAGCTATTCTACAGCCAGTCGCTGGGAGAACAGAAGTTGCCGCCTACAAGCGACGCTCTGATGCTGCATTGCAAAAGAGTGAACTATCAGTCTGCGATCCACCACCGCGCGACTGAGAGGTTTATAGAAGCCCCTTCTCCTACATTTCACGGATCGGTGGAACGCAACGGAGCACTGAGTGTTCACTGGCTGAACAAACCACCAGCGCCGAAGGAACTGTTAGAGGAGACGAAATGTAATTGCAAGAAGACGAAATGCGAGACCAACCAGTGTTCTTGCCGGTCAAAAGGACTATCCTGCACAGAGTGCTGTGGGTGTCAAAACTGTGCCAACGATGTACAGACCCGTGCAGAAATAGAACTTATGGATGATGAAAGCAGAACTGACGATGATTCCGACAATGAACTGTGAATGCGGGTGTCACACTGCTTTTGCTGTGGTGATCGACTACACAGTAGTATTCAGGTTGGTTAGCATGTAATAGTGGACTTGAGTTTTGTAATAACAGCAGTCAAGAGCCTAGTTCAGCAACCGCTTCAGAGCAAGAAATACTGGAGTTCTAATACAGTAATCCTCTTGTGGCGGTTCCACTTTTCATCAGGCTGAGTTGCGCAGTCTCTTTGTCTTTGATTTAATCCGTAATAGCCAATGTAACTCTCTTCAATAGTCAATGTAACTACCTTTAATAGCCAGTGTGGCTGCCTTTAAAGCAAAAAGTTGCCTTTGTCAACTCGAAGGCCTGTCTGGTCGGTCCAGACGTTTTCGACCGGTAAAAATATGTAACTGCTTCGGTTTTCGACCTTTAATTATAAACATCTTTAATAACAGTGAATAGGGCTCTGTATAAACATATTGTTTCATTTTAAGACCTCACAAGAGTTTTCTTTGACATACATATCAGTCTCTCCTTGATTCTTCATTTCTGTGTCAAAATCGTGCTTTAATGTTCGGTGTATCTTTAATTGCCAAAAATGACCAATTGTGTCACATCCTCGACATGGAAACAAGTGGATTTGGACTCTGCGTCTAAAATTCTTTAAGTATGCCAAATTTCATTCAGATTGGTGATCTGCACAATGGAAATCATTTTCTGAAGGTAATAGCGAGTACCTCCACATGGTCTATTAATATTGCCGATGTATCTGAAGCAGTGAAGGTAAATTGCAGCTAATTGTTTTAAGGCAGACTCCATAGTTCTTCCAAAGTCTATGGTTGAGCCTACCAAATGCCAAACTTTGCTTGTCGGCTAAGCATTGGGCGATCTCATCATCTAGCATTGTGTTATTGAAGATGGTGCTCCCTAAGTTGCAGAATTTCTGGACTGAGTTGAGCGGTGTATTATTATTGTGGTTGTGGTATCTTGGTATCGGTGGCCATGTGCTGGTTGATACATAATCTTTGCCTTTTTCACACCTATTGTGAGGCCAAAGCATCTGAAGCTTGGGCAAAGAGATGCACAATCAGCTGGATGTCCTCAAGGCTGTTTGCAATGAGAGCACCGTCGTCAACAAACAGGAGTTATTTTAGCAGCTGTTCGTCGATCTTCGTGCGAGTGTTGAGGCACTGCAAATTGATGAGAATACCATCTGTTTTTAACTGAATACATATCCTTTGGTGAGGTCTTCAAATGCAAACAATGGCACGGCAGAGAAGAAGGTCAATGCAAACAAAACTGGAACAAAACATTACATAGCCTTGTTTGGTACCATTAGTAATAGGAAAGGAAACGGGTGAATCCCTGCTCTGCATCATGCTACCTACCCATTACACTATTATGGAATGAGCAGATGACCCTGATAATCGTCAATGGACATCTGAATTTGTGTTGTACTTTCCATAGACCTCCACCATGTACTGTGTTGAATCCTTCGTCAGGTCAATGAACAATATGTACTGGTCCTTGTTCTGTTCACAGGCCTTTTCTTGGATCTGATGTGCTGAAACAGATCATGTCTACAGTTCGCTGGCCAGCTCGAAAGTCACACTGATTCTTGGTACACCTTGGTGACAATAGGGAGAGGCAATACTGTTCAGAATAGTCCTTGCAATAATTTTGCCTACGATGGAGAGAAGTGCGATACCACGATCGTTGGTGCAGCTTCCCTTCCATGTACACATATAAGTGAACTATGGATTTGTTTTTATACTTCAGTATTCTGATTCCAGATATTATGAAAGAGTCAAGGAAGTTTTCTCGCCATGTGAGCTCCTCCACGCTTGCAAACTTCAGGCAGAATGCCATGGGGACCTGGATAATTGCCTTCAGGAAGTTGCTTGATAGCTTCGGTGACTTCGTCCTGAGATGGTTCAATGGTGAGCTCATCCAGAACAGGATGCTGTGAAATTGAGTCAGTTATGTCATTGTGCACTATAGATTGGTCGTTCAGAATATTGTTTGAATGCTCCACATAGCTGGAAAGAATGTCACCTCGATCTGTAAGAAGTTGGTTACCACCTACTACGAGCTATAGACAGGTGCCGTACCACTAGATTTGGGGCTGTAGACAGATCGTATGCCTTAATGAGGTGCCTGTCGGCAGCTTCCTGTAGCTCTACAGCCTTGTTTTCCCACCAGCAGTTCTTGATCTTTCTTGTTTTCGCCTGCATTTTTGGTTTAGTGTGTATTTTGCTTGATGGAAGCTAACCTTCTTTGCCGATAACTTATTATCAGATATGCAAGATCTGCGAGCACTGTGCATGTCACCTAAAACTTGGCAATGACATGGCCATTCTCTTAAAACCAATCTTGGTGTTTTGGCTTGACACATCCAAGGACCTCAAACATGGTGTTGTAAATAGCATTCTTCTTGAATGATAGCTCGTGCTGCATCTAGTGCTTGTTCCAGTACCAATTTGTTGACTGAGTCTTTAAGGGCAGTTACATTAATCTCCCCTTGGTGGTTTGGATCTGTATCTGTGCAGTTTGGATCTAAACTGCAGGGACATGATGCTTCTGACAAACTGATGATCCGATCAGCATTCATACCTCTGAAAGAGTAGTTAATGCACACATCTTTGAGGCCTCTCTGTCATACAGTGATATATTCCATCCAGCATGTGCCAATGCTTAGATCTGGGGTGCATCCATGTTGTTTTGAGCTTCTTGGCCTGTTGGAGGAATGTGCTTATGATGGTGAGGTAAAACTCGTTTCCGTGGAAAAAAGTCTTTGACCATTGGAGTTTCCCAGTACTCCAGCCATGCCATGATGAGCCAGTACTAGTACTCCTCCCCAAGTGTTGGAATCGGTACAATATTGGAATTGGAATCACCAAGGATGGCCTTGTCCTGGTATGGTCCTCCTCTGATGATACTGCTGAGATCATGATAGAAGGCTTCCTTGAATTCATATGTGTGGGTCATTGTTGGTGCATAAAAATGGTGATCGTTACTTCCCTTCGGGAGTTAATCAACCTTGCGTTCAATTTCCCCTAAGTGCAATCGCTTAATTGTCAAGGCTGATCTTTGTACTTACTAATCCAGTAGAAGGTGTAGCCTGCACCTACCTCCTCAAGATATGACTCCTTTTGAAACCTTGTTTCACTTCGATCAGCTATGTTGATGTTGTAAATGCTCAATGTTCTGGCTATGAGAGCTGTTCTATGCACTGCTCTTTCACCGTTGTCTGATGCTGTCGTGTTCTAATGTTCCATGAACCATCTATCATCTTCTCGGTTACCATATGAATTAATTTTTTATGATTCAACCACAAGTTTAGATGGCCTGCCAAGTGCCAGGGTTAATTTTCAGTCACCAGTCCATACATTGGGGAGAGCAGTGCTGTTAACACTTGAAAGTATAACTGTCACTGACAAGAGGATTTGAATTACACATCTGTCCTTGTCTCTGAAGAACAACGGTCACTCTATGATTACTTGTGTGAAGGGTTGTGACTGAAGACTGCTAATAGCATCCTCTACCTGTCCGCATTACCACTTCCCTTTGCCACAGGATTTGACAATGTTGGTATGCTGGTTGTGTTGGTTTGCGAAACAACCTGCATGCTGAGTAGATTTATGTGGGTGGAGTGTGTGCGGTGCCACTCCTACTCCCTTGTCCAAGCAGTTGCAGCTGCACCAGTGCAAAAGGTGCCACAAGACCACAGTTGTCTTCCTATTTAGTAGTCCTTCGAGATAATATGCTGACCAAACCAGATGATCTGCCCGCAGTCCATTGCCAGACAATCATTGACACTATGTTTGTGTTCTTCTGCACTGTCAGCTTTTGAAGACTTTTGCTATTTACCTATAGCTGTAATTGACACCATTGATTAAACGAAGACTAATTGATCTGCCCTCTGATGGCATTTTCTCCATCAAGGGTTACACTACCCTCCCCAAGAGTTCATCTGCTCAAAGCCGATGCCACTTTCTGGGGGTGCTGAGTTGTTTAACTATCGCTTAGCTTGGCATAGCTCTGATAAGATAAATAGATGTAAAACCACCACAAACAGGTTTCAGAACACCAACCACAAAAGTAATAGTTTCATCTGTACATCTCATATAACGCCATTGATAACTTTCACTAATACTACCTATAAACCTGTAAACTAATACTACTTCATAAATTGTGGAGAACCTTGTCTAAGTCTCATAGAAGGAAGCAAGGGTGTCTGTGTATTTATAGACATCAGTGTACTATCGATGGACATATCGACAAGCCGGTAGGCAGACATGGGTCGTCAATCAAGTCGAATTTAGTCATTTTTCAGCCGTTACTAGACAACAAAAGCGTCCGTAGCAACGGTTCTTATTGTATGTTGTATGGTATGAACCTATCATCCGAGTTGCATGTTAAATGGAAATGTACTCGGAAATATAATTGTCTGAGAAATTGGTCATTTTTCACCAGCGGTGACCAGTGGTGTACTCTATGACCTCGGCAGAAAATGACAAAAACGTACAAAAGTTGTAGTACTCAATGGGTTCTATAGGCCAATGAAGTTTCATAGGTCTATCTGTCATGCTTGCTGAGATATCTGTCATGCTTTTTTTCGACTGAGAAATCAGCGATGCAGCAAACTTCAAATGGTCACCACAGGCATTGCGCAATCGCTAAAGATTATGCAGAAAAAGTTTCGGCATCCTACCTATCGTATTAAGAAAGCTCGATCTGGAGACCATTTGGCTGTGAATTTTCAGTTTCAGGGCTGCCATTTGGAAACTATAAGAGATAGAACCTGACGCGATGGGCCCATTCGATGGGGAATGACCTGAGGATTAAGCACAAGAAAATTCATGATTCTCACTTCAAGGGTTAATGCTGCAGATTGTTTTTCGTTAAAATACCCCCGCATCTAGAGGTTTTTCGGCCGTTGCTAGGCAACGGAGGGGTCCATAGCAACGGTTCTTTCTCACACATAACTAGGACATACCATGAACCTACCATACCAGTTTCATGTATGTCTGGCTCATAGTCTCTGAGATATAACGAACTTCGTTTTTTTATTGTTTTCGACCAGGGTTCATTCAAAGTCTATCTTCTCCGACAGTTTTCATAGGATTCGGCTGGATTTTTTTGACAATATGGCTGAATGTACTGTGCACAGTCGCTCGTGGCCCGATTTTTGATTTTCGAAAAAATAATTTTTTTAGGATTTTTCAAAAATTTCAAAGTCCCGTTGCTAGGCAACGGTGGTGGCCATAGCAACGGTTCTCATTTGCACACAACTAGGTCATGGTATGAACCTACCAATCAAGTTTCATCGAAATCGCCATTGTATTAACGGAGCACTCGACCGAACAGACACATACAGACAAGCACAGACAGACAGACAGACAAACATATCGACGGAAATACTGATATTAAGGGTAGACTAGATCGACTACCCAATATAGCCTGGTGTTGGCGCAGTGGTTAGGGCAGCGGCTTTGGATCCAAAAGGTCCTGAGTTCAAGCCCCGTTGGGCCACTGAATTAATACACCAGGGGGTTGACTCAGCCTGTCATCCTTCCGAGGTCGGCAAAATGAGTACCAGTATACTGGGCCGGTGTATACCCCGGTTAAAATAGGTGTACTATATCCCTGTGTCGTAAGAGGCGATCAGGGTTGCGTCAGGAAGGGCATCCGACGTAAAACATGTGCCAAATCACTATGCGGATCATACGGATGATCCGCTGTGGCGACCCCTAACGGGAGCAGCCGAAAGGAGAAGAAGAAGAAGAGATCGACTACCCAATACAGTGTATATGATTCTAGCATCATGGGCTACAGGAATGCCAAACAGGCCAAGCCACAGTGATATAGGCCTAAGCAAATTTAAGTTTGAAATGGAGGATCAAAACCTTCATTTTGTGCAATGGCACATACCATTAATTAACCTGTATGCCTCCGCCCACATTATTTCATCATTATGCATACTTGTACCAAGTTTGATTTAAATCCCTGAACCCAGATTTTAAATAGAAAATAATTCTGGCTGCTGGATCAAGCGTCCGATCAGGTTGAAATTAAAAACATGTATTCCACATATCTACTAGATCATAATTGTGACATTTCATATCGATTGATGAAGCAGTTCAATATATTTTTTTAAGAATTTCGTTCAAACCAATATGGCTGCCACACAACGTGACCTCTTCATTATTCGTGAACACCCTGGTATCTCCAAGGCTTGGGGAACATGTAAGTGAAGTTTCCCTTCGATCTCTCAAGCCATTCTGGAGAAGATTTTAAAATGTTTATTCTTCGAAAAAATAATCGCTGCCAAACAATGTAACCTATGATGTCATTGGTGGAGAACTTTTTGTTCCTCATGGGTAGGCCATCATACTGTAAGGTTTCATACTGTAAAACTGTAAAGTTTCGCCTCGATCTGTTCAGCTATTACAGAGAAGAAGATTTTTGAAGGTTTTCTGTTAAAAACCATTTGGCTGCTGAACCACGTGACCGATGACATCATCAATTTTTTTGCCAATTACAATTTAGCCCTGGATGACCCTCAAAAAAATTCATACTGATCGGATAAAGCGTTTGACATGTAATTATGACATAATTACGAAGCCACGTATGACATCATCAAAAAAAATCATAGTTGTTTCCCATGGAGAATACTTCACACGTGCCAAGTTTCAATTTTTTCCATGTAGCAGTTTTGGAGATACAAAGGTCCAAAGTTTTTCCAACAAGGCTACCACACCACACCACGTGACCTATGACATCATAGTTATCACAAAACATTCTACATGAGTAATCGCACTTATAGCAAAAATTTCGTGAAATTTTGAGGTTGAAAAGAAGAAAAACCATGTCGCCCTGCTTCGATAAAACTCCGCTTCGATTGGACACTTACCCACGACGTCCTCTTTTCTTTTTTTACAAGGAATTTTTTATGCCCAGGAGGAGGCCATTCGGCCCATCATACCTGCACCACACCAACACCAGATTTAATAAATCCATCAATACCCCTTCCTTTCATGTGCAGCCTTTTGGCTGTTACACTGGTATGCATTTCACCGACCTCAGAAGGATGACAGGTTGAATCAACCCCACCTGGTGTTAATTCAATGGAAAAGGGGATAGAGCTCAGGACCCCTAACATCCCAAGCCAGCCAACCTAACTGTTAAGCCACCACCAGGTTTTGCTCTTCCTTAAAAGCACTTCATAACATTTAAAAAAACACTTCCAAAATATATTTTAAAATTCCTTCCTCTGCTTTTCACTCCACCATGAATCCATTCATTCTTCTTCATAAAAATATCTTCCTTTTCTCTTTGGCAACACTTATTTCCCAAAACCTCCTCACTCCTAAACGCTTAGTTCATCTAGCATCCTCTTTCACGAACAGCCAGATTTTCCTCCATGCCTTCAACCAAAAAATATTCTCAACACCACCCCATCTCTGAAGCCTGTCGCAGGATATCCAGTCTGGGAATCTTGAAGCATCAATTTTGCAAAGGCTGTGTGCATACAAAAATAATTTCCCCTTCACTTCCATTCATGGTGTCAAACCCCTCCATGTCAGTACCATCCCCCCCATCAGTTGCCCCCTCGTCCTGCCCTGTTTCAGCTTCCACCTCATCCTGCCCCCAATGCTTCCCCCTATGCTCCTCCCACTCTCAGCTTCCCTCCTGCCCCCTGGTGTTAATTCAGCAGCCAACGGGGCTTGAACTCAGGACCCTAGGATCCCAAGCTACCACCCCAACCACAAAGCCAACACCAGGTTACACTTTATCAAATCAAATTCTGAATGGGTGGCTGATCACATCTTTGGAGTTCTGCGTTGATCGGATAAGGATTTTTGTCCAACACTGCTGCGAGACCATGTGACCGATGATGTTGAAATTTTCAACCAATATTCCCCATGCCGAGTCGATCATATTAAAAAAAAAATTCTCTGAAACCACTTAGCCTTTCGATGCATGGCTATGCAGTGATGATCCACTACTGATGCTGCAAATATTTTATTTAACAATGACCTCATCAGTCACATGATGTGGCAGCTACGTTGGTTTTAAGGAAATAATTAAACAATTATTTCTCTGAAACCATTTAACCTTTAACATTGGACTCAACTTGACTTCCGGTTCCGGGTTTGGAGGGACGATAGGTCTCTTTCGGGGCTCTCTGCTGACGTTCTCAAAGTTAAGTTTCCGGTCGTTATCTGTCCCGTTTTAACTGTTTAATTTTCTCACCTACATGTTACTGTGTGTTCCTAGTTTGGTTTTGTTTCAAAAATCGTGCTATTTTGTGAGTATTTTTGTCGACATTCTTACCGGGTGTTTGAGGCCTAGGCCTTGGCCTCGGCTTGAGGCCGACCGGTTCCACTCGGTGTTCGATCGTTTTTTTGTTTGTTTGTTTTTTCTCCCCATTACCTTCAATTTCTATCCACCCCATTACTTTCAATTTTCATCCTCCCCACTTTCCTAACATCCCCCATTCTCCCAACTAATCTCTTTCTTATCTCAAAAAAAAAAAAAAATACCCAACAACAACAACAACATGCTGACCATCTCCCGATTATGCTTCTTCTTCTTCCTCTTATCTTCCTCCTCGTCTTCCTCGATTTTTTTCTACACTTCCATGACCTAATCTGTTGAAAACTCTCTCAAACATTAATATTAACAACAAAAACGATCTTATAATGCTTCATCTTCCTCTCTCACACATGTGGTACTCTTTACTGTTTCATAATGCACTACTCTTCTGCTATTTCAACAGACTGCTCTCATTTCGAGCTCTCCTTCATTCCTTGCCTAAAAAATCCAACTATTGCAGCGCTTCTTCTCTCCATTCTCTGAATTCGCCTTCATTGCATCCATCAAGAATTGTGTTAAATCGCATCTCTGACTTAAAACTTTTAAAAAACACAGTTTGCTATGAATGTTCGCTTTCCATCAACCATTCTTTTTTTCCAACTTCAGTGCCAACTCACCCCCCTCACCCCTCACTCTCACTCTCAAAGCAACCATCCCACTCTTCTCCCTCCAAGCCTCCCTCTCACCTCTCTCAAAAATTCCCCCCTCAACTTTCTCCCACCTTTCATCCCCCTCACTCATCCTTCTCAAAGTTGCCCCCCCTCTCATCCACCAAGCTGCCTCCTTCCACTGCCCTCTCACCTCCATCTCTTCACTCCACCTATTCAAATCCTCATCTGCCTTCTTCCCCCTCTCTTGTCCCCCCTCTCCCCCAGCACCACAGAGCCTTTTCTCCTCCTCATTCGGCCCCCTCCCCGAGCTATTCTGCAATACCTCACACTCTTTCAACAACCCTCCTTACCTCCCCCTCTCGTTGCTTGTCCTACCCTCCCCCTCCCCCTCCACCCCCTGCACCCAAAGCCTCCTCCCCTCCCTCTTCATTAAAAGTGTGGACCTCAAATATCCGGGGCCTTCGCTCAAACCTTTCAGATCTTTCCATACAGGTTGCCACTGACAAACCAGACATAATCTGCCGAACAGAAACTTTTCTCCCCAAATACATGTCTGACTCCCAAGTATCTCTCCCTGGTTACTCCCTCCTCCGGTATGACAGACCTGAGCCTCGTCCTGGTGGAGGTGTTGTTCTCTTCATCAAGGACTCTATTGCTCACTCTCCATGCACTGCTCTCACTCCCCCACACCCCCAGGAATACCTCTGGCTACGGCTTCCCCTCCACTCCCACCTCATGTTTATATGTTTACTGTACCGTCCACCGAACAGTGATGACTCCATCTACACCTCACTATCCGAAAACATGGACCATCTTCTATCTTCTCATCCAAACTCTCTCTTCCTCTTATGTGGTGACTTCAATTGTCATCATGCCAGTTGGCTAGGTGTGGGTACCTCTCTCACCTGTCATGGCACCTCAGCAAAAGCTTTCTGCGACTCATTAGGACTGAATCAATCGGTCAACTTCCTGACCCGGATCTCAACCAATGGTACTCCATCTCTTCTGGATCTGATTTTGACAAATTTCCCTGACAATATCTGTTGCTCTTTTCTCCGCTCCAATGGGTTCTTCTGGCCAAGTCCTTGTCAAAGTGGACATTTCTCTGGCTGTTATCAGAGAACCACCTCACCGCCGTCGAGTCTGGCATTTCACTCAAGCCGACTGGCAGGGTCTCCAAACAGCCCTCAAACTTACAGACTGGTCTCCTATCACTACTTTCTCAAACATCAACTCATCCTGGGAATTCTTTCAAAGAAACTTGCTCTGCCTCATGCATAGATTTATCCCCTCTCATCTTCAGTTGTCCTACCCTTCCTCCCACCCTTGGTTTACTGAAGCTTGTGGCGAGGCAGTTGTCCTGAAACAACTTGCCTTTGCCTCATGGAAAGCAAACCCAACTGAGGGCAATCTCAGTTCCTTCCATAAAGCTCGGAACAAGTGTGTATCTACCCTCAAGAGATCCAGAAAATAACATCTTTCTCATCTCAAGTCTGAACTCTCAAGTCTGAACTCTCAAACCTCTCTCCCTCCTCATAATCCTGGTGGCATCTAATCAAATCTGTTTCTGGTGTCTGTTTCCCCTCCATCCCCCACCCCCCTTTACCTCAAATGGCCGCACTGCTGATACCGCACATGAAAAAGCTGAATGCTTAAACTCGGTGTTTGCAGCTAAATCTTGTGTCCAAAACCCATCGCTCTCTGTACCCACCTTACCCAGTCGCACCCAACTGTCCCTGGACTCTGTGTCCTTTTCTCCTGACAAGTTGGGGAGCTTGTTGTCAAACCTCGACTCAGATTCTGCAACCGGTCCAGACAGCATCAGCCCACGTGTCCTAAAAACCTACTCTTCTGCTCTTGCTCTCCCCCTCTCTGTTCTATTCACCCTCTCATTTGCTCAAGGTCAGCCATCTGCTTGGAAATCAGTAAACATCAGTGCCCTGCATAAAAAAGGTGCAAAAACAGATCCCCGCAACTACAGACCAATCAGCCTTCTCCCAATCATCAGCAAGGTTATGGAATCAATCATCACTTCAGACATTAAATCCTTCCTCTTCTCCAATGACTTGATTTCCGATCATCAATTTGGTTTCAGACCAGGTCACTCTACCCTGGATATGTTGCTCTGCTCGACCATCAATGGATGGAGGTCCTCAATGCCAGACAGGAAATCTGAGCCATATCCCTGGACATATCACGTGCTTTTGACACAGTCTGGCACCCTGCACTACTCACCAAACTCTCTTCCCATGGTATTCAAGGCGATCTCCACTCATGTCTCGCAGACTTCCTCTCCTGTCGCAGTCAACGTGTGGCCCTAAATGGAGTTCTTTCATCCCCTCTTCCTGTCCAGACTGGAGTTCCTCAAGGTAGCGTTCTGGGCCCTGTTCTTTTTGTGGTTTTCATCAATGATCTCTCTGACTCTGGAAAATCCTCTATTTCTCTTTGCCGACGACTCCACCCTCTGCCGTACCATCTGTCATCCCTCAGACCGGCAAGCAGCAACTTCTTCGCTCACTGCTGATCTGGATAAAATCACAAACTTGTCCAACACGTGGAACATGTCTTTCAATCCGGACAAATCTCACACTCTCACTATGTCTCTTCAAAAGGACCGTTTAGAAAACCCCCCCCATCCACTTTCTCAACAATCCTCTGGAAGAAGTCTTTTCTTTCCAGCTTCTGGATCTCACTATCTGCCATGACCTTTCCTGGGAAAGTCACATTTCCAACCTCGCCTCAAAAGCCAGTCGCCGACTGGGAATCCTCCGTCGTGCAAAGTCCTTCCTCGGCCCTCTTGAGCTCCTGACCACTTACAAAGCTTTTGTCCGTAGCCTGATGGAGTACTGCTCTCCCCTCTGGGCTGGTGCTCCTGCCTCCCACCTTTCTCGGCTTCACGCTGTCGAAACCAGGGCATTTAGGATCATCGGCATCTCCCGCAATGAAGCTGAGTCTTTGGGCTTCTCACTCAATCACCGCAGGTTGGTCGGTGGTCTTTCTGTCTTCTACCGACTCCTCTCCAGCCTTGCCCCCCCTGCTCTCTCTGCGATTTGTCCCCACCACATTTCCACAGGGCGCTCAAGGTCCGCCAACAAACCCCTTCTGGTAAACTACCTAAATCACGAATCACTGCTCATCTTCACTCTTTCATTCCTCTTTTTTCCCGCCTTTGGAATAATCTTTCTCACTCTATTCATTCCCATTCTTCCCTCCAGGCTTTCAAAACAGCTGTTCACCACCACCTCTTATCATCCCCCATCCAAATCCTCAATCTTTTCTACCCCCGATAATCCACCCAAGCCCACTTCCTTCAATTCCCCTGCTTTCCTTCCTGAAAGTCCCTGTAATGTCCATCTTCTCTTCGCCATGTTCCCCGTCCCATCGCCATCCCTCTCCCTTCCACAGTTCACCTCGTGTGTCTGTTCCCCACTGTTTTGTCCCTCCCACTCCCGCCCCTCTTGTCTCATGCCCCCTTGCTGTGAGTTGTGTCTTAATGCCCGGTCACACCTTGACGTTTTAGCCAACGTAAGCCAATTTTTGATTTTTTTTTCTAAAACGCTGGCACATGTTGAATACGTTATGGGTAAGTTTTGATAACATTGAGAGCACGCTGAAAAACACTGCCATACGTCGTTGTACGCTGGCTTTAAACGTTGTACTTTTTGGTTGTCCTCAATTTTTTTCATGCTTGAAATTTCACGACGTATGCCGGCGTATGACTCACACGTTCCGCTACGCTGGCCACAAGTTTTATGCACGGTCTGCAATCGTTGACAGACGTCAACACATGCTACTTGTAAGTTAATCATAAGTTGAGACATGCCGAGGTAATGTTTAGCGTACCCAAAACTTATTTATAACCTATGATTAACGTGTTGTTGGCACGTTACGCGATCGTTGCCACACATCAACAGAGGTTACTTTTAAGTTACTCATAGGCTGAAAGACGTCGGTATAATGGATCGTCCTTGCGTCAGCGTCCACGGCCACGGCCAGGACACTTATTTGCAGCATTCTTCAAACTTTTCTTCGGCATGACGAGGATGTTCACACTTCGATGTCTAGCTTGGCTTTGATTCCAATTGTCCATCGGCAGCGTCTATTTAAAATAGTCGAGTTTGAGCGTTTTAACACGTTCAGAAGAAACGCTTCAAATTTCAAAACCCCAGCGTCAAAAAACAAAGGCGAGTGACAGCAATTTAAATCGTTCATTGTAAACAATGAAAATAGCTGAGTGGTACCGTTTAAAAGTCGTTGAGTGTAAAAAAAAATCCAATTGTTGAGCGCAAGCATCTACTTTCAATCGTGGGGTTTGAGCGATATAGCACGTTCAATAGAAACGATTAAAATTTCCGAGTGCCAGCGTCAAAAAACAAAGGCGAGTGACAGCAATTTAAATCGTTCATTGTAAACAATGAACATAGCTGAGTGGTACCGTTTAAAAGTCATTGAGTGTAAAAAAAATCCAATTGTTGAGCGCAAGCGTCTACTTTCAATAGTGGAGATGCAGCCATTTAAATCGTTGAGTGGCAGCCGATGAATAGCAAACCCCACGTCACCGGCAAAGATAAACTGCCGCACGATATGGATAAGTTAGGCTATCGTTGGGCATAGTTTGTGAATGCCGGCTTCATGATAATTATTCGTTGGTATATCGTATCTATAAGTAATCAAAGCGCTCTATGCACATTATTAGTTCATTGTGCATTTGTCCAACCCACTATGAATAGACCTAAATCGTAAAAACAAGCTTTAGCTCATTGTTGAAAAAGCCCCATAAAAAATTAGCCGCGAAGAACTTCGAACAATGGTGAAAAGATGTCTCTTACCCGTGGACACGCAGACGCAAGGACGATCCATCATAACCCACACCCTCCCCCTCACACTCACCTACTACTGCCAACATGAACAAACTACTACTAATACTAACACTGATACTGATACTGTTACTGCTGACATGGACATCGACTCAAAAAGGACTCAAAAACACTGTTGGGTTCCCCTTTTATGAGCAGCATTTTTATATACCAATTCCCAAAATCGCTGGGAACACGTCTTTATATGGCAGTTGTAAGCTAGAAACACGTTCATTTATTTTTTTTTGTCGACCGGAAGACGTCATTGGAATACGTCTACATACGTCGATGTGTGTTGGGACTACGTAAAGAATTGGTTCAAAGCACGTCAAACATAAGTTAGAAATAAGTTTCGCGTAAAAAAGACATTACCGCGACGTGTTTCGACTTATGAGTAGCTTATAAGTAGCCTTTGTGGACGTGTGTAAGCGTCCGCATATCGTGTGTAAAACTTATCCCCATCGCATGTGGAACGTTTGTCATACGCCGAGTACGTCGTAAAATTTTGAACATGTTTAAAATTTCTTGACGTACTCTACTTCCTACGACGTATGATAGCGTACTTTAGCGTTCTACTCACGTATACCAAACTTACTCATACCGTATTTGACGTGCCCCAACGTTTTAGACACATTTTTCTTAGGTCGGCATACGCTGGCAAGATCGCCAAGGTGTGACCGCGATGTTGTCACTTCCATTTCTACGGCAGTTATGATTCGAATCGTTGTGCGTCAGCCTTTTAATAGGCTACGTCACGACATCGTCGGCGATGCGTGCAACGCGCTATGCCTAAGTTAGACTATCGTTGGGCATCGGTTGTGTCGGCCGACAACAGGTTCAGCATTCGTTGGTATAAGTTATCTATAACACAACGAAACGTTCTGTGTCCGTTACCAATGTGTTATACATAAGACCAAGTCGCTATGAATACGTCCGAATCTTAAAAAAAAAACATCAAAAGTTCAACGTCAGCCAGCGTTTTACACACATTTTAATACGTTGCCATTGCTGGCTAAAACGTCAAGGTGTGACCGGGCCTTTAGCTCTCATACGAGCCTCGACAAGGTTTTCAAAAAAAAAAAAACCTATCAATACTACACTTTCCAGTTAAAAATGACATCATCAGTCATGTGGTGTGGCAGCCACAATGGTTTCAAGGAATATATTTACGAATATAATTACGTTGCCTATGACGTCATAATGATTATTTAATAATTCTGCATGAGTAGTCGCATCTATCTTGAAAATTTCATGTCAATCGGATAAGCATTTGCAAGGAAAACAGAAAATTTGCTTGGATATCCGAACGGACGTACGGATGGACGGACAACCCGAAAACAATGCCACTGGCAACATCGTCACCTGAGGCATAAAGATTGATGTAAAGCAATGCACAGAGTGTCCACAGCTTACCATTCCAAATTCAAAACATAATAAATAAAAATAATGTAATGAGATACAATGATGCAGTTTGCTGTTAAAGTGTTATTTTCTCGATTTATCAAGATCATCATTCGGATCCTAATGGATTAATAGGGACTGTGCTCTAACGACTCATGAACGTGTTCAACATCCTCACCATTTGTGCTTGGCCGCCCTGCCTCCTTCCTCTGCATGATGCTACCGGTGTCCACAATCTTTTTGTGCCACTCAATAATCTTTTTTCTCAATTGTGGCTTTCTTCTATTGGTTGTCATGAAGCTTTGTTGAACCTTTGTAGCTGGTTTGGTCTCTATAAACCAGGCAATACATTGTGCTTTTCCTTGGGGGGGGGGGGGGGGGTGCCATTTGCAGTAAACGTGATGTCACGTATCACAGGAGACACCTGGAAACAAAAAGATAAAGTCAATAAAACTCTAACAAGTATTCTTTCAAATGAAACAAACTGCATCATTGTATCCCATTTCTTTTTATTATGGTTTGAATTTGGCACAGTAATTTGTAGACGGCCTGCATAACGAACACAGCACATTCATTCCCACAACATTGTAAAACTACACTTGTGTTTACTGATGACTTATCCTGTAAGTGATATATATATATATATATATATATATATATATATATATATATATATATATATATATATATATATATATATATATATATATGCAATCTCTTCCATAAGCCGAATGCAATGAAAGAAAGGCTGTTTCACTGAGCAATTCATTATCTGCAGAGATGTTCAAAACATTTAAACATTCCAGCCATAGTTATAACCAATCATTCTACAACTTTCGGTGATGTCTCTTTTGGGTGGTTGTACCCCTCAACGCACGTTGGAGGCCAAATATTTCCCCCACTCTGCCCTGCTGCCTGGATATGTCAGGGCAGCATGGCCATGGTCAGAGCACTGATCAGTCCCCATGGACCGGCCACTCCATCTTCTCTCTCTCTCTCTCTCTCTCTCTCTCTCTCTCTCTCTCTCTCTCTCTCTCTCTCTCTCTCTCTCTCTCTCTCTCTCTCTCTCTCTCTCTCTCACACACACACTCTCTCTTGTGGCCCTGCTTCACAAAGTTAGGTACACCATTTTAGATGTGGAGGCTCTCTGGGGCGCTCCTTGGAGATCAGCTGTCTCCGTGCCACGGGCCTGTTCGAGAGAACTATCTAGGGCTATACCATGACTGCTACTACTATTACTACTACTACCACCACCACCACCACCACCAGCACCAATCATTTTATGTACTGCTTAAAATAAATTCACCGCTTGTCTTCGGTACGTAACATGAAAATGAAAAGGCCATCTCTGTGCCATAAGTGGTACAGCCTTTGGATTCAGAAACCATATTTTAAAATCCCACGGCTGACGAAGTTGTCCACTTTTTTCCATTGCTCCAGGATACTAAAATTTTGTCGAGGAGTTCTAATCATTGGCAAAGGTATCACATCCTTGCCGACTGAGTTACATGATGTGACATTACAAAGTATTTTCAATCAGCCGAAGATTCAATGCTCTCGAATCATTGCGCGTTTGTAATTGGGCCAAGAATGTGCATTTGAGAAGGCATTTGGATTTTGAAAATCAATATTATTTTATAAGGGTTGAAGGATAGCTGATGTGGGATATTGCTTATTTGCTTCTGAGCCGAATGCTAATTGATTCAATGTCTCGTGAAAAAAAAAAATCAATTATAACGTTGCTGTTATGGTATTTATGCCACGAGGGGAGTGTCATGGGGGTCGACCATCTTTCAGACTGAACATCGTGTTGGAAAGCCCTGTCTTCTGCCATAATCATTGCCATGTGGGCATCACAGGTACCCAATGATATATTTTTTAAATACCTGCTTGAGAGTAGATTGCTGGTGGCAGAACCATGGCTTACACTATTGATCCTGCTTGTTGGTGAAGTATGTTTTGTGAAGTTGATGACCTGCATCTGATAAAATACAATGTAGATATGTTAAGTCTTGTGAATGAAAAGTATCAGGTTGATGAATAATTTAAATGAATGGCATGAATTAAGTTGAGTAAGATTCAAATTTGGACAAAGGGCAAGTGCCAGGGGTTGTGTAGTGTTCCTTTGAGGTCGATTAACTTGTTTTCTGTACAAGCAATCTTCTTCTCTAATGGCCACAGTTATTTGCATGTTCTTGTGGGGTTAGCCAAGGAAAATTGTTGGCCCAAGTCTTTCACGAACCAGCTGGCTAAGTGATGCTTGACTAAGGAGTCAGGGCAGGAATTTGAGATTTGGCCATGGTGCCGGCAATAGCTCGCCCATTCTTCGCAAAGCACACCGTGGGCCATGGGGTATTTATTATCCCCCAACTACTGACTACAGACGGGCCACCCAGTTTATCGTTCATCCACAGGAAGGCACACACATTGAATCACCTTGCCTGTGAAACCTCGGGAATGACAGTTTATAGCTGGGTCGGGATTCAAACCCAGGTGAGAGTGTAGAGACGAGTGCACTTACCTCTAGGGCATCCTGCTCGACCTTTTCATACAGGCAATAACAGAAAGAATTGACAGACTATAAAATGATGGCAACCATTTTGAATTGTTCTGCAGTTTGGCTGGACTTTGTGAAACCGATTAATCGGGCATGCTTGCCTCTGTATAATTACTTGTCTAAGGTGCATTCGGAGATAGCATGCGAAGGAAAGTTGAATCGTCTGAATGTTGAATGCTTGGGGAATTTTACAATTGATAAGACTACGTATTATTGTACAGAAATACTGTACAATAATCTATAAGATGAGCGGCTCCAACCATGCCTGTGCAATGTTTTGGAGATTTGTACATCGTTGGCTTCTTCAGTTTCAACCAAAGAATCCACGGATGGCTGAGTTGTAAATACATTTGATGAGCAATTGCTCTGATTTGGAATCAAATATGTTCAGGTTGTTAAACTGTAAATTGGGTGTGGAGAAAGAGAATAGTTTTACAAGAACTACTCTTTAGGCATATTTTGTCTTGTTGGCAGGAGGCGTTCTGGGACCACCAAAGCACGACATCGACGGCAAGCCCTCCAAGACATGGCACGACCGCTTAAGCATTGGCTCTACAAGCACCGAGACAACCCGTACCCGACCAAGACTGAAAAGATTTTGCTCGCGCTTGGGTCACACATGACTCTCGTGCAGGTATGCACAGTCACAACGCACAGGTAGGGTTGCCTGTTGTGCAGACTGGTGTTGATTAGGGGAACCAGTGGAGAATGCTATTTATGTGTGCTCTGCTTCACCTATTGTCAATCCTCCTCTTCTCATATGGAGCACATGACTGGCAGTAGCATCATTGCTAATGTAGTTTTCCCAGAAGGTTAGAGCAGGAATTTTTGTAATTTATCCAAGGTGCTTAACAATACCTCGAAATGCTATTCACAAAGGACAATGTGGGGTAGGCAGAAGGGGCAGCCAGTTTAATGTCCATCTGAGGGGCGGTGCACTTTGTGATGCAATGTGCTGCTTGCTTGGTACCAATCTGACAATTCATAGTCAAGCTTAGAGTCAAACACAGACTTGACACTTCAAAGGTAAGTGAGAAGTACTCTACCTTTGCAACATCTTGTCAGGCCACCTGATAGCAGTGCATCAAATTATATCTGTCAGTTTTCCCTCTTTTCTGTACATAAGCACATAGTAAAACATTTAGAGAAACTTGTGTCATCAACATATATCACTGTGATAGGTCAGGTCACCTTTGTATAACAAGGTTGTGGCAGGTATTCGCTATCTTGCCAGGGTTCCGACACACAATAACCTATTCTTGCAAAAAAAAAAAATACTCTGTGGGATCTTTGACATCCACCATTGAATGTTCGCAAACAAGAGACGCAGCTAAACACATCCCTCGAAAAGACAGCACACTCATTGATGTTACACCCTGTGAAACACCAGGGTGACAGTTTATAGTCACGTCGGTAATCAAACAGACTAGACAGCTCAACAGCAAGTACACTACCTCCAAGCTATTTTTGCTGGCCAATGAACAGCATACATAAATAATAAATACACTGACAAATGCAAGAAGAATGTTTTCCTGATTTTTGAATGTTCTGAATTTACTGTGTTGTACAACTTTGTTATTTTCTAATACACAGATTTGGGACATAAATTATAATGTAAGAAAAATAACATTAAAAAAAATGTAAAAACATACGGATGAAATAAAAAAAAAAGAATGAAACAAGGGAGGAACAGCACCACATTACGTAGTTACGGCACACACATCCCTCTCCCAGTAGTAGTTATGGCAAGAATTTGGAATTTGTTCATGGTGCCGGCGACAGCTTGCCTCCTCTTCACGAAGGACACCGTGGGATATTTGACCTCCACCAACTAATGCCGGCAGAGGATGCTCCATTTAACATCCATCCGAGAAATGGCACACACATTGATGAATTATCCTGCCAGTGAAACACCTGGATGATAGTTTATATCTGGGTCGGGATTCAAACCCAGGCAAGGCGGCTTAGAGGCGAGTGTGCATACCTCAAGGCCATCCTATCCCTTGAAGGTTATAAGTGAGCAAACTAGATTTTTTTTTAATGATGATCTGGGAAAGATATGGAAATTCACCTGAGACTATCTTTGAACCGAAATTCTGTATATTACTGCACTCAGCCGGATTTGAGCCGAGAACCTTGGGTATACGTTTACCAGCTCCTCACAACTAGGCCATCATATTACCTTAATGGATGACAGCTAAGTTATTTTTCTACCTCATATGTCTCCTCATTCTTTATGCACATATTTCTCAATCAAATACAGTCAAATGTTTGTATGTATGCTTCTTTTTTACCTTCACTCTGTGCCCTCATCACACCCATCAGGTGTCCAACTGGTTTGCCAATGCACGTCGGCGCCTCAAGAACACAGTCCGACAACCAGATCTGAGCTGGGCCATGCGTATCAAGCTGTACAACACGTATGTGCAGGGTAATGCTGAGCGGCTTTCTGTCTGCAGTGATGAAAGCTGCTGTCAAGGTGTGCTTTGTTTTATACATACTAGTGTCACTTGGGTAACCCACGTGGAGGTCGCATGCTTTACCTCTGATACCTTGTGATATGTTTTGGCCATAAATGGTCTCTTCACACATTTGGGAGCTGGGTTTAGTGTACAAAATGACAGAGTAATGAGACTCCCATCGTGGTTTGCAAGCTTACGAAAGCATGATCCATCCTTTGTTGGACTAGAAGTATACAGTATATAACCAATCTTATGACAAGCGGATATGATTGTTTTCATTGCCCTCAGGACAATCATGGAACAATCAATTTACCTTCAGCAACATCCTTGAAACACTCGTTGAGTTATCTCGTGAGGTCTCCCTTGAACCTCTATTGGGTAAATTTTTTTTCATGTTCATTTTAAGGCCCAGTCACACCTTGACGTTTTAGCCAATGTATGCTGATTTTTGAAATTTTTTTCTAAAACGCTGGCACACGTTGAATACGTTATGGGTAAGTTTTGATAACATTGAGAGCACGCTGAAAAACACTGCCATACGTCGTTGTACGCTGGCTTTAAACGTTGTACTTTTCGGTTGTCCTCAAATTTTTGCATGCTTGAAATTTCACGACGTATGCCGGCGTATGACTCACACGTTCCGCTATGCTGGCCACAAGTTGTATGCACGGTCTCGGATCGTTGACAGACGTCAACACATGCTACTTGTAAGTTAATCATAAGTTGAGACACGCCGAGGTAATGTTTAGCGTACCCGAAACTTATTTCTAACCTATGATTAATGTGTTGTTGGCACGTTACGCGATCGTTGCCACCCGTCGACAGACGTTACTTTTAAGTTACTCATAGGCTGAAAGACGTCGGTATAATGGATCGTCCTTGCGTCAGTGTCCACGGCCACGGCCAGGACACTTACTTGCAGCATTCTTCAAACTTTTCTTCGGCATGACGAGGATGTTCACACTTCGATGTCTAGCTTGGCTTTGATTCCAATTGTCCATCGGCAGCGTCTATTTAAAATAGTCGAGTTTGAGCGTTTTAACACGTTCAGAAGAAACGCTTCAAATTTCCAAACCCCAGCGTCAAAAAAAGGTGAGTGACAGCAATTTAAATCGTTCATTGTAAACAATGAAAATAGTTGAGTGGTACCGTTTAAAAGTCGTTGAGTGTAAAAAAAATCCAATTGTTGAGCGCAAGCGTCTACTTTCAATAGTGGAGTTTGAGCGATTTAGCACGTTCAATAGAAACGATTAAAATTTCCGAGTGCCAGCGTCAAAAAACAAAGGCGAGTGACAGCAATTTAAATCGTTCATTGTAAACAATGAAAATAGCTGAGTAGTACCGTTTAAAAGTCGTTGAGTGTAAAAAAAAATCCAATTGTTGAGCGCAAGCGTCTACTTTCAATAGTGGAGATGCAGCCATTTAAATTGTTGAGTGGCAGCCGATGAATAGCAAACCCCACTTCACCGGCAAAGATAAACTGCTGCACGATATGGATAAGTTAGGCTATCGTTGGGCATAGTTTGTGAATGCCGGCTTCACGATAATTAGTCGTTGGTATACCGTATCTATAAGTAATCAAAGTGCTCTATGCACATTATTAGTTCATTGTGCATTTGTCCAACCTGTTATGAATAGACCTAAATCGTAAAAACAAGCCATAGCTCATTGTTGAAAAAACCCCATAAAAAATTAGCTTCGAAGAACTTCGAACAATGGTGCAAAGATGTCTCCTACCCGTGGACACGCGGACGCAAGGAGGATCCATCATAACCCACACCCTCCCCCTCACACTCACCTACGACTGCCAACATGAACAAACTACTACTAATACTGATACTGATACTGTTACTGCTGACATGGACATCGACTCAAAAAGGACTCAAACACTGTTGGGTTCCCCTTTTATGAGCACCATTTTTATATACCAATTCCCAAAATCGATGGGAACACGTCTTTATATGGCAGTTGTAAGTTAGAAACACGTTCATTTATTTTTTTTGTCGACCGGAAGACGTCATTGGAATACGTCTACATACGTCGATGTGTGTTGGGACTACGTAAAGAATTGGTTCAAAGCACGTCAAACATAAGTTAGAAATAAGTTTCGCGTAAAAAAGACATTACCGCGACGTGTTTCGACTTATGAGTAGCTTATAAGTCGCCTTTGTGAACGTGTGTAAGCGTCCGCATATCGTGTGTACAACTTATCCCCATCACATGCGGAACGTGTGTCATACGCCAAGTACGTCGTAAAATTTTGAACATGTTTAAAATTTCTTGACGTACTCTACTTACTACGACGTATGATAGCGTACTTTAGCGTTCTACTCACGTATACCAAACTTACTCATACCGTATTTGACGTGCCCCAACGTTTTAGACACATTTTTCTTAGGTCAGCATATGCTGCAAGATCGCCAAGGTGTGACTGCGATGTTGACACTTCCATTTCTACGGCAGTTATGATTCGAATTGTTGTGCGTCAGCCTTTTAATAGGCTACGTCACGACATCGTCGGCGATGCGTGCAACGCGCTATGCCTGAGTTAGACTATCGTTGGGCATAGGTTGTGTAGGCCGACAACAGGTTCAGCATTCGTTGGTATAAGTTATCTATAACACAACGAAACGTTCTGTGTCCGTTACTAATGCGTTATACATAAGACCAAGTCGCTATGAATACGTCCGAATCTTTAAAAAAAACATCAAAAGTTCAACGTAAGCCAGCGTTTTACATACATTTTAATACGTTGCCATCGCTGGCTAAAACGTCAAGGTGTGACTGGGCCTTTAGCTTTCTTTTTTAAATATCCAGATTTAATCGATTCAATTGATTAATTTACATTGGATTCATGTCCGAAATTCCAATCTCTCTAAAATAGCATTTACTCCTGAACCAGTGCCTTGTACTTTTGGAATGTTGAACATGGCACGGCTAAATTGTCATTGGAAGTGATGGTGTCATGGCTTCTGTCTGGCACTAAAGTCTTGACAGTTTTCCTTTTCCATTTGCTCCCAGTTAAGTGTATAGGAGACATTGATGTGTGCTTTCCAGCATCTCTGGAAAGTTGCTTCTAAGAGCCTGGCTGTTTTCACGACAGCCACAAAGCCTGCTTTATAATACCATGTCATGAACAAACTATAATGTCCAAAGAATTGGAATGACAAGATCTACTCATGAAAAAAAAAAATCTATGACTCCCATGTCTGCAGTTGAATTTTCCACTTAAGTCTATTGATGAGCTGGCTATATCGACAAAGTCCTGTCGGTTCATATCTTAGGCCTTTGCTAAACTGTGCGTAACCTCTGTACATCCTTTTCATCACCTTTGTAAATGATTGAAAGCAATGGCATTGACTACTGTATCTCCAAGAGAGAGAGAGAGAGTGGGGGAAAATAAAGGGTGGGAGGAGCTGATTGGTTGGAGGGATTGAAGTGGGATAAGAGATGGGATAGGCTAGTGTACGGTCGGTTGTTGAGGCTAATAAAAAAAAAAAACAGTTGCAAACTGTGCTTGGAATACCAGCGAATGCAAAGATAGTTTTTTGGCAACATGCTATGATTCGAGAAAACTTTGGTAGCTTCGATTGGAAGCCAAAATAAATGAGTAATCTCTTCGGGGGCTACATTTATCTTCGAGTTTTGAAATGACCAACTTGTTTGGACGGCATGATGTAGTACCCCCTTTGCAGCCTTCCACTCTTGTAGGACACATTTCTACTACCAGCTGCTCTTCCAAACTAAGCATCACTTAGCATCTCCAGTCCCTTAGCAATTCATTACTTGTTTTCTGAGCTGTGAGTTGTTCGATAAGTCTCATGAAGTGCGCTGCTGTAAACTCGCAAAATTGGCCAAACAAAAACACTTGTCGTATAAATATCAGGACCAAACAGCTGTGCGAAACAGTTTTGATATTCATTCATGCATTTTACATCTGGAACTTTTCAGCTTACTCAAAGACATTGGTGTGAAATCTCTGATGTTGGTTTACTGTCTTTTCCACTATTTTTCTTACACTGTTGTGATAACATCGCACCATTTAATATCAAGTTATTATGCTCTACTGAAACAGTCGTCCACATTGTAATATGCATAGGCTTTTAGATTATCGTTTGTTCTTTCATGCTTTTGTTACAAATGCACAGCTGAATAGAAATCGATCAATACAACCACAATATTGATTGGTAAAGACTGCATTTCCGATAAAAACCTACAATATAGCAATTTAAGTTGTTTTTAACGATTTCCTTTCATTTCCCTGTGATTTTATTACTTTGTGCCTTTTGTGGAATCCGTTTATTAACAACATCGGTGATCAGTAAAAAAAAATCACATCCTGACCGATCAATTTAAAAAAAACTTGTTTTAAAGCATTTTTTGCTTTTATTTATGAAACTGGATTACCTACTTACTATTTTATAACAGTTTCAATTTTTTAACCTATAAGTAAACACTTTTAATTTTTCTTACGTCCTTATCATGACAGCTTTGATGACCCTTGTTATTGATCATCTCCTCTTACACATGAGGCCTTGCCTGACGCCACAGACTGAAACACTGATGAAGTTTCATGAACTCAGAATTTCTAAATATGATCATTATTGATGTTTTTTCTTAAATGCAGAAAGTGATTGTGTCATGACGAAGATCAGAAAAGTATCATTGAGCAGCAAAAATAAACTCTGTGATTTCTTGATATTTTTATTTAGCTGCTGCCACTAGGGCTGGAAAAATAGCATAGTGGTACACATATTTGCCTCTGAGCAGTCTAGTCTGGGATAAAATCTCGGTGCAGCTACAAACTTCCAACCTGGTGTTTCACTGGTAGGGCGATTCATCAATGTGTTTCATCGCTCAGATGGACATTAAACTGAGTATCCCATCTGCCAGCATTAGATGATGGATGTTAAAGATCCCATGGTGTCCTTCATCGTCACCCTGAAAACTACAATTTCCTGCTTACTCGGTCTAGTATCCTGCGTCAGTGTCGACCCGTGAAGGATTTTAATCCGAACCAAGAAACTGCTTCAGCAGAACCGACCATCTGTGGAGAGCATTGCACATGATGGATTGATTCATTGATTGTTTGGTGCCGCCATAATTAGTACATGATTGCTGTGTGATGATTCCTGTATCGTCAACATGGCTGGATGTTTACAGTTTAGTCATTGTAAGTAATTCACTCATTCAGTCACTTTTTACTTAAGTATTTATGTTTGGTTTCAAAGAGGTTTTCCATTCATGATAATTCGACCATGAAATATGAGGCACATTCCAAAAGTTGTTTGACTTAGGTACTCGCAGTCATGTAAGAAATGCAACATTTTAATTTTTATTACAAGTTTATAGAATTAATCGGCTTTTTTCAAATGCAGCATGTGGCAGCTCATAGCATCATTGCAAGGAAGCACAGCTGTGCTGCTGATGCAGTTCCTTCTGTAGGTTAGGGCAGGAATTTGTATTTTGGCCAGCGTGTCACAGTTAAATCACCTACTCATCATCAAAGAGACAGTGGGATCTTTAATGTCCGTCAGCAAGTAATGGCTAATAGATAAGTCTCAAGGTTAAATGTCTATTTTGAGGGACAGTGTACTTTGTGATGCAATGCTCTCTCTGTGAAGCACAAATTTGACCAGTTTAGAATCAAACTCAGATTAGACAGCTCAAATGTAAGTGTGATGTGTGTGTATCACCTCAAATGGAATGGTCACCATGAACCCACGTGCTACATCAGACCTTTCTTTAAAGGTCATGCTCAAGCTGTTGGGAAGGAATCCATTCCATGCTGATGATGGCCAGTGAACCAGAAATATTTCCATGAATTGATTCTTGAGATTTAAGATTAAATAATTTAGAGAATACTTATTTTAGCTTTCAATTTATTATCGACCTTCTCTAGTTGTATTTGAAGAGATGGGTGTCGTGAGATATTCCCATGTATGGGGAAGGGGGGAGGGGAGTCAGTTGAGGGGCAGGAAGTCCAAAGCATGGGCATTGTTGGGAGTTCTCACCCGTTTTTGTTTTTTTGTATACCATGTCAAGGCTCGTGGAAAAGCTAGAACACAGAACCAATCAGGATGCAACAGAACCAAAGGAACAGTAGAAAGAGAAGGGGGAAACACAAATATCACCATTAGTCCAGCAACATTTTAAAACGTTTTTTTAAGTCTGACAAAAGTTCTAAAACGTTGTTCGTCAAACAACAACTTTTTAGACAAGTCTTGTGTTTTTGACCTCCCACCCCCAACACCTGAAGCGGTATAACCACGATTGGTCAGAAAGCTGCAGTGCCAGGACTTGATCCCAAGGATTGTCAATGCAGTCCTCGAAGCACAAATCAGTAGCAAGCGGTGTTGTACTGGTTTGCACTTTGGTGTGGTCTAAACTGTGCCGGTAATTTAATCGGATTCTTTATTTTATTACTTCCCCGTGGATTCCAATTGTGCCCGAACGTCATGTGGTGAGGTGGTGGAAATGAAACAGGCAAGCACCTCTTAGACATGATGATTTCTTGAGATGAGACAAGATAAGCGAACTGACCTTTGGCACAGTTGACAGAAATGCACAAGAAGTAAATACATGATAAATCCAATATAAATGCACAATAAGAACTACACAAGAAAATATGATCAACTCTTTGCCATGAACACACATATCCCAAAGATGTACACTGATACAAACTGGGTGGAGTTTGGCATACGAGACATGGGCAAAGGCAGGGTGAACAGGCAAGCATGATGTTGACGTTCAGGCACGATCTAAAGGCCCGGTCACACCTTGACGTTTTAGCCAACGTATGCCGATTTTGGAATTTTTTTTCTAAAACGCTGGCACACGTTGAATACGTTATGGGTAAGTTTTGATAACATTGAGAGCACGCTGGCATACGTCGTAGTACGTTGCCATACATCGTTGTACGTTGGCTTTAAACGTTGTACTTTTCGGTTGTCCTCAAATTTTTTCATGCTTGAAATTTCACGACGTATGCCGGCGTATGACTCACACGTTCCGCTACGCTGGCCACAAGTTGTAGGCACGGTCTGCGATCGTTGACAGACGTCAACACATGCTACTTGTAAGTTAATCATAAGTTGAGACACGCCGAGGTAATGTTTAGAGTACCCGAAACTTATTTCTAACCTATGATTAACGTGTTGTTGGCACGTTACGCGATCGTTGCCACACATCGACAGACGTTACTTTTAAGTTACTCATAGGCTGAAAGACGTCGGTATAATGGATCGTCCTTGCGTCAGCGTCCACGGCCACGGCCAGGACACTTATTTGCAGCATTCTTCAAACTTTTCTTCGGCATGACGAGGATGTTCACACTTCGATGTCTAGCTTGGCTATGATTCCAATTGTCCATCGGCAGCGTCTATTTAAAATAGTCGAGTTTGAGCGTTTTAACACGTTCAGAAGAAACGTTTCAAATTTCCAAACCCCAGCGTCAAAAAAAACAAACAAAAAAAAAAACAAAGGCGAGTGACAGCAATTTAAATCGTTCATTATAAACAATGAAACTAGCTGAGTGGTACCGTTTAAAAGTCGTTGAGTGTAAAAAAAATCCAATTGTTGAGCGCAAGCGTCTACTTTCAATAGTGGAGATGCAGCCATTTAAATCGTTGTGGCAGCCTATGAACCTACCCGTGGACACGCGGACGCAAGGACGATCCATCATAACCCACACCCTCCCCCTCACACCCACCTACTACTGCCAACATGAACAAACTACTACTAATACTAATACTAATACTGATACTGATACTGTTACTGCTGACATGGACATCGACTCAAAAAGGACTCGAAAACACTGTTGGGTTCCCCTTTTATGAACACCATTTTTATATACCAATTCCCAAAACCGCTGGGAACACGTCTTTATATGGCAGTTGTAAGTTAGAAACACGATATGGATAAGTTAGGCTATCGTTGGGCATAGTTTGTGAACGCCGGCTTCACGATAATTATTCGTTGGTATACCGTATCTATAAGTAATCAAAGTGCTCTATGCACATTATTAGTTCATTGTGCATTTGTCCAACCTGTTATGAATAGACCTAAATCGTAAAAACAAGCCATAGCTCATTGTTGAAAAAACCCCATAAAAAATTAGCCGCGAAGAACTTCGAACAATGGTGCAAAGATGTCTCCTACCCGTGGACACGCGGACGCAAGGAGGATCCATCATAACCCACACCTTCCCCCTCACACTCACCTACTACTGCCAACATGAACAAACTACTACTAATACTAATACTGATACTGATACTGATACTGATACTGTTACTGCTGACATGGACATCGACTCAAAAAGGACTCAAACACTGTTGGGTTCCCCTTTTATGAACACCATTTTTATATACCAATTCCCAAAATTGCTGGGAACACGTCTTTATATGGCAGTTGTAAGTTAGAAACACGTTCATTTATTTTTTTTGTCAACCGGAAGACGTCATTGGAATACGTCTACATACGTCGATGTGTGTTGGGACTACGCAAAGAATTGGTTCAAAGCACGTCAAACATAAGTTAGAAATAAGTTTCGCGTAAAAAAGACATTACCGCGACGTGTTTCGACTTATGAGTAGCTTATAAGTAGCGTTTGTGGACGTGTGTAAGCGTCCACATATCGTGTGTAAAACTTATCCTCATCGCATGCGAACGTGTGTCATGCGCCGAGTACGTCGTAAAATTTTGAACATGTTCAAAATTTCTTGACGTACTCTACTTACTACGACTTATGATAGCGTATTTAACGTTCTACTCGCGCATACCAAACTTACCCATACCGTATTCGACGTGCCCCAACGTTTTAGACACACTTTTTGTTACGTCGGCATACGCTGGCAAGATCGCCAAGGTGTGACCGCGATTTTGACCCTTCCATTTCTACGGCAGTTATGATTTGAATCGTTGTGCGTCAGCCTTTTAATAGGCTACGCCACGACATCGTCGGCGATGCGTGCAATGCGCTATGCCTGAGTTAGACTATCGTTGGGCATCGGTTGTGTAGGCCGACAACAGGTTCAGCATTCGTTGGTATAAGTTATCTATAACACAACGAAACGTTCTGTGTAGTTACCAATGCGTTATACATAAGACCAAGTCGCTATGAATACGTCCGAATCTTTAAAAAAAACATCAAAAGTTCAACGTAAGCCAGCGTTTTACATACATTTTAACACGTTGCCATCGCTGGCTAAAACGTCAAGGTGTGACCGGGCCTTAAGCTGCAGGGCACAAGCAAGTCCACAGGCCTGGCGAGAGACCTAACCTCTGTTATGAAGACAGATGCCACGATCTCTTCACCTCCTCTTATTGGCCACAAGTATCTCTGCCCTTCGGGGAGGTCCGGCCGCTCCTATTGCACATGTCTCTCCACTGGTGCCCCACGTGTTGACTGCCATCCATTCCGCACCACTGAAGGGAGCTTCTCTCATCACCCATGAAACACGCATCCACAAATAAGTGCATGACCAATCCATATAGCCAGCACGGGAAGACGAGCTCTGCTATGTTGCTGATAAATGCGTGCCACCATGTTGGTCTGCCTGCCATGCTGTCATGCCACACCAATCTTCCTAATTCCCAACCTGGATCCACCGGGACACAGGATAAAACATTGTTTTTCCTCACTGGCATCGAAGGAGACTGCATCGTCACACCCAGCAACTTGACAATGGGCAAATTCGCATAAAGATGTACTAACACACTCCAAAATGTCTAAACCTTCCATGAACATATCCAGCGATAAGGCATTGATTCTACTCCTGATCCACTCACCCTCACTCTGCACCCTCTCCACCTCCACATAAATGTAACACAGCCTTATTTCCTGGAACTTAGGCTCCTGACAATTTCACGAAAGACCATGCCTTAGCACTTAAACACTCACACGCTAACGACCTTGTGAAATATATCAGAGGGGGCTCCGGAAGACAAGGCCCTCCCAAACCTAGTTTTATAACCTAAAAACATTTCACAGTTCTCCAAAAATATGCATTTCAAACCATAAAGCACAAACAATAATCTCAAAATTTGTTCTGTCACCCCGTGTCAGCACTCATACAAAAAGTGTGTGAGCTCTTTCATCTTTCACCCTGTTAGTTTACTTTATCCTCACCTTATGACTCATGGGCATTGCCAGGAGGACATTTGGGTGTGAAAGGGGGAGACAGCGGAAACTGGTACTTCATCAGGGAAATTCAAAGGCAACAAACATAAAATAGACAGCATTATAACTGAGGGGTGGATGAAAAAGTTGGGAGGCAAAGCCATATGTTCTCCCACCTTTCCCCAGGCTGTGAGTTGGGGTGGGGGAAGGGAGTACTCTTCCCCCAGTCTCCCTCAATCCCCCCTCCCCCACTTCCGACTTCTATGGGAGATTAACAGATTATGCATGAGCTATTCTCTAACATAGTGTCGAGTAACTAACAATTCTTCGATCTTTGTATATCGTCTTTTGCCTGGTGTCTTCTTCTTTTTAATGGTCTCAATTATTTCCACCTTCTTGTGTGGTTGTGGTAGGGGGGACGTTTTTGGCCCAAGCCTTTCACAAACTGGCTGGCCAGGTCTGTCCCTCAACTAAGCAGTTGGGGCAGGAATTTGGCTAGGGTGCCAGCGATAGCTTGCCTATTCTTCGCAAAGGACACCATGGGATTCTTAAGGTCAACCAACTAATGCCGGCAGATGGGACACCCAGTTTAACACCCATCCACGGGACAGCACACACAATGATGAATCACCCTACTTGTGAAACCCCGGGAATGACAGTTTACAGCTGGGTAGGGATTCAAACCCAAGCAAGACAGCTTAGCGGCGAGTGTGGTTTTTGCCTGGTATATCTATTACACAATGCGAACCATGGTGTCTGTTCATGCTTTCACCTGTCTCCTGTTTCTGGTGGTCGCTTCCTGCACTGCGTTTGAAAAGCTCCACACGCAGGTAAAGCTCAACATTTAATCAGAAGGAGAGCATGATACCAAACGAGATACAGCCTAAACACATAAATATAACATGGGCTCTGTTAGTGTCACAGTGCATTAAGATAGACCTTAGGCTTATCATGAAGTTGAACAAACCATGTAGGCGTTGTTAATAACAGCAGCCTATACTGAAAGTCTTTGAACAAACGTTGTAGGGCAAGGCGATTGTTTAATTAAAGAAGAGCCTCCATTCAGCAATGTGACCTGAAAATAGCGTTTAATAAGAAGCTTTAAAAAGATCCAAAATAAACTAATTATTTGGTGGACTCGATGACAACTTGTTCAGAGTTAGAGCGTCCTGAGTCGGGAAGGTTGATGTTTCAAACCCTGGCCAAGATATTAGTTATGTGAAAGACATAAAATGGTGTGTGTTGCTTCTTTGCTTGATGCTTGACATTTAAAAAGGGTGTAGCATGTGCATATAGAGAGTGGAGGAGGAGAGAGACAGATAGAGGGAGAAGGGAGAAGTTTCCTTCTGTATCCATCCTGTCCACCCCATTCCTCCCCATCCATACCCATTGTTTGTCTAAGTGTCCCTCTATTTTGTCATTCAACTCTGCTGTTGGGGATACCCTCACCCCCCCATCTCTCTGCTCTTCCTTTTGTCCTGTTGTGTCCTGATCCATTCAGTGTCCTAGCTCTTCCACGAGCCTTGACTCTTTCAAAAAAAAATGGCATAGCTTGGCAAGCATTCTGCAGGCTTGATGGGCTGAATGGTACAGTATCTTTCTGTGTAGAAGTTCCTTGGAAGGAAGCCATCTATACTAATAAATGTCAATGTGTGTGTGTGTGTGTCCTCTTTAACTCGAAAACCATGAAACCTATCAGCCTGAAACTTTGCATGCACACAAATAAAACTCCAGGGAAGTGTGTGACTGAAAATTGGGTGTTTGGGTTAATTCAAACATCCCCTTTGAAGATAATTAACGGCCTTATTTAATTATATCCTTTATCAGGTGCATCCCTGGTCACCGCTCTCTATGGGTTATCAAGGCATATCCTGGGTAACCTCGCTGGCATCTGAAGACGCCATGTTTTTTGGCCTGCTCAACCATGCCTTGACTTGGAACAGGCCACAACATTTTCTTCACAATAGTTTTTTTTTTCACTTTCCTCACTCATATTATCAAATGCCTGTTCCTCATAGCTACAAATTTCTGGGTACATTTATATACCGCTGGAGACACCAGCATTAGTGGCTTTATTTCACATCTACACATGCGATAACCTCGAGAATGTCTTCAACTCAGCTGAATTACAAAATTTAAGCTCCAGAATCAAACTTCGAAGCAGTTCTGAATCCGAAAAAAAAAAGTGATAATTTGTCCGATTCGGACATATTTGACATTTTGGGCATCTCCGGGAGGTGTATGTTGAATATGACGGATCTGTGATTGCTTATCGCTTGCCAAGCAAGCTGTTTATCAACCATTTCGTTGGAGTGCTTAAGCCACTTGTTGAGCACTTTACAATATTCACACTGTCACTGAATACTATATCGAATACACTGAATACACTGACTTTTCATGTACAAATCAGATTCGGAGTGAGCTGACCAGTGGGGTGCAAATGTTCCTGCATGTACAAGCATGCACACATGCGTGCAGGCAGATCTTTTCCAGGAAGATAGCGTGGGTTTTAAATGCTCCCGTCCCAGGTCTCAAAGTGTGTTTGTGTGTGTGTGTTTGTGTGTGCATGCATGCGTGCATACGTGCACGTGTGCGTGTGCACACGTGTGTGTACGTGCAAGTTGCTGTTGTTGCCTGCTATCTCCACATGCGGTGAATGGGTTTCAGATGGTGAAATGGAGACTTACCAGGTCTCAAAGTATCCACATCTGTGTGCGTTTCTGTTGTTGATTAGTAGCTACATGTGTGAGTTTCAGAATGTGGAATGGAGTCCTCCCAGGGTGGGCTCAAAGTATCCACCTTCATTTTGGCAAGGGGTCACGATTCATGGACCAAGCTGTGAAGTTTTTTGTTGTCATTGTTTTGTGCCGAGGGCTCTCATCAGGATCTTCACTGAGTCCTGCACAGCTTCCTACTGTAGTTTGTTTGTAGTAATATTCCCAGGGATGGTTTTTATATCTCTGTGAGGTTCTTTGTCATCATTCCTGAAGCTCCAACTATCACTGGTACAACTTTGGCATTCTTCAGCTCCAAGGATCTTTCATTTCATTCTTGAGGTCTTGGTATTTGGTCATTTTCTTGATTTCTGCATTGTTTAGTCCAAAATCACTAGAATTAGCACCTCGATTAGCAATGCCTTCTTCTCTTTTTTGTACCTAAGTATGATATCTGGTTGCAATGCTTTGTTTTTGGCGTTCATGCTCGATGGGATCACGAGGTCGTACGTGAGTGGTACTTCCATGTTTTTAGTGATTGCTTTTGTTTCATGTTTCCACTAATTTTGTGGAACTGGGATGTCAAAGGTTTTGCAGATGGGCCAGCAGATTACTTTACAAACTCTGTTGTGTCATTGTGTGTACAGCTGTTCTGACATGAGCTGTGTGTGTGTGTGTGTGTGTGTGTGTGTGTGTGTGTGTGTCTGTGTGTGTGTTTGTGTGTGTGTGTGTGTGTGTTTTCAGTCATTAAGCATAACACAAGATTCTCTTTGAGGTAATGCCACCAACACTCCTCACCTTTCTCTCTTTTTTTTTCCTCCTCCTCCCCCCCCCCACCTCACTCATCTCTCTCTCTCTCTCTCTCTCTCTCTCTCTCTCTCTCTCTCTCTCTCTCTCTCTCTCTCTCTCTCTCTCTCTCTCTTTCCTTCCTCGCACCCTCCCTCCCGTAGTGTGTATCACAACGTTTGGTGAGGTGTCAATCTCCCCACTCCCCCCACCCTTTCTTTGCTCTTCCCACCCTTCCTGGCTTGCCCTCCCTTCCCTCCATCCTCTTCCCTCCCCTCCCTTCCCTCCATCCTCTCCCCTCCCCTCCCTCTGTCTTCTTTGCCTCTCCTCTCCCGCTCTCTCCCTTCCTTGCTTCCTCTCTCTTTCCCCTCCCTCCCACCTCTCTCTCTCCCCTCCTCTCTGCCTCGCTCTCCCTCCCCTACCTCATCTCTCCCCCCCCTTAATAACCCCATCATTGAAGCGATGGGTTGTATTTGCTAGTCTATACTATTAGAGATGTTTGTTTGTCTGTCTGTGTGTCTGCCACCATTTTTCTCAGGGATGGCCAAACAGAGTGCCAGGGAGTGTTTTGGCAAACCGTTTTTAAAATCTTGAAACAAAAGTTCGATTTTTTTTTTGGATCTTTTTTTTTTTAATCACTGCAGTGCCTCGGCCTTTGTTCACATTTTGAAGAAGTCAAACAAAATTAGATTTCTTCAAAATGCGAACAGGACGAGAACAGCACCAGGCAATGCCGGGTACCACTGCTCATCTATGATATTGTTGGGGTTCTGCAAAACCGCGGCTCCCCCGAGGCAATGACACACACAACATATTGCGGTCCTGAGATAGTTATTTCATTAGTGTTCATTTTAGATAGCCCTCCTTTTTTGTGGGTTGATGGGACAAAATGTGTTGCGAGGGCTTCAGGTAGGTCTTTATTCTTATTCTCTATTTTGTTTGCCTTTCTGCCCACACATTGCTCCCCCTTCTTCATGCACACATAGCCACAACTAATTGGCATATGCCGCCAAAACCCATTCAAACCTCGCGCCATTCTCCAACGACACATCACTTCAGACATTCGCTGTCCTCAAACCCCAATGCAACAACATTTCTCCAACCACTACACCACCTTCCTAAAAATCCCCACATCATCGGATCACAGCTCAAGCTCGCCTACACACACCATTGACGCCACAACGACCACAACCGCCTCCATCATGAACTCGCCACACTACAGCTGCTACGCTACACCACCGCTGTCGTCACTCAACCACAGTCATCATTAATGAGCACCACCACCTTTTGGGACCAGTGAGGATTAGGAGATGCGCTCATAGATGGTGCACAATCGGGTACCTCGCTCCATGTTAAACCTCAGAGCTCCTTCGTGTGGCAAGGTGCGGAGCAACTGGGGGCATTTCTGTTGCCAAATCTTTGCCTTGGCATGGCCAAGGAGGAGGTGAGCATCCGTATGCCAATGGCAGCGTGAGGATATGCTCATGGCTCACCTGTTCCTGCTCCCGGACTCTGCCCACGCAAGAGCGTTATAAACGTAATGAGTTCCACACGCTCGCTCTCTTCGTCTGGTTCTTTGTCTGGTCCTGCCTTTGTCTCGTCTGCCTACTTTTGTACTTACCTCCTGCGGCTCATTGGTTGCTGCACTGAGTGAGGGAAGTGGGGCCCGAGATCCAGATGCCAGACGAAGTGCAGTTTTACCCTAATTAATAATTACACTAACAGATTTCTCTACGCTCACATTAAGTCTATTCTCCTCATGCATTCTTTGCTTCATTTCCAACACCTCTCCCCCCTTGATCCACATCTTTACATTTTCCTCTTTGCACCTCACTGCATTTCACCACACGGAACCACGCCTCATCGCACCTCCTCAAATCACGCACTGTAGACACCCCCAGTTTTCTTCCCTCTTTCCCCCACCTGAGCGACTGGGTTTGCGCTGATCCGTCAGCTGCACCAGGTATTATTGAGGTCGCAATCACCTTGAACTGTCTCGATCTTTCTCACAACTCTAATTGTGTCCAGTGTTCAAGTGTGTAATTAAATTTCAATAAAATTAAGGTTGTAAAAGTCGTATAAATAAATTAATTCCTGAATTTACCGCCATCGATAACACGACCCTAATCCAACATGTTATATTAGCTATTCATGCCTGTTGTTTGTGTTCTTAAAAACATTGAGTTTCCTGTTTGGAATGATTTTCAATTATGTTCCACTGCCAGACAGGCAGAGTAAAAATGAAAATATCTCACTTCTCTCTGCACATGTGCGATCGGGACAAATTCAGATCCAAAGTACTGTTAAACTACAGGATTGTTTTCCGATTCATGTTACAATTCGTATTCAAAATATAACATTCAATTAAAGTATGGTGTTCCTCTATCATAAACTGATGGATATAGACAGACGGACGGACAAGAACCAATTGCTTAACCCTGCTTTTCACTTTGTGTGTGCAGGGGGGAGGGGGGGGAAATGAAGTTTTAAATGTTAAGAAAGGTTAAAAAATAATCAGTTTAAGATGAAGTTTGTGCAGAAAGCCGTTAAATTAGAAGTAGTAGAGCCTATCATCCTATCGCACCCTATTGGTAGTAAAGCAAACATGAAGGTTAATGTTGCATTACCCAGTTTACTGAAATAACAACAGTATTAATTAGGTCCACATAATACTGTCGACTGTGATGCTATGTCCATGCTCTGAAACAACATGAACAACTAAATCCACATTCTAGAAAACTGAGGCTGTCACTTTGGCAGCAGAAGCTTCACCTATAAAAAACAAAACTATGTAACATGCCTCAGAAGCTTGAACTCATGCCTTTACATGATATATTCTAGGCTTTGGTTGTGGGCTCAAAATGATGAACTCTTCATCCATTGGCAAAATCTGATGAGAGGATTACTGGACTGAGTTGCTTCTGGTTTGCTTTTGGGACTCCAGTTTGAGAGGGAGACTCCAGTTTGCTTCTGGGTGGCACCAATCAATCAGATGCATTTACTTACTCCCAAATATTAGGTAAACATGGTTTGTGAAGTATCACATGAAAATGAAATCTCAAATCGGAAGGCAGAAGTCTTCCATGAAGAGCTCGTAAATGTTTCATCCTGAGTTGTGGAAGTTTAATGATGTTCAGACCACAGACCATCTTCACAAGATCCTGGTCTGTTTGACATTCCACCCAACTTAAAATCCAGATGATGGCAGAATGGTAACAGCATCTGCCTTGAGTCTGGGAGGTTGGTGGTTCGATTGTGACCCAAACAGTCATTCCAAAGACTTTTTCAAAAAAACAATGGTACATGCTGCTTCCTTGCTTGATGCTCAGCATTTAAAGGATAGAACATGGACAACTCTCATAGGTTGGCATCCATGGGGAGCCAGAAATTCCTTCTAAATCACCCTTCTGATTGTGAAGGGAAAAACTACATCATAAAATATGGCGTCACTTGTACCCAGAGTTCTCTGAGATGGTGACGTCACTACCCCCATGCTCAGTAGCTGTGTTTGTCTAAATTGAAGTCCGGTGTTGTCTAGTGTATTTATCTGCATGTGGATTTGTGATTTGTGTGTTTTGTGGTTGCTGCATTCGGCACTTCTTATGGCAGAACGCAATAAGTTCTTGTTTTTTGTTTTTTCATATTTGTCATGATTTTGTATAAGGTGTGGTGAATTCAATATTGCTCAAGGTTGGAGTCATGTTGTTAGCAGATAAGTGGGTAATTATATTGTTTTATTTTAAAGTGTGTGTTTTAAAGTCTATTTGTTTTGAAGACTTTTATAATTGGTTACCACTCCAGCCTTCAGGCCTAGGTCACATTTGCTCTACGGCGAGGATACGGCGGCCATACGCCCTCTGAATTGACAGAAACGTGCGGCGGCCGCAAATAAACTGAGGTGGCCGCAGGGAGGCCCTACGCCATTTGGCTATATTTTACAGGCCGTAGGGGCGCCGTGGAATTATAGCGTGGAGTTATAACTTTTTAAAATTTCTACGTTTGCCGTAGCAATTCGACAAAGCCAAGCTATGACGTAGATGTGTTCCACGTCGACCGTACGTAGGGCGTACGGTGGGCTTGCGTTATTCATGCGGCTGTCGTAAGCTCTTCTCAATGAAAAATGAATTTTCCCAACCCCCAAAATTTACGGTAGCCGCACTATTTCCACGGTCGCCGTACGGTCTTTGATTTGATGTCGCACGGTGACCTTAGGGCGTCCCTGCGGCGGCCATAGAATTTTCAAGGCAGATGCAAGTTCACCTCAAGGTGCCCGCAAGGCGACCGCAGGGGAGCAGAAAGGCCACCGTACGGCGACCGTGGAAATAGTGTAGCCGCCATAATTTTTTGGGGGTTGGGAAAATTCATTTTTCATTGAGAAGAGCTTACGACAGCCGCACGAATAACACAAGCCCACCGTACGCCTTACGTACGGTCGACGTAGAACACATCTACGTCATAGCTTGGCTTTGTCGAATTGCTACGGCGAACGTAGATATGAAAAAAGTTATAACTCCGCGCTATAATTCCACGGCGCCCCTATGGCCTATAAAATATAGCCAGACGGCGTAGGGCCACCCTGAGGCCACCTCAGTTTCTCTGCGGCCGCTGCACGTTTCTGTCAATTCAGAGGGTGTACGGCCGCCATATCCTTGCCATAGAGCAAATGTGACTGAGGCCTAAAGTATCGATCGACACACGAGAGATGCTTTCACGAGGACTTCCACCGACGAACTGAATGAACAAAGCGCGAAGATGCAGCTTGAACAGGTGAGGGAGACACGTGAACAAACATAAACGCCACGTTGTGTTCGGTTTTTTTTTAATGTATTAGGTTTTTAGGGCAAAATTTTCGCGAAAAAATTGTTCGGATTCCAATTTGTTCAAACAATGGGGCGTTCCGATTCTGGGGGCACCACGGTATATTATAGTTATAGTATATTCAGTTATATATACTGGTATATTTTTATTTCAGTAAAAAAAAGAACTGGTATATATACCCACTCGTTACTGTCCGTCTGGCAGCACGTTCGCCTTAGGGTCCCCCTGCGGTCGCCTTGCGGTCACCTTGCGTCTGCCTTGAAAATTATATGGCCGCCGCAGCGACGCCCTAAGGTCACCGTGCGACATCAAATCAAAGACCGTGCAGCACCCCCACGTTTTCGGTCTCCACGATTTCTAAATACGCCGTGCGGCTCCCCGAAAAATAAAAACATATGTGACTGCTACATTGTGTGACCGTGGAAATACTGCGGCCGCCGTATAATTGCTCGTGGCCGTAGATTTTGGAGACCCCACGGCCGCCGTGGCAAATGTGACCTAGGCCTCAAGACAAATATAGCTGCAAAAACCTTGTGTAGCTTTTCTTTGTTACTTTATACAGCTTTCTTTGGCTGGAACAGCAGAGTAGTAATCAATTAAAAAGTTATAGCCACCACTGGGGATAATTGATAATGTGAGAGCCGATTGGTTCTTCCCTCCAATTATGGGTGAGAAACGTGATTAGGCTTTTAGTACTTGCACGTTAACTGCTATCAGCATTGCAGGTGGTACATGCTTGGGAGCCTTGGTGGTGCCATTTCTGTCTCCACTGTCACTGACCACTCACCAATGAGTGAAACTGCTCCCGGCGGATGATGGGGGCGTGTAGCAGTGGGGTTCTCATGTATGTGCTGCATATAAATGTCTGCAGCTGTAGAGGAACTTGGGTCGAGTTTGAAACAACAAAGAGCTAACCTTGTGTTGTTTTTCATGGTTGTTTGAGGCAGCTTACTTTTACTGGAAGGGCAGAGTAGTAACTAATTTTAAAATCTTAGATGCAGCTCGGGATAATTGAATAGGTGATAGCTGATTGATTGTTTACCCCAATTACAGGTGAAAGACACGATTTTTGCAGAGTGTTTGCATATATATTACACACACATCCATGTGATGTCTGTGCCTGCCCCACTGTTCCCATCCCATCCAATTCCTGCCCCCTCCCCCCAGTGAATTTCAGTCGATGAATTGTAAGATTGAACGAATGTGGTGTTGATGTAGCACAGGCTGGATGTGCCAAATGGACACTTCCTGCATCAAAGTTCCTTGTGTACCCAGCTCCTCTCCAAGCCTTAGACTGCAAACAACAAAATACAATCATGGAGTGTAGTTCCGCAGATCGTCCTGCTGTGTTTTCTTTTTTTTGTTTTTTGTACACAATGTCGATGCTCGTATGATAGCAAACACACAGAACATACAATAAGGGGAGCAGGAGACAAGAGGGGCAGGAGAGGGAAGGACAAAACAGTGGGGAACAGAGACACGAGGAGATCTGTGGAAAGACGAGGGATGGGGTGGGGTACACGGAGTAAAAAAGATGGACACTACAGCGACTTTCAGGAAGGAAAGCAGGGAATTTGAAGGAGGTGGGCTTGGCTGGATTATCGGGGGAAGAAAAGATCGTAGTTTGGATGGGGGATGGGATGGGGCTAAGAGATGGGAGTGAACAGCTGTTTTGAACACCTGGAGGGAAGAGTGGGATTGAAGAGAGTGTGGAAGTTTTTTTTTTTTGTATACCTTGTCGAGGCTCGTGAGAGAGCTAACACACAACGCACAGCAAGGGGGGCATGAGACAAGAGGGGCGGGAGTGGGAAGGACAAAACAGTGGGGAACAGAGACATTAGGAGATCTGTGGAAGGGAGAGGGATGGGGCAGGGAATATAAGATGGACATTACAGGGACTTTCAGGAAGGAAAGCAGGGAATTTGAAGGAGGTGGGCTTGGGTGGATTATCGGGGGTAGAAAAGATCGAGGATTTGGATGGGGGATGAGGATTTGGATGATAAGAGGTGGTGGTGAACAGTTGTTTTGAAGGCCTCGAGGGAAGAATGGGATTGAATAGAGTGAGGGAGTTTATTCCAAAGGCGGGAAAAAGAGGAATGAAAGAGTGAAGGTGAGCAGTGATTTGTGATTGTGGTAGTTTTACCAGAAGGGGGGTTGTTGGCGGACCTTGAGCGCCCTGTGGAAATGTGGTGGGGACAAATCGCAGAGAGAGCGGGGGGGGGGGGAGGTGAGGTTGGAGAAGAGACGGTAGAAGACAGAAAGACCACCGACCAACCTGCGGTGATTGAGTGAGAGGTCCCAAAGACTCAGCCTCATTGCGGGAGATGCCAATGATCCGAAATGCCTTGGTTTCCACAGCGTGAAACCGAGAAAGGTGGGAGGCAGGAGCACCAGCCCAGAGCGGAGAGCAGTACTCCATCAGGCTGCGGACAAAGGCTTTGTAAGTGGTTAGGAGCTCAGGTAGGCTGAGGAAGGACTTTGCACGACGGAGGATTCCCAGTCGGCGACTGGCTTTGGAGGCGAGGTTTGAAATGTGACTTTCCCAAGAAAGGTCATGGCAGATAGGGAGACCCAGAAGCTTGAAAGAAAGGACTTCTTCCAGAGGATTGTTGAGAAAGTGGATGGGGTTTTTTTTCTAAACGGTCCTTTCGGAGAGACATAGAGAGACTGTGAGATTTGTCCGGATTGAAAGACATGTTCCACGTGTTGGACCAGTTTGTGATTTTACCCAGAACTGCAGTGAGTGAAGAAGCTGCTGCATGCTGGTCTGGGGGATGACCGATGGTACGGCAGAGGGTGGAGTCATCAGCAAAGAGATATAGAGGATTTTCCAGAGAGTCGGAGAGATCATTGATGAAAACAAGAAAAAGAACAAGGCCCAGAACGCTACCTTGAGGAACTCCAGCCTGGACAGGAAGAGGGGATGAAAGAACTCCATTTAGGGCCACACGTTGACTGTGACAGGAGAGGAAGTCTGCGAGCCATGAGTGGTGATGGCCTTGGATACAATAGGAAGAGAGTTTGATGAGCAAGGCAGGGTGCCAGACCGTGTCAAAAGCACGTGATATGTCCAGGGATACGGCTTGGATTTCATGTCTGGCATTGAGGACCTCCATCCATTGTTGGGAGAGCAGAAGCAGAATATCCAGGGTGGAGTGACCTGGTCTGAAACCAAATTGATGATCGGAAATCAAGTCATTGGAGAAGAGGAAGGATTTAATGTCTGAAGCGATGATTGATTCCATAACCTTGCTGATGATTGGGAGAAGGCTGATTGGTCTGTAGTTGCGGGGATCTGTTTTTGCACCTTTTTTATGCAGGGCAGTGATGTTTACTGATTTCCAAGCAGATGGCTGACCTTGGGCAAATGAGAGGGTGAATAGAACAGAGAGGGGGTGAGCAAGAGCAGAAGAGCAGGTTTTTAGGACACGTGGGCTGATGCCGTCTGGACCGGTTGCAGAATCTGAGTCGAGGTTTGACAACAAGCTCCCCAACTTGTCAGGAGAAAAGGACACAGAGTCCAGGGACAGTTGGGTGCGACTGGGTAAGGTGGGTACAGAGAGCGATGGGTTTTGGACACAAGATTTAGCTGCAAACACCGAGTTTAAGCATTCAGCTTTTTCATGTGCGGTATCAGCAGTGCGGCCATTTGAGGTAAAGGGGGGGGGGTGGGGGATGGAGGGGGAACAGACACCAGAAACAGATTTGATTAGATGCCACCAGGATTATGAGGAGGGAGAGAGGTTTGAAAGTTCAGACTTGAGCTTAGAAATATGTTGTTTTCTGGCTTTCCTGAGGGTAGATACACACTTGTCCGAGTTTTATGGAAGGAACTGAGATTACCCTCAGTTAGGTTTGCTTTCCATGAGGCAAAGGCAAGTTGTTTCAGGACAACTGCCTCACCACGAGCTTCAGTGAACCAAGGGTGGGAGGAAGGGTAGGACAACTGAAGACGATAGGGAATAAATCTGTGCATGAAAGAAAGTTTGTTCCAAAGGTGGAAAAAATGAGGAAGAAAGAGTCAAGGTGAGCAGTGATTCTTGATTTTGGTAGTTTTACCAGAAGGGGGTTGCTGGTGGACCTTGAGCGCCCTGTGGAAATATGGGGGGGGGGCAGATCGCAGGCAGAGCAGGGGGTGCGAGAGGAGATAGTAGAAGACAGAAAGACCATACTCAGCTCATCACAGGAGATACTAATGTTTCCCATGTAAATATGGATTTATTGCAGAATTATTTATTTCTTTCAAAGATAGTTCAAAATTGCTTTGAGCTCTGTGGTCTCTTTTTTCACTTTTCCTTGTGTGGCCGATTGAATAGCCCAGGGATTTCATGCTTTCCTTCGGGTACAATCCCAAGATTGGCTCTAAACTGTCATTCTGTTGTTTTGCATGTGGGGAGTTTCTTCAAGGATTATACCATCCTTCAGAGGAGATGTTCCATCTGGTGTTGAATGAGATGGAAATTATCTTGGAATATTTTGAAGAGTTGACTGTTGTGGACCAGTACTCTCCTTGAATTCTAACTTTTCTGACATCAGTGTCATCACATTCCCAAGAACACTTAAAATCCTCATGAATACACAACATGACACATGGAGACGTGTTTGTCCATTCTCCTTAAATTTCACGAGTAAGCAATAGAGGAGGAGTGGGGTTATAATCTCACTTTGCTCTGAGCTTCTGAAATATGAAGAAACATATTTTTTTCCTCTTACATGATATTTCCCTCAAGGAGGGTTGATTGTACGGAATGGAATTTGAAAGGATGTGAGGACTATAAAACAACATGAACAATCCCATGGCGGAATAATGCAGGAAGCATCGCCAACCATGCTGGATGATGCCATCCAGCATGGCAAATGCTTTGTGAAATCTACTTTTGACTGGGATGAATGCAATAAATACAGTGCCTTCAGAAAGTATTCACACCCCTCAACTTTTGTCACATTTTTGTTTGTTCCAGCCTGAATTTATAATGGACGAATTTAAATTTTTTTGTCACCAATCTACACAAAGTACCCCATCATGACAAACTGAAAACATGTTTTTAGAAATTTTTCCAAATTGATTAACAATGAAAAGCTGAAATGTCTTGCGTCAATAAGCATTCAATCTCCTGAGTCGATACTTTGTAGAAGGGCCTTTGTCAGTGATTACAGCTTCGAGTCTTCTTGGGTATGTCTGTATTAGCTTTGCACATCTAAATATGGGGATTCTCTTCTATTCTTCCTTGCAGATTTTCTCAAGCTCTGTCAAGTTGCATGGGGAGTGTCGGTGAATTGCAATCTTCAAATCTTTCCACAGATTCTCAATGGGATTCCAGTCTGGGCTTTGACTGGGCCACTCAAGGACTTTCACATTCTTGTTCTGAAGCCATTCCAGTGTTGCTTTTGCTGTGTGCTTGGAATCATTGTCCTGTTGGAACATTAATCTTCGCTGCAGTCGAAGGTCTTTTGTACTCTGAAGCAGGTTATCCTCAAGGATTTGCCTGTATTTGGCTCCATTCATTGTTCCCTCTATCCTTACAAATCTGCCAGTTCCTGCCACTGAAAATCATCCCCACAGCATGATGCTGCCACCACCATGCTTCATGGTAGGGTGGTAGGGATGGTGTTAGATGGGTGGTGAGCTATGCTTGGTTTCCGCCAGATGTAGCGCTTTAGATTCAGGCCAGAGTTCAATTTTCATCTCATCAGACGACAGAATATTTTGCCTCATGCTCTCAGTTTTTCATGTCCCTTTTTGCAAACTCTAGGCATGCTGCCATGTGCTTTTTTTCTCCGGAGTGGCTACCATCTGGCCACTCTCCCATAAAGCCTGGATTTGTGAGGTGCTGCAGAGACTTGTCCTATCGGCAGGTTCTCCCATCTCAGCCAAGGAATTCTGTAGTTTTGTCAGAGTGGTTATTGGGTTCTTGTCTACCTCCACGACCAAGGCCCTTCTTGCATAGTTGCTCACTTTGGTCGGACGGCCAGATCGAGGAAGAGTCAGGGTAGTTCCATATTATTTTCTATTCCTTATAATGGAGCTCACTGTGCTCTTGGGAACTTCCAACACTCCAGAAATTGTTGTATATCCTTCCCCAGATCTATGCCTCCTCAAAATTCTATCTTGGAATTCTCTGGACAGTGCCTTGTATTTCATGGTCGACTTTCTGCTCTGACACAGTCACCTGTGGGGCCTGATATAGAAAGGTGTGTTTCTTTCTAAATCATGTCCAATCAATTTAATTGGCCACTGGTGAACTCCAATCAAGTTGAAGAGACATCTGAAGGATGATCTAAGGAAATTTGATGCACATGAGCTCAGTTTGGAGTGTCATAGCAAAGGGGTTAATACTTATTGACACAAGATATTTCAACTTTTCATTTTTGATTGTTTTGCAAAAATTTCTAAAAAAATGTTTTCACTTTGTCATTATGGGGTTCTTTGTGTAGATCGGTGACAATTTTTTATTTTATTTAATCCATTTTACATTCAGGCTGCAACACAACAAAATGTGACAAAAGTGGAGAGGTGTGAATACTTTCTGAAGGCACTGAAGAGTTGGAATTTTGATGTCGTAGATAGAAATGTATGACTGCGTTATGCCGATGGAGTTTGGTGACATGTGAAGTGGTGAGAGAGAAAGCAAATGAAAAGAGTATACGTACTCTGTATGTACTTCAATAATTTTTAAAAATCCATTATGCACCGCAGCACAAAAATCCCTAAATATGTTCTTTTTGGGGCAAGGAAAATGCAGATTTCTTTGACAATCACGTTTTCACAAATGCATACAACATGTTCAACTAACCAGGTTATCTCACCCAAAGGGGCATTTTATTTACGTTTTGTGCTCTCACCTCCTCCACCTGTACATGCTGGTCAGGAGTATGCACTGGAGCTTTGTGTTCACAGTAGAATTCCACACTTCCAGAGCATCCCCTGTAATAAATATATTTCCATTAGCAGAGGAAAGTGAAAAAAATGTATTTTTACTAACTCTGAGCTATTTATGGCCATGTTATCGCCTCAGGAAGCGAAATGCGGCTTGTGTTTCAATACCGGCCTTATATTGCTCTGATGAAGGATTCACACTCAAAACGTCAGGTGCACCTCCCTTCCTCTGGCGGTTGATTAATTCCATTGTTTAATGTGTCTCCTGATGCAGACAGACACTATAGCTTTCATGAAGACAAGTATGTCAAAGGTTGGTAATTCTATGAAAATTTTTTATATATATATTTTTTTTATAAATGGAAAAATAATGAAACAAAACCATTCGTTGATGAAGTCATCTAATCTATGTGATTAAATAATTCCAAACGTTATGATAAATGGGAAAAATTTACTAAGCATCAATAAACATGCAAAACACAAGGAATGACAAAAACATTCACATGAACTTTTGTGGTCAATGCTTGCTTTCCCAAAGCGAAAGGTCAATCATACGAGGTGCGTTCAAAAGTTCCCGTGACGGGAAGACGCGATACATGCAATTATGATGAAACATATTTTTGTGTGTATTTGCGTACAATGGTCATTAATTTTGGATTGAATTTTCACTCCTGCTAACTGCCAATTTACCTGTATTTCATAGGAATTTTCTGTTTGCCCACTATGTGCTGTTGCAGACGATGCAGAGCTGACGTGTGCAGTCGAACGACCGGAGTTTCGACCCGTGGACAGCAGCCCCGAGATCCCACCATCCATTGTCACTGCTGCCACCGTCACCACCCCTGGCATCACAAATTCGAAGCTCACAGTGGAGAATGTGAGTCGGCAGGGTGGAGAGCAGGCTTTTCCACGAAAGTTTAAAAACAGCCTTTTGCACCGCTATCTGAGGGACTCGTGTCGCCACGGGCTCGCGCCACTCGCCGCACGTGGCTCTGGTGAGGGAGGACGAGAAATGCCCAGTGTATGGCTCGCGGCCGCTACGCCTGCACCCGAGGAGGGATCGCTGTCACCAGGCTCAAGCGGCTCAGAATGGAGAACCACACGGCCCCTGTACGGTAAGTATGCCTCAGAGCAATGTCATCTGTGGTGTAATTGCTATATGCCCCCATTTGCCTTCTTGTTGAGTCATCTAAAGTTGTGCTGATGTAACTTACATTTGTGTGGAAGTTAATGATGAATTATAAATTATGGCAAGTGAGTTGATCAATCTAACAGGAAAACAGGTTTTATCAATTGAAATTTAACAAAAGTATTCGAACCACCAGAGGGAGCAAAAGAGAGGCTGACGTTTCGGACGTTAGCCCTTCATTAAACCCATTTCAGGCATTAGTTTATGATGAACAAGAAAAGAGCTTGAGGTGCTGTTATTTCCTAGCTGAGACGTGCTGAGTGGGATATGTCAGCTTGCTCGGTCTAACTTGCAATGCTGATCCGAATGAGCAACGGAAGTGCTCTGCTTGGAAAAAGATCATATTTCAGTAAATGAATGGACTCGTGATGAATGGACCACATGATCAACACAATAAAACCAGAACAGCTACAGTCCAATCAGGATTTTGTTTTTTTTATACAATACTACACATAATCATTTACATCGTGTGAAGCAGCTGAAACGTATCTCGATACACTGGGATGGAGTTCAGTTTTCTCTGAGTTTCTGAGAGCAACTCAATCTCGATCCTGTCCAAAAAAAAACAACCTCATTTTATCCCCTTCGTTTGCAATCATGACATGTCTATCCATATGCCTCCAGTACTTCAGGCTTCAAAGATGACATGAATCGGATATATCATACGAAGGTGCTTTGGAATTGCTTTACAACCACTCGTATCTGATGTTCATTGGAACCACTCGTATCATTGGAAATGCAGTGTTTGTGTGCATTGCACATTCTGTAAATGAGGTGTAACTGATGACAAAATGGACTTGCTCACATGATGCAGAGCAATAAGTATTTGTAATCCAGCTAACAACACAAATCACTGGAATAAGCATCGAGTTATCTCGTTCCGTCAAGTCATGTCCAACTTCTGTTGATATTCATCATCAGATTTCTCCAACCATCCCCATCCTTCACTGCTTCCCGAAGCTCCGGCAGAGACAGCTTGGTTGCAGCCTTTACCCCATCCATCCAGCACGTATAAGGTCTGCCCTTCTTCTTCTTCTTCTTCTTCTTCTTCTTCTTCTTCTTCTTCTTCTTCTTCTTCTTCTTCTTCTTCTTCTTCTTCTTCTTCTTCTTCTTCTTCTTCTTCTTCTTCTTCTTCTTCTTCTTCTTCTTCTTCTTCTTCTTCTTCTTCTTCTTCTTCTTCTTCTTCTTCTTCTTCTTCTTCTTCTTCTTCTTCTTCTTCTTCTTCTTCTTCTTCTTCTTCTTCTTCTTCTTCTTCTTCTTCTTCTTCTTCTTCTTCTTCTTCTTCTTCTTCTTCTTCTTCTTCTTCTTCTTCTTCTTCTTCTTCTTCTTCTTCTTCTTCTTCTTCTTCTTCTTCTTCTTCTTCTTCTTCTTCTTCTTCTTCTTCTTCTTCTTGCCTCAACCATACCCAGCATGATTAATTTCTCCAGACTTTCGTTTTTGCACACATGATGTGACGTGTCCAACCAAAGTATGACAGTTTCTGTTTTTGCATCAGCGCTTCTAATGTACATGTAGTGGGGCAACTTAGCTAAATATAGCATAACAATTGTGCATTTTGTGAGGAAAGCACCAAATTTGGCACACTCGCAGCCTATCATATTATGAACAGATTTGGATATTGGGCCATCTCAAATTCAGCCGCTGATGGCTGTGGCAGCCATTTTCCACTGCCATCAAAAATTTTGAGATGGCCCAATATCCAAATCTGTTCATAATATGATAGGCTACTAGTGTGCCAAACTTGGTGCTTTCCTCACAAAATGCACAATTGTTATGCTAAGTTGCCCCACTAATGGTGGTTTAATTAACCTCCACCATCTTCGAAGATGGATGGAGGTTACTGTTTTCACCCCTTTCTATTTGTTATCTTGCCAAAACGAAGTTTTTGCAAGATATGTTAGTCAGCTTGTATGTTTTTTTTTTGTTTTTTTTTTGTTTGTTAGTTTGTCTGTAATCACGTATAAAAAATTCTGCAGAGCACAGTTATCATTGGAAATTTTTGTAACTTCGCATATCAGAGTCCTATAGAGGACCCTTTCAGTGCATAAAATTTTGAAGGTCAAGGTCAAAGGTCAAGGTCACTTTGTCGCAAATCAGGGGAGTCGACGAAACCCTTATTTTTTGAGTAATTTTGATCGGATCGTCTTCAAACTTCATGGGAATATAGTTCATGGTCTGGCGCTCAGCTGATTAATTTTTGGTGGCGATTGGCCTTGACCTTCATGGTTAGCGCCAAAGTTCAAACATATTTGACCCCAAGGTCAAATTTTCAAGTTTTAGGAACCATATCGTGTAGTACCTCAAATTGAACACCTCGATGAGCGCTTTCTAGATATGTCAAGCTTGAGACATTATGACGTCATTTGGTGACGTTATGAGGCAAACGCATATTTTTCATGGTTAGTCTGTAGAACGATTCTCATCGGAATCTCTCGTCAGCAGATATTCCTCAAGGAGTCGCTCCTGGTGGATAGCAGCTCTGTTCACCTCAGTGTGACCTTAAAGAAGTCACACGTGGTCACCTTTTGGCAAGATACGGGTCACCCTGCGGGTGACATTGGTTTATTTTTTGTTTGTTTGTTTGTGAACAGTATTAGGGAAAAACTCCTCGAAGGATTTCGACGAAACTTGGTGGGGGGTTAAGGCCCGGTCACACCTTGACGTTTTAGCCAGCGATGGCAATGTATTAAAATGTACGTAAAACGCTGGCTTACGTTGAACTTTTGATGTTTTTTTTAAAGATTCGGACGTATTCATAGCGACTTGGTCTTATGTATAACGCATTGGTAACGGACACAGAACGTTTCGTTGTGTTACAGATAACTTATACCAACGAATGCTGAACCTGTTGTCGGCCTACACAACCGATGCCCAACGATAGTCTAACTTAGGCATAGCGCGTTGCACGCATCGCCAACGATGTCGTGACGTAGCCTATTAAAAGGCTGACGCACAACGATTCGAATCATAACTGCCGTAGAAATGGAAGTGTCAACATCGCGGTCACACCTTGGTCACACCTTGCCAGCGTATGCCGACCTCAGAAAAATGTGTCGAAAACGTTGGGGCACGTCAAATACGGTATGAGTAAGTTTGGTATACGTGAGTAGAACGCTAAAGTACGCTATCATACGTCGTAGTAAGTAGAGTACGTCAAGAAATATGACACACGTTCCGCATGCGATGGGGATAAGTTTTACACACGATAAGTGGACGCTTACACACGTCCACAAACGCTACTTATAAGCTAATCATAAGTCGAAACACGTCGCGGTAATGTCTTTTTTACGCGAAACTTATTTCTAACTTATGTTTGACGTGCTTCGAACCAATTCTTTACGTAGTCCCAACACACATCGATGTATGTAGACGTATTCCAATGACGTCTTCCGGTCGACAAAAAAAATAAATGAAGGTGTTTCTAGCTTACAACTGCCATATAAAGACGTGTTCCCAGCGGTTTTGGGAATTGGTATATAAAAATGCTGCTCATAAAAGGGGAACCCAACAGTGTTTTCGAGTCCTTTTTGAGTCGATGTCCATGTCAGCAGTATCAGTGTCAGTATTAGTATTAGTATTAGTAGTAGTTTGTTCATGTTGGCAGTAGTAGGTGAGTGTGAGGGGGAGGGTGTGGGTTATGATGGATCGTCCTTGCGTCCGCGTGTCCACGGGTAGGAGACATCTTTTCACCATTGTTCGAAGTTCTTCGCGGCTAATTTTTTATGGGGCTTTTTCAACAATGAGCTGTAGCTTGTTTTTACGATTTAGGTATATTCATAACGGGTTGGACAAATGCACAATGAACTAATAATGTGCATAGAGCACTTTGATTACTTATAGATACGATATACCAACGAATAATTATCGTGGAGCCGGCGTTCACAAACTATGCCCAACGATAGCCTAACTTAT
>NC_140968.1:55778620-55873620 GCF_056783735.1 Eptatretus burgeri
AAATGAATTTATTTTCATATCATCATGATCCATGGTGGGTGAGGCTTAAGGGGTCCACATCCTTGAGCAGGCCTACAATCGTGGTCCAGGGTTTCTAAAATATACTCAACGATGGTGACACGTTCATGGCACTTAATTTGGGTTGCGATGTGGTAAGCCTATTTATTTATATTTATCAACTCTTAAAATCAATTCCCTGAAGCCCACTAATAAAATTAATCACACTGTCATAAAAGGTAAACCATGAGTAATGAACAAATGTATGTTAATCAGGTCAGGTCAGGTATGGGAGCATGCACCGGAGAAACGCATCGCTGCATCCACTTTCTGCCAGTGCTTCAGGGGCCTCCGTCTAGACATCCCCCAGGCAGATGCCTGGCCCATCCCCATCTCCTTGTGATGCCGATCAACCTGCTGCAACCACGAGGCACATGGTCGGCCCATTGACCTCCTCCACTCATGAGACTCCCTCGCTGAGAGAATCTGGTGAGTAGGATCAGTGTCAGGAAAACGAGCCACATGTCTGTACAGCTGTAGCTGATGCTCACGGACTATACAGATAACAAATCTCATCTCGGTCTCTCTCAACAACCACTTGTTGGACAAAAAGTCTGACCAGCGATAGCAAAGGATTCTCCGAAGAGACCTGGTACCGAAGGATTAAGTCTCCATCTCAGATCCCTGGTCAGAGTACAAGTCTCACATCCATACAGCAAGACTGGAAGCACCAATGACTTGAAGACTCGGACTTTTGTTCTCCTGCATAGGTACCAACAGCGCCAGACCCCATGTTCCAGGGAATCCATGACTCCCCAAGCCCGACCCAGATGTCTATTGACTTCTGGCTCACAGCCAACAGAGACATGAATATCACTGCCAAGGAAAGTGAATCTCTCTGTGACATCAACATCCTCACCACAAACAGGTACAGACAGGACAGCAGCATCCAATATGTCATTGAAAGCTTGGATCTTAGTTTTGACCCAGGAAATGCGTAATTCCAGCGGCTCTGATTCTCATTCAGATCCACGAGGGCCCCAAAAGGATATCCATAGTCGAAGCAAAGATGACTGCATCATCTACGAAATCAAGGTCAAAAATCTTGACATTCCTAAACGATGCAATGCAGTTTGATCTCTCTGAAATCCTCCGCAGAATCCATTCCATACAAGCGTTGAAAAGTGTGGGGGAAAATACACACCCCTGACGAACTCCAGTAACAACTGTAAATAAGTCAGAGATGATACCACCACATCTCACAGCACTCACCGTACCAGAGTATAGTTCAGACATCAGATTGATCCGTTTTGGTGGCACCCCACGAAGACCGAGAATCCTCCAGAGGGCATCCTGATTCACTGAATTGAACACTTTGCAGAGATCAACAGCGGCTGCAAGCAGCCCCTTCCGAAAGTATCGTCTGTGTTCAGTGGGGACCCAAAGAGCAAGGATATGCTCAATCATTGACCTCTTTGATGTAAAGCCTGACTGTTCTGGACACTGGTACTCAAGCAGATGGTGGAAAACCCAATCAAGAATTATCTGAGCAAAGACCTTGTCTGGCACTGAGAGCAGTGTCACCCCTTGGTAGTTGTTGCAGTTCTGGCGATCACCCTTCCCTTTCCAGAGAGGGACAACAAGGCTCCTCTTCCAGTCAGTTGGGATTACACCTGTATTCAAAACAGAGCACATGAGTAGAACATTTCCACCAGTCTAGAGAAATTCAGCATGGATGCCACAGATCCCAGGAGCTTTACCCTATTTCAACTGGTTCAATGCAGCCTGTGTTTCCACAAACAATGGTGGTTCACAGTTGATTGGAGGGTCCGCAATAGGAACAGCAACACCCCTGACATCCAACTCGACAGCTGGTGAGTCAGCATGATACAGCCACTCAAAGTAACCGGCCCAGCGGGCCTTCACTTCGGACCCCTCTAGCAAGAGCCAACCACCCTCTGTTCTAACTGCAGTCCATCAAGGGATGGGTTTGGAGGAACGCAATGCTAAAACTCCCCTGTAAGCAGGTTGAGAATCACTTCACTACAGGTGATGTTCGACCCCCCTCACAGATTCCTCGCACATAGGCCTCCTTGTCCGCCCTCAGTGCTCATCCAATTTTACGCCTGAACTCTCTGAACAGCTCAGCTCTGCCATTAAACCTGGCCATGTGACTCTCGTCAATGGTATCCAGTGTTTCTTGAGAGACAAAATTCTTCTTCACCCAACGTTGAATTCCAAGACATCCACCGGCAACATTAAAGATGGTGATCTTGAAAACACTCCACAACTCTTCAGGATTCCCCAAAGCAGCCAGAACCCCCAAATCACCACTCAGGCTGTTCGTAAACTCCTCAGCAACCCTCTCATCCACGAGCTTGCCATCATCCAGTCTAGACTCGGAGAGTACCATTCTCCCAGATATAAGCTGCAATGTCAGAGTTGCAACAACAAGCCTGTGGTTGGCATTGAGGAACAGCACACTCCGGTAGACACTGGAGTTATGGAACATCCTCCAGTGACCATCAACAAGCACATGGTCAATCTCCTTTGCCATCCCACAAGCGTTGGAATACCAAATCCAGCAATGAGCTTGTGGGCAGAGAAACCATGAACCAGCCGCTCTAAGTCCATGACTTCTTGCAAAATCAAGGAACTTCGTGCTATTCTGGTTCATAGTTCCATAACCATGGGGACCAACACATGTCTCATAACCATCCCTATCATTGACAGTCAATGCATTGAAATCGCCCAAGACTAGAAGTGTATCTCACCTGGAGCACTGATCAACCACAAGCTCAAGCGCTGCATAGAATGCATCCTTCGCGGTTAGATCACTCGCCTTAGTCAGAGCATATACAGTGACCAGGGAAACGACACCCAAGGAGTGACGAATTCTTAGTCTCATAAAACACTCATTGACCGGTGTTGCCTCAATTATCATGGGAGTCAGCTTATTGGATACAGCTACATGAACATTTTCGGCATGGCATCTATCAAAGCGACCAGACCAGTAGTAGGTGTAACCACCCGCCATGATCTCACCACTGTCTTGTCTCTGAACCTCAGAGAGTGCAGCAATACCGATGTTCAAACACTGGAGCTCAGGTGAGTGCAGAGACAGGTGATAATCCTCTCTTTGGGATAGGACATTCCAGGCACCCACCCGAAAGGACCGCCTCGGTTTAACCCGAGGAGACCGCCGTCTGGTGGACGACACCTCAGCACCACCCCGACACATACTACCACAATATAACCCAGGAGCCCCATGCTTTTCCTCCTGTCATTTAGGAATGGGGGTCCCGGTGGGTTTTCCCCAATCCCGTCATCTGGTGAGCTGCCTGCAAAGGGCTGCAAATCCCAGGAGGTCCTCCCATGGAGTGGGTTTTCAGGTTTCTTTGTGTTTATGGGTTTTGTGGAATGAAGTATTTTACGGTGGCCGGAGTGCAAATCCTGATACCAACCTCCTCGAAAAAGTAATCAAACTGCAGGAGGACGTCCGCAGACACAGTTTGGCAGCAGATATCGATGGCTGTTGGCTCACAAGGAGCTCCTCCGCCTTTTGACAGGTTTTGTTTTTAGTCCTGCTCGGTGTCCATATCCATACACCCTCCTCACTAGGAAACCTGGTGGGGGAGATGGTTTAGTCGCCGACAATCCGACCATGATACAGGCTAGTACAGGTTTACATGGTACCTGGAGCAAGTCATAGGTCTAATCTGGCCTGCCCTGACAAATCTCCAGTCATCAGAGTGACATGGTAATGACTGATATCCAATCATGTGATTTACACATGTGATGTATGGGGGTCACTTGTAAACCGAAAATGTCCACCTTTGAGAAAATTTGTTTGTTCCATTGACCGTTTATTGGTGTATTCTCTCCCTTAAAGGGTGTAAAGGATACCCATTCAACAATTACCAGATCTAGCAATTCTGATATATGGAAATTTTACTTCTGTTTCACATTTGGATAATTGTGTGGCTGTTTGCTGTGAGTGGGATAGATCAATACCGATATTTGCAGAGTTACATCATTCAACCTCGTAAGTGAACCACACACTCGAAGCTGATACTCCTCCATGTTATATCACATCAACCTGAGTATTTTATCTGCTCATTGCCCAAACGCTCTCCGGTCGGATGGCACAGACATTGCACAATTACCTCTGAGATGTCAAGCTTTGGTTCAATTCTCAACTCGACTACAAACTGTTGGATTGGTGTTATATGGACAGGGTGTTGCAACACATACCGAGCCATCACTCAAATGGATGTTATAAGCTAAGTGTTTTGTCTGCTAGCATTACCTGGTAGCAATGTGTTTATATTTAGATATGTTTTCTATCAATTAATTTGGCTGGCAGGATAGCTTAGAGGTATTGGAGGTACTGGACTTGCTCATGTGCTGTCCAGCTTGGGTGTGAATCCCAATCCTGGGAGGGTGAGGCATCAATGTGTGTGCCGTCCCTCGGATGGAGGTTAACCTGGCCATCCCGTCTGCCGGTCTCCTTCACAGAGAGTGGTCGAGTTATCGCCAGCATCCTGGCCAAATCAGAAATTCTTACCCTGGTTGACTCCTGGGAAGGCAATGGCAAACCACCCAGTATAACGCTTGCCAAGAAACTGCTTTAGCAGCACCAACACGATGTGAAGAGTATGGTACATGAGATGATGAGATGATATCAATTATTGTGATTCGTGCATATGCTAACCTGCCAAACCTTCCTCCTTACCTTCTCAAAAGCACCTATACACCCCAGTGCAAACTGCTCCCCCCTCCCTTACTCCCACCCTCCCTTGTGCATGTGTAATACATAAATTCCCCCTGATGTTGTGCCCTTCAGACACACAGCACTCGTTCTCTGATACAATGCAACAACTGGACTCTATTTTGTCTCGTGCAGCTTTTAAAGGGCGGGAAAAAGATATAGACATCACCTGGAGGCAAAGTGCCACATTTCTTCCTAGAAATCATTCTGTGACACTGTGGTAAGCAATGTAAAGCACCCTGTCACAATGATCTTTTCGTCAAGACTTACCATAATAAAGAGTTGGTTCGTTATTGTTTTAATAATCTCCTTCAACCTTCACTCAATGATGTAGGACAAGGATGTGAGAAGGGAGGAGGGAGGAATCGAAGGGGCTTCATCCAGTGTTGATGAATCCTTGGAGCCGGCCCAAAAGTCTATCTTCTTTAAACTGTACCATGATCAGTTTACCTTCCGCGTGACATTATAGATGAGAGCATTCAAAACTCCATCCTGAGCAGACATTAGAGTCAAATTTCCATCGGTAAAGTAAAGCAGCAAACCTTATTCTTGTGCATTTGTATGTCATTCTCTTCCTGTCCTTGAAAGGTCTACAAATAAGAGAAAGCATTGTTGTTAAAGACCGTGATTGATATGAAGTCCACCACCTTGTCGCACCCATTAACCTGTTTCCCATCATTTGTGTAAATGTGGCTGTGGCAGAGAACTTGTTGGATTTCTAATGTGAATTTATTTTACAGGTTCATCTGTTCTGTGGGATGCTTTACCTCCAAGGTAAGCCACTGAACAAGAGACACGTAAACGTGATGGTGAAGCATTTGAAGCAAGTAATGGACAATTAGTCTCATCTCATGTCACTTCAAGTCAGCGCCAGATTTAGGGAACGGTAGACTGGATAGTTGCCTCCACAGTTGCCTCCTCGGGGCCTCCACGATATCGGGGATTCCAGAAAACTGTTTTTCTCTATCTGCATGCATATATTCTAAAATACTCAATAAAATAGTTATGTGATGCAGATTTGTGTTCTTGATGATAAAAACTTGTGTTATGCTCAGAAATCCAAATTGTAGTTGGTTGGGAAGAGTGAGAACTATTGTCATAGGATGACCAATCACTGCCCATGGGCCTCCAGTCCTAAATCTGGCGCTGCTTCAAGCAGGAATCTCTTCCTGCATAATTGTCCTATGTGTCTCAATTCTCTGACACATTGGCATCTTTCACATCTTGAAATGGAGAGGTGGCTTTTAGCTCAGATTCTAAACTACAGGGTGCCCCACAGAAAACCAGGAAATTTGGTACAGTTTATTTAAAACAAAACAAAAGCAAACTTAGATCTAGTGTAAAACAAAGATACACTTTATTTTCAAACAAAACAAATGCAAACTTAGATGTAGTGTAAAACAAAGATACACTTTATTTTCAACAAAACAAAAGCAAACTTAGATGTAGTGTAAAACAAAGATACACTTTATTTATACTCGTGCGTGCCCGTAAAAAATAAATAAAAAAAATAAATATTCGAACCGCGAGCAAGAAACAACAACCACACAGGCCATTTCTTCGCTCTCTTGTGCCCGTACGTGCGTGGCCCGGAAGTTCGCATATCACAGTTACGATTATTCACAATTTAGTTTTAATGGCCAATTATTCAATTAGCGCCAACGTATTTTGCCTTTTCGCAATGTCGTCGCAAGGAAAAACAAAAAGAGAAGAGAAGAGAGAAAAAAATTTACTTCCTGGTTTGGAGCATACCTGCTCACTGTGATGTTCCCGAAATGTATGCACCGTCTAATATGAAAACGATCGTAACTTGGGGCATTGTGTTTATCTATAAATGCGCATAAGAAATCGAGAAATTATTAGAATACACGAAGTCATCACTCTCCGGAAGCCCGTACGTTGTAAACAGTAATGGGGAGCGCGGCTGAGCTTCCCTTCCCCCATCGGCCATGCCCATGCAACAACGTGTCTTGTCATTGGTTGGTAAATAAATGGCCATAACTTGGGAGGCACTCGTCCGATTAATATCAAACCTTGAAAAGGCACGTCCTCAGGTCCCCAGCAATATATTTGGCAAGTTTCAATCAGATCGGACCAGTGGTTGTCAAGAAACAGCGTTCACACACACACACACACACACACACACACACACACACACACACACACACACACACACACACACACACACACACACACACACACACACACACACACACACACACACACACACACACACACACACACACACACACACACACACACACACACACACACACACACACACACACACACATTGCTGGAATTATAGATAGATGTTAGTTTATTGATATAGTAAAATACGGCAAAATAAATCTCAAAATCACAAATTTCCTGGTTTTCTGTGGGGCACCCTGTATAACAGTGTGGTTATTATGCTTGATCGAAATGTTTTCTGTTTGCCAACCACGGATGCAAGGTGTTACGAGATAAGTGATTCCTTTCCCTTAAACAAAAAATCATAATAATAATTTCAAAACTCCATAGATTCTTTCATGAGACTGCTCTTAGAATATTCACTGATTGTGACATGTTTCTTTCTTTCTTTCTTTTAGCTCCGCCACCAAAGGTGGACGGAGGTTATGTTTTAACCCCTGTTTGTTTGTCTGTTACTTGTGAAAATCAAAGATTTTTCAAGGATATTGGTTGGTCGTGTGTGTTATTAGTCCCCTCCCGGTTTCACCGGAGGGGACAATAGGTTTGCTCACGGTCTAATCTGTCCGTGCATCCCACCTGTGGTTTTTCAGACTTCTTCCCATACCCTTTAACATATTCCACTGAAACTTGGTACATGGCTTTATTATGATAAGTTACAGAAGAAATTCCAGTTTCAGTGAGTCTCATCAAGTTTTGCACTTGGAAAATATCACCTCGGTCGGGGACATATATTCTCGCTCTTGTTCTTTTTGTTTGTTTGTATGTCAATCACCTGCATATCACAATTTTAAACCGATCTTCATGAAACTTCACCAAATGGTGGAGTTGGTCATAAGGAAGAAGCCTATTGATTTTGAGGTCAAATGCTTAACAACTGAGGTCAAATTTAATAAAATCTTAAATTTTCATCCAATTGACTTGAAATTTGAAGAGGATTTTGATATTTGGTCACTGAATTCAACCACCAATTATAATTATATTTAAGGTCAAATTTGCTTTAGGAATTTCGCAAGTATTGTGCTCTGCATGACATCTTTATTCTTTGTTTGTTTGTCTATGAGCAGGATATCTCAAAAATGTTATGGATGTATCGGACATAATTTGGTGGACAGGTTGGGTGTGTGACAAGGACAAATTGATTAGATTTTGGTGAAGACAGATGTGGATCCGAAATTTTTTTTGAGTGATTCTTCACCATTGAGTGATATGGCTAAAAACGATATATCACATGATATCACACAAAGTAATGGACAGATCCAGCCGAAACTTGGTGACAGGTTACGGATGTGACGAGGTTGAATCCACTCGATTTTGGTGAAGATGCAAATCCGGATCTGCTTACGAGAATTCTTTTTTAATTATATTATGAAAGTGATTCTTCACCCTTGAGAGATGGGGCTAAAATGATATATAGCACGATATTTCAAAAGGTTTTGGATGAGTTATGACAAAACGAGGTGAATGAGTTGGTTAGGTGACAAGAACAAGCCGATTCGATTTTGGTTCAGGTCCGGATCCAGATCCGGCCCATCAGTGGGATACAAAACGTAAACTGTTCAGCCTGGAGGAGGTGTGCGCTTTATCGAGTGTCGTTATAGTTAGTATTAGATATCTATGATGATAAAGGGGGGCAACAGGCCTTTTTTTGCAGAAAACCAAGGCTCTTTGTGTGTGTGTGTGACATTGCAGCTTCTTTGTATCTGAGATGGAGAGCTTTCACAGGTATTTATGATGGAGAACTGGAAAGAAAATAATAGTTGTAAGGGAAAGAAGACTAAAAAGAAGTCTTTTTTTTCAGGAAAAGAGAAACTGGAATGGGATAATTAGAAGAAGGCACAACGAACTGGGCTGCTCTTATTATTTGAGGAGGTGGCTTAATGGAGGAGGTGGCTTAATGGAAGGGGTGATTGAAGATATAAAGAAGGAACAAGAGTGAGAATTGCTTTGCAATACATGTCCCCTACCGGTATGATATTTTGTAAGTCCAAAAAGGGCATAACTATGAAAAATTGAGGAAACACCCTGAAACTCGAACTTGTTCTGTAACTTATCATAATAAAGCCATGTCCCCAGTTTCAGTTGAATATGTTAACAGGTATGGGAAGAAAAGTCGGAAAAAACGCAGGTGGGACGGATAGACAGACAGAGAGCAACCTATATTCCCCTCCGGTGAAACCAGATGGAAACTAATAAGCAGGAAGATACAATGCAACAATGAACGGCACTGTTTGGTGAGATCTAGGAATGAAAGGCACATAGGTAAATGTTGAGGGAAGCACAAAATGACGTAGGATAGCAGGTGCACGATTGAGCTCTCGATCTGCTTTGGGAAAGAGGACTCGAGATGATTGCATCTATACTGAGCTACCTTTACAAAACCAGTTATGTCAGCTGTATTGCCTTTGCAGTGCCGTGACGTTGTCGGCAAGCCGTGATGAGCTACGGAGACTTCGAGAGCTGCATGCTGCCATGGCTCTTACTAATCTGGCCTGTTCCAACGAGCAGTCACCCATCAGACCGACCCTGGTCTTGCCCAGGCCTCCAGCACTCTCTTCGAGCCATATGTTATCAGGCTTTGCGCTACCTTCAGGCCATTAATGAGAGTGGCAAGACAGCTGGACCCTGCTGCCTGTTGCATTGAAGCTCCAAATCATTCAACACGGCACTCTGCTTACTTATTATTTTGCCTGCATGAAAGCTACACAATGTGGATGTCGCAATATTATTCACGCTGACATCCTCTTCATGATGTAGGTGCTGTAAGTTCTGATTCTCTGGACAATTTGCTATGAAATTTTGAACTATGATCTTCAGAAACCCAAGAGCATGTATCGAACAACATTCAGTATTCGTACCTGTTGTCGAATGCATACCAACATTTCTCGTTTTTTTTATGGACCTGTTGTAATGTTGGGCTTCTCGGACCAAACTTGTCAACCAACATAGGCCGAGCATACAATGCTCTAAAAAAAAAAATGAAATTGTTCTCAGAGTTCGTCAGATGCAATCTGAAGTCTTTACACTAAAAGGACTTGAGATGAAAAGAAAAAGAAAAAAAAAAAAAAAGAAATTCAAAAGTAGATTCCTCATTGGTTTTTAAGCATGATCCGATTCCCAAACTAATTGAACTATCCGTAAACTTTATGTGACGTTAGTTTATCGTGATTTAAAACTATCTCGTGTTTTGCACAAATGTGAACTTCTGCACTTTTGCTGACAATTTACTGCACAATGTGAGAACAAGATTGATTACTCGACAAAAATCGCATCTTAAAGGGTGTTATCTACGTACGTATTATGTATTCACAATATTTGGAAATTTACACATAAACCTGAATACCCTCTTTCCCCTCCCCAAGCCATCCTCTCCTCAAACTAGAGTATTTACGTCACAAGCATCATCATAGCTCTCCTTGCTCCCTCCAGATTGCAGCATAACATTTGGACTCGAGGACTATGACTGGAGATGCTGTGTCTTGTTTTCATAATCGTGATTCAATAGGCATTTGGGAAGTGCATGGACAGGGAAGCACATGTGCGCATCCAGGATGGTGAGGATATGATTTGTTGCACTTGTCACCCCGCATACCCTTATCTCAACTCGACTTGTTCTCTTCGTTCGAAACAAAGTCCTCTCTTGCATATATGCCTCTTTAGGGGGGGGGGGGGAAGTGGGTGCAATATGTAGATGGTTCCGAATGTACAGTGCCTTCAGAAAGTATTCACACCCCTCGACTTTTTTCACATTTTGCTTTGTTACAGTCTGAATTTAAAATGGATTAACTTTAAATTATTTGTCACCAATCTACATAAACTACCTCATAATGACAAAGTGAAGAAATGTTTTCAGAAATGTTTGCAAATTAATTAAAAATGAAAAGCTGAAATATCTTTTTTTTTGTATACATTGTTGAGGCTTGTATGAGAGCTAACACACAATGCCCAGCAAGGGAGGCATGAGACAAGAGGGGTTTGAGAGGGAAGGACAAAACAGTGGGGAACAGACATTAGGAGATCTGTGGAAGGGAGAGGGTTGGGGTGGGGAACACGGCGTATACAAGATGGACATTACAGGGACTTTCGGGAAGGAAAGCAGGGAATTTGAAGGAGGTGGGTTTGGGGTGGATTAACAGGGGTAGAAAAGATTGTGGTTTTGGATAGGGGAAGATAAGAGGTGGTGGTGAACAGCTGTTTTGAAGACCTGGAGGGAAGAATGGGATTGAAGAGTGAGGGAGTTTATTCCAAAGGGGGAAAAAAGAAGAATGAAAGAGTGAAGGTGAGCAGTGATTCGTGATTTTGGTAGTTTCACCAGAAGGGAGTTGTTGATGGACCTTGAGCGCCCTGCAGAAATATGTTGGGGACATATCACAGACAAAGTGGGGAGGGGGGGGGCACCAGAGAGGAGACGGCAGACGACAGAAAGACCACCGACCTGATTGTGATGAAAGAGTGAGAGGCCCAAAGACTCAACCTCATTGCGGGAGATGCCAATGATCCTAAATGCCTTGGTTTCCACACCGTGATGCCGTGAAAGGTGAGAGGCAGGAGCACCAGACAAGAGGGGATAGCAGTACTCCATCAAGCTGTGGACAAAAGCTTTGTATGTGGTCAGGAGCTCAGGTGGGCCGAGGAAGGACTTTGACTTTGCACAATGTGGGATTCCTAGTCAGCAACTGGCTCTGGAGGCCAGGTTGGAGATGTGGCTTTCCCAGGAAAGATCATGGCAGATCGTGAGACCCAGAAGCTTGAATGAAAGGACTTCGTCAAGAGAATTGTTAAGAAAGTAAATGGGGGGGGGGGGTTCAAAATAGCCCTTTCGGAGAGACAGTGAGTGTGAGATTTGTCAGGATTGAAAGACATGTTCCAAAAGACAAAGAAAGTCAGGGAGGTGACCAATAACCCAATGACCACTCTAACAGAACTACAGAATTCCTTGGCTGAGATGGGAGAACCTGCTGGAAGGACAGCAGTCGCTGCAGCACTTCACAAATCTCGGCTTTATGTTAACTTGGCCAACGGTAGCCACTCCTGAGGAAAAGGAATATGACAGCATGCCTGGAGTTTGCAAAAAAGCATGTGAAAGACTGAGAGCATGAGGCAAATATATACTGTGGTCTGATGAGACGAAAATTGAACTCTTTGGCTTGAATCCGAAACATTACATCTGGCGGAAACCGAGCACAGCTCATCACCCATCTAACACCATCCCTACCGTGAAGCATGGTGGTGGCAGCATCATCCTATGGAGATGCTTTTCAGCGGCAGGGACTGGGAGACTTGCAAGGATAGAGGGAACAATGAATGGAGCCAAATACAGGCAAATCCTTGAGGAGAACCTGCTTCAGAGTGCAAAAGACCATTGACTGCAGCGAAGATTTACGTTCCAACAAAACAATGACCCCAAGCATACAGCCAAAGAAACACTTGAATGGCTTTAGAACAAGAAAGTGAACGTCCTTGAGTATCCCAGCCAAAGCCCAGACTTAAATTCCTTTGAGAATCTTTGGAAAGACTTGAAGATTGCTGTTCACCGACACTCCCCATCCAACTTTACAGAGCTTGAGCAAATCTGCAAGGAAGAATGGGAGAAAATCCCCAAATCCAGATGTACAAAGCTGACACAGACGAACCCAAGAAGACTTGAAGCTGTAATCGCTGCCAAAGGCACTTCTCCAAAGTATTGGCTCAGGCGGTTGAATACTTATTGACGCGACATTTCAGCTTTTTATTTTGAATTTATTTTTAAAATTTCTAAAAACACGTTTTCACTTTGTCATTATGGGGTGTTTCGTGTAGATCTGTGACAATTTTTAAAAATTTGATCCATTTTAAATTCAGGCTGTAACACAACACGATGTGACAAAAGTCCAGGGGTGTGAATACTTTCTGAAGGCACTGTAAGCTTGGCTGCATAAGAGGTAAGACGAGTAACCACAAATTCCAGGTAATTTAGCATTTTGAAATGTTGCTGACTGAGCTCAAGATGAAGCGATACGTTCAGTGGAGGCGAGATGGTGGGAAACCATGGAAGCAAAAATCAGTTCACATATCAGGACACAAAACAGACACTTCATGAAGACAGAACCAATCCTAAATCCCTGATCCTTCCGAAAACAATCAATCTGTGCTGCCTGTGCCAATCATTGTCTGGATCTTCTCTTGGTATAAAAGTGATATTTTCCAGGGTAGGGTTTTGTTTTTAATACGACCAAATCATATTAAATGTATTATACATGTACAACAGCTACATGAATAATATACATATAAATTCTTTAGGCAACTTGACAGCGTTTCAATTCCAGTGAAATGTAGGAAGTGCTCTGATTGTTTATACAAAGGAAAAGCATAATTGTATTGTCTATGCAATGTTTGTATATTCTTATTCAGTGGTGGCCTTGATAACGTCCGATTAAAAAAAAGGACCAAGTTTTTGCACAGATAATCATGCACATTAATATTTCTTTTTAAAGTACAATGTGTTATTGGGAATAAGAATGGAATTTTGATGATTCGTTCAGTTTGCTGTGAACAGGGGATAGCTAATTTTCTGTTCCTTATTTGTGTACTTCTTTCTCTTCTTTTTATTAGTTACGAGATTCCAACATTTGCAGCTGTGTTCTAGATAAATGGTTACTTTCTGGGGAATTACCAAGACACAGCTTAACGAGTTGGATACAATACCGGGTTGTAAGCCTTTGTGCACATATGCTCTTTGAACAAAGGACGTTTTATTTGTGAGGGTTTCCTCCTGAAGGGGCCTTGACTCCGCGGCACGAGACGGCCTGGAATTTTCCTGTGCCAGAACTCGGCCGAAGCATAACTGAGATGCTTCTCTATGGCAAAGCAAAAGCTTGGGACTGACGTAAGTACACTGTACGACGTACACGAGGTGTCCACAAATACCTTTGCAAGAGATCCAGTAGAAACACGAAGTGCTTCTGAGCTCTTGAGCAGCGACTCTCAGTACAAAAAGGTCAGTATTGATGTTGAAAACTGTCGTCCAATACAACATTTGTGGTGATCCACTTGACAAGAAATCAAAGGAAGATGTATTCACTTGAGAGATAGAGATGCAAATCTTACATTCTGTCAACATTGCTAATTCCTGGCACACAGAGCAAAACTTACTGATTCCAAAATGTGCTTCCTTCGTTGAAGACTTTCATGGCTGTTTTGAAAAACAGGAAGTTGGGGTGGAACAGTACATTTGAGATGCCACAAATGTTTAAGAACGTCGTGGAGAAATGGTGAATTCGCTGGTACCTGGCAATCACAAGTAATGGCCGTTTGTCTGATTATAGCTTGTGCACAGTCAACACAACCGCCACCATGACATGAGTGAAGGGACTTGTAAGGGATGATGTACAAACCTTAAATTATTTGAGATTGACATCAGAGTGTGCTCAAACCACTTTACTTGAGGGATCGATTGCCATCGTTTCGAAATGGTGCCACCCACAATTCGGATGGTAGGAATTTGTCATCGCGTTGTCCCGGCATGGTCCCTTCCATGATCCTGGTAGCAGGGAATTCTCATCGCATTGTGCCAGGGTGATGCAAAGTTGCTGTTGGTGTCACAAGCAAGAGAGATGGACCATCATAGTAAAATGTCAAATATTACCCAAAATGAGCACGTATGGCAATTGAGCACTCAACATCAACGTTAACCTTCCTTTATATGGTGTATATGATTTTGGCAAAACTTTGCATACATAAGAAAGCTTAATTTGTGTTATACTATTTTGTAAGTCTTGTTTTAAACCAACTTATTACAAAGCCTTGAGTGATTCAACCAAAGTTTTATTCGTTTGTGAAGCTAATTTAAATGCTATAATTAATTGTTGAGTAATCCCACCCTTTCAGTCCTTTCCCAGGGATAGTATTATTCCTTTTGTTACATTTGGCATCTGTTTAAACTACATCGTGGCAATGAATTGTTTGCCAATTTAGACTGTCGAATGTTGTACCTGTCAGGGTATCAGCCTATCGGAAACCTGCAAAACCAGTTTAATTGGTCTCATGAAATTGCAGGCCTGGCGTGAATGCTATTAATGTGTTGATGCTTTACATAAACTTGTATTCTTGGAGGATTTTCAATGAGTATTTGCATCTTATAATAAGCGGTGAATATTGATATGCAGCACTGGATATATATATATATATATATATATATATATATATATATATATATATATATATATATATATATATATATATATATATATATATATATATATATACATAGTATTTGGCAATGTATATTGCTCGTAAGATTTTAAACATGATGGTATTTTGCTCAAGGCATTGTCATACAATGAATATCTGGAAACCTTGCAAACGTGTCAATAAATATCTGCAACAATACGAGGCACCCGGCCATAATGTCCTGATATTTAGTAATATTGGTGAGCGTCCCTTTTGTCACAACTTGAGGCTAAATCAAATCTTGCTTGAGCCGTTTGGCATTTCTTTTATCACATATGACTCATGATGATGCAATCTCATGTTCAAAATCCCTGTACCATGTGTTGATTGTCTACAACTGATCATGTAACTTGTGTTAAAGTATGCTGATGCCACCAATTGTCCAACAAGTGATATATTCTACGAATTCCTCGAGCATTAGATCACTATAAGATCAAAGCATCAATGCAATACCAATGGTGTCTTGATTGCAATTGGCAGTCAAAGGAGAGCTTTATATAACTATCCCGTTTTCACAGGTGCATCCACAGCTTGTTCTCGCTCTATTCTTATTGTCTCTCTGTGGAATCGGCAGTTGTCCAAAATGGAGCACTGTGCTCATCTGCAAGATTATTTTACCGACAAGAACAGTAACTTTTAATTGCTTCAGAGTAGCACACAATCACTTGATCAGCCATGTGATATTGTTGGCCTTTAATTACTAAATTTATTTATTATGAGAAATGATGTCATTTACTTCTTTGTGTGCAGCCTGTGGCTGCTTGGCTGCATCATTTTCTGGGGATGCAGCTGTGCCGCTGATGCAGTGTCCCCTGTTACCAGCAAGCTGGTATTCATTTCACCGACCTCAGAACGATGAAAGGCTGGGTCAACCCAGTTGGTGTTAATTCAACGGTAGGACAAGGGCTTGACCTCAAGACCTTAAGATCTTAAGGCAACACCAAGCTTATGAGAAATGATGAGTAAGCCTGAAGTTTGAGTGAGATTGATTTTTTTAAATTAATTTATTTTTTACATTGATCCGAGTTTCGTGGAGGAGCTTGTACATGCATCATATATAGGACGAAAACGTCAGGAGACATAAATTTAACATCAATATACTGAATGACAGGACATGAGTGGACAGGGTATAAACACAAAAGGCATGTGGGATTTGAACTAGGGTTCCCCACATCATGGTCCAACAGGTCCCCCTGGACGAAAATTAAAAAACAAAATTTAGGACTTTTTCTTCAACAACTTTAATTGTCACCCTCTGTCGTGTTCGTTCCTCTATGAGCATTAACACATGTGGAGGTCATTTGGTTCATCATGCCTGTACTACATCATAAATCCATTAATCATATCTGAGTTCATCCAATCAATTTACAGGAATAAGGACATCACCAGTGTTTTATACATATTGTATACACATCTTCTTCAACGGCAACAATTATTCCCATGTTCTTGTGGGGTTGGCCAGGAGAAGCTTGGTCCAAGTCTTTCACGAACAGGCTGGCCAGGCCTGACGTTCGACTCAGGTTATGGTAGGAATTTGGAATTTTGGCCAGGGAGCCAGTGACAGCTCACCGACTCTGCAAAGGACCGACAAAGAGTGTGATCTTTAACCTCCATAAACTAATGCTGGCAGAAGGGACAACCAGTTTAACATCCATCCATAGGAAGGCACATGCATTGATGAATTGACCGGCCTGTGAAACACTGGGATGCCAGTTTACAGCTGGGTCGGGATTCAAACCCAGGCTGGACAGCTTGGGGGCGAGTGTGCATACCGAAAGGCCAGCCTTGTATTGCACGTAGAAATTCACACCTCCCACACTATTCTAGCCGAAGAAGCTGTATAAAGCAACCCAAGAAGGCTGACACAAGGTAAGCGCTTTCTGTTTCAAACCCTACTCAGAGTTCCTCCACAGCTATAAAGACGTTCATGCATGAGAATCCCAATGCTACACAACGCCACAGCTGCCGGACCGGTTTCATCGCTTTTTGGAGAATCATCAGCAACAGCGCAGACAGCAATGCATACCAATGAGGCTCCCAAGCATGTACCATGTGCAAACGTCAAAACCAGTCAATATATAAATAATAAAGACCCACCCACATCTCTCATTTGTGAATGGAGGGAATAGCCAATCAGTTCTCACCGAATCAAATAAAAGCAGGTGGATAGAATTATATGAATAATTGACACCTCCCACACTCCTCCAGCTGAAGAAGGTACATAAAGCAACCCAAGAAGGCTTTCACAAGGTAAGCGCTTTGCTGTTTCAATCCCTTCCCAAAGTTCCTCCACAGCGAAAAGAGATTTTCCTGTGCATAATGTGTGAACGTCTTTATAGCTATTGTTGGATCCCTATTGCTGGCACTCCAATCAACAGAACTGTGATCCACCTTCTTTTGTGGAAACAGGCTGCAGTGAAACGGTTGAAATGGGTAAAGCTCCTGGGATCTGTGGCATCCATGCTGAACTTCGCAAGGCTGTTGGAAAGGCTGTACTTGTGTCATTGCATGCAGTTCTGCACTCTGCCTGGAACACAGGCATCATCCCAACTGACTGGAAGAGGTGCCTTGTTGTCCCTCTCTGGAAAGGGAAGGGTGATCGCCAGGACTGCAACAACTACCAAGGGGTGACACTGCTCTCAGTGCCGGACAAGGTCTTTCCTCGGAAAATTCTTGATAGGGTTCACCACCATCTGCTTGAGCACCAGCGTCCAGAGCAGTCAGGCTTTACACCAAAGAGGTCAACGATTGACGGTATCCTTGTTCTTCAGGTCCTCACCGAACACAGACGAGAGTTTCAGCAGGAGCTGCTCAGCCTATGTTGATCTCTGTAAAGCATTTGATCCAGTGAATCGGGATGCCCTCTGGAGGATTCTTGGTCTTTGTGGGGTGCCATCAAAACTGATCAATATGTTGTTTGAACTCTACTCTGGTACTGAGAGTGCTGTGAAGTGTGGTGGTACCATCTCTGACATTTCCAGTTGTTACTCGAGTTTGTCAGGGGTGTGTACTGGTCCCTTCACTTTTCAGCGCTTTTATGGACTGGATTCTGGGGAGGATGTCAGAGAGCTCAAGCAGTGGTGCATCGTTTGGGAATGTCAAGATCTCTGACCTTGATTTTGCAGATGATGTAGTCATCTTTCCTGAGACTTTAGATGTCCCTTTGCGGGCCGTCAAGATACTGAATGAGGAGTTGGATCCACTGGGCTTACGGGTTTCCTCGGTCAAAACTAACACCCAGGCTTTCAATGACATCTTGGATGCTGCTATTTGTCTGTACCTCTTTGTGGTGAGGATGTTGAGGTCAAGGAGAGATTCACTTACCTTGGCAATGATATTCATGTCTCTGCTGGCTGTGAGCCAGAGGTCAACAGACGTCTGGGTTGAGCCTGGGGAGTCATGGATTCACTGGATCATGGGTGTGGCACTGCTGGTACCTGTGCAGGAGGATGAAAGTCCAAGTCTTCAGGTCCTTGGTGCTTCCAGTCATGCTCTACGGATGTGAGACTTGGACTCTGACCTGGGATCTGAGAGAGTGACGTTATTCCTTTGGTAACATGTCTCTTCGGAGAATCCTTGGCTATTGCTGGTCGGACTGTGTCCAACGAGCAGTTTCTGAGAGAGACTCAAATGAGATTTGTTATCTTTATAGCGAACGCAGTGAGCTTCATATTTAACGCGTGCACATAAGAGAATAGAAACAACAACAACAACAACAACACAATACTCCTGGCAATTTGGAATCCATGTCGTTGGCTATGACCCTTTTGCTTCCGTTTTTTTTTTTTTAAAACGCTGTGCGGTGTAGAAACACGATTGGATTTTATTTCTATCTTGTGAATATTACTCAACGCGTGCACATGAGAGAATAGGAAACAACAACAACACAATACCCTGGCAATGTGGAATCTGTGTCGTTGGCTATGACCCTTTTGCTTCCGTTTTTTTTTTGCTTCTGGTTTTTTTTTTGTTTCCGGTTTTTGTCATGGGGAATGATGCATGCCGGGAGATAAAGGCATCGTCGGAGACATGAAAGACCCAAATATCAGACATGGTGTATATTTCCTCCACTGATTTTAATTAAGATATCTCCCGCATCATCAAAAAATAATTTTTAATCGTGATTTACATTATTTGATCGCTGATCCCGAATCTAGGCCGAAGTAACCGGAAATTGCATTTGTAGTTGTGAACAAGTTATAAGTAAAGTCAGAAGCGAATGTAAGAAGAATACTACGTTCGCTTCTGGTATTTATTTAGATGAGATCCTGTTCTTGGCAGTGTAGTTGTCGTTGTGAAGGTAATGTTGAGGATTTCTTTTTTTTTCAGATGAGATCCTGTTATAGGCGGTGTAGGTGTTGTTGTGAAGGTAATGTTGAGGTAATATTTATTTTTTCATCGCAAAAAGACTAATTTGTTATATTTAAGAAGCAAATGTAAGAAGAATTATACGTTCACTTCTCGGCTTTGCCTTTAACATATTAGTCCGTGGGCATTAGCTGCGGCTGTATGGACATGTGGCTCGTTTTCCTGACGCTAATCCTGCTCACCAGATTTTTTTCACATTTTTTTTCGTTTTCCTGACGCTGATCCTGCTCAGTGAGGAAGTCTCGCGAATGGAGGAGGCCAATGGGCCGACAACATAACTCGTGACTACAGCAGATTAATCGGCATCTCAAGGAGATGGGGATGGCCAGAAGGAGGCCCCTGGAGTACCGGCACAAAGTGGATGCAGTGACGCGCTGCTCTGGTACATACTTCCATACCTGATCTGACTTCTGACAATTACAGCTTGGTCATGCGCTGCGAGATGGCTCTTCCGGGAGCTGCAGACAGTATGTACATTGCGGCGGTGACGTCACAACGTTTGTCTGAGGTCGGAGAATGACATGAATTTTTGTATATACAGGATATATATATATATATATATATATATATATATATATATATATATATATATATATATACACATACACATAAATATAAATATTTATAGCGAACGCAGTGAGCTTCACACTTAACGCGTGCACATGAGAGAATAGGAAACAACAACAACAACACAATACCCCTGGCAATTTGGAATCCGTGTCGTTGGCTATGACCCTTTTGCTTCCGGTTTTTTTTTGCTTCTGGTTTTTTTTTTGTTTCTGGTTTTTGTCATGGGGAATGATGCATGCCGTGAGATAAAGGCATCGTCGGAGACATGAAAGACCCAAATAATATCAGATATGGTGTATATTTCCTCCACTGATTTTAATAAAGATATTTCCCGCATCATCAAAAAATAATTTTTAATCGTGATTTACATTATTTGATCGCTGATCCCGAATCCAGGCCGAAGTAACCGGAAATTGCGTCAAATCATCAGCTGTGCGGCGCTTACATGTACCACGGTATAGTTGGCAAGTATACAGTTGTGAACAAGTTATAGGTAAAGTCAGAAGTGAATGTAAGAAGAATACAACGTTCGCTTCTTGTATTTATCTTTTTAGATGAGATCCTGTTCTCGGCGGTGTAGTTGTTGTTGTTGTGAAGGTAATGTTGAGGTATAATGTTGAGGTAATATTAATTTTTTTAGATGAGATCCTGTTCTACGTGGTGTAGTTGTCGTTGTGAAGGTAATGTTGAGGATTTTTTTTTTCAGATGAGATCCTGTTCTGGGCGGTGTAGTTGTTGTTGTGAAGGTAATGTTGAGGTATAATGTTGAGGTAATATTAATTTTTTTTTAGATGAGATCCTGTTCTAGGCGGTGTATTTGTCGTTGTGAAGGTAATGTTGAGGTATAATGTTGAGGTAATATTAATTTTTTTTTTTATATGAGATCCTGTTCTAGGCGGTGTAGTTGTACTTGTGAAGGTAATGTTGAGGTATAATGTTGAGGTAATATTAATTTTTTTAGATGAGATCCTGTTCTAGGCAGTGTAGTTGTTGTTGTGAAGGTAATGTTGAGGTAATATAATTTTTTTTCAGATGAGATCCTGTTCTAGGTGGTGTAGTTGTTGTGAAGGTAATGTTGAGGTAATATTATTTTTTTTTTAGATGAGATCCTGTTCGAGGCGGTGGAGTTGTTGATGTGAAGGTAATGTTGAGGTAATATTAATTTTTTTAGATGAGATCCTGTTCTCGGTGGTGTCGTTGTCGTTGTGAAGGTAATTTTGAGGATTTTTTTTTTTTTCAGATGAGATCCTGTTCTCGGCGGTGTAGTTGTTGTTGTGAAGGTAATGTTGAGGTATAATGTTGAGGTAATATTAATTTTTTTAGATGAGATCCTGTTCTAGGCGGTGTAGTTGTTGTGAAGGTAATGTTGAGGTAATATTTATTTTTTCAGATGAGATCCTGTTCTGGGCGGTGTAGTTGTTGTTGTGAAGGTAATGTTGAGGTAATATTAATTTTTTTTTAGATGAGATCCTGTTCGAGGCGGTGGAGTTGTTGATGTGAAGGTAATGTTGAGGTAATATTATTTTTTTTAGATGAGATCCTGTTCTCGGTGGTGTCGTTGTCGTTGTGAAGGTAATTTTGAGGATTTTTTTTTTCAGATGAGATCCTGTTCTCGGCGGTGTAGTTGTTGTTGTGAAGGTAATGTTGAGGTATAATGTTGAGGTAATATTAATTTTTTTAGATGAGATCCTGTTCTAGGCGGTGTAGTTGTTGTGAAGGTAATGTTGAGGTAATATTTATTTTTTCAGATGAGATCCTGTTCTGGGCGGTGTAGTTGTTGTTGTGAAGGTAATGTTGAGGTAATATTAATTTTTTTTTAGATGAGATCCTGTTCGAGGCGGTGGAGTTGTTGATGTGAAGGTAATGTTGAGGTAATATTATTTTTTTTAGATGAGATCCTGTTCTCGGTGGTGTCGTTGTCGTTGTGAAGGTAATTTTGAGGATTTTTTTTTTCAGATGAGATCCTGTTCTCGGCGATGTAGTTGTTGTTGTGCTTGTAATGTTGAGGTATAATGTTGAGGTAATATTAATTTTTTTTAGATGAGATCCTGTTCTAGGCGGTGTAGTTGTTGTGAAGGTAATGTTGAGGTAATACAATTTTTTTCAGATGAGATCCTGTTCTAGGTGGTGTAGTTGTTGGTGTGAAGGAAATGTTAAGGTAATATTTGTTTTTTCATTGCAAAAAGACTGTTTAATTTGATATATTTAAGAAGCGAATGTAAGAAGTATTCTACGTTCGCTTCTTGGTTTTGCCTATTCCATATTAGCGAACACTGAGCTTCATACTTAACGCGTGCACATGAGAGAATAGGAAACAACAACAACACAATACCCCTGACGATTTTGAATCCGTGTCGTTGGCTATGACCCTTTTGCTTCCGGTTGTTTTTAAACGCTGTGCGGTGTAGAAACACGATTGGGTTTTATTTCTATCTTGTGAATATTACTTAACGCATGCACATGAGAGAATAGGAAACAACAACACAATATCATTGCAATTTGGAATCCATGTCGTTGCCTATGACCCTTTTGCTTCAGTTTTTTTTTTGCTTCTGGTTTTTTTTTGTCATGGGGAATGATGCATGCCGTGAGATAAAGGCATCGTCGGAGACATGAAAGACCCAAATAATATCAGACATGGTGTATATTTCCTCCACTGATTTTAATAAAGATATCTCCCGCATCATCAAAAAATAATTTTTAATCGTGATTTACGTTATTTGATTGCTGATCCCGAATCCAGGCCGAAGTAACTGGAAATTGCATATACAGTTGTGAACAAGTTATAGGTAAAGTCAGAAGCGAATGTAAGAAGAATTCTACGTTCAATCTCGTATTTTTATTTTTAAATGGGATCCTGTTCTTGGCGGTGTAGTTGGCGTTGTGAAGGTAATGTTGAGATAATATTAATTTCTATTACAGCGCGTGTGCTGTATACAATTGCACCGAGTTTGAAATGTCCCCGGCATCGTCTACGTCTTCGGTGGGTCCGGTGTCCCCTGTCCCCCCCCCCCCCCACGTGCCTCAAGACAGCCAATGACGGCCGTCCGGTAGATGCAGTGCGTAACCTCGACGGAAATACCCGAGTATTTCAATGGAAATTTGTGAAACTAATATGTTATATATGTGAAAACCATATATATTAATACTGAAGGACCAATTTTGTGCTCCTCCTAGCGGTCGCGTCACATTTTTCTCGGTACTGCGACCTGGACTGAAAGAAACTTCGTACCGGTAAGAGTGCATCACACATTGTGGCAATAGTCAAACTTCAACTCTGAAGCAGAATAAACACTTTTCGTTTTACATTCGTTTACATGGTGACGTGTGATGTCACCGCTGATAGGCGTAAGGACGTCATGACATCATAGGTCATTCGCTGACGTCATTACGTCTGTCATCGACAGACCGTCACCGCTGAGAGGTGTAATTCCACTCCTCGAAAATAGCGTCTGCAATGTAAAACCCTCTTCTGCACATGCTGACTACCTCAGAATGTGAATTTGACACAAAATATGTAACAAGAAATATTGTATCTCTATATTAATACTGAAGGCCCAATTTTGTGCTCCTCCTTGCGGTCGCGTCACGTTTTTCTCGGAACTATGACCTGAGAAGTTTTGACACGGTGTTTGTACGTCAAAGTCGACACGTGCACAAATCAGGGAACTTCATCACAAGGAGTAGTGTACACCAAAATGTCGTGTACAAGGACGTTTTGTAGGCCTCATTAGGTAAGGCCATGAAGTACATCGACTGGGATCCGGCTCTTACAAGAGATGCCACTGGTTGTCATATTGGGCTCATGGAAAGGAATCCGTCTGTGACGGGGTTTCGGCTAGTTTACTTTATTGCTTGACGGAAAAAAACGAAGAAACGCTCCCCTCATGTACGAACGAACGAACGAACGAACGAAAGACGTCATTTCCGTCCATCATAGCATTTCGCGCCGAACGCAGAAAGCTAAGTTCTTCTTATGCCATCATTCTCTTTAATATTAGCCATAAACAAGTGTTTCGTCATGCATTAGTAGTTGAAATTTACTTACAACAAGAACGAAAAAATAATCTCCTCGGATTCAATAAGAACGAAAAAATAATCTCCTCGGATTCAATAAGAACGAAAAAAAAAACGGAAAACATCACGTGCAGGACAAGACCATTCAAGCTGAAGGAAACGATACTGTAACTGCACTGCTCCTGATTGGTCAAAGGACACCACGTGTGTTGTGTATGCGGTGTTATGCACGAGGATTCCTGGCTAAGTTCTTCTTATGCCATCATTCTCTTTAATATTAGCCATAAACAAGTGTTTCGTCATGCATAAGCAGTTGAAATTTACTTACAATCATCCTTTTGCGGCCTCCTGCCACGCTGTATTGAACGATTTCATTCCTTCTGAAATATATAAAGGTGCTTATCACAATAATAACAAGATTTTTACTGTGGTGAATTGAGGTGAATTGAGGGACATGACGCGGGATCACATGTTGTGCGTCTCGCGTATAAGGGGAGGTCTCCGCGGCACGGAATGATTGTCCCCGGGGCATTGCCATTTACATCGGCTGTTCACTTGATGCTCGTTGACTGAAGGTTCTCATTGACTGGTGAGAATGGAGATTATATCGAACTCCGTGCTTACGCGGATTTAGTCTGCAATGATTAATCGCACATGTATACGTTACTGCTTATGTACTCCTAGCTGAACCTGTATTCCCCGGTGTGCCCACAGAAGCGGCTCCAATCAAATGGAATAAAGCCTAAACTCTGAAGGTTCTTCTCTCGCTCTCATTTCAATTTATTCCATTTGGTTTTCTCGGCTCTCTCAACCAACGATGGACAAGATCTACAAACCAGAGAGGTTCGACGCAGACCCAAACGCGACTGACGCAGAAATGAAATGGTCGCATTGGTTCTGTTCCTTCTCACACTATCTGACCATCATCGAGGAGGGAGCTGACAAATTTGCCGCTCTCGTGAATCATGTCTCGCCCAGCGTGTACAGGCTCTTCTCGGAGTGCGACACTTATGAAGCAGCGATCGACGTGCTGCAAGCGCTCTACGTGAAGCCCAAGAACGAGGTATACATACGACATCTTCTCAACACACGCAAGCAAGCAGCCGGGGAGACAATCGATCAGTTCCTGCAAGCTCTGAATCAGCTGGGAAAAAGGCGGCAGCTTCCGGCCCGTAAGCGCCGAGGAACACCGAAAGGAAGCCACACGGGAGGCATTCATCCAAGGACTCAGATCAGCCCACATACGGCAACGCTTACTAGAGAAAGCGCAACCCACTCTTGACAAGGTAGTCGATCAGGCATGAGCGATGGATACGGCTCAGCAGCAATCTGAGTCATTTGGGACACCGATGCTGCTAATGAACGCTGCTACGATGGGAACCCAAGGAACCCCACTGGCACAGACACAGCCAGACATAGGGGATGGAGAAACACCCGAGGAGCCGGATACCCAGGCCACGTCAAACTCCTCAGCAACTGCTCCGGTTGGTAAATGCTTCTTTTGTGGGTACAAAGGCACCCTCGTCAAAAATGTCCCGCCAGAGATGCCACATGCATGGTGCGACAAGAAAGGGCATTATGCCAGGGTATGTAAATCTACTCTAAGGAGAAATAAACCCACTTCTGCGGCTCTCTACTCGCAAAATAAATTAACTGCAGCCTCCCGGGGAATCTATCCAAGGCTATCATCAACGTACGAATTAACGGGCATATGGCTGAGGCACTGATTGATACCGGTAGCTCTGAAAGTTTCGTCAACAGCTCGCTAGTGAAGGGCAGGAAATGGATAATCCACCCGACAGACAATACGGTATGCATGGCCGCCACCTCACTACAATCCCGCGTACGAGGGTACTGCAATGTTGAATTGGACGTAAAAGGGTACACGCCTCGGGATGTAAGGGTACTGGTGCTTCGTGATTTGTGCGCAGACGTAATTCTGGGTCATAATGTCCTCAAGCAGCACACGAGCGTCGAAATACCCTTTGGAGGAAGCAAGCCTCGTCTAATTTTAAATGCGTTGACCACCGCGGAGGTGATGTCCCCCCAGCTGTTCGCTAACTTGTCGCCGGTCTGCAAACTGATAGCGATTAAATCGCGGCGATATACCACTGCTGACATGAATTTCATCACCTCAGAAATCAAGCGATTACTGGAAGAAGGAATTATAGAACCGAGCGATTCGCCATGGCGCGCACAGGTGTTAGTAACCAGCAGTCAGAACCATAAGAAACGAATGGTTGTCGATTATTCCCAAACGGTCAATCGCTTTACCCAACTCGATGCCTACCCCCTGCCGTGCATAGACGAGATGGTCGAACGCGTGGCCAATTATAAGGTATTCAGCACCATCGACTTGCGAAGCGCCTATCATCAAATTCCCATCCGAGAGGAAGACAAACCTTACACCGCATTCCAGGCAGGGAGGCGCCTCTACCAATTCAGGAGAATACCTTTCGGTGTCACGAATGGGGTAGCTTGCTTCCAACGGGTTATGGACGACATCATCTCAGATGAAAACCTCAAAGACACTTTTGTTTACGTGGATAATGTCACAGTGTGCGGTAGGGATCAGGGGGAACATGATATGAATCTGGACAGATTCTTGAGCATTGCTAGAAAATATAATCTGACTCTCAACTACGAGAAATGCGTATTCTCGGCAAGGTCAATTGACCTTCTCGGCTACACAATAGCCGACGGCACAATTAAGCCTGATCCTGAACGATTGCGCCCACTTCGTGAGCTACCCCCACCTCAGGACCTGCAGGCAATGCGCCGGGTGATCGGCATGTTCGCTTACTATGCAAGATGGATTTCGCAATACTCCGAGAAAATACATCCCCTAGTGCATTGCAAAAACTTTCCACCAGATGCCGCTGTTGTAAGAGCTTTCCACAACCTCAAGGATGATATCAGTAAGTCCGTGGTTTTATCGATCGATAGCTCGGTGCCCTTTGTGGTGGAAACCGACGCTTCAGATCACGCCATAGCTGCTACACTTAATCAGTCTGGGCGGCCGGTCGCGTTCTTCTCGAACTCTCTCTAGAAGCGAGCAGAGACACTCAGCAATAGAGAAGGAAGAGTACGCCATCGGCGAAGCGCTGCGGAAATGGAGACATTATTTACTGGGAAACCACTTCACGCTCGTTACGGACCAACGATCCGTGGCATTCATGTTTGATGGGAAAAATAACGGGAAAATTAAGAATGAAAAAATTATGAGATGGCGGATAGACCTAGCTTGCTACAGTTACGACATTGTTTACCGGCCCGGGAAGGAAAACCCTGCTGCAGATACCTTCTCTCGGGTCTACAGTTCGGCAACAATCAGTCAGGCTTTGCAAGACCTACACGTGTCTCTCTGCCACCCAGGGGTAACCAGAATGGCACATTTCGTGCGCAGACAAAATCTTCCCTATTCTGTTGAAGATATTAAACAAATGAATGCTTCATGCCCTGTTTGTGCTGAACTAAAACCCAGATTCTATGGCGCGGCATCTGGCAGACTGATCATGGCCACTTCCCCCTTCGAGAGACTAAACATCGACTTCAAAGGGCCCCTGCTGACCGAGACAGACAACAGATACATATTCACCGTTGTTGATGAATATTTAAGGTTCCCTTTCGCATTTCTGTGCTCGGATATGACCTCGGGCACTGTCGTGAGATGTCTCTCTGACCTCTTCGCTATGTTTGGGAAACCTTCGTACATACATTCAGACAGAGGGCCGTGTTTCATGTCGGCAGGGCTAAAACAATTCCTACTAGAGCTCGGCATAGCAACTAGTCGAACGACGGGTTACAACCCACAGGGAAACGGGCAGGTGGAAAGGTATAATGGAGTTATTTGGAAAGCCGTAACTCTGGCGCTGAAATCGAGAGGACTGGGCCCCGAGCGGTGGGAGGTTACTCTTCCCGGCAGCTCTGAATTCCATCCGCTCTTTGCACTGCGCGTCCACCAATGCAACTCCTCACGAAGGAATGTTTACTCACCAGCGACGTTATGTTGATGGGCAAACGGTGCCCAACTGGCTGACCCATCCCGGTACAGTGTTCATGAAACGCCGGTCCGACAAAGCAAGTATGAACCCCTGGTGGAGGGGGTCGAACTCATTGACACTAATCCAGAGTATGCTCATGTCAGGCTCCCGGATGGCAGGGAGACCACTGTGTCGGTTCGCCATCTGGCTCCCTCAGGTACTCCTCCCGCAGGTACACCACCTTCTGGCACTCCTCCTTCTGACATCCCCTCCCCAGGTGTTCCCCCCCAGGAACTCCACCGGGCGGCAGGGCTGCCGCGTTCCACCCGAGAGCGATCGAGGAGTCATCCCCGGCACAAGTCGAGGCTCACCAAGAGGATCGGGAGCCTCCCTCAAGTGAAACTGCCATTTACTCCCGGAGAGGTCGACGAATAAGGCCCCTCGGCGACTCGATCTGTAAAGGGGATTATCGGCATTCTCGCTGCTCATGCTCCTATATGCTCATTATATCATATATCGATGCTCATTTCCATGCTCCTACAACTCAAAATAATCACTGCTTGGCATGTATGCTTCTGTAGACCTATTAGTCCGCGTTGCTTGAAATGTATACTCCTATAGTGCTAAAGCAATCATGGTGTGTAAGATGGGCCCCTAGTTGCATTTTAAAGGTGGGGAGAATGTGGTGAATTGAGGTGAATTGAGGGACATGACGCAGGATCACATGTTGTGCGTCTCGCGTATAAGGGGAGGTCTCCGCGGCACGGAGTGATTGTCCCCGGGGCATTGCCATTTACATCGGCTGTTCACTTGATGCTCGTTGACTGAAGGTGCTCATTGACTGGTGAGAATGGAGATTATATCGAACTCCGTGCTTACGCGGATTTAGTCTGCAATGATTAATCGCACATGTATACGTTACTGCTTATGTACTCCTAGCTGAACCTGTATTCCCCGGTGTGCCCACAGAAGCGGCTCCAATCAAATGGAATAAAGCCTAAACTCTGAAGGTTCTTCTCTCGCTCTCATTTCATTTACATTTCAAATATTAAGTACGCTTTTTAATTGTTTTTCAACTGAAAAAGCATAAATTGCATATTTTAACATTAGTGTACTCATTTGATTCACCACACATGCTATATTGAAGGATTTCACTTGTTTTTGATGAGATCCTGTTCGAGGCGATGTAGTTGTCGGTGTGAAGGTAATGTTGAGGTATAATGTTGAGGTAATATTAATGTTTTCAGATGAGATCCTGTTCTAAGCGGTGTAGTTGTTGTGAAGGTAATGTTGAGGTAATATTTATTTTTTCAGATGAGCTCCTGTTCTTGGTGGTGTAGTTGTTGTGAAGGTAATGTTGATGTATAATGTTGAGGTAATATTAATTTTTTCAGATGAGATCCTGTTCTCGGCGGTGTAGTTGTTGTTGTGAAGGTAATGTTGAGGTATAATGTTGAGGTAATATTAATTTTTTCAGATGAGATCCTGTTCTAGGCGGTGTAGTTATTGTGAAGGTAATGTTGAGGTAATATTTATATTTTTAGATGAGATCTTGTTCTAAGCGGTGTAGTTGTTGTGAAGGTAATGTTGAGGTATAATGTTGAGGTAATATTAATTTTTTTTAGATGAGATCCTGTTCAAGGCGGTGTAGTTGTCGTTGCGAAGGTAATGTTGAGGATTTTTTTTTTTTTTTAGATGAGATCCTGTTCTAGGCGGTGTAGTTGTTGTTGTGAAGGTAATGTTGAGGTAATATTAATTTTTTCAGATGAGATCCTGTTCTAGGCAGTGTAGTTGTTGTTGTGAAGGTAATGTTGAGGTAATATTTATTTTTTCAGATGAGCTCCTGTTCTTGGTGGTGTAGTTGTTGTTGTGAAGGTAATGTTGAGGTATAATGCTGAGGTAATATTAATTTTTTCAGATGAGATCCTGTTCTAGGCGGTGTCGTTGTTGTTAAGGTAATGTGGAGGTAATATTTATATTTTTAGATGAGATCCTGTTCTAAGCAGTGTAGTTGTTGTGAAGGTAATGTTGAGGTATAATGTTGAGGTAATATTAATTTTTTCAGATGAGATCCTGTTCTAGGCAGTGTAGTTGTTGTTGTGAAGGTAATGTTGAGGTAATATTTATTTTTTTGGATGAGATCCTGTTCAAGGCGGTGTAGTTGTCGTTGTGAAGGTAATGTTGAGGATTTTTTTATTTTTTTAGAGGAGATCCTGTTCTTGGTGGTGTAGTTGTTGTTGTGAAGGTAATGTTGAGGTAATAGGTAAAGTCAGAAGCGAGTGTAAGAATAATTCGACATTCGCTTCTTGGCTTTGCCTATTCCATATTAGCAAATGTAGTGAGCTTCATACTCAACGCGTGCACATGAGAGAATAGGAAACAACAACAACAACAACAACACAATACGCTGGCAATTTAGAATCCGTGTCTTGGCTATGACCCTTTTGCTTCCGGTTTTTGTCATGGGGAATGATGCATGCCGGGAGATCATGACCGGAAGTGTTTATTCATTTATTCAATTATTTTTTTCCCAAAGTTAATTTTATATTTCCGAAGGTGATTTTTTTTTCATGACAGGAAGTGTTTATTTAGTATTTAACATTACCGGGAGTGATTTTGAAACTCTTTCCGGTACTTTTAATTTCTTTTATTCTTGACCAGAAGTGATTGTTTATTTATTTATTTATTCAATTATTTTTTTCCCAAAGTTAATTTTAATGAAGATATCTCCCGCTTCATCAAAAAATAATTTTTAATTGTGATTTACATTATTTGATCACTGATCCCGAATCCAGGCCATAGTAACCGGAAATTGCGTCAAAATCATCAGCTCTACGGCGCTTACATGTACCACGGTATAGTTGGCAAGTATACAGTTGTGAACAAGTTATAGGTAAAGTCAGAAGCGAATGTAAGAAGAATTCTACGTTCGCTTCTCGGCTTTGCCTATTCCATATGATATATATATATATATATATATATATGTATATATGTATATATATATATGTATATATGTATATATATATATATATATATATATATATATATATATATATATGCAAACAGATGTTTGGTACTACAGAATTTTATTATGGAAACAAACAAAGACGACATAATAGTGACCGAAGCTTTTTGTGCTGCACTCTTTAGGGTAAAAATTGCAGCAAGTGAAGGACCAAGTGAAGGCATGTGCTTTTTACGCAGGTCTCGATAAGGTAGACACTGATTGGTTCAACCGTAATGACGTCACAGTTAATCCGAACGCAGATGAAGCAGGTACAGTTGTTGGTGGTTGCTGGATATTTCTACATGCTCGCACTTGTTGTATTCCAACCCTCACAATCTTTCTTCAAATCGCCAAAGGGATGTGTTGTTTGATCCGATCAGCCAATCTTAGTGTTGTGCGGCCCACGTACTGAGCTTCACATCAGCACTTAAACTCATAAATAACATTGCTGGTTTGTGAGATGGGTAACACATCCTTGTTGACTGACATCAGCAAACGGCGAGAGGTAAAGATTACTCGGGGTGCACAGCCAGGAACGTGTTGGATACAATATGTTTGATTTGTACTTCAAACCTTTGTGATGATTGCTCTTTCCAGGGCATCCTGATATGGACTGGACATTTGTCTGGACCAATCTTCCGATCTCTTATCGTGTTTTGAAACTTGTGTATGTATCTCTTAACTATCTGCTCAGGATAACCATTCTCACCGAGTATATTCATGATTTTGTCAATTTCAGCAGGAAGATTACAAGGTGAACAAATCCTCTGTGCTCTGTGAACCAGGATATTGATCAAGGCAATTTTGTATCTCGTGGAGCTGAAGGAGTCCCACTGAGTATACTGCCCTGTGAAAGTCGGTTTCCGGTAGACGGATGTTGTGAAACCAAGGTTGGATCTATCAACCAACACGTCCTGGCTGGGCAACCCCGAGTAATTTTTACCTCTCGCCATTTGCTGACGTCAGTCAACAAGGATGTGCGACCCATCTCACAAACCAGCAATGTCATTTATGAGCTTAAGTGCCGATGTGAAGCTCGGTGTGTGGGCCGCACAACACTAAGTTTGGCTGATCGGATCAAACAACACATTACCTTGGCGATTCGAAGAAAGATTGTGAGGGTTGGAATACAACAATTGCGAGCATGTAGAAATATCCAGCAACCAATGTACCTGCTTCATCTGCCATTGCACAGCACTTGGTTGCCAACCCTATCTGTGCATGGCAGTACAATGCAGATATGTTCAGGATATTGAGCCAAGATCGGAGCTTGTTTCATGTACGTATGTTGGAAACAACCTTCATCCTTACCACCGATCCAATATTATGTCGTCAAAAGGAATTTGTACTCTGTGTCTCTTTCAGCATGGAAAGATCAAGGGAAGTACGGCAACAATTGGTGAATGGACGTGAGGGGAAACCCATCCCCCCTCCATCCAGGATGCGGTTGCAAACATCAATCATCGACGAACTCTGCTCCAGCCAATGGGAGCTCGAGGTGAAGATAATGAGCCGACCAATGGGCGTTCGGATTAACCGTGACATCCTTACGGTTGAACCAATCAGTGTCTACCTTATTGAGACCTGCGTATAAAGCACGAGCCTTCACTTCCTCCTTTACTTGCTGCGATTTTTACCCTGAAGAGTGCAGCACAAAAAGCTTCGGTCACTATTATGTCGTGTTTCTTTGTATCCATATGTATATATTGTTACGGTTGAGGAAATTCGCAAACCACCATTCAGGTCCCGTAGGTGAGATATCTCTGAAAGTACATGTGTAGTGAGCCCCGAACCCGTTGTTTAGAGGGAATAAATGTGATTCATTCAGGCTGCGACCCTTTAAGATAGCCGTTTTTCTGTTCTATCTATATTTTGAACCAATCACGTCTCAACCGCCATCACACAACAACCACCGACCGCAACGCCGCTTCACAACAACAACAACGCCAACAGCCACGATCTTTACCTTCACAACTCGCTCCCGCAAACATCGCATCACCGCCATTCCAAACGTCGCCATGGCCATAAACCACCACAATATACCCTCCACCACCTTCACCTCTCCTCTTTCTACCGCCACAGGCCCGTCGCTTGGGGGGGGGCATTTGGGTGCAATGCCCCCCCATGGCGCATCTGGTGCCCCCCCACTTGTACGCCACCCATTTATGCCCTGTTGCACCCTGTGAACAACTTGGTGTTTAAGGATGAGCGCCTACTGTGAACTTGCTGTTTAAGAGTTCACCTGTGTGAACTAAAACCCTTATTCCAGATGTTCAGTGTGGTGAATAATAAGGCCTTCTTGGATAAACTGTTCTTTAATAATATCCTTCTTTGAATAACAGTCAAGAGATAAGTGTGCGCTTCCCAGCGCATCTCCAAAAGCAATTGGCAAGACAATACAGTCCAAGACCACAAGATGAAAGATAATAACACAAACACCAACGCCAGCAGGCAAGATCTCGTGTCGAATGTCGATGTTGTGGGTGGTTATATATCGTGGATCATTTGGTTTTAAGGAATAGCCAATCGGCGTATTCCATATGGAGGCCCTATTGAGCAGGTTACCTGATTGGTTGTAAGTTAGGTATAAATGTAATATAGTGATAATATGATTAAGGAAAAGACATAAATTTACATTATTAAAGATGAATTGCACGTGCACCACGTGACCTTCACAACCTGTCAACCCTCCATCTTACAAAAGTAATTTTATAATAAAAATGAAAAATATGTGTGTTTGCAATCGTGCTTACATTTGAAATTATGTAGATAAAACCTGTTTTTGATGCATCGATCATTTAATAAATAAAACCGTCAAATGTCGCGAGTCGCGAGATTAGTGACGCGAGTCATGAGGGACCAATCACAGAGCACGAGCTTGCAACAGGAGAAAAAGACTTGGATGATGGATATACGAAAATGGCTCAGAAAAGGAAAAAAATGCAAGCGACGAAAATGAAGAAGATGATGAAAGACATGTTGTGGGAGGAGTTGGAGGAGGAGGAGGAGGAGGAGACGATCATGTCGATGAAATACCGACAGAAGCTGGCCAACCTGGCCAAGCCAGCAACGTTAGCCCTGCGGCTGGAGGCCCAGCACAGACAGCCGAGTTTCCACGCTCGGCGGCGGCCTCGGGATCGGGTGTGACCGTCAAGCCGCTTCCCGATGATCTTGGAAGTGAGACCGAATCAAGTTGTTCTACAGCGGTACCCTGGCCATCTGTTGCAGAACAAGAGTCACTCGTTTGTGTCCTCGTGGTACCAGACTAATGAATGGCTGGAATACAGTGTGCAGACAGATGCTGCATTCTGCTATCCATGTAGGAAGTTTAACACTGCACGTGGCCCAGTGGACTCTACTTTCACAGTGCGAGGCTACCGGAATTGGAGACATTCCGTTGAGAAAGGCAGGGGGTTTCACAAACACGCAACTTCAAAGGAACATTTAACTTGTGTTTTGAGGTGGAAGGAGAATGAGAGGTGCATCTATTGTGGTGAGGAGATTTCTACACTCCTCAATGCTGACCAGCTAAATAGAAACCGGTACTATGTGTCTGCTCTTATAGATGTTGTGGGATTTCTCGCCGAAAATCAGATACCTTTTACAGGGAGCCTTGATAATTTTGAGGATATGTCAGACGGGCACAGTGGGCTCTTCCTCTCGCTTTTAAACTACACACTCAAAAAAGACACCGAGCTAGCCGAAATAATAAAGCATATCCCACGAAACGCAAGCTATACTAGTCCGGAAATGCAGAATGAACTGATCTTCACATTGAGTAATGTTGTGACGGTTGCCATCGTGGAAGAAGTAGGCACATCGTGGTTTACCATCAAGGTGGATGGGACGAGGGACCCCACTGAATGTGAGAACATATCAATCATCATTCGCTTTGTATCGGCATCAAATGAAGCAACAGAGGGTCTACTAACAATAGCTACAGCCGACGCTGGAGATGCAAAAACATTGACAGACCTAATAATTGCAGAGCTGACAAAAACAGGACTTGACACGTCAAAAATATTAAGTCAGGTGTACGACGGGGCTTCGGTTATGGCTGGGAAGCACGGTGGGGTGCAAAAGTTGTTGCAAGAGATATTGGAAAGAGAAATCCCCTATGTGCACTGCTTGAATCACCAACTCCATCTGGTAGTTATCCACGCACTGGCAGCAGAGAAAGCTGTCACTGATTTCCTCGAGGTTTGTTGTTGCCTGTATAAATTCTTCAGAAACCCACTGTTGCTGCACAGTATAAAGGTGAGCGGTTAAAACGACTTCTTGATCAAAGGTGGACGGGACATTTAGCCACCGTGTCTGTGATCATAGGATCTTTTAAGGATATCACATCCTTACTGTCGGAGATTGCAGAGCACGCTACGGTGCAGAGATGAGGATGGAGGCTATTGGGCTTTTGCAGGAAGTCTCTGGGCCTGCCTTCATGTTCATTGCTCTTTGTACAAAAACTGCTGATGTTGTTAGATGGCCCTAACAGACTCTTGCAGGCAGAGGACATGGACTTGCTAACGGGGTTGGAACTGGTGGCGAGTGCTTCAGAGTGCGTGAAGAAACTCTGCTCTGAGGACGAGTTCACTGATCTGTGGAACAAGGCCAACGATGCTCGCACTTCCACACCTGCACCACCAAAACGGAGACGCACAATACATAAGAACTTGGAACAGTTTGTAGTTTTGGAGACTACAGGACAAAACAACGACAATGACAAGACAGAACTGCAGAGGGTTTTTTTTTTACAGCGCAATTGACACTGTGCTTGGCGAGATCGCTCAGCGCTTCAGTGAGCGCAACACACAACTCGCCCGTTCACTTGCTGCCTTAAATCCTGAAAATGGCACGTTTTTGGATCCCCACTTGCTCCAGCACATCATGACATGAACAAAGTCAACCATCAGTGAAACAGAGTGTTTGGTTGCAAAGCAGTTTATTTGCTCACAGACAGAAAAGCAGCCAAACGAGAGATGGACAACACAAAAACTCCTCTCAACATACCACAAAACGCTGGAAGCCATGCCAAGTGGAGTGACTGCTATGAGACTTGGACTAACATTTGGTGCGTCCACTGCCATGTGTGAAAACTCATTCTCAACATTGAGGAATGTCTTCACTGACCATTGACGGTCCATGCGCCATGCACGCAAGGCACAACTGGTACAGCTGGCCTTCAAGAGAGATCTCACACGTAAATGCCTGAATGAATGGAACGAGAAGGTCCTCAGAAGATTCCACACCGAGAAGCGTCGCCTGCAGCTCTTCTGACAGCGAGTACAGTGGTATAAAACTATACGAGGAGTTCAGATTGTGTGTGTGACTGCTGGTGATGCGTGTGTGGTTGTGGTTGCAGTGTGGTTGTGGTCAGCACCCGCCGTGGTCGGCTGCTTTGTACTTCTGATGTTTAAGTTAAATGTTGTGTTTGGTACTTTGCATATCCCATATCCAGTGCTTTGTGCATAACCTTACCCCTGTGTAATTAAACTGCTTTAAATGCGGACCTTGTGCTATCTTCAGGCTGGTCATATTTGCTGTTAATAGTTTAACGTGATGATCGCAGGTCATAGCCTACTGTATCGTATTTCAAAGTGCACTGATTCTGGTGCCAACCTCCCCCGTTTAGTCATTGTATCTCTGGTATATTAATTTTCTAATGCCAATTCTTCACAACACCTTTTATAAGTGCACCTGAATTGGTGCCAATTGTCTAATAATTGAATATTTGCATTGTGAATGTGCCAGTTTGTTGCGGCTCTCCTGCATTCGAATAATTTTAGGCCAAAAACATCGGAACATATTAAATCTAGCTGAGATCAATTTGGTTAGTATGCGACGGCAACCTCAGTATAGATGTGTCAATGCTGCATGAATACAATACTATACCAGGTTATCAAAAATATTAAATATAATAGTGTTCCCCCCCCCCATCCAGATAATATGCCCCCCTTAATACTGAGTCCTGGCTGCGGGCCTGTACCGCCATTCCCGCACCACTTGTGAGCAACAAGCGTCAGGCTGTGCTGGACTCGTACAAGGTGCGCGCCGAACCGCGAGTGCAAAATGCGGCCTTTCCAAGGAGAATTCGGATCAGGAATGATACACGCCCACTTCTGATCTGTCCAATCAGCAAGCGCGGGGCGGTTTGGCCCCGCCTCCAGGCGCGTCGGTGTAGAATAGCGATATGCAAATTCTAGGATCAGGGGAGACTCACGCCCCTTTTCCTCCGTCCAATGGGCGAGCGTGGCTCCACCCCCGAGCTCGTTCTGATCCAGAAATTTGCATATGGGTTCTCCTGCCGGTCTATAAATTGCCGAGCGCAGGGTCGAGTCAGGCTCAAAAGAGTCAGTTTTGGAGAGCAGAGTGTGGCAGCGGCAGAGTGTGGCGGCGGCAGTCAGTTTGTGAAGAGTCAGTCTGGAGAGGTCGGAGAGCCGAGTGGAGCTCGCAGTCTGCCGGGGTTCGGAGTCTGTCGGGGAGCTGCAGAGAGAGGAAGCCTGGAGCGCGGTCGAGTCGGTTTGAGCACAGAGTCGGCCTTGGAGGAGCAGGGAGTGAGTCGGGAGGCGAGGGCGTACAGGTGGTTTGCTGCAGTCGGCGGAGGAGAATTGGGGAAGAGATCGAATAGCTCGGGTCCAAGGCAAGGAAGACGGTGGTCGGCGACGAGCTCGCAGTGGAGTCGCTCGTCGCGGGACCCAAGCAAGCCAGCTATCCTCTTTCCCCAGAGCATCAACAAATCCCCCCTTTTTTCCCCCCGTGCTGAGATAGTGCGAAAAGGGGGGGCCCCGTTCCCACCCCACTCCAAGCAGTGCCAATGAAACCCGCAAAAGAGCACGGAGTCGGGGCGCCGCCGCACCACCACATTGGCGGCTCATCACAAAGACACGGGTAGGATCCACCCGGTCTCGCGGACCTGACCGCTCTTTCAGGTCCCGCGCAAATATTGGCCCACAGGCCCCGTCTGCCCCCTTGTCTTTGAGGGTGGCCCTTTTCTTTTGCTTTTGAGTAATGTGTTGTTGGCGCCGTCTGTAAAGTAAAACTGTGTAAGTGTTGCCGTGTGCTCGCGTAGTCGGTAGTTCATCTGCATTGTTGTGTTTCTTTTGTAGCATTTGCTGTAGGTGCATAATTGTTGTAATTGTATATGTGTGCTCTCCGTGTGCCGTGGAATAAATGTGCTTTATGTTGAACTGTTTTCCCGTTTCGCTTCGTCTTTTCTTTAATTGAATCTCCATATTGCTTCACGTAAAGGGCTGGTAGTGGGCTTAATACGCCCGATAATTAATCGGAACCGTCGAGGCCGACGATAACACCGCTCGGTTATCCCGATAGTACGGAACGGGTCGCTTAAGTGGCCCGTGTCCCGAGTCGACCTGCGCCGAGGTGCGATCGCCCGGTCTACCCTCCGCGTGGGTACTTAGGTAGGTCGAATTTGGCGAGCAACCCTATCCCACGCGGGGGCTGATTGGCTCGATCGCGGTGAGACCGAAAGGTCCACCCGTGACTGGTTCCCGGCGTTAGTCCGAGAGGGTCACGACTGGATTGTCCGTCCGGTGGGCGACGTGCCGCGATTCGAGTTACGTGGCCGTTCGCACGCCCGGCGAGCGCAACAATATATATATATATATATATATATATATATATATATATATATATATATATATATATATATATATATATATATACATATATACATCTATACTGTTACGAATTTGGGTTTAGGTCACCAAAAAGTTTAGGTCACCAAAAACTAAAAAATAATGTAGATTTCAGTGTTGTTAAAAAGTGTTGTTTCAGGCCCTTTTCAGGGAACAAGTAATGGGTTAGCAACTGCAGCTGTTCTGCAACAATGGAAGTGAATGAAGCCTTGAAAGTTGATGCAAACAATTCCTGCAGGTGTCCCAACTTTTTTGATAAGTTAGAAACCCTCTGTCTGTATAAAAGCAGTGTTGGAACAGACTGTGTTGCCACTCCCTCTGAACCATTATTTGGACAATATTGCACTCCAGGAAGTCGTATATTGCTATCATAATGGTGAGAAAAAGACAATTTTTAATTAATTAAAAAAGCCTAGTTGGTCAGGGGTTCATTCTACAGCAAGATAAGGACCCAAAACATACCTCCAGGCGATGTCAGAACTACCTTGGAAGAAAAGAACAAGACTGAAGGCTTCAAATCATGGAATGGCCAGCACAGTCTCCAGACTTAAACCCCATCGAGCTGGTTTGGGATGAACTGGGCAGAACGGTGAAAGTAAAGCAACCTACAAGTGCAACACATTTGTGGGAACTTCTGCAAGTGTTGGGAAGAACTTTCCAAACAATATTTGATTTCCATTGTGGAAAGAATGCCACGAGTATGTTTGGCTGTTATATCTACAAAAGGTGGCTACTTTGATGAGTCAAAAATTTAGATTAAATTTTGTTCAACGAAACGATTCCATGATTTATTTTTAATCTGCAATTGTTTATTTGTTCTATGCTTTAATTCTAGTGTACATTGAAACATTAAACTGCTAAAATTTAAGTAAAAACTGGAAAAATGGGGGTGTTCTAAAACTTTTTACCAGTTGTGTATATATATATATATATATATATATATATATATATATATATATATATATATATATATATAAATATATACATACATACATATGTCCCTGTCTGTTTGTTTGTCTGCCGTGTCATAACCTGAGAACAGATGAACGCATTTCAACAAATCGAAATATGATGGATTCATGGAACTCCCAGGAAGGTTTCTGATGAAAAAAAAGAAGTTGTTAAAAAATTTATTTATGGGTACATGCACACACGTGGAAAACTGCAAATGCCAGATTGCAACGCTGGATATTCTTGCACTTGGAATCCTTTTTCTTCTTGCCCTATTGATTAGCTATCACAGCAAAGATTGATATTTCCATCAGCGAAGCAACGTGTCTTGTATTCTCATGTATATATATATATATATATATATATATATATATATATATATATATATATATATATATATATATATATATATATATATATATATTTGTGGTTCAAGAAAGCCATAAGCGTCTAAGGCAATGGCACCCAACATACAGTGATCCCCAGGCAGTTATTTAATTAGTCTTCATGTAGTTAGACCTCCCCTCATGTCTGGTGGGTTAACGGGACGAAGTGTGTTGCATGGGTCTCCTTACGTCTCGTAACTATCTTTAATTAGTTTTCTCATTCCTACTCTCACCCTTTCCTTTCAGCCATGGTACAAAACAAGCATGCAAGCACACGCACCATTCAATAGGCGATTGATTATATGCACACCACGATGCTTCCTGTGGCTCAGATCTACCACACTCCCTCCAATACACACTACATATCCCGCGCATTGGCATCGTGGGCCATTATTTCATTCAAATCTGCACGCCAATTCCCAACCGGCACCTCACCTTGCTTCGCACCTCGCTCACCAAACCTCAGCACTTCGACCACAAACTCCTTCCACATACGGGAAAAATATTCCCGCACCCCCTCATACTTCTGCATCGCAACAATTTGCCACTCTATTTTGAAGAGTACCGCATGACTCGGAATGTGTTGGCCAAGCAACAGATGTTGATAGGTCTAGCGCATCTCACTGGGGACATCCCGGGTGAGCACGCAGAATTGATACAACCCTTGTCCAGTCACCAGACTATGGAAAGGCGGGGGTGGCGAGGAGGGGTCGCAAAAAGGGTGAGTCAGGAGTTTAGTTTCGGGACCGGGTGTGCATTTTGGCTCATGAGGGGCCCGTGGATAGCAGGTAAAGTCCACTGCTGTTTGACATTCAGACTGCACTGGGAATATGTTCAGGGCCGGGGTGCCGTCTCAGGGAGCTTGCACTATGTTGAGTCAGGAGCACCAACCCCTGCCGAAGCGGGTGGGCAACTAAGACGGTTTCCAGTCCCAGAGCCTGGCAGGGCATGGCTCGGGCTGCTGTGGCTCAATAGAGGAGCAGGATTCGGGTCACAGCATGTCACTTTCCGGTCATCACTCCACCCTTCGCTCGGGGTTTATAAAAGGGGGAGCAGGGAGCCATTATCTCTCTTCTTCGCTGCCTCTTCACTTCACTCCCTGTCTCACAATTTGTGTGCGCTTGCCAGGACATGCTTCTCCTTTGAGAGCCTGATCCAGGGCGACTGCCGAGACTCCCCGCTGTGCTGTCAACGTTCCGCCACCCTCGTGCAGATAGTGCAGAGTGCACGTTGCCATGAGCCCTGGCAAAATAATCAGTTGGAAAAAGATAATATCAGCTGGTGGACTAGCCTGGTACAGCCCTTCAAAGTAACCAGCCCAGCAGGCCTTCACTTCAGACTCCTCTAAAACTCTGTTGTCAGGTTAGGGATGTCTGTTCCATGTGACTGAGCAGCATTTCATTCAAACTGATGCACCTCTTCATATGAACAGCAGAACCCGTGATTATGAAGGGAGTCAATGAGAAATTGTGATGCGAAGTGGTGATATAGCTGTACACCCAACCCAACCTGCAGTGATGCCAGTAAGACTCTGGGTCTAGTTCCCTGCACTATGGCTTGCCCAATTGAAGCCACTTTAACACCATCTTTCTTTCCCACAAACAGTCCTTCAAGCAGAACCAGCAGAGTATCTGGTAAGTATTTAATGCCAGCCTCTTGCGATTGCAGGTCATCACCACATGGGTAGACTTCATGGGATGTTTCAATGGTTTTAATGTCTTCTTTGATGAGTTTGGCAGCGGCCTGTACAAGCTTGATTTTCTCTTCAGTAGTGTCTTTTTCCTGCTGCTGGCTGTTGTAATATTCCTGACGCACTGCCCTGGCTGTTGTCCTGAAGGTGACCACGTTCAGCTTGCCGTTGATCGCAGTTTGGATTATCCTGTCACCAAAGTGTTCCCACAGCCTCGCCTTTATGTGTGTGTAGCTGTATGCTTCGTGGTTAGTGCCTGCCAGTTTCTGTGTCATGAGGTCAATGAGATCATTTATGGTGATCTGCTCATCATCATTTTCCTCAAGATATCTTGCCACTTGCAAGAATGCTGCTGTCTTCTCATCGCCTTGAGGCCGTTCAAGCTTTGTCCTCTTGGATTCTTCGGTGTCCGTCATCTGAGCTATTGGTATCTGTTTATTTGTGCGAAAGTTAACACTGCATGTCTGGTGGTAAACTGCATCTGCTGCGTGCAAGTCATGCACATGCAGAATCCGTGCCTTCACAGCATCTGACCAAACATCGGCTCGTTCGCGGCATATTGCCAGGAGCGTGTCCTTCAATTCAATTGTCTTTACTTGAAGCACATCCTGCGTCTTCCGCTTGCTCCCAAACTTGGCTGGTCTACCACAGAAAAGGCAATCAGTGTTGAAGGAAAACCCCTCCTCAGATGACCTAAGTACATGTCTATCACTGTTTGTACTGGCCTTTGACTCTTCTTTCCTGGTATCCTTGGCTATCTGATGTGGGTTGCAGTATATACGCCGGCAGTCTTTGTGCACCCTTTCCCCAGGTACAGTGTGAATGCTGTCTTTCCTTGCACTGGTGGCCTGGTTGATGGCTGAACACCCCTTTTCTGTTTGAGTTGAAGCTGATGGGCCTCCTCCATTCTGTTTGCAGATGGCACACCGTTCAGGTCCCTCCATGCCTGAAAATAAAAATCCAGAATTAATATAATTGTTTTAAAGTTTGAACTGACTATGTTATATTAACAAATAAACATAGCTATGGTATTTAAAATCAGAATTTGTCTTAATCCTATTAATGTATTAGCTATAGCCAGGCATTTATCCTTTGTTTGGACCGAATACGCACAAAGTGCACATATTTCAAATTAAGGGGGTAGGGGTAGGCAAATGGAAATAAATTCAATAAAAATTAATATTGTGTGTTAATTCTTTCACTAGAGGATAGTACTAATTTCCCTGTATCTGGAAATATATAGTATGTATGCCTGGGGATACATATGTTCTTGTATGAACAAACTTTCTCAAGTCAAAATATTTTTGAGGGAAAAAATATTCACATTTTTGGACAAAAAAGCTAAAAAAATTTATTTTACCCTCAATATATTTCACTTTTTTATAATTATTCTTGTGTATCAATATACTGAGCATAACTAGAAACAATTAGAATGCAGAAAAACATATATTTACATATTTAAATATCAATCTTTACAATTTTATCATTTTCCCCGAAGCCGGGTGGCGGCCATCTTGGATTTCCATGATTTCAGGACTTTCCCCCTGGAGGATCCCTTAGGACTTTTTTCTCTCACTGAGGACATATCCAGGAACCAAAATCTGTTGAGTTTGCTTTTGTTGCAATTTGTGTGAGGTTGACCAAATATTTCTGCTAAAATGGCTGTACTACTCTCTCAAGAGCCCACCACCCTCCACTCTAACGGCAGTCCACCAAGGGATGGGCTTGGAAGAACGCAATGCGTGAATTCCCTTGTAAGCAGTACGAGAATCACTTTACCACAGGTGATGCTCTACCCCTCTCACAGATCCTCGCACATCGGACTCCTTGTCTTTCCTGAGCACACGTACAGTTTTACGCCTCAGCTCCCTGAACAGCTCAGCTCTGACATTCAGCCTGGCCCTGTGACTCTGGTCAATGGTATCCAGTGTCCCTTGAGAGACAAACTTCTTCTTCGTCCAGCGTTGAATTCCAAGACATCCCACGGCAACATTAAGGATGGTGATCTTGAAGGCACTCCGCAACTCTTCAGGATTCCTCAAAGCACCTAGAACCCCCAAATCTCCACTCAGGCTGTTCACAAACTCCTCATCTACCCTCTCATCCTTCAGCTTGCCAACATCCAGTCTAGGCTGGGATGGCAACATTCTCCCGGATTTAAGCTGCAACTTCAGAGTTGCTACAACAAGCCTGTGGTCGGTATTGAGGAACTGCGCACTCCGGTAGACCCTACAGTACTGGATCATCCTCTCGCGACCATCAAAAAGCACATGGTCAATCTCTGCCATACCACCAGCGATGGAATACCAAGTCCAGCGATGAGCCTGTAGGTGCTGAAAGCATGAATCTGCTGGTGGACTTGGTAAGGATGGTAAGGATGTCCATGACTTCTTGCAAAGTCAAGGAACTTAGTGCTATTCTGGTTCACAGTTCCAGACCCATGGGGACCAACACATGTCTCATAACCATCCCTTTCAGTTGAAGTCGATGCATTGAAATCCCCCAAGACTAGAAGAGTATCCCACCTGGTGCACTGATCAACCACAGACTCAAGCGTGGCATAGAATACGCCCTTCACAGTCAGATCACTCGCCTCAGTTGGAGCATATACAGAGACTCAGGAAACGACACCCAAGGAGTAACAAATCCTTCATCTCATAATATGCTCGTTGACCAGTGTTACCTCAATTATCATTGGTGTCAGCTTATTGGACACAGCTATACCAGACCAATAGTCGGTGTGACCACTTGCCATGATCTCGCCGAACCTCAGAACCTCAGGTCTCCGAACCTCAGAGCGTACTGCAATGTCGATGTTCAAGCGCTGGAGCTCAGATGATAACAGACAGGTGATAATCCACTCTAAGAGTGAGGACATTCCAGGCGCCCACTCAAAGGGACCGCCTCAGGTTAACCCAAGAAGACCGCCTTCTGGTGGATGACACCTCAGCACCACCTTGACGCACACTACCGCAATCTGACCCAGGAAAGTTACTTCGTGGTTTTCCTCCTATCATCAAATAGTGGGGGTCCCAAAGGCTTTGCCCCAATCCCATCACCCAGTGAGTTGCCCTGCACATTTCTTTGTGGTATGTTTTGCTGAATGAGGGGTTTTATGATGGCCAGAGTGGAAATCCTGCCACCAACCTCCTAAATGTTTTTTTTTAAAAATTGAGTGAAAATGCAGTTACGAACCGGTTTTATCCTCATTAGGGCAACTTCAATACACTTATGACTGAAAACGTTTTGGTTATATACCAGATTCTGATCGACTCCAAACCATGAGTGGTGAAAGCGCTGGCACGGAGTGCCATACAGTGCCATGTCACGTGTCCGGAATGTCAAAGAATGTGGGAATTTGACAAATTAACACTTTTTTAAAGCAGTAAGAACTGCTGCTAAAGTCAATTCCGCAGTTTAAATTTTGAAATCGGGCTCAGGTTAAGAGATTCTTGAGTTTATCACACGTGCGGAAATGAAATAAAGCCATGAATGCTGTCATCTCCATGCATTTAAAAGCACTAGCATGAAAGACTCGTCGTTTCATGAATGGGAATACCAATGTTTTGTAATTGCTAAAAAAAAAAACGTTGTTGTTCATGGGAAAAATAAAATGAGGCAATGTATAGATACCAGCCTTGCAATACAATCAGGGAGCGGGGAGGGTGAGAGTGTTAATGGGATATTCATCGCAACTTTTTAGATGCTGATTCCAAATAACATACAACACACGAAGATGAAGATCAAAATGATAAAAAAATATTGCCCTACCCCCAACCCCTTCCTTCTTTTGATCAAACTGTCTGGGGTTCATATAAGGTATAGGCCATGCCAGGAAACAAACTCTCCTCTTGTGTGTATGTGCAGCATGCTATATGCTACGTGGACTTATATGTGTGTATTGCGCTGTGTAGGGGGTACTGTTGTTGCTTAATTTGTATCTCCAATAGGACAGTTGTTGGCAGATGGACTCCCGCAGGCACGCAGAGACCGAGCTTCTTTTATATATTAAATTGCGATGTATCCAGTGATTCATATGTATGATGATTAGGCATTTGATGAAATGAGAGGAGGAGATTGGAGATTAGACCATACTCTGTGCAGAGCATTGGTGCTGCTTCAGCAGTCTCCTTGGCTATTGGGCACAATCCTGGATGGGTAGCAACTCTGACACAGGATACTGAAATGGCTCAATCATTCCAGCAAACTGGTACTCCTTTTGCCGACCTCGGAAGGATGGCGGGATGAGTCAACCTCACCTGGTATTAATTCAATGAAGAAGCGACTTCCGGTTCTGAGTTTGGAGCGTTGGCAGGTCTCCTTCATAGACGGTCAATTTTCCAAAAATCTTAATCCCGAAGGCAAATGGTGTTGATTTATGGCATACAAGCTATTTAGAGGTATTGAGGGGTGCTGAACTCAAATTTGATGTATACCCAGCTCAAAAATGGCCGATAATGCCTTAAAATTGAGAAATCCAAGATGGCCGCTAACGACGGGCTGAAATGTATTGATGTTCATATCTGTTTGACTAAATTTCTGTTTGACGAAAACTAAATGTTCCTTTGGAATTTTTTCTTATATGGGGAATCCAATGCCATATTCAGTTTTGATGTAAAATGTGAAGAAACTGATTGAAAGTCATATTTATTGCAAAAATTGTCTTTTTTGAAGATGAATAATTCGTCCACCAGATAAGATCCACAAACCCCATCCCTCTCCCTCCCCACCAGGAACACAGACCGCCCATTTTTTTTAAAGCCCAGAGGCACTACGTATGATTTAAATGTTAGCAGGAAAAATTAGGGATGCAATACCCATTTTGGCTTAGCAAAGTAAGGTACCCCCAAATAACACTGACGCGCTTCGACGTAAACCAACATTTGACAAGCAATTTGTTTATTTGTAACATGAGAACAATGACAAAAATTTTGTATTTAATCGTGCATGATTTGCATGAGTTTATCATATTTGCTGTCAGAGCGTTATTTACAGTCCTTCTTTGTGTGTACAGGTAGATGTGCACACATGAACTTATTCCCGATCGTCATGACTGTTCCGGCAGTTGTCGCCAAGTTTCCTGCAGTTGCATGCCTCGATGCATTTCATGCGAATTTTCCTGCAGCTGCAGCGTTGGCTGAGGCACCCCTTCCTACAACGACATGAGGTGATCTCCCTGCATGCTTTCAGGATAGGTGGCAGAGAGAGTAGCCGTGGCACCAACTGACCATCCAGGTGCATCCATCCCATTTCGGTCAATGGAGGAAGAGCAGGATATGGTGAGTGTGCTTGGTTCCAGACACTTGCTTGATAGTGTGAACGCATGATGTGAAACTTTGCTGCATCTGAGGTTGTTGCAGAATCTCTTGTGCACGACCGATACAAAACAACTTGACTCGTGCTTTGTTGCATGTATCGACCTCGGGCACGCCATATATCTTACAGATGAATTTCTATGTTGATATAGCTATGTTTTCGGTGAGAGGGCCCTTGCCTAGGCCAATCAGATCAGTATGATGTTGCTGGAACACCTGCCAGGCTGTTTTCTTTCCGTGGCAACTGAACTGAGACACACTATCACAGCCGGTTACGGCATGGAAGGCAAGTAGTGTGTCCACTTGACCAGCAGATAGCAACATGCAAATTTCATGTACTGGGAAATACTTTGGAGCCTTCGACATCCCAGCTTTCATGTAGAGACGTGTACATTTCATTCTGTCATAGTGTGCTAGAAGTAGAAGAAGCACGTCTGTATCATGTACTGACACCACTGTCGTTTCCATATCAGCATGGATGCAGTGCAAAATCAGCCGGGTATCAGCTTCTTCGTGGTCAGCCCTCAGAGAGGAGACTTCGAGATCTGGATCAGATGACTTGACAGTGGTCGCTTCGGCGAACCCCCTGCCACTATAACCACTGGTCCATCTCTCAGGCTGTGTTCAATCAGATGGTTTGAAAGTAGTAAAGCGAGATCTGATTTATTTTCCTTGAGTGCCATAACGCTAGACCAATCTGATGAGAGAGGAACTGATGGCTCGTTGTCTATTTGACGACGTACCAGTCGGTGGTGGTGCTTGCATTTTGTCCTGGCACCTGCTTTGATCAATTCGCCTTGATACCTGTCGATGACTACGTCGATGCTCTGGTATTTTGCTCCCATCTTGAACACATTGTTATCAAATGTGTTGGCTTAGTCACCAAACGTTCTAATGTCAGGCGGCTTTCCAAGTGCCATCACGAGTGCTTGGCCATCAATGAGCAGGCAGCTGGGTTCATCGAGTGTAACATTTGCAGGAGTTTGTACTTGTTGCGTCAGTATGTTTGCTAACACAGACTTGTTGGTGGAATGGAGACTACCACTAGTTGTGGCCAAAGATAGTGGGACGGTCATGAGTTCATGCTTGATGATGTTTTCTAGGTTTACCTCGCGTCCTGCTCTATAAGCTGTTATGTGCCTTTGTAGAATGTTCCTGTCCACTTTGATAGTGTTTTGTTTGCCCTTGGAAAGTTGCACGACTTCATACAAAGAGGCATATGTCTTGGCCTTATTCTTTTTAATGGGTGATTTCATATCCAGGTGCTGGTTACTATCTGGAAGCACGTTTATCCAAGAAGACTTTCATTTGCACCTGTCCAAGGTGTTATTCACTAAGCAGAGATTCTTGAATCACAGGCGTGACCAAATCCTTGGTGATGATTTTCTTCAATGTGTCACCGCCATCTTGAAACATGCCATGATGTTTCAACGATACAACTATGCTGCCTTCATCAGAGTCATCTTTCTTCATCCTACTTTTTGTGCACTCATTGTGTGTGTACTCATCGTCTTCATCGTCCGTTGGCAGTCCCAGCATTGCTGTTGTCTGAGAAGCTATGCCCGTTCTCAGATTATACGACAATGTCCATCTACTGAGTGCGGATGCTATTCTGGTGATACCTACTAAACCTCCACTCTTCTTTCCTGTAGCGTTTAGCCATTCCGTACTTTGGTCCACCGAAACCTGATTGAAGCGTCGATCAGTGCGTTTTACTACGAAGTTGCCTTCCTGGAACTCAAGGACTTCTGGTGGGAGAACCGACATCTCAGCCAGGTATACAGTACCCCATCTGGCGTAGTTTTCGTGATCGTACCTGAAGAATGGCAGCATATGTTTGAACGCTTATAGTTGGAGATCCCATGATCTATCAGGTTGCGTTCTTGTGAAGCAGAGTAGGATGCTGACCATAGTCATATAGTCCCACCAGAATTCAGCATTCGGGCCATCAACTACAAGAGCTCCCGGGAACCATAACGGTTTAGCAAACAGGAAATGGATGGTCCACAGGGAGCCCCCTATTATTATTATTATTATATATTATATTATTAGTATTTGGATTATATTATATTGGATATATCTACAATGAGAAAAAACTGCAAACTGAGTAAATTATTCCTGGACACATAAGATCAACCTGCTTGTAGATCTTATCTGATCGACGATATTCATCTTGAATCAGTATCTTCACATTATATATCAAAACTGAATATGGCAATGGATTCCCCATATATGAAAAACTTCCAAAGGAACATTTCATTCAAGTTTCTACCTTGTTTAGTCAAAAAGATATGAATATAAATACATTTCAGCCTGTCGTTGGTGGCCATCTTGGATTTCTCAATTTTAAGGCATTATTGACCATTTTTGAGCTGGGTATACATCAGATTTGAGTTCAGCACCCCTCAATACCCCTAAATAGCTTGTATGCCATAAATTAACACCATTTGCCTTCAGCACTTTAAATATCCACATTTTCACAAAATTTTCCTCGTCTATCAGGGCTCTCTGCTGACGATCTCAAAGTTGTTTCTGGTCGTTATCAGTCCCGTTTTAACTGTTTATTTTCTCGCCTACATGATACTGTGTTCCTATTTCGGTTTTGTTTCAAGAATCGTGCTATTTTGTGAGTTTTCGTCGACCTTATCTTACCGGGTGCTTGAGGCCGACCCATCGTTCCCCTCGGTGTATGATCGTGTTTATTTGTTTTTTATCCCCATTACCTTCAATTTCTATCTTCCCCACTTTCCCAATGTCCCCCATCCCTCCCAACTAAACACTATTTCTTGTCTTAAATCCAACAACAACAAAAAAACTACCTTTCTCCTTGCACACTCATAAGTCTCGATCCTTCTTCTTCTTCTTCTTTTTTCTTCTTCATCCTCCTCTTCTTCTTCCTCCTGCCGGCACACCATCTTTATTCTTCTGAGCTCACCCTCTCTCGCCATTACCTTCACGATTTCTTCCGATCTACAACCTTCCATTCCCGAATCTTACCTGTTCTTCAAAAATACATCAAAATATAATAATCTTCCTTGTATCTTTTCGATCTCGACAACTCCTGTAACCAGGTGTCTCTCTCTACTCTTCCTGGTACTTCTCATCAACCCAGCAGCTTCACACTGCGTTTACCGTTCCAAATTCACCACACACTTCCACGATTTTACTTCAACCTTCCCTTTTCCAAACATTACGCAATCCTTATTTAAAATAAATAATTTCACTTTTGACGATACACCTCCCATAGCCAAGTGCTTCTCCCATAACCACGTGATCTATTTAGACCCCCTGCGTTTATCGATCCAATTTCACCATTCACCTGACAATTTTTTCGACAACACTTCCATGACCTAATCTGATGAAAACTCTCTCAATCAATAATAATAATGATAATAATAATAATAAAAACGATCTCTTATAATTCTTCATCTTCCTCTTTTATACGTGTGGTTCTCTTTACTGTATCATAATGCACTACTCTTCTTCTATTTAAACAGACTGCTCTCAATTCAACCTTTTCTTCATACCTTGCCTAGAAAATCCAACTATTCGAGCGTTTTCTCTCTCCATTCTCTGAATTTGCCTTTATTGCATCCATCAAGAAATGTGTTTAATCACATCTCTGACCTAAAACTTAAAAAAAAACAAAAAACAGTTTGCTATGAATGTTCGCTTTCCATCAACCATTCTTTTTTTCCAACTTCAGTGCCAACTCACTCCTCTCACCCATCACACTCTTCTCCCTCCAAGCCTCCTGCTCACCTTTCTCAAAAGTTCCCCCCTCACCTTTCTCCTGCCATTCACCCCCCTCACTCACCCTTCTCAAAGTTTTCCCCCCTCTCACCCACAAAGGTGCCTCCTTCCACTGCCCTCTCAGCTCCATCTCTTCACTCCACCTCCTCAAATCCTCAACAGGCTTCTGCCCCTCTCTTGTCCCCCCTCTCCCCCAGCACCACGGAGCCTTTTCTCCTCCTCATCTGGCCCCCTCCCCTAGCTATTGTGCAATCCCCCGCTCTTTCGACAAACCGCCTTACCTCCCCCCCCCACTTCCATTGTCTTACCCTCCCACCCCCTGCACCCAAAGCCTCCTCCCTGCCCTCTTCATTAACAGTGTGGACCTCAAATATCTGGGGCCTTCACTCAAACCTGTCAGACCTTTCCATACAGGTTGCCACTGACAAACCAGACATAATCTGCCAAACAGAAACTTTTCTCCCCCAAGACGTGTCTGACTCCCAAGTATCTCTCCCTGGTTACTCCCTCCTCCGGTATGACAGAACTGAGCCTCATCCTGGTGGAGGAGTTGCTCTCTTCATCAAAGACTCTATTCCTCACTCTCCATGCGCTGCCCTCACTCCCCCAAACATCCAGGAATACCTCTGGCTACGGCTTCCCCTCCACTTCCACCTCATGTTTATATGTGTACTGTACCGTCCACCAAACAGTGATGACTCCATCTACACCTCACTATCCAAAAACATGGACCAACCTTTATCTTCTCATCCAAACTCTCTCTTCCTCATGTGTGGTGGCTTCAATTGTCATCATGCCAGTTGGCCATGTGTGAGTACCTCTCTCACCTGTCATGGCACTTCAGCAAAAGCTTTCTGCGACTCATTGGGACTGACTCAATCAGTCAACTTCCCGACCCGGATCTCAACCAATGGTACTCCATCTCTTCTGGATCTGATTTTGACAAATTTCCCTGATAATATCTGCTGCTCTTTTCTCCGCTCTAATCAGTTCTTCTGACCACGTCCTTGTCAAAGTGGACATCTCTCTGGCTATTATCAGAGAACCACTCACCGCCGTCGAGTCTGGCATTTCACTCAAGCCGACTGGCAGGGTCTCCAAGCAGCCATCAAACTTATAGACTGGTCTCCTATCACTACGTCCTTAAACATCAACTCATCCTGGGAATTCTTTCAAAGAAACTTGCTCTCCCTCATGCACAGTTTTATCCCCTCTCGTCTTCAGTTGCCCTACCCTTCCTCCCACCCTTAGTTCACTGAAGCTTGTGGCTAGGTAGTTGTCCTGAAACAACTTGCCTTTGCCTCATGGAAAGCAAACCCAACTGAGGGTAATATCAGTTCCTTCCATAAAGCTCAGAACAAATTTGTATCTACCCTCAGGAGAGCCAGAAAACAACATCTTTCTAAGCTCATGTCTGAACATTCAAACCTTTCTCCCTCCTCAAAATCCTTTTGGCATCTAATCAAATCTGTTTCTGGTGTATGTTCCCTCTCCATCCCCTCCCTTACCTCAAATGGCTGCACTGCTGATACCGCACGTGAAAAGGCTGAATGCCTCAACTCGGTGTTTGCAGCAAAATCTTGTGTCCAAAACCCATCACTTTCTCCACCCACCTTATCCAGTCACACCCAACTGTCCCTGGACTCTGTGTTCTTTTCTCCTGACAAGGTGGAGAGCTTCCTGTCAAAACTTGACTCAGACTCTGCAACCAGTCCAGACGGCATCAGCCCACATGTCCTAAAAACCTGCTCTTCTGCTCTTGCTCACCCTCTCTCTGTTCTATTCACCCTCTCATTTGCTCAAGGTCATCTGCCATCTGCTTGGAAATCAGTAAACATTACTGCCCTGCACAAAAAGGTGCAAAAACAGATCCCTGTAACTACAGACCAATCAGCCTTCTCCCAATCATCAGCAAGGTTATGGAATCAATCATCGCTTCAGACATTAAATCCTTCCTCTTCTCCAATGACTTGATTTCCGATCATCAATTTGGTTTCAGACCAGGTTACTCTACGTTGAAGATGCTGCTTCTGCTCTCCCAACAATGGATGGAGGTCCTCAATGCCGGACATGAAATTAGAGCCATATCCCCAGACATATCACACGCTTTTGACACAGTCTGGCACCCTGCCCTGCTCACCAAACTCTCTTCCCATGTTATCCAAGGCCATCTCCACTCATGGCTCGCAGACTTCCTCTCCTGTCGCAGTCAACGTGTGGCCCTAAATGGAGTTCTTTATTCCCCTCTTCCTGTCCAGGCTGGAGTTCCTCAAGGTAGCGTTCTGGGCCCTGTTCTTTTTCTGGTTTTCATCAATGATCTCTCCGACTCTCTGAAAAATCCTCTATCTCTTTGCTGATGACTCCACCCTATGCCATACCATTTGTCGTCTCTCAGACCAGCATGCAGCAGCTTATTCGCTCACTGCAGATATGGATAAAATCACAAACTGGTCCAACACATGGAACATGTCTTTCAATCCGGACAAATCTTACACTATGTCTATCTTTAGCCTCTTCCGTTATGAGGTACTCAACGGTACACTATGCAGAGTCACTATGTCTCTCCGAAAGGACCATTTACAACCCCCCACCCCCCCATCCACTTTCTCAACAATCCTCTGGAAGAAGTCCTTTCAGTCAAGCTTCTGGGTCTCACTATCTGCCATGACCTTTCCTGGGAAAGCCACATTTCAAACCTCGCCTCCAAAGCCAGTCGCCAACTGGGAATCCTCCGTCGTGCAAGGTCCTTCCTCGGCCCACCTGAGCTCCTGACGACTTACAATCCTTCTGAGGATTGCCTTCATGCCTCTCATCCTTCTGAGGTCGGCAAAATGAGTGCCGGGTTGCTGGAATCTTGTGTCAGAGTGACAACTCATCCTAGATTGTACCCACGAGCCAAGGAGACTGCTAAGGCAGCATCAACGCTCTGCACAGAGTATGGTCCCAATGGATGGACGGATGGACAAAATATCATGCTGCGCTTGCGCACCATATGGTATTGGATTATACAACCGCATTTGGTTTTATGGTTACAACTGATTGTGGGGTGTGTCATCCTGATGAACCCAAAAGAGGTGAAACCATGATCAGCAGCTCCGTTGTCCTTTATTTGTGTAAATCTCGGTTTATAACAGACCCGAGTGTGGCCAGGGAAGCCATCGAGCATTGAAGACCATGTGCACATGCGCAGCATGACATCAATGTCATGCCACTTATTAATAGGTCGGACAGGCCATGTTGCTCGTGTATATGTGTATATGTATCTGTGCACAGTGTGTATATATAATGTATATGTATATAAAGAAAAATTAATAATAATAACTAGCAGAGCCGACCAGTCACTTCGCTGCCCACCCAATTAGTTGTCATGATTGGCAAAAACTTTTGGTGAGAAGAGGAGGAAAAGAAGACAAATTTACCTGTACATAGAGTACTTTAACCGCTTCTCCCGCTCCACCCCTCCCCGTCCTCGTGTCCCCCCCTCCCCCGTTCGTTCTAATGTTCCTTACCCTCTAGAAATGTCTCACACATGATGACAGGTTTTGACAGGTCCCTCTGTTATTTTGTATTTTGGTGGGGGGGGGGGATATAAATATATATTTATATATATATATATATATATATATATATATATATATATATATATATATATATATATATATATATATATACACATATACAACCAGCATGGAGAGTTTATGGAAGCAGGTGAGTTGTGACATAATTGTGTGTGCAAAATATTGAAGAGTTCATGGTTCCAGGAGCACAATTTCGGAAGATTTTAAACATCTCATTGAGACTTGGGTAACGACGATAACACGTTGCTGTGTGTCCTTTGAGCTTATGAGGCCATCAATTTATTCTATACTGACAGATATATCTGACAAGGATAGGTGATGGAATGGTTATGGAATTTGAACGGACCGGAGGTACACAGAACAGCAGCAGTCCCATGATGGAATGGTTTAAGAAGCACTACCCATCCGAATGCCATGCCGTCATCCAACATGGCGAACGCTTTGAGAATAGTCTACTTTCATCTGGGTCGAACAGAATAACAGCAGGGAGCAAATTTAGATGCCATAAGCAGAAGGGTTAGATGCTGTTAGTTATATCTACCGAGTTTGGTGATGATGCGCAAATTTGTGAGAGAGGAGATAGGAAATGAAAGGAGACAGACAGACACAACACACTTTTTGTGTCGATACCACTTATATGGGCATAGCTTTTGAAATATTTCGTGTAAATTTATTTTGTTTTCCTTCGTTCCGTTTTACATCTCAGCTGCGGCAGAGTATGAGGCTCGATACTGAGCTGCACCCGTCATTTATGGAACTTTACGCCAAACGAATTCCACTCTTAAGCCTGGAAAAGTGGTCTTGAATGTTTTGGGATAGACACAGAACAGACACGGCAGTGAATGCAGACAAGTGTAAACTCCCTCACAGACAACAAACAAAGACCTCTTTCTCAAGTTGCAGGTAAACAAATGCACCAACATGAGATCCAAAATATGGAATAAGTGTAACCGCAACCCAGCCCATGATTTGAACAGCAAACAGATCAAGCAATACGAACACATGAAAAAGTCTTGCCAATATGGAACTTGGTGAAGGCTGTAAATTCCAAATCCACTGATTATAAGGTGTTCGGGTCCACTGCCCAAACTTTCGTTGATCTGTGGAACTTCTCACAATAAGCATTGCTTGTTACCACGTGATCCAGACTGACTGCATGCCTCAACTTCTTTGTTCCTCGTTTCTCACGTCAATGGAACTGCCTTCCAGCGACCGTTCACTCCCATTCTTCCCTCAAGAGGTTCAAGCAGGCAGTGCATCACCACCACCACCACCCATCCTGGCTCATGATATTTACTCTTTACCTCCATTAACCCTTCTTTACCAAACCCTCTTGTTAGTTTAAGTGTTTTCTGTCTCTGTCTCTGTCTCTGTCTCTGTCTCTGTCTCTGTCTCTGTCTCTGTCTCTGTCTCTGTCTCTGTCTCTCTCTCTCTGCTATTTCCCCGTTTATTTATTCCCTTGCTGACTTTGCACAATTGTTGTCTCACGATGTCACTATCGGTTCAAGCCTGCTCTTCCATGAGCCTCTTGTGACGAAAAATTGGCACAACTTTGGTCGGCTATGCCACATCAGGTCAATCACCCGAAGAGGGTTGATTGCTATTCCATACTATTGTAGATCCGATCACTAGGCAATACCACAATCAGCAGAACCTCTGGAGGTGTGAGCCTCGTGTCACTGAGAGTCCCTATATGATATAACAGTAGTGACAACTTGCAATTAGAAGCCATATTATCCATCGAGCATGGCGCACGAAACCTGCGCCCATTGTATGTGAAGTGTAATGTGTCCATTTTCGAATCAACCTCTTTCTCTCTGTTTTTTTATGATACAATGTCAAGGCTCGTATGAGAGAACACAGAATGCATAACAAGGGGAGCAGGAGACAAGAAGGACGGGAGAGACATGCATAAAACAGTGGGGAATTGGCACATGAGGAGATCTGTGGAAGGGAGAGGAATGGGGCGGGACACACGGGGTAAAGAAGATGGACATGACAAGGACTTTCAGGAAAGAAAACAGGGAATATGAAGGAGGGAGGTGGGTTTGGGGTGGATTAATGGGGGTAGAAAAGATCATGGTTTTGGATGGGGGAAGATAAGAGATGGTGGTGAACAGCTGTTTTGAAGACCTGGAGGGAAGAGTAGAATCGAAGAGCGTGTGGGAGTTTGTTCCAAAGGTGGGGGAAAAAATAGGAATGAAAGAATGAAGGTGAACAGTGATTCTTGATTTTGGTAGTTTTACGAGAATGGGGTTGCTGGCGAATCTTGAGTGCTCTGCGAGAATATTGGCGGGACAGATAGCAGACAGAGCGGGGGGGTGGGGGAGGGGGAGACCAGAGAGGAGAAGGTAGAAGGCAGAAAGACCAACGACCTGCCTACAGTGAGAGAGTGAGAGACCCAAAGACTCAGTCTCATCAAGAGAGATACCAATGATCCTAAATGCCTTGGTTTCCACAGCGTGAAGCGGAGAAAGGTGAATGGCGGGAACACCAGCCCAGGGGTGAGAGCAGTACTCCATCAGGCTGCAAATGAAAGCATTGTACCTGGTCAGTAGCTCAGGTGTGCCCCAGAAGGACTTTGCACGACAGAGGAGGCCCAGCCGACGACTGGCTTTGGAGGCTAGCTTGGAGATGTGACTTTCCCAGGAAAGATCATGGCAGATAGTAAGGCCTACAAGTTTGAATGAAAGGACTTCTTCAAGAGGATTGTTGAGAAAGTTTATGGGTGGGGGGCGGGGGGGGTTCCAGACGGTCTTTTTGGAGAGATGTAGTGAGAGTGTGAGAGTTGTCAGGATTGAAAGACATGTTCCACGTGTTGGACCAGCTTGTGATTTTATCCTGATCTTGAGAGAGTGAAGAAGCTGCTGCTTGCCAATGTAAGGGATTAATGATGGTACAGCAGAGGATGGAGTCCTCAGCAAAGTGATTAAGAGAATTTTCCAGAGTGTTGATGAAGAGATCATTGATGAAAACGAGAAAAAGCACTGGGTCTGGAACACTACTTTGAGCCTGGACAGAAAGAGGGGATGAGAGAATTCCATTTAGGGCCAAGTGTTGACTGTGCCAGGAGAGGAAGTCTGCGAGCCATGAGTGGAGATGGCCTTGGATACCAACGGAAGAGAGTTTGGTGAGCAGAGTGCGGTGCCAGACTATATCGAAAGTACACAATATATCTCGGGAGACGGCTCTGATATCACGTCTGGTATTCATGACCTGCATCTATTTTGGGGAAAGCAGATGCAGCATATCCAGGGTAGAGTGACCTTGTCTGAATCCAAATTGATGATTGGAAATCAGGCCATTGGAGAAGAGGAAGGATTCAATATCAGAGGCGATGATGGATTTCATAATCTTGCTGATGATTGGGAGAAGGCTGATTGGTCTGTAGTTGCAGGGATCTGTTTTTGCACCTTTTATACAGAGCGCTAATGTTTGCTGATTTCCAAGCAGATGGCAGATAACCTTGAGAAAATTATAGGGTGAATAGTATCGAGAGAGGGTCAACAAGAGCAACAAAACAGGTTTTTAGGACATGTGGGCTGATGCCTTCTGGACCGTTTGCAGAATCAGTCGAGGTTAGATAGCAAGCTCTCCACCTTGTCAGGAGGAAAAGGATAGATTCCAGGGATAGTTGGGTGCAACTGGGTCAGGTGGGTACAGAAAGTTATGTATTTCGGACACAAGATTTAGAAGAAACATCGAGTTTAGGCATTCAGCCTTTTCACATGCAGTATTTCACATGCTATGCAGGCATTTGAGATAAGGAAGGGATTGGTGGGGGAACATGTACCAGAAACAGACTTGACTTGATGCCACCAGCATTTGGAGGAGGGAGACAGGTTTGAAAATTCAGACTTGAGATTTGAAAGATGTTGTTTCCTGGCTCTCCTCAAGGTAGACATACACTTGTTCTGAGCTTTGTGGAAGGAACTGAGATTGCCTTCAGTAGGATTTGCCTTCCATGAGGTGTAGGCAAGTAATTTCAGGAGAACTGCCTCACTACAAGGTTCAGTGCACCATGGGCGGGAGGAAGGGTAGGACAACCGAAGACGAGATGGGATAAATCTGTGCATGAGGGCAGCAAGTTTCTTTGAAAGAATTCCCAGGATGAGTTGATGTCGGAGGAAGTAAAGATTAGAGACCATTCTAGAAGTTTGATGGCTGCTTGAAGTCCCTGCCAGTTGGTTTGAGTGAAATGCCAGACTCAACGGTGCTGAGGTGGTTTTCCAATAACAGCCAGAGAGATGTCCACTTTGACAAGCATGTTGTCAGATGAACCCGCTGTAGCGGAGGAAGAACAGCAGATATTTTCAGGGAAATTGGTCAAAATTAGATCCAGAAGAGAAGGGGGACCGTTTGTTGAGATCTGGGTCAGGAAGTTGATAGATTGTGTCAGTCCCAATGATTCATAGAAGTCTTTTGCTGAAGAGCCATGGCATGTGAGGGAGGTACCCACACCCAGCCAACTAGCATGATGACAACTGAAGTCACCACATATGAGGAATAGAGAAAGTTTGGATGAGAGGATAGAAGTTGGTCTATGTTTTAGGCGAGCGAGGTGTAAATGGAGTCATCACTATTTGGTGGACAGTGCTGAAAACATGTGTGTATGTGATCTTTCACATGTGCTGAAAACATGTATGTGTGTGTAATCCTTCACATGTGCTGAAAACATGTATGTGTGTAATCCTTCACATGTGCTGAAAACATGTATGTGTATGTAATCCTTCACATGTGCTGAAAACATGTATGTGTATGTAATCCTTCACATGTGCTGAAAACATGTATGTGTGTAATCCTTCACATGTGCTGAAAACCTGTATGTATATGTAATCCTTCACATGTGCTGAAAACGTGTATGTGATCTTCCCATGTGCTGAAAACATGTATGTGTATGTAATCCTTCACATGTGCTGAAAACATGCATGTGTGTAATCCTTCACATGTGCTGAAAACATGTATGTGTATGTAATCCTTCACATGTGCTGAAAACATGTATGTGTATGTAATCCTTCACATGTGCTGAAAACATGTATGTATATGTAATCCTTCACATGTGCTGAAAACATGTATGTTTTATTAATCTTCCCATGTGCTGAAAACATGTATGTGTATGTAATCCTTCACATGTGCTGAAAACATGTATGTGTGTGTAATCCTTCACATGTGCTGAAAACATGTATTTGTGTGTAATCATTCACATGTGCTGAAAACATGTATGTGTATGTAATCCTTCACATGTGCTGAAAACATGTATGTGTATGTAATCCTTAACATGTGCTGAAAACATGTATGTGTTGTGTAATCCTTCACATGTGCTGAAAACATGTATGTATATGTAATCCTTCACATGTGCTGAAAACATGTATGTTTAAGTAATCCTTCACATGTGCTGAAAACATGTATGTGTATGTAATCCTTCACATGCACTGAAAACGTGTATGTGTATTTAATCCATCACATGTGCTGAAAACATGTATGTGTATGTAATCCTTCACATGTGCTGAAAACATGTATGTGTGTAATCCTTCACCTGTGCTGAAAACATGTATGTGTATGTAGTCCTTCACATGTGTTGAAAACATGTATGTGTATGTAATCCTTCACATGTGCTGAAAACATGTATGTATATGTAATCCTTCACATGTGCTGAAAACATGTATGTTTAAGTAATCCTTCACATGTGCTGAAAACATGTATGTGTATGTAATCCCTCACATGCGCTGAAAACGTGTATGTGTGTGTAATCCTTCACATGTGCTGAAAACATGTATGTTTATGTAATCCTTCACATGTGCTGAAAACATGTATGTGTGTGTAATCCTTCACATGTGCTGAAAACATGTATGTGTATGTAATCCTTCACATGTGCTGAAAACATGTATGTATATGTAATCCTTCACATGTGCTGAAAACATGTATGTTTTAGTAATCTTCCCATGTGCTGAAAACATGTATGTGTATGTAATCCTTCACATGTGCTGAAAACATGTATGTGTGTGTAATCCTTCACATGTGCTGAAAACATGTATGTGTGTGTAATCCTTCACATGTGCTGAAAACATGTATGTATATGTAATCCTTCACATGTGCTGAAAACATGTATGTTTAAGTAATCCTTCACATGTGCTGAAAACATGTATGTGTATGTAATCCTTCACATTTGCTGAAAACATGTATGTGTATGTAATCCTTCACATGTGCTGAAAACATGCGTTTGTGTGTAATCCTTCACTTGTGCTGAAAACATGTATGTGTGTGTAATCCTTCACATGTGCTGAAAACGTATGTGTGTAATCCTTCACATGTGCTGAATACGTGTGTGTGTGTGTGTGTGTGTGTGTGTGTGTGTGTGTGTGTGTAATCCTTCACATGTGCTGAAATCATGTATGTGTATGTAATCCTTCACATGTGCTGAAAACATGTGTGTAATCCTTCACATGTACTGAAAACATGTGTGTATGTAATCCTTCACATGTGCTGAAAACATGCGTGTGTATGTAATGTCACTTCCGGTTCCGGGTTTGGAGCGTCGACAGGTATCGTTCAGGGCTCTCTGTTGACGATCTCAAAGTTAAGTTTCTGGTCATTATCTTTCCCGTTTTAACTGTTTATTCTCTCACTTCCATGTTACTGTGTGTTCCGAGTTCGGTTTTGTTTCAAAAATCGTGCTATTTTGTCGACTTTGTCTTACCGGACGCTTGAGGCCTACCCTTGAGGCTTGAGGCCGACTGGTTCCCCTCGGTGTACGATCGTGTTTTGTTTTTTCTCCCCATTACCTTCAATTTATATCTTCCCCACTTTCCTCACATCCCGCATCCCCTGCAACTAATCACTCTATTTCTTATCTTAAAAAAATAAACGCTACCTTTCTCCTTCCTCAATCACGACTCTCGATTCTTCTTCCTCCTCTTCTTCTTCTACTCTTCTTCTCCTCTTCTTCTTCTTCCTCGATATTTTCTACAACACTTCCATGACCTAATCTGTTGAAAACTCTCTCGAACATTAATAATAATAATAAAAACGATCTCTTATAATTAATGCTTCATCTCCCTCTTTCACACGTGTGGTACTCTTTACTGTATCATAATGCACTAGTCTTCTACTCTTTAAACAGATTGCTCTCAATTCGACTTTTCCTTCATTCCTTGCCTAAAAAATCCAATTGTTATGGCGTTTCTTCTCTCCATTCTCTGCTTTCGCCTTTATTGCATCCATCAAGAATTGTGTTAAATTGCATCTCTGACCTAAAACTTCTTAAAACCCCAGTTTGCCATGAATGTTTGCTTTCCATCAACCATTCTTTTTTTCCAACTTCAGTGCCAACTCACCCCTCACTCTCAAAGCAACCATCGCACTCTTCTCCCTCCAAGACTCCTTCTCACCTCTCTCAAAAACTCCCCCCTCATCTTTCTCCCACCATTCATCCCCTCACTCATCCTTCTCAAAGTTTCCCCCCCCTCTCATCTACAAAGCTGCCTCCTTCCACTACCCTCTCACCTCCATCTCTTCACTCCACTCCTCAAATCCTCAACTGCCTTCTTCCCCCTCTTGTCCCCCCTCTCACCCAGTACCACAGAGCCTTTTCTCCTCCTCATCTGGCCCCCTCCCCTGGCTATTCTTCAATCCCCCACACTCTTTCAACAACCTACCCCCTCGTCCCTTGTCCTACCCTCCCCTCCCCCCACCCCCCTGCACCAAAATCCTCCTCCCCCCCCCTCTTCATTAAAAGTGTGGACCTCAAATATCCGGGGCCTTTGCTCAAACCTTTAAGATCTTTCCATACAGGTTGCCACTGACAAACCAGACATAATCTGCCTAACAGAAACTTTCCTCCCCAAAGACGTGTCTGACTCCCAAGTATCTCTCCCTGATTACTCCCTCCTCCGGTATGACAGACCTGAGCCTCGTCCTGGTGGAGGAGTTGCTCTCTTCATCAAAGACTCTATTCCTCACTGTTGATGTGGATTTTTTAAACCCAATTTGTTGTGATCGTTGTCCTCCTGAAGGATTCTAACTGGCCGATTGTGGAATCCTATTTGACTTCAGACAGAGTTTAACGCTTGTCCGATTTGATTATAAAATCCTACAAAAAAAACCCTATCGACACTGATAAAACTGATGTCCACACAAGTCCTTCCTTGTGAAACAATTTATTTCCTAATTATACACCATACACTTCTCATCCTTGTACAATGAACTTAAAAATCCCCATTTGTTTGCAATATTATTTGGTTCTATTTCATTTATTCTTACTTTAGTTAACAGTTAGACCAACCCGATTCAATTCACTTCTACATTACATCAGAGAGTTTTATTCTAACTTGGTACTTGGTCAGTTCCAAGGAGTATGAGCCACTGAGAAACTATACTTCCTCACGTGCTCGTACTCCAAACTTTTAGATTTCAAAGCATTTTATACTTCCATGAGAGAAAGGTTGGGGGATATTCACCCAGACTGTAGACATGTCCTTTAGACGAAAAGCTACTTCGTACATTTTCTAAGCAAAGGTTCATTTATCAGCTCGGTCACTCTGCTCCGGAACAACACATTTCTTATCATTTAGGGCAAAAGTCTTTTGGCCAGAAATGACAGCCAATTCAATTTGCAGCATAGAAGTTACATTTCTGAAACTCCATTTGCTGCAATTTAAAATACATTAATATAAATTTTTCCCCCACCCTCCCCCGTTTTTTTTTTTTAAGGAAAATTTGAATAATTTTTCTTACACATGATTACCATGTCCCATTCCTGAAGGAGAAAAGATTTCCATTATTCAAGTTCAATCAACAATGGCAGCGTGTGCTCATATCAGAAAATGAGTGAGTTTCCATTTAATTTATGGCCTGTTCATCAGCATGTCACACATTGGAAACATGCTACCCGAAGTCAGAAGATAAACAGATCAGGGTGTGGATAGAGCGGCACCCAACGGGAAACACAATCGAAGCACTCCTTGAGCTGAGGAGAAGGTAGATGTGGGCAAGTACAAGTTTGGGCCAGACACTGGGTTGAAGGAGCGCAGTGTGGAATTCCAGGCCTGTCGTACATTGAAGCAATCACAGCAAGTTCACGATGTATTTGCAGAGTGGCAATCGAGAGTGTGGCTGAGAACATTCCTCCATGCAGGCACCACACAACGCTGACGTTAAGACTTTGCTCAACCTTCTCCTCAGTGGGTTTTTTCTTTCTTTTCCCACATTGCTCCATCTTATCTCCTCAGGAAGGGGAGGCATAATCATGTGTTGAATGCTCAATCACCCAAATCTGGCTTCTCCCATCATCCAATCTTTGTGTGGAAACTTCATTTAGATGAAATCGTACATTGCTTCAAAGACTGCTTTCAACACTCCGAAACAAACAAAGCATCAATTAAACACCAATCAATAAACGTCATGGGCACATGTAGTTCTACAAGACTAACAAAGATTGTTATGGAAGCATTTAACTTGCATTATATGTCATATCAATATTTTAATCCCTTTCCTTGTTATTTCCCAAAACACATTGCTAAAATATACAGAAATCCCAGTTGTACGTATTCTCAAAACATCCATCTCATTTGCTATTTCCATCGACATTTTAAATCTCTGACATTTCTCCATCTATCCACTTCTCTCTCACCAAAACAGCAAACATGCTGCCATTTTTCCAACTCACATACACAGATCATCTATCACTTCCTCCGACCTTCTCAATTACGAATCCATTTTCTTTTATCAAAACAAATAAATCATTTTAAACAGTTGTTCAAAAATTGTCAAATCACTTGTCAAATCTGTTATCAGGCGAATATCATTTATATTGCAGCTCAAACACTCTGTCTACACATGCAGCTTCACCCTCCACAATCTTTATCCCAGTCTTGGAAAAGCATCTTAAACTTCAGACTAATAAACATCCAAACTCTCTTAAACAACTTTTTGGTCAAAACAAAATATTTCCTTTTAAAATCCATAAATGAAAAATTTAATCTTCAGCATCTATCCAATTAAATCATGAATTTACCTTGACTGAATCGATCAAAGGGTTACACTGGGTTTTTTGCCATTGCCTTCCCAGCACAAGTTCAGGTAACCTCAACATTCGCAGACGAATAAAACAATATTTCAACGTCCATCGGAGGGAATCATCTATTATCTGTGAATTGCCCCACGTGCTAAACATCATCAAATCATCAAATCATTAAAATCATTCCAAATCACGTTTCTACATTTAAATCAGTATATCCACATTCACAATTGTTATTTCACAATTTATTCAAAATCCCGATGGTTGTAAAATAAAACTTCAACACTTTTTCCTAAATGGACTTCACTTTAAACATTCAGTAGAGAGGGTGCGCCACAAACACCAAGGAACGAGGAACAGGAAGTTCTCTCCACATCCAGTGGGAAGAAAAAGGAAAAAAAACTCTGACAGGCAAAACCCACAGTTTGCATTACTCTGTCATGGCTTCAACACATACACTAAACAGCATTGCATCTCATAGACTCACGTGTGATCACGTGACAAATACCAATCACATTTCTATCTCATCCTCTTGAATCTGCATATGAATCGAATTTCACACCTAAAGCAAAGGCTCGAACAAAGACTCAGTGTAACGATAGGCCACCCCCCACAGATCGAGTGGAGGGGGTCTCACACAGTGTAGTTTGCGACCTTCGCGTGGAAATACAACGCCAAGAATGTATAACATGCCATTTCAAACAGACCCACAGCTCAACTCAGCACGAGTTAAAATATCGTCAAAATCCCAACAGAACACGTTTCATTGCAGTGAATATTGGAATCGCACAAGTTTCATTTTTTTTTTTACTCTCAGGAACACATGCATCTCAATGCAAATCACCAACCATGCTCCCAGCCGGTTAATCATCTCCTGCACTCTACAAAACGTTTCATGCAAATCATTGCATTTACAAATCCGTAAAACCTCCACACAATATAATATAACAACCTCACTGCCAACAAACTTCCAGTGAGTTCAATGAACAAAAAGTAACTCTTATAACTCTTACAAACAGGAAACTTATAATATTTATCTATTTTAACCCTATCTCGGCGTCTCAGCCGTGTCCTCGGCCATCTCTCTCACAGCCGGTCCGTATCAATGCAAACATGTGGTATGTCGCTTCATCATTCCCATTTAATTACGCATCTGGCTCCTTAACAAGCCTCTTCTTGTCATCTGACTCCTCTTCTTCTCCAGCACTTTTCTAAAACAACTACAGTACTTATCGTTTACTTTAAAACGGATTCCCTCCGCCGGATCCTCTTCTTTCTCTCAATAAAATTATCCAACAATGAACTTTTTTTTGTTCGAAATGCGTTACCTGCTGAGAGCGCTCTCCCTTACCTTCGCTCAAGCACTTGTCGTTCCTCCAGGCACTACCTCCAGCAGATTATGCACCTCCGGTCACGAGCACCGCACCAACGTCGGTTCGAATCCGAGTCACGGCACCAACTGATGTGGATTTTTTAAACCCACTTTGTTGTGATCGTTGTCCTCCTGAAGGATTCTAACTGGCCGATTGTGGAATCCTATTTGACTTCAGACAGAGTTTAACGCTTGTCCGATTTGATTATAAAATCCTACAAAAAAACCCTATCGACACTGATAAAACTGATGTCCACACAAGTCCTTCCTTGTGAAACAATTTATTTCCTAATTATACACCATACACTTCTCACCCTTGTACAATGAACTTAAAAATCCCCATTTGTTTGCAATATTATTTGGTTCTATTTCATTTATTCTTACTTTAGTTAACAGTTAGACCAACCCGATTCAATTCACTTCTACATTACATCAGAGAGTTTTATTCTAACTTGGTACTTGGTCAGTTCCAAGGAGTACGAGCCACTGAGAAACTATACTTCCTCACGTGCTCGTACTCCAAACGTTTAGATTTCAAAGCATTTTATACTTCCATGAGAGAAAGGTTGGGGGATATTCACCCAGACTGTAGACGTGTCCTTTAGACGAAAAGCCACTTTGTACATTTTCTAAGCAAAGGTTCATTTATCAGCTCGGTCACTCTGCTCCAGAACAACACATTTCTTATCATTTAGGGCAAAAGTCTTTTGGCCAGAAATGACAGCCAATTCAATTTGCAGCATAGAAGTTACATTTCTGAAACTCCATTTGTTGCAATTTAAAATACATTAATATAAATTTTTCCCCCACACTGTCCATGCACTGCCCTCACTCCCCCACACCCCCAGGAATACCTCTGGCTACAGCTTCCCCTCCACTCCCACCTCATGACTATATGTGTACTGTACCGTCCACCTTACAGTGATGACTCCATCGACAACTCACTATCCGAAAACATGGACCAACTTCTATCTTCTCATCCAAACTCTCTCTTCCTCATATGTGGTGACTTCAATTGTCATCATGCCAGTTGGCTAGGTGTGGGTAACTCTCTCACCTGTCATGGCACATCAGCAAAAGCTTTCTGCAACTCCTTGGGACTGACTCAATCGGTCAACTTCCCTACGTGGATCTCAACCAATGGTACTCCATCTCTTCTGGATCTGATTTTGACAAATTTCCCTGACACTATCTGCTGTTCTTCCTTCGCTACAATCGGTTGTTCTGACCACGTCCTTGTCAAAGTGGACATCTCTCTGGCTATTATAAGAGAACCACCTCACCGCCGTCGAGTCTGGCATTTCACTCAAGCCGACTGGTAGGGTCTCCAAGCAGCCCTCAAACTTATAGACTGGCCTCCTATCGCTATTTTCTCCAACATCAACTCATCCTGGGAATCCTTTCAAAAAACTTGCTCTCCTTCTTGCACAGATTTATCCCCTCTCATCTTCAGTTGTCCTAACCTTCATCCCACCCTTGGTTCAATGAAGCTTGTGGTGAGGCAGTTGTCCGAAACAACTTGCCTTTGCCTCATGGAAAGCAAACACAACTGAGGGCAATCTCAGTTCCTTCCATAGACCTTGGAACAAGTGTGTATCTACCCTCAGGAGAGACACAAAACAACATCTTTCTCATCTCAAGTCTGAACTCTCAAACCTCTCTCCCTCCTCAAAATCCTGGTGGCGTCTAATCAAATCTGTTTCTGGTGTATGTTCCCCCTCCATCCCCTCCCTTACCTCAAATGGAAGCACTGCTGATACCGCACGTGAAAAGGCTGAATGCCTAAACTCGGTGTTTGCAGCTAAATCTTGAGTCCAAAATCCATCACTTTCTCGACCCACCCTACGCGGTCACACCCAACTGTCTCTGGACTCTGTGTCCTTTTCTCCTGACAAGGTGGAGAGCTTCCTGTCAAACCTCGACTCAGATTCTGCAACCGGTCCAGACGGCATCAGCCCACGTGTCCTCAAAACCTGCTCTTCTGCTCCTGCTCACCCTCTCTCTGTTATATTCACCCTCTCATTTGTTCAAGGTCATCTGCCATCTGCTTGGAAATCAGCAAACATCACTGTCCTGCACAAAAAGGTGCAAAAACAGATTCCTGCAACTACAGACCAATCAGCCTTCTCCCAATCATCAGCAAGGTTATGGAATCCATCATCGCTTCAGACATCAAATCTTTCCTTTTCTCCAATGGTTTGATTTCTGATCATCAATGTGGTTTCAGACCAGGTCACTCTTCCCTGGATATGCTGCTTCTGCTCTCCCAACAATGGATGGAAGTCCTCAATGCCAGGCAGGAAATCTGAGCCGTATCCCTGGACATATCACATGCTTTGACACAGTCTGGCACCCTGCCCTGCTCACCAAACTCTCTTGCTTTGGTGTCCAAGACCATCTCCACTCATGGCTCGCAGACTTCCTCTCCTGTCACAGTCAATGTGTGGCCATAAATGGAGTTCTTTCATCCCCCCTTCCTGTCCAGGCTGGAGTTCCTCAAGGTACCATTCTGGGCCCTGTTATTTTTCTGGTTTTCATCAATGATCTCTCCGACTCTCTGGAAAATCCTCTATATCTCTTTGCTGATGACTCCACCCTCTTCCGTACCATCGGTCATCCCTCAGACCGGCAAGCAGCAGCTTCTTAATTCACTGCAGATCTGGATTTAATCACAAACTGGTCCAACACGTGGAACATGTCTTTCAATCCGGACAAATCTCACACTCTCACTATGTCTCTTCGAAAGGACCGTTTGGAACCCCCCCCCCCCATCCACTTTCTCAACAATCCTCTGGAAGAAGTCCTTTCTTTCAAGCTTCTGGGCCTCACTATCTGCCATGACCTTTCCTGGGAAAGTCACATTTCAAACCTCGCCTCCAAAGCCAGTCGCCGACTGGGAATCCTCCGTCGTCCAAAGTCCTTCCTCAGCCCACCTGAGCTCCTGACCACTTACAAAGCTTTTGTCCGCAGCCTGATTGAGTACTGCTGTCCCCTCTGGGCTCGTGCTCCTGCCTCCCACCTTTATCGGCCTCACGCTGTAGAAACCAAGGCATTTTGGATCGTCGGCATCTCCCGCATGAGGCTGAGTCTTTGGGCCTCTCACTCTCTCACCGCAGGCTGGTTGTGGTCTGTCTTCTACCGTCTCCTCTCCAGCCTCGCCCCCCCCTCCGCTCTCTCTCTCTCTGTGATTTGTTCGCACCACATTTCCGCAGGGCGCTCAAAGTCCGCCAACAACCCCCTTCTGGTAAAACTACCAAAATCACGAATCACTGCTCACCTTCACTCTTTCATTCCTCTTTTTTCCCCACCTTTGGAATAAACTCCCTCACTCTATTCATTCCCATTCTTCCATCCAGGCCTTTAAAACAGCTGTTCACCACCACCTCTTATCATCCCTCATCCAAATCCTCGATCTTTTCTACTCCCGATAATCCACCCAAGCCTACCTCCTTCAAATTCCCTGCTTTCCTTCCTGTAAGTCCCTGTCATGCCCATCTTGTATTCCCCATGTTCCTTGTCCCATCCCTCCCCCTTCCACAGATCTCCTAATGTCTCTGTTCCCCACTGTTTTGTCCTTCCCTCTCTCGCCCCCCCCCCTTGTCTCATGCCCCCCTTGCTGTGTGTTTTGTGTTAGTCTCATACGAGCCTCGACAAGGTATACAAAAAAAAAAATCCTTCACATGTGCTGAAAACATGCGTGTGTATGTGATCCTTCACTTTTCTATTTTCATTAAATGTCTCATTAACCACGACGTCGACCATAACATGTTGTTAACCAATGTTAATTGTATCACTTGGACTAGTTCAAATAAATATATAAACACACGAATGTTATGGATACACAAGTGACGTGTTTTATTTTTTCGCAACTTTTCGGGAAAGTTGTTATGTCATAAATAATCCCTCGATATTTCCATGATTTATGGTATTTTCCGAGTACATGATCTGGTTCATAACGATTTATGATCGACGAACTTTATTTTGCCAAAAAATTTTCCTTCCGGCATCTGCAGGGAATGTATACATTTTGAAACCCTTCTCTCGTGTCAGTTAAAAAAAAGTATGATGAGTCATTATCGATGGATACAAAATGGTGCCCATGATCCATGTGACCAGAAATTTCTGGGACATGCTATGTCACTATACTTGTCGTACATATAGATCAGACTCCAGTGTCACCCCTACCCAACATGATGAGATTAATCAACAATATTATACCCTGTCATAGGAGTGTAAAACAAAAATGTTGATTACTTGCTTGTGCCATCCCATGAAGTATTTTATTGTCTGCTCTAAGAGCATCCTTATTCTGGACATTTCCATCCGTCTGTCTGTCCGCGAAACTTTGGTCAAGCCGAGGGGCTAAACCACTCAACGGATTCCAATGAAATTTGGTAGGTAGGACCAATATTTCTGGGAATAGTGTGCTTTCGAATATGGGACCCCGGGCCCTAGCAACGGCATAGCAACGGCCCTTTAAAGTGGTCAAAAAATCGAAAAAAAATCGAAGCTTAGAGTTCTGTGCGCAATCTATCTAGCTCCCTTCATGTCAACTTGCAGCCCTAACAAAAAATATTTGTAGGAAGAGATAGGTTTTGGGCGAGTACATGTCGAATATTTCAGAAACGGTTAATTGCGAATATCTCTAAGAGAGAGTCTGATTTTGATGAAACTTGGGTGAAATGTGTACAATGTGGCTAGCATGTACACAAAAATGAATGGTTGCTATGCACAACTCCGTTGCTTAGCAACAGCTAAAATACTTTATCGTACATCGTACACTTATTGTGGACTGTACAAAAAAAAATCAATACCTCCGAAACTGGACCTCCGAGGGACCTGTTTTTTTGTGCCCAAGGAGAATGTCTTACAGCATCATATAAAAAAATAAAATCTTTAGCGAATAGATAAATGGAATGACCAGGGCTGCCATTTGTTAGAGTCTCTTTGGAAACATGCCTGAAATTTTACAAGGCAGGTTTCTGGGCGAAAAACTAAGAGGGCTGTGATAATCATGTTTATTGTGCTAAATTGATTGATAGCATGTACATGAATATCGGCTCGTCGCGTCGGCCAGCTTTCCATCTAGAGCGAGCAGCCATGTTGCCTACCGGCTTGTTTACGTATTTATTTGTTTATTTATTTTAATGTTTGCCTGAACGATCTGGGTTCTTTAAATCCTCCTCCTGCCCTCGTCTGTGGTAACAGGTGTCTCTGTCTCTGTCTCTCTCTGTCTCCTTTTGTCTCTCACTCCTTTATCACCAAAATATGGGCTTGGAAGGTCAACTGCTGGGTTTTCGCAAGGAAGCCATCAATTATTCAATGGTTATACCCTCAAGATACACACACTCTTATAATTGCCATGTTTTCTGTTTTTACTTCGTTGGAGCTGGGGTCAGAGTACAGCACATGTTACTGATGGAGAGTGTGCACCGCACCGGAGCTCGTCTGCTGGCCTTGGGTGGCCACTTAAGTCCAGTATTGGGGTTGGAACCAGAGGTAGAACTAGGTTTGGAAGCTGTACGTAGGCCCAAGACCTGTTACATGTCAATTTTGGAGTTTTGGTGACATCCACGCTTGCTCCATTTAATGGAAAAGATTTATATAGAAAAATAACCATAACTGCTCATCAGGATCCGAGTTTAAGGACTTGACACAATACATACTTGTCCTTTTTGTGAATGCTTTCATCCCCCATATTCTGTCTATAATTCCTTCAAATATTCCTTTCCAAATGAAAAAAACCCAATATTTATTATAATAACATGGTGTCCATTAGTTAAAATTCCAACACGTCCATTGCCTAAAGGAAGGAAAAACTATAGAATTACACAACGCTGTGATTAGTTGCTGTCTGTGATTCAACTGTTGTTGAGTTGTTATGATTGCCCATTGTAGTACAAGATATAATGTTTAAGCAAGTGTGTGTGTGTGTGTGTGTGTGTGCACGCACGCACACGCGCAGACACTCTCAATCATATGTGTGTATAAAAACCAACACAAATGAAAGACATTGTGTGGGTGTCAGTGTGTGTGTCTCCTCCATAACTCCAAAACCATAAAACTTAGCACCCTCAAACTTTGCATGCATTCTAAGAAAACTCCAAGGGAGTGCAGGAGTGAAAATTGGGTTTTTGAGTGAATTAAAACACCCCTTTTGAAGATAATTAACGGTCTTATTTAATTATTTCCTTCCTCAGGCAATCCTCAGCCACCTCACTCTCTGGGTCTTAAGGCATTTCCTTGGTAACCTCGCTGGGGGTCTGAAGCCGCCATGTTTTTTGGCCTGCTCAACCATGCCTTGACTTTGCATAGGCCGCAACGATTTGTTCACGATGAAGTTTTTTTTTTTCACTTTCCTCACTCATATCGAATGCCTGTTCATCATAGCTACGAATCGCTGTATACATCACTTTTGTAAGTACGGAATCAAAGCAAATCTTGTAAAAAACGGACATTAAAAAAAAGCGAAATCATTTGCGTGGACCTCAAACCGATGTAACATGTGACATGTGCACTGACGAGCAGACAAAATGGCGGATTTTCTGCAATGTTTATTTCACGGGCGATTGAACTTTGCAATGTCTCCTGGGTTGTTCTGCATTAAGTTGCAACTCTTTTATGGATAAAGTCATTTTATTTCATGAACTGCTGCGTGCACAGTGAAGACGGGCTTTATAGTTAAAGTGTTCCTTTATGGTATGCAGTGACAGCCTGGCTAACCGTTCCTAATCAACCATTTAATTGGAGTGCTTGCATGAGTGTTTAAGCCACTTGCCGAGTACTAATTGTCGATAGCGGTACCGCGCGACGTCATTCTGAGCAAATCATTCAATCTCTGCGGACGCTTTTGCCACACCATGTCATTCAGAGCCAGTGGTTCGTGCTCCGTCACCCTGAGCGAGTTGTTCATGCTCCGTCACCGAGCGAGTGGTTCGTGCACCATCACCGAGCGAGTGGTTCGTGCACCATCACTGAGCGAGTGGTTCGTGCACCATCACTGAGCGAGTGGTTCGTGCTCCGTCACTGAGCGAGTGGTTCGTGCTCCGTCACCAAGCGAGTGGTTCGTGCTCCGTCACCAAGCGAGTGGTTCATGCACCGTCACTGAGCTAGTGGTTCGTGCTCCATCACCGAGCGAGTGGTTCGTGCTCCGTCACCGAGCGAGTGGTTCATGCACCGTCACTGAGCGAGTGGTTCATGCACCATCACTGAGCGAGTGGTTTGTACTCCGTCACTGAGTGAGTGGTTCGTGCTCCATCACTGAGTGAGTGGTTCATGCTCCGTCACTGAGTGAGTGGTTCGTGCTCCATCACTGAGTGAGTGGTTCATGCTCCGTCACTGAGTGAGTGCTTCGTGCTCTGTCACCAAGCGAGTGGTTCATGCACCGTCACTGAGCGAGTGGTTCGTGCTCCGTCACCGAGTGAGTGGTTCATGCACCGTCACTGAGCGAGTGGTTCATGCACCATCACCGAGCGAGTGGTTTGTGCTCCGTCACTGAGTGAGTGGTTTGTGCTCCGTCACTGAGTGAGTGGTTCGTGCTCCGTCACTGAGTGAGTGCTTCGTGATCCGTCACTGAGTGAGTGGTTCGTGATCTGTCACTGAGTGAGTGGTTCGTGATCCGTCACTGAGTGAGTGGTTCGTGCTCCATCACTCAGTGAGTGGTTCGTGCTCCGTCACTGAGCGAGTGGTTTTTGCTCCGTCATCCTGAGCGAGTGGTTCGTGCTCAGTCATCCTGAGCGAGTGGTTCGTGCTCCGTCACCCTGAGCGAGTTGTTCGTGTAATGGCACCCAATTTCTGAGGTGTTTGCATATTAACGTGTTTTCTAAATTAGAGAACAAATTGTTTTCCACCCGTCACACACGTCTGTTTATAAAGATCAATGTTTGTGAACATATCCCTGAAACACCTACATAAATGCAACGTTGTTTTTCAGTGAAAGCTACTCAAGGGTTTTGGGTTGTATGTTGTGCGTACTGCAATCGGTTATCACACCAACTCCAACCTACTAATTCCCGAAAAATTGCTGATCTCGGCCAAGCACATATATACATATTACACACATATATATATATATATATATATATATATATATATATATATATATATATATATATATATATATATATATATATATCAATCACATGTGTGTACCCTATGCTTATCAACCAGCTACACCCTCAGCTTGCTTCCTTCATAATCACAATTTTCCCGCCAAAACACCATTTTGTGCACGTCCGCCACTTCCCACGCGCATTTCCTCTCCTCTAAAGGAAAATTATTTCTCTTCAATTTCCAAGCGTTCTTTTCTCCCAACACCAATTACCATGATCAACAATTTCATGGTCCCTGTGAAATGTCGATCAGCGTTCGAATCCTGCACTCCCTTGGAGGCGTGGGTTTGAATCCCACTCCTGACACTAAATGTCTTGGCCCTGGGGTTAGGTTAATTCCCCCGACTCAATTGTGGTGGACGGGCGGTTAACACCGGCCAGGCCGGATCGCTGAGCGGTTTTTATTCGAGTCAAGCATGTCATCCTCAGAAATTATGGCGTGCGCAGGAAGGAAACTGCCGTGGTGGATGGAGCAGACAGAAGCACAGCACAAGAGGTTTATACTCCAACCCATGACAAATAGACAACACACGTAATTTAAAATAAACAAGGGGATTTAATTAAAATAGATCAAATATTTACAACGGTGATGATTCAAAATGTAACAATAAAACGGGAGGTCAATTAAAGCCAAAAGTCGAGGCGCCTCGACACATTGACTTTTATTCAGACAACGGGAAAATGAAAGAAAAGAAAATTCTCCCTTTATTCTGGCACTGAGCTTTGTCCAGAGATGGTCTTGATTGAATATTGGGGTCGAGGCACTTCAGCCTCTGCGGGAAGATGCGCCCAAAATGGCGCCGAGCCACTCGCTGAATGTGAAACATACATGAGAAAATTTGTGAGGCGGTACTCAAGACCAGGTTTCACCAACCGCTATGCAGCTTCTTCTCATTATGAATATGGCGAATGTTCCTCTCTCACACAAGGTCTGCTCACAATGATCGCCCACCTTCCTCCTTGAATATATGAAGAGACTATGCCTGAGGCCCGGTGTTAAAGCCACAAGGCACTCTCTTTGTCCCTCCGCAGAAGCGTACACACTTCACAGCACAGCCGAACAGTCAATGACTCATGTCTTGCCCAGCACACAGGCACATTTACAGCATGACACAAGAATTGTGTAGCCATTTTATCATGCCGAGAGGAGAGCAAAAACGAGATCCTCCTACTCAGCCACGTTCCTCTCACAACGGTCCTCCCCGATCTTCTGCTCCGAAGCACATTTTCCTTCTTCTGGCACTCTGACATCACGCCCATTAATCATCCACCTCTAGGGCTTGGCCTCGCCAGCCGTCACTCCAGGAGGCAGGGGTTTCTTGCCGGCTTGGACGTGCAGCTCGGTTGTAGTTGTTTTAAGGATGTGAAGACCCACAAGACAAAAAGACCCCAAGGACCCCCTTTATCGCCAGTCTTGAAATTCAAAAAGATAGGGAAAAGGCCTCAGGGGGCAATTACATACTGTGGGAAATTGGTCTTAATCCTGATTTAATTAACACAGCACCACCCCCCATGTGGTGACAAGTAACACTTCAGCTTACAGTTTCACAACCTAATTTACATCGAGATGTCTCCTTCACTTCCACAGACAATGCTAACTTTCCTATGAAATTCCTCCATCCACCTCCACAACCGTAACTATATATATATATATATATATATATATATATATATATATATATATATATATATATATATATATATATATATATATATATATATATATATATATATATATATATATATATATGTGTGTCTGTGTCATTCATAAAGCATCACATATTCTCTCCACTAACTCCTCTACCCCACACCCCCTGTTTCTCCCTCTCTCTCTCTCTCCCTCTCTCTCTCTCTCTCTCTTCCCTGTCCCAATACAATGTTTCTGGACATACCCGGACGGTGTTTGTCTCCGGATGTGTCTGAGCAGTGTTTGTCTCTGGTCAGCTTGTCTCCGAACGTATCCGGGTGGTATTTATATTGGACGTATCCGGGCGGTATTTATATCCAGACGGGAGTTTGTCTCTGGACGCGTTCGGTCAGTGCTTGACTCTGGACGCATCCGGGCAGTGTTTGTCTCCGGACGCATCTGGGCAGTGTTTGTCTCTGGACGTGTCCAGGCAGTGTTTGTCTCTGGACGTGTCCGGGCAGTGTTTATGGCTGATGAGAGTTTAGCTCCAGATGGGAGTTTGTCTCTGGACAGCTTAGCTCTGGATGTGTCTGGGTGGTGCTTGTCCCCGAAAGTGTCTGGGCAGTATTTTTGTCTGGATGAGAGTTTGTTTCTGAATGCGTCCGGGCGGTGTTTATGTCCAGACGCATCCGGGCAGTGTTCGTCTCTGTATGCTTCTGGGTAGTGGTTGTCTCTGGACACGACTGGGTGGTGTTTATGTCTGGATGGGAGTTTATCTCTGGATGGGGGTTTGTCTCTGGACAGCTTGACTCTGGATGCGTCCGGGTGGTGTTTGTTTACAAACACGTCCTGGTGGTGTTTGTCTCCAGACGTGTACGGGCAGTGTTTGTCTCCGGATGCGTCCGGGCAGTGTTTGTCTCCGGATGCGTCTGGTTGGTGTTTGTCTCCAGACGTATCCGGGCGATTTATTTAATCGAGTGTTTATCTCCAGACGGGAGTTTGTCTCTGGAGAGCCTAGCACCGGATGCCTCCGGGTGGTGTTTGTCTCTGAAAGTGTCTGGGCAGTATTTATGTCTGGGTGGGAGTTTGTCTCTGGATGCGTCCGGGCAGTGTTAGTCTCCAGACGCATCTGGGCGGTGTTTATGTCCAGACAGGAGTTTGTCTCTGGACAGCTTGGTTCCGGATGCGTCCGGGTTATGTTTGTTTCCAGAAACATCCGGGCAGTGTTTTTTTTCCAGGCGCGTCCAGATGGTGTTTGTCTCTCGACACGTCCGGCTGGTGTTTCTCTCCAGACAGCTTGGCTCCAGACGTGTTCAGACAGTATTTACGTCCAGATGGAAGTTTGTTTCTGGATGGGAGTTTGTGTCCATACGCGTCCGGATGGGAGACTGTCTTCGGATGTGTCCGAGCAGTGTTTCTGTCTGGACTGCTTTGCTCCATATGCGTCCGGCGGGTTTTGTCTCCGGACGCGTCCGGCGGGTTTTGTCTCCGGACGTGTCTGGGCGGTGTTTGTCTCCAGGCCGTGTTTGTCGTATGTCCGGTAGAATATGGATTTCAGACATTATATTGTTTCCATCTTCACTGTTATTCGATGCAGAATCATTTTGATGAAACAGTACGAATCGTAATTAATGCTCCACCGCATGTCTGCGTTCCCTTCCTCCACCCCTCCTCGCTCCCTGTCCCTCCTCTCTCTCCTTTCCCCTCCACGTCTCCACTCTCCCCCATCTGTCTCTCTCATCCCTCTCTCCCTCTTTCCCCTTCGTCCCCCCCCCACCCCTCCACCTTTACCATTCCCATCAGTGAAGTGACGGGTGGTATTTGCTATTATATACACACACTAGCGTGATCGGCTTGCTACGCCCACCTCTCCACACGTCGTTGCAGAAATTGATGTCACCTCGGGGACTTTTGGGTCTTCAGGGTCTTTTTGATCTTTTCGTTTTTTTGGTTCCTCGGGAGATTTTGGATCTTGGGGAATTAACGTTTAAATAGGACGTGATTAATAGGCATGCAGGCTTCATAGCTTCACCAACTCACTGCCTAACCACCTCACCGTGCTTTTTGTGTGTGTGTATGTATATATATGTATGTATATATATATATATATATATATATGTATATATATATATATATATATATATATATGTATATATATATATATATATGTATATATATATATATGTATATATATATATGTATATATATATATATATATATATATATATATATATATATATATATATATATATATATATATATATATATATATATATATATATATATATATATATATACACACACACACACACAGTAGATAGTTATGTTTTGGGCGGGAAGGGGGGTGTAAGATATCAACTTAGAACAAATAGGAATGTATAGCATGGCATGGTCTGTGTACGAGTCGGTAGCCAATTTTGATGAAGTAAGTTAGACACGTAAGTTAGAGTAAGAAGACACGCAACGTATTGTTTGAATGTGCACCATACAGGGGGTGGTGCATGGTAATAATTTATTCTGGATTATGGTTAAGGAAATTGTGCCATATAATCCAAATGTAAACCTCTATCGGGGGTGCTGTGAGACTTTGTAAGAGAGAGTGGAGGAGCTCTAGACATGTCCCAAGGTGTGGAGCTTGGATTGCCAAGGGGGGGGTGGGGGTGAAGTGTTGCCCGGGGAATAGAGAGAGGACCTAATTTTTTATCATTAATTAAAATTGAATTTAAGCTGAAATGTCTTGCATCAATGAGTATGCAAACATTTTGCAATGACACTCCAAATTGAGCTCAGGTGCATCCAATTTCCTTTGATCATCCTTAAGATGTCTCTACAACTTGATGGGAGTCCACCTGTGGCCAATTCAATTGATTGGACACAATTTAGAGAGAAACCCATCTTTCTATAGTATATAACGTCTCACAGTTGACAATGCACATCACAGCAGAAATTCCACCATGAAGTCCAAGTAACTGTTTGTAGAACTCTGAGATAGAATTGTGAGGAGGCGTAGATCTGGGGAAGGGTATAAAACAATTTCTCGAGTGTTGAAAATTCCCAACAGCACATTGAGCACCATCATTTGGAAATGGAAAGATTGTGGAACTACCCAGACTCTTCCGAGAGCTGGCCATCTGACTAAAATGAGCAACCGGGCAAGAAGGACCTTTGTCAGAGAGTTGACCAAGAACATAATGACCACTCTGACATAACTACAGAGTTCCTTGGCTGAGATGGGAGAACCTGCCAGAAGGAAAAGTCTCTGCAGCACCTCACAAATCTAGGCTTTATCGGAGAGTGGACAGATGGTACCTTAAAGACCCAAAAACCCCAAAATACCCCATGACACCAAAGACCCCAAAATTCCCCCTAAAATCCCCTGACGACCCAGAAGACTCAAAAGACCACAAAGACCCCTGAAAACCCAAAAGACCAAAAATATCCCGAAGACCCACAAGACACAAAAGACCCCGACGACCCAAAAGAACCTAAAGACCCCGAGGAACCAAAACACCAAAAAGACCCCAAGTACCAAAAAGACCCCGAAGACCTAAAATACCCAAAGGACCCAGAGGACCCAAAAGACTTTGAGGACCCCAAACACCCAAAATAATGAGGACACAAAAGACCCCAAAGACCCAGGGGAACCAAAAGTCCCCGAGGATCTAAAAGAGCATGAGGACCCAAAATACCAAGAGAACCCAAAAGACCCAACTAACCCAAAAGACCCAACAGGACTATCTGGGACTCATGGAAATTCTGCATAATATAAAATGTGACTTCAGGTCCCTAACCCCCCCACCCCCCCCAAAAAAACACATATACACACAATTCCGAGTCTTCAACTCCCTCCCAGCTCAATATCTTCAAATACCCCCCCCCCTGCCAAAGGCTTCAAACCCTTCGATCCCAACCCTGTCTCCTCTCTGTCCTCCCTCCCCCAAGCCAATTCTGTCATCCCCTCCCCCTTTCTTCTTCAATCCTCACCTGCCGCCCAAACCCCAAGTACTGAACGCCCTCCCAACCTGAAGTCCTCAATCACCCTTCCCCCTTCCCAACGTCTCAATATCCCTGTTCCAACTTCATGCACCCTTACCCCCAACTCTCTGTCCTCCCCTCCCCATTACTTCCCGTTCTTCTGACAATGTTACACAAAGATACATAGGGAACTTTAGCGCATGAGAAGGCCTGTGTTGTTCCTGTATCTGTTTGTTAAGAACAATGTTAAATGTAAATAAAGACAGAACGTTGAATTCCCAATCACTTCCCCCTTTCTTCCCTTATCGTCTATCTATAATTCCAGCAATCTGTGTGTGTGTGTGTGTGTGTCTCTGTGTGTGTCTCTGTGTGTGTCTCTGTGTGTGTCTCTGTGTGTGTCTCTGTGTGTGTCTCTGTGTGTGTCTCTGTGTGTGTCTCTGTGTGTGTCCCTGTGTGTGTGTGTGTGTGTGTGTGTGTGTGTGTGTGTCTGTGACCACTGTTTCTCGACAACCACTGGTCCGATCTAATTGAAACTTGCCAGGTATATTGCTGGTGACCTGAGGATGTGCCTTTTCAAGGTTTGATATCAATCGGACAAGTGCTTCCCAAGTTATGGCCATTTATTTACCAAACCAATGACAAGACACGTTGTTGCGTGGGTGTGGCCGATGGGGAAGGGAAGCACAGCCGCGCTCCCTATTACGGGTTACAACGGATGGGCTTCTGGAGAGTGATGACTTCGTGTATTCTAATAATTTCTCGATTTCTTATGCGCATTTATAGATAAACACAATGGCCCAAGTTATGATCGTTTCCATATTAGACGGTGTATAAATTTAGGTAACATCAGAGTGCTGGTATGCTTCGAACCAGGAAGTAAATTTTTTTCTCTCTTCTCTTTTTGTTTTTCCTTGCCACGACATTGCGAAAAGGTAAAATACGTTGGCGCTAATTGAATAATTGGGTATTAAAACTAAATTGCGAATCATCGTAACTGCGAATAATATCAAACTTCCGGGGCACGCACGCCCGGGCATGTGAGAGCGAAGAAACGGCCTGTGTGGTTTCTTTATTATTATTATTATTATTATTATTATTATTATTATTATTATTATTTTTACGGGCACGTACTAATCTATCTATAATTCCAGCAGTGTGTGTGTGTGTGTGTGTCTGTGTCTGTCTCTGTGTCTGTCTCTGTCTCTGTCTCTGTCTCTGTCTGTGTCTGTGTCTGTGTCTGTGTCTGTGACCGCTGTTTCTCGACAACCACTGGTCCGATCTCATTGAAACTTGCCAGATATATTGCTGGGGACCTGAGGATGTGCCTTTTCAAGGTTTGATATTAATCGGACAAGTGCTTCCCAAGTTATGACCATTTATTTACCAAACCAATGACAAGACACGTTGCTGCGTGGGCGTGGCCGATGGGGAAGGTAAGGGAAGCCGCGTTCGCCATTACAGGTTACAACGTACGGACTTCAGGAGAGTGATGACTTCGTGTATTCAAAAAATTTCTCGATTTCTTATGCACATTTATAGATAAACACAATGCACCAAGTTATGATCGTTTTCATATTAGACGGTGCATAAATTTTGGTAACATCAGAGTGCTGGTATGCTCTGAACCAGGAAGTAAATTTTTTTTCTCTCTCTTCTCTTCTCTTTTTGTTTTTCCTTGCCACGATATTGCGAAAAGGTAAAATTGAATTTTTATTGAATTGGGTATTAAATTAAAACACTAATTGAATAATTGGGTATTAAAACTAAATTGCGAATAATCGTAACTGCGAATACTATGCCAACTTCCGGGCCACGCACGTACAGGCACACGAGAGCGAAGAAACGGCCTGTGTGTTTGTTGTTTGTTGCTCGCGGTTTGAATATTTATTTATTATTATTATTATTATTTTTTTTTTTTTACAGGCACGTACTAGTTACTATAATTCATGGACTGGTGCTTGTGTGTTTGTGTGTTTGTCATGCTACTCCTTATACAGTTGTGGCCGATTACATCCAGACTTGCTACATCGAATCAGCATGGCCCCAATAAATGTAGAGGGGTGTTTTTATCTCTTCTGTTGGTCTTGGAGGGAGACGTAAATTCTCTATGTAAATATGTATCCTGTCGTGTCACCTCCCAGGTGGGGGAGGGTATTACAACGATGACAAGTCCCCACCATTTACAGTACAGTATTTCTGTCCCCACGTTTTCCAGTGCAGTGAGGTGTTTTGAATTTTCAGCAGTAGGTATGTTTTTGCATCATACACATAACTTCATGGGTTTTATTTTTATTTTGCCTCTACAGAGCTGTCAGTTGCCTATACACCGCCCAAATAAAGGTATTTGTCAGAAGAACATGTATGCTTGGAACAAGATCGCCTGTAGGACGGGTGTTCTGCTCATACATGCCAATGATTACATTGATTGCTTAATTGTGTTTGTAAATAAATGTGCTTGTTGAACTGTTTTCCGTTTCCTACCTGCTCATGTTGGCCTTTCCTATATTGGGCTTTCCCACCTTTCCATAAGTTTAACTCTTCTCCAAGACATTGCAGTAATGCATTGACACAATATCTGAGGCATTGAGATTTGCTGGAGTATATAAATGCAGTACAAGTGTCTGTTTGCTTTATTTTGCTGTCTACGAGAAGAGTTAATATCTATGTTGTACAAACTGCTGGTGCAAGCACATGATTGCGAGAAAAAAAACCCCCAGAACCCGATGCGAATGTCACTAAACACCTTTATGATCTAGATTCTAGACAGAGGCGTTGGCTTGACGGGTTTTTGAAAGGTTGATCAAAACAACATCCCATTTTGGCTCAATTATTGAGCAAGGGTAGCTTCTGTTGGAAACGGGTGTACCTGTGTACAGAAACAAAAAGTGTTCTTGTTGGAACGTGTGGAGTTGATGGCCAGGTCCAACCCAACATAGAGCAGAACGTAGAGCAACCCCAGTAGATGTGGAGCGTTGCCACGAGAAGGCCGTCTGGGAAGCCATGTGAGACGAAGCCAAACCACCCAGATTCTCCCTCCTCATGCCCCCCTGTCGGTGGCCATACAGCAGATTCAGTGTCTGGAAAAACACACTCAGGGATTCCTTCCCTCCCACCAGTGACCGGCGGTGGAAAAACAGGGACTAGATGGATCTTGGCAATGCGAGGATAGCAAGAAGCAGTTTATTCAGTGCTTCTAATCATTTCCAACTGTCAGACATGTAGCGTCGAGAGACTAGGAGGAGGACAAGCGAACCTTCCTTGTCCTTTTGGAGCTTTTCGCCAAGTTTCCTTGCAACTTGTATGCTCGAGGGTCATCGCGTGTCATTCCAACATTTGCCTCACTAATCAACATTCCTTCTCGGTCAACCCAAAGGAAACGAGAAGTGTTTAAAACTTCACCATACTTGTCTTTTTCAAGGATTTAAAATTAAATCGCAACGTTATGATATTCAACAAGATCAGCTGCAGGGCCATGTACATTGTACATATTAGGTACAACTAGGATTGAGAATGTGGGCTTTGATTGTGAAGAGGGGGACAAAGGACAGGAATAAGGGAGGGGAGTGTGGAAGAAGTCGGAGAAGAGGAAAAGTTGTTTGGGATTGGATTGGGAAGGAGGTAAAATGTAAGGAAGGGAATTTAAGAGGGACAGGGGAAGTCAATAGCTCTGCCATTTTGTGTACACAATGTAAGTGGTCGTCAGTGGAGGAGACCATTGGGACATGGGGCTGGTTGAACCATCGCAACTATCCAATCAATTTTGCTTGATGACTTCTTCAGTTAAAATGGTGGCAAGGCCCAATTCCTGGTCTATCATTTCCACGACGCTTTCAATGCCTTCCAACAAAGTACTGATGGCATGATTACAATTCGTAAAAAAATGTAATTCCAACTAGACCTGTTCTCCCATAAATTTGATGTAAAAAGTCAATCAATTAATTAAACCAATTTCTCCTTTATGAATAATATAAACTATCTGAGCATCTTGGGCCCCCACCTTACGCATATACTTTCTTCCAGTGAATTATACATCTGCTATTATTGGTTGCTGATATTGATCAGTCTTTCTCATATAGTGGGGCAACTTAGCTAAATATAGCATAACAATTGTGCATTTTGTGAGGAAAGCACCAAATTTGGGAAACTGGTAGCCTATCATATTATGAAGAGATTTGGATATTGGGCCATCTCAAATTCAGCCGCTGATGGCTGTGGCAGCCATTTTCCACTGCCATCAAAAATTTTGAGATGGCCCAATATCCAAATCTGTTCATAATATGATAGGCTACTAGTGTACCATATTTGGTGCTTTCCTCGCAAAATGCACAATTGTTATGCTAAGTTGCTCCACTACAACGTCCCATTCACATTGCACAACTTTTTTTTCATTGTATACAGTCAAGACTCATGAAAGACCCAGAACACTAAATGGATCAGAAACAAAAGGAATGAGAACGATTATTCGATAGAGTGCACATCTCTGCCAGGCTGGTTAGTTTACGTTTTGTATCCCACTGATAGACCGCATCTTGACTCGGACCTGAATGAAAATTTAATCGCCTTGTTCTTGTCACCGAATGAATTCATGCACTAAGCTTTTTTCCGAATCTGTCAATATCTTTTTGAGATATCGTGATATACATCATTTTAGCCCTATCATCTCAATGGTGAAAAATAACTTTAAAATCCTCTGATTCAGATCCGGATTCGGATCTTAACAAAAATCTAATAATTTAATCCATGTCACATACCCAAGATCTACACCAAATTTCGTCCAAATCCGTCACTCCACGTGCAGGTCGATATTGGTTTGGGGTCACTCCACATGCAGGTCGATTTTGGTTTGAGTCACTTCACATGCAGGTTGATTTTGGTTTGGAGTCACTCCACATGCAGGTCGATTTTGGTTTGGGGTCACTCCACATGCAGGTCGAATTTGGTTTGGAGTCACTCTACATGCAGGTCGATTTTGGTTTGGAGTCACTCCACATTCAGGTCGATTTTGGTTTGGAGTCACTCAACGTGCAGGTCGATTTTGGTTTGGAGTCACGCCACGTGCAGGTCGATTTTGGTTTGGTGTCACTCCACATGCAGGTCGAATTTGGTTTGGAGTCACTCCACATTCAGGTCGATTTTGGTTTGGAGTCGCTCCACACGCACGTCGATTTTGGTTTGGAGTCACTCCACATGCAGGTCGATTTTTGGTTTGGAGTCATTTCACATGCAGGTCGATTTTGGTTTGGAGTCACTCAACGTGCAGGTCGATTTTGGTTTGGAGTCACGCCACGTGCAGGTCGATTTTGGTTTGGAGTCACGCCACGTGCAGGTCGATTTTGGTTTGGTGTCACTCCACATGCAGGTCGAATTTGGTTTGGAGTCACTCTACATGCAGGTCGATTTTGGTTTGGAGTCACTCCACATTCAGGTCGATTTTGGTTTGGAGTCGCTCCACACGCACGTCGATTTTGGTTTGGAGTCACTCCACATGCAGGTCGATTTTTGGTTTGGAGTCATTTCACATGCAGGTCGATTTTGGTTTGGAGTCACTCCACATGCAGGTCGATTTTGGTTTGGGGTCTCTCCACATGCAGGTCGATTTTGGTTTGGAGTCACTCCACATGCAGGTCGATTTTGGTTTGGGGTCACTCCACATGCAGGTCGATTTTGGTTTGGAGTCACTCCACATTCAGGTCGATTTTGGTTTGGAGTCACTCCACATGCAGGTCGATTTTGGTTTGGAGTCACTCCACATGCAGGTCGATTTTGGTTTGGAGTCACTCCACATTCAGGTCGATTTTGGTTTGGAGTCACTTCACATGCAGGTCGATTTTGGTTTGGAGTCGCTCCACATGCAGGTCGATTTTGGTTTGGAGTCGCTCCACACGCAGGTCGATTTTGGTTTGGAGTCTTCACATGCAGGTCGATTTTGGTTTGGAGTCACTCCACATTCAGGTCGATTTTGGTTTGGAGTCGCTCCACACGCACGTCGATTTTGGTTTGGAGTCACTCCACATGCAGGTCGATTTTTGGTTTGGAGTCATTTCACATGCAGGTCGATTTTGGTTTGGAGTCACTCCACATGCAGGTCGATTTTGGTTTGGGGTCTCTCCACATGCAGGTCGATTTTGGTTTGGAGTCACTCCACATGCAGGTCGATTTTGGTTTGGGCTCACTCCACATGCAGGTCGATTTTGGTTTGGAGTCACTCCACATGCAGGTCGATTTTGGTTTGGAGTCACTCCACATTCAGGTCGATTTTGGTTTGGAGTCACTCCACATTCAGGTCGATTTTGGTTTGGAGTCACTTCACAAGCAGGTCGATTTTGGTTTGGAGTCGCTCCACACGCAGGTCGATTTTGGTTTGGAGTCGCTCCACACGCAGGTCGATTTTGGTTTGGAGTCGCGCCACGTACAGGTCGATTTTGGTTTGGAAACACTTCACATGAAGTCGATTTTGGTTTGGAGTCACTCCACACGCAGGTCGATTTTGGTTTGGAGTCACTCAACATGCAGGTCGATTTTGGTTTGGAGTCACTCCACATTCAGGTCGATTTTGGTTTGGAGTCACTCAACGTGCAGGTCGATTTTGGTTTGGAGTCACGCCACGTGCAGGTCGATTTTGGTTTGGAGTCACGCCACGTGCAGGTCGATTTTGGTTTGGAGTCACTCCACACGCAGGTCGATTTTGGTTTGGAGTCACTCAACATGCAGGTCGATTTTGGTTTGGAGTCACTCCACGTACAGGTCGATTTTGGTTTGGAAACACTTCACATGAAGTCGATTTTGGTTTGGAGTCACTCCACACGCAGGTCGATTTTGGTTTGGAGTCACTCAACATGCAGGTCGATTTTGGTTTGGAGTCACTCCACGTACAGGTCGATTTTGGTTTGGAAACACTTCACACTCAGGTTAAATCCACAGCTCTCCTTTCACCTGAATCAAAGTTAACTTTTCCAAACCGGATCCATTGTGTTTTTCTATTACATTTTCACCTCTGTGTGTTGTTTGGATTTTAATCGAAAAATTTCTGTTATAAATTATGATTGTTGTTGATATTTTATTGAATTCATATTTTCGTGCAGCCTTGGGCCTTCCTTTACTCGGAAACGGTGTTATTCTGCCTTTTACCTGTACTTCCTGTACATGTACATCGATCCTTTTCTCATTGTCTTCGTTGCAGAAAATGCTTCTTCCTTCAAAAGCTTTTGAAAACGCATTTAAACTGAGTCTTCAGTAAATATAAACGCTTCTTTCTTTAAAAACATTAACAATCATTTTAAAATGCATTTCAACCCTTGTATCTCCTTCAGCAATGCCACACGTGTTCTCCTTCTGCACCACAAATGATTTCTCTTCTTCCTTTTCTTCTTCTTTTTCACAAAGATTATTTTCTAAAACTCTGTCAGATAAGCACCTGGTCCACCAACCATCCTCCCTCACATACAGCACCACGTTTCGCCATGACTTCAACAAAATGTTATCCCCCATCCCATAATATTTATATGCATTTGCCAAAGTTGAGAATTTGGAATCGGCATCCTTAGCTTCCACCAACCCCCTCAAAATTTGAAGTCTCCCCTTTCTGCACCTCTCTTCACCCACGCTCTCAATGCCTCAATTCTGTGTTTGCTTCCAAATCTTGTGTCCCAAACCCCTCTCTCAGTACCCACTCTTCCCCATCATATGTAACTGCTCCCGGACTCTGTGTCTTTTGTTCCTGAGAACTCGACTCTGCCTCTGCAACTGGACTGGATGGCATCGGCTCACATGTCGTAACAACCTGCTCTGCTGATCTTGCAATCCTCTCTCTGCCCTTTTCACCCAAACATTCACCCGAGCTCATATTCCATCTGCTTGGACATCAGCCAACATCACTACATTACATAATAAAGGTGCAAAAACTGATCCCCTTAACTACAAACCTATCAGCTTACTTCCAATCATCAGCAAGGTCATGGAATCAATCATTGCAGTTGATATGAAATCCTTCCTTTTATCCAACAGCCTCATCTCAGATCACCAATTTGGATTCAGACCAGGTTACTCCACCTTTACTTGGACATGCTGCATCTACTCATCCAACAATGGATGGAGGCTTTTAATGTCACACATGACATCAGGGCCATCTCACCAGATATATCTCATGCTTTTGATACAGTCTGGCATCTCGCCTTGCACTCCAAACTTTCTGCCTTCAGTAACTACACACATGGCTTATTCACTTCCTCTACTCTCGTAGCCAACATGTGGCACGCAACGAAATCCTTTCATCTCCTCTCTCCATCAAGGTTGGAGTGCCCCAAGGCAGTGTTATGGGTCCAGTCCTATTCCTGATCTTCATCAATGATCTCTCTGAATCCCTTTAATCTATTTGCTGATGACTCCACCCTCTGCTGTGACATCACTGATCATTCAGACAGGAGGGCTGCAGCTTCTTCCCTCTATTCAGAACTTGACAAAAATCACAAGCTGATCAAGCACTTGGAAATTGTCTTTCAATCCTGACAAATCTCACATGCACCTGTCTCTCTCCAAAAGGACCATCTGGCAAACACTCCTATCTACTATCTTAACAATCCTCATGAGGAAGTTCACTCCCTCAAACTCCTGGATCTCACTATCAGCCATGATCCTTTTTGAGCAAACCACATTTCAATGTTGGCCTCCTAAGCCAGCCGCCAACTTGACGTCCTTCCTTGGCATTCCTGAACTTATATTCACCTACAAGGCTTTCATCCACAGCATGATGGACTACTGCTCTCCCCTCTGGGCTGGCTCTCCTGCCTCACACCTTACTCAGCTTGATGCCATGGAAACAAAGACCTTCAAGATTATTGGAATAGTCCATGATGAAGCTGAGTCTATGGGCCTATCAATTTCTCATCACAGACAAGTCGGTGGTCTCTCTGTCTTCTCCCACCTCCTTTGTGGTCTTGCACTCTCTGCTCTCTCTGGTGCTTTATCCCCCGCCCCCCTCAGTGGGGGGTCCATCATCTCGGTCACTCGGTCCACCATCAACCCCCTTCTTGTAAAACTACCTGAATCCAGGATCACTGCTCACATCCACACATTTGTTCCTTCTTTTTTTTTTCCCCCCCCACACCTTCCACATTCTCTTCAATCTCATTCTTCCCTTCAGATCTTCAAGACTGCTGCTCAGCAGCATTTTAGATTGTCACCAATAGAAAATCATGATTTTTTTTTCTCTTCAAACCCCTCCAAGCCGTCCTTCCAAATTTCCATATTTTCCTCCTGAGAGTTTCCTTCTGTATCCATGTTGTCCACCCCATGCATCCTCCCCCCCCCCAATTCCTCCCCACTCCCATTGTTTGTGTCGGTCTCCCTCTATCTTGGCCTTCAATTCTATTGGTGCCCCCCTCCCCCCACCAACACTCGTCTCTCCACTGTTCCTTTTGTCCTGTTATGTCCTGATCAGTGTACTCGTTCTTACACAAGCCTCGACTATGTGTACAAAAAGAGGAAGGTGGTAAAATCCAGAGAGACTCCCGACCTATCGTCAATGGGAAAGTGATTGGCCCAAAGACAGCTTCATCGTGGGAGATACCAATAGTCTTGAAGGCCTTGGTTTCCACGGCTTCCAGCAAAATGCCAGCATTTTTACACCAATTTGCTGGCATTGCTTTGATGTCAATGGGAGCTAAAACGAATGCCAGCTGGAACGTATTTTAATGCCAGCATTTTGTTGGCACTTTTGGAGTGAAAATGGCTTTATTGTCCCATTGTTTGGCCATAGCACATTTGAGTAGCCAAAGCTGTGAAACCTCGAGTAGTAGTGCTTCTTTGTAAACAAAGTCGAGGCTCATTGAAGAGCGAGAAGACAGATCAGAACAGCCACAACACAGTGGAAAGCGGGGAAACACAACAACAGCAGGGTAGAGCGGGACACAGCAGAGGGACAGAATGTTGAGGGGAATAATGAAAAGAAAGCAATGGGGGCAGAGAGGCACACAGGAGGGGGTGAACAAGCTAAATAGAAACTCAAACACAGCAAGGAAGGGGCTGAGAGAACACGAAGGGGAAACCAAGAATGAAACAGAAAGGAGGATGGAGGGAAAGGAGGCAAAAAACATTACCTGGGAAGGAAAGATTGGGCTTGGGGAGGGTTAATGAGGGTAGAAATAAAGATCATGAGTATGGATGGGGGATGACCTGAAGTCGTGGTGAACAGCCACCTTGAAGACCTGGAGGGAAAATAGTTCTGCATCACTTCTTCACATAACACAATACTTGATACCCTGCTTTGACATGTGATACCCCACTTTGACGTGAAGGGTTGGTTCCAGAGAGATTCGTATAATAGCAATTTCACACTGAACAAGGCTCATAAAGCATTGTGTTACTGAGGACACATGGACCGGATGTGCTAATTCTGTGGTAGTAGGGACATAAGAATCTATATATTAATACTGAAGGACCAACTTTGTGCTCCTCCTTGCTGTCGCATCACGTTTTTCTCGGTACTGTGACCTGGACTGAAAGAAACTTCGTACTTGTAAGAGTGCATCGCACATAGTGGCACACAAATCAGGGGACTTCTTCACAAGGAGTAGTGTACACCAAAAATATTGTGTACAAGGACGTTTTGTAGACCTCATTAGGTAAGGCCATGGAGTACATTGACTGGGATCCGGCTCTTACAAGAGCCGCCACTGGTTGTCATATTGGGCTCATGGAACAGAATCCGTCTGTGACGGGGGTTTCGGCTAGTGATATATATATATATATATATATATATATATATATATATATATATATATATATATATATATATATATATATATATATATATTATCTGTAATTACCTGAAAATAATAATGTGCACTATTAAACGAATATATATTAGCAATTGGTAATGAAAAAAATATATAAATTTTGTACATTTACCAATCGTCATGCAGATCTTTCAACTGGATTTCCAGAAGACAGGCAGATTATTTATCTTTCGTATAACCCTTCATAGCCTGTGGGGTCTCAGAATGGTACACGAGAAGGGGCTTTAACTTCAAGTGTCATGTCGCATTGCAACCAAGGAGGAGAGTCAGGCGGTCTTTAGCTACCTTGAAGCCAGAGATGTGCCACTCTTCCTTTGAAATGAACATGCAGGATGGCATCCTCTTTCAAAAAAGCCCCGTTTCATCCACATTAAAAACTAGCTGTGGAGGACAAACTTCCACAAAGGTCTTAAACTTCAAAGGAAATTCAGCTGCTGTCTGCTCATCCATGCTTGCAGCTTCGCCAGTTATGCGAATGTTATGCAAATTGCTGTGGCATTTAAATCAATCGAACCGCCCTCGACTGGCCATAAACGTCTCCTTGGTAGATCCCTCACCTTCCTGCTCTTTTACTTGAACATCATATATGCTCAGCGCCTGAGCCATAATTGCTGCTTGGCTTAAAGGCATAGCGCGCTGATTCATATCCTCAATCCAGGAGGATGAAAGTCTCCATATTCTCCATTAAACTGATTCTAGATCTCCCGATCTCATTCAATTTGTATCACCAACGCGAGGTGTGGACTGACTGGATGATTTAAATTTCTTTGTTCTTTACAATTGTCCTTACAGATGACTCCCTTAAACTAAATTCACGCCCAACAGGGGTGGTACCAACACTTTCTGCAAATTCAGCTCCAGACTGATCCTTTTTCGTGACACTTTCGGCATAATTCCCAAGGCTTTCAGCACAACTACCAATATGGCGGTGCAAAGAGCAGGAAGACAACAATTCACACGCTGATTGGTTGAGAGGAGACAAGCTTAGATATACACTCTGGCTGTCAGTGATGCAAACACCAGTGGTCATGCTTACAGTTGAAGCACGCCCAACAGGGGTGGTACCAACATGGCGTTTAAACATGTAAATTTTGACTTTCTTGATGAATTTAAGTTTTTATTTATTTATTTAAGTAATTAAAAATCGAATATTTAATTCACACTCCAGCATGATTTCATTGTACATGATTTATTCATCTCGGAGAGGTGAAACCACTTGTGGAAAGGGCTTGACTATTCGATGTATGATGCAGGGTCTAATTTGAAATCTGTGCAATTTAATAATCGAGTTTAAATCTGCACACTTCGCCCTTCTCCAAATGTCCAAAATCCTCCCCATAGTCGTCTATTTATTTCGTTACGAGCAGCCCCCATGGGGAAGTGAAATCACATTCACCCATCAGCTGTTTGGGAACTTCCCCACAATTCTCGTTTTTATTGATGTATATAATGCATCATCGTTGGACCAGGACCTCATTCCACACCTAAACACTGATATACAATTTGATTTGATTGCCAAGATACAACATTTTCGAGTTTTGCGACGGTTAACATTACGCACTGCTGGTATGGGACGTGTGACTCTAAACCTCGTTTTTCAGGAAAAGGGGCCATCTATATATTTCATTCAAAAGTACGGACAAACTCCGAGAGCACCATCCATCTTTCATCTCGACCCATGGAAATCTGATGCTATGCATGAACGTGGTCAACTTGGAGAAGATTATGCACCCCATGGAGTGTAGCAGTAAAATCCTGAATGTGTGGAATGGGATAACGGTCTGGAACAGTCGCATTGTTTAAGGACTGATAATTCCTGCAAGGACACCAACATCCTGGTACTATTTTGGGGTACCATGTGCAGTGGTGAAGCCCAACTGTTGGACAATGGTCTGATGATCCCACGTACAACATATCGTCAAACTCTAGGCGGGCGATACATAATTTCTCAGGTGCTAGTCGTCAAGCACACGCAAAAACGGGGTCCCGCAGTCTTGATGTGATGCGTGGTCTGGTGTTTGATGGGCTGGATTGTTGACATTCCCGTCCGATGTCTGAGACACTGGACGTCCAAGACATTTGAATTCTCTTTATTCAACAGCTACGGTAAAAGTGCTCCAAAACCCCAAGCGGGAAACCCTGTTAAACCAAAACTAAAGCATATTTACATATGATGAAACCAAAGGCAAAATGATACCGCACACCATAAACGAATTGAATCATTGACAAATAGAGTTGAGGCAGTTCTCAAGGCAAAAGGAGGTCACACAGATTATTGAATATCAGTTGATCCTGTTTTCCCACATTCTTGGGGGGGGGGGGGTCATAATTCATGGACCAAGTTGTGAAGTTTTCTTGTTCTCAAAGTTTTGTTCTGAGGGCTATTTTGAGGATGGTCACTGAGCTTTGGACAGCTTCCAACTGTAGTTTGCTTGTAGTAACATTCCCAGGGATGGTGTTTAAGATCTCTGTAAGTTTCTTCTTCATAATTCCCATTGCTCCAATGATCTCTGGTCCAATTTTAACACTTCAGATTCCAGGATCTTTTCACATCATTTTTTAGGTCTTGGTATTTAGTCATTTTCTTGATTTCTGCATTGTTTCGGCCAAAATCGCTGGGAAATGATACCTCAATTAACAATGCCATTCCTTTCTTTTTTACACTTATGTCCTATATCTGGTCGTAATGCTTTGTTTTCTATGTTCATACTCGATGGGATCATCATGTCGTATGTGAGTGTTACTTCCTTGTTCTCAATTATTGCTTTTGGTTCATGTTTCCATGACTTTCTTGGACTGGGATATTGAAGATTTTGTAGATGTGCCAGTGGATTATTCCACAAACTCTGCTGCACCTCTGTGTGTACAGCTGTTCTGACATGAGTTTTTTACATCTTGATAGGAGGTGATTCATGCTTTCTGTTTCTACCTTTCAGAACCTACACTTTTCCAATTGACTCAGTCCTGCCATCTTCATCCATGTGGTGTCCCTGGTCTTGGGCATTAATAATGATTAATTCTCCATCCCAGTTGAGCTGACCTCTTCTTAGCCATTCCACTGAGCCTGCTTTGTCTCTGCCCAATCTGTCCACCTCTTATTTTTTTCTTAAAAAATATCTTCCTGCTCTCTTGTCATTCTCCCAGTTGTTAGTGAAAATGTGTTGACATTTTGCTATATATTTTTCTGTCGCCTTTTTTGCTGTCAATGTGGCTGTATTCGTTGCTGTTTCAGTTTCATACATGACATCTTCCATTTGCACCTGTCATTTTGAATTATTTTGCCTGGTGGGTTAGGGATAACTTCTCTAGTTTGCTGTCTTCATGGTTGCATACAAATTGGATTATGTAGTCTGTCAAACATTTCACGTATTCAGCCTATCCGACAGTGGTCATTATGTGCACTTGGTTGAGTTCCGTCAGGCCGTTCTCGTCTCAGTAGATACATTCTCGGGATACATTGATTTTTGAAGAACATTTTGTGGATGGTGAAGAGTTTGTTTGTTTTGCTATCTAGTTTGTTGATTTCTGTTTGTGGCCAGTTTATTATTTTGTGGCTGTATTGCAATACTGGTATTGTCAGCTGGTTCATGGCTTTGATTTTGTTTCTTGGGGTGAAATATGTTTTTAGGATCAGTCTCTTTATCTGCAAGTATTCTTTGGTAATTTTGTGCATTTGTTTATGACATATATGGTGACCATTTTCTACTTCGAGGTATTTGTATGATGCTTCGTTGTGAAGATCCTGTATTGTTGTATCTATGTCGATTTTTATGTTGTCCGTTTTTGTTGATTTATCCTGTATGAATGTGCGCTTGGCACACTTATCTCGGCCAAATTTCATTTGAATGTCGTCAGAGTACCTTTTCACAAATTTCAGTTGTTATACCAATTTTTCATCGTTTGGTGAAGAGTTTTAGATCACCCATATACAGGAGATGTGTCACCTTTCCTGTGTCTTTGGAAGTTCTCTCATTCGACCTTAGGGTGTATCGATGTCCTTGCTCATTCATGAGGTTGCCCAATGTGTCCAGGGGCAGGAAAAAAAACACTCGGGGCAAAAGGCTATCGCCCTGGAAGGTCCCGCAAAGTATCTTCACTCCTGGTATTTTCGATCTTTCCGTCTGAGTTGCAGTACGTATCAAAGTGGTGTTCAACAGCTCCATTGCTTTCTCAATCAGTTTGATTATTTGGTGGTTGATTTGTACAATTGCATGCATTGCATCATTCATGAATGAGGAACACAATCAAAAGTTGTTTTTCGTAGTCTATCCAGGCTGTCGAGGTTGGTTCTTCTGGTTTTACAGTTTCTGAGTAAGTCCTTGTTTAGTAGTCTATTGCTCCATAGCATCCTCTTTTACATCCATTCTGTTTTGCTTCAAGGCATCCTTGCATTATGATTATGTGGTGGTATGTCATTTCTGTGATGATTCCCATCAGAAGTTTGTATGTTATTGGTGTGTGTGTGTGTGTGTGTGTGTGTGTGTGTGTGTGTGTGTGTGTGTGTGTGTATTGTTACGGATTTTAGAATCCGGTCTGATGAATGCATCCACACATCCAGGTCATCAGACAGTTATTTCCTTAAATGCATGTTCAGATTAGCCCCATCCCCATGTCTAATGGGATCTTAAATGTGATGCATTGAGAAGGGTAAAGGATAGATCCCCTCTCTTA
>NC_140968.1:55878620-55908620 GCF_056783735.1 Eptatretus burgeri
AATTGTGTGTGCTCCTTCCGTGTCCTTCTCAAGGGTGGCTGCTGTCATAGAATAAGGAACCGACACACACACACACACACACACACACACACACACACACACACACACACACACACACACACACACACACACACACACACACACACACACACACACACACACACACACAATCCTCGAAGGAGGGCTTTTAAAAACTGGCATGATTAGGATTGAACAGACATAAAGTTTTTGTTCCAACCAAATAGATTATTCGTTTTCCAAGAAAGTATGTGTCCGTATGAGCTTAGTAACTAAGGAAGCGAATATTATTAGCTTACCAATGGTACCATTCTCATTATATTATATGACACCAGGAAAACCGCGAAAGCACGATGCACTTCTTCTTTTTGCTACTTCTTCTTTTTGCTACTTCTTCTTTTTCTTCACGTCACACACACACACACACACACACACACACACACACACACACACACACACACACACACACACACACACACACACACACACACACACACACACACACACACACACACACACACACACACACACACACACACACACACACACATCTCCACTCCATGTTGGCTCATTTTGACTCTGGTCTGTAATTATAGATCCATGTCTCATTCCAAGTCACAGTCTACTTCAAGAGATCTCCCTCCCTCGGTGACTTTCCAGGAGCTGTGTTGCATCAGCCATGCGAGTACTTGGAGTCCTTTCATTTGCACTCGCTCACCATCAGAATCAATTTTCTTCTTTTACGATTGGTCGAACAATTGTTGAACATTAATTAAACATGATACAACTTCCACCACTCGTGCAATTTAAGAGAGAGTGCCAGACAGACATCCGTTGAAGCATGTATAGTCTCGACATAATCAGCACAGCAAGACCAGTTTTTGTCCCTAGATGCTGCTGGAAAGAGTAATAATAATAATGCTACTGCAGTTTCATAATATTTTGTCGACAACTGTTTTGACCATAATTTATGGTCATCTGTGGATTCTGTAAGCCCAAGGCTGAATGTCATGCTGAGTTTTCTCTTCCCACATGCTACATATCAGCTACTAACTTGGACAGATCAGAATGTCAAGTTATTTTAATATGTACAGATCCAACAAATGCCATCAAGGGAGATGGTTCTGGCCAGGCTGCATTGAGAAGAAAGTAAAATCAATTTTTGATTTTGAACTTTGTTTTGCCTGTTTGAGTTCATCTGTTTAATACATATGCAAGGGTAGTGGTGGGGATTGCTGTCTTTAGGCCTGTGCATATTTGTGGAGGGATGGTGTGGGTTGAGAGTGCAGTTTTCAAGTACAAATCCCAATTGCTGTACTTGTAAAAAATAAATAAATAAAAAATCACTCACAGAGGCAAAACAGAACAAAGTATAATGGCACTTGGTAAAGCACATACCTCCGCCAGGCTGAACAGTTTACTTTTTGTATCCCACTGATGGGCTGGATCTGAACCAACATCTAATTTGTTTGTCCTTGTCACTTAACCAAGTCATCCACCTAGTTTTGTCTCAACTCATCCAAAACTTTTTGAGATATAATTATATATATATATATATATATATATATATATATATATATGAAGATGTGCGTATATAATAGAGTGTAATATGTGTGTATATAATATGTGTGTATATAATACAGTGTTATATGTGTGTAGAAAATATACAGTGTAATATGTGTGGATATAATATACAGTGTAATATGTGTGAATATAATGTACAGTGTAATATGTGTGGATATCATGTCCAGTATAATATGTGTGCATATAATATTCAGTATAATATGTGTGCATAAAACATGCAGTGTAATATGTGGGTATATAATATACGGTATAATGTCTGTATATAATATACAGTGGAATATGTGTGGATAAAATATACAGTGTAATATGTGTGTATAGAATGTGCAGTATAAAATGTGTGCATATAATATAGTGTAATATGTGTATATATAATATACAGTGTAACATGTGTGTATATAATATGTGCGTATAATATCGTGTAATATGTGTGGATATAATATACAGTATCATGTGTGTATATAATATACAGTGTCATATGTGTGTATATAATGGCCAGTATAATATAGTGTAATATATGTGTATATAATATACAGTGTAATACGTGTGTATATAATGTCCAGTATAATATGTGTGCAGAGAATATACAGTGTAATATGTGTGTATATAATATAGTGTAATAAGTGTGTCTATAATGTCCAGTATAATATGTGTGGATATAATATACAGTGTAATATTTGTGGATATAATATACAGTGTAATATGTGTGTATATAATGTCCAGTGTAATATGTGTGCATATAACATACAGTGTAATATGTGGGTATATAATATACGGTATAATGTGTGTATATTATATACAGTGTTGCATGTGTGTATATAATATACAGTGTAATATGTGTGTTTATAATATACAGTGAATATGTGCGTATGTAATATACAGTATAATATGTGTGTAGATAATATGTGCGTATAATATTTGCTTCTATGATATAGTGTAATATGTGTGTATAAAATATACAGTATAATATGTGTGTATATAATATACAGTGTAATATGTGTGTATATAATATAGTGTGATAAGTGTGTATATATAATATACAGTGTCATATGTGTGTCGATAATGTCCAGTATAATATGTGTGCATTTAATATACAGTGTAATATCTGTGCAGAAAACATAGTGTTATATGTGGGTATATAATATGCGGTATAATGTGTGTATATGATATATAGTGCTATATGTGTGTATACAATATACAGTATAATATACAATGTAATATGTGTGAAAATAAAATTCAGTGCAACATGTGTTTATAATATTCAGTGTAAAATGCGTGTATATAATGTACAATATAATTTGTGTGTATATAATAAACAGTGAATATGTGTGTATATAATATACAGTGTAATATGTGTATATACAATATGCAGTGTTATATGTGTGTGTATAATCTACAATGTAATATGTGTATATCATGTCCAGTATAATATGTGTGTATATAATATACAATGTAATATGTGTGAAAATAAAATTCAGTGTAACATGTGTGTATATAATATTCAGTGTAATGTGTGTATATAATGTACAATATAATTTGTGTCTATAATATACAGTGTAATATGTGCGTATATAATATACAGTGTAATATGTGTGTGTATAATATACGGTGTTATGTGTGTATATAATGTAGTGTAATATGTGTGTATATAATGTAGTGTAATATGTGTGTATATAATATACAGTGTAATATGTGTGTATAAAATATACAGTGTCATATGTGGGTATATAATATATGGTATAATGTGTGTATATAATATGCAGTGTAATGTGTGTATATAATATACAGTGTTATATGTGTGTGTATAATATACAGTGTAATATGTGTGTTTCTAATGGCCAGTATAATATAGTGTAATATGTGTGTATATAATATGCAGTATAATGTGTGTATATAATATGCAGTGTTATATGTGTGTGTATAATATACAGTGTAATATGTGTGTATATAATGGCCAGTATAATATAGTGTAATATGTGTGTATATAATAGACAGTGTAATATGTGTGTATATAATGTCCAGTATAATATGTGTGTATATAATATACAGTGTAATGTGTGTTTGTAATAGCCAGTATAATATAGTGTAATATGTATATATATATATATAATATAGAGCCTGGTGTTGGCGCAGTGGTAAGGGCAGCGGCTTGGGATCCAAAAGGTCCTGAGTTCAAGCCCCGTTGGGCCACTGAATTAATACACCAGCGGGTTGACTCAGCCTGTCATCCTTGCGAGGTCGGCGAAATGAGTACCAGTGTACTGGCCCGGTGTATACCCCGGTTAAAATAGGTGTACCATATCCCTGTGTCGTAAGAGGCGACCAGGGTTGCGTCAGGAAGGGCATCCGGCGTAAAACATGTGCCAAATCACTATGCGGATCATACGGATGATCCGCTGTGCGACCCCTCACAGGAGCAGCTGAAAGAAGAAGAATATATATATATATATATATATATATATATATATATATATATATATATATATATATATATATATATATATTAGCAGGGATACCCGTGCTCCGCACAGGAATCCCGTGGATGACCCGATCGTGTTTATACACTGCACAGCGTTTAATATTCGCAACATAGAAATCAAACCCGATCGTGTTTATACACCACACAACGTTTAATATTCACAACATAGAAATCAAACCCGGTCGTGTTTATACACCGCACAGCATTTAATAGCGAACGTAGTGAGCTTCCTACTCAATGCGTGCACATGAGAGAATAGTAAACAACAACAACAACCACAACACAATACCCTAGCAATTTGGAATCCGTGTCATCGGCTATGACCCTTTTGCTTCCGGTTTTTGTCATGAGGAATGATGCGTCCCTGGAGATAAAGGCATTGTCGGAGACATGAAAGACCCAAATATCAGACATGGTGTATATTTCCTCTACTGATTTTAATAAAGATAACTCCCGCATCATCAAAAAATAATTTTTAATCATGATTTACATTATTTGATCACTGATCCCGAATCCAGGCCAAAGTGACGTAAAAACGTTATACAGTAACAATAAAAATGGTTTTTATAACCATGGTTATAACAATAATGAACAAAGAAAATGTTAATAAAATATGACTTGCAGATGATTATTATATCATTATACGGTATAATATACATATGGTCATTTTTGCAAGTGTGTCGAATGCATAAGCCATACTTCAGAAACCGGGGAAGTCAGAAGTCATTGCCTTCAATTGACTGTAGTATTAATTTCTCATTCTCTAGCAAATTCTGTTGGTCCCATGTCAATCGGCTGAACTTGAAAAATAACGTTACGCAATCAGGTGATGACGTCATAATTCGGAAATGGGGAAGTCGGAAGTCATTGTCTTCAATTGACTGTAGCATTATTTTTTTCATTCCATTGCAAATGGCGTTGGGCCCATGTCAATCGGCTGAACTTGAAAAATTAACGATACGCAATCAGGTGATGACGTCATAATTCGGAAACCGGGAAGTCGGAAGTCATTGTCTTCAATTGACTGTAGCATTATTTTTTCATTCTATTGCAAATGGCGTTGGCCCCATGTCAATCGGCTGAACTTGAAAAATTAACGATACGCAATCAGGTGATGACGTCATAATTCGGAAACCGGGAAGTCGGAAGTCATTGTCTTCAATTGACTGTAGCATTATTTTTTCATTCTATTGCAAATGGCATTGGCCCCATGTCAATCGGCTGAACTTGAAAAATTAACGTTACGAAATCAGGTGATGACGTCATTATTCGGAAACCGGAAGTCGGAAGTACAATTATTTTACATCGCGACACTCCCAGGTACATGTTCTGTCAGCATTTGAAGTTTGGTGAGGATCAGTGCAGTACTTTTCGCGTGCATAGGTCACAGAGAAACACACACACAGACAGACACACTTTCAAATATATATAATTTTTAGCACTATCTATAAATTTTAGGAATTCGGCCTGTGTTGACCTTTTGACCTTTAAAAATAATTGGTGGATGAATTCATTAACCTGATGTACAAATCCTGTTCAAATTTCAAATCAATCGGATGAAAATTGACGATTTTAGAAAGTGCACATAAGTTGTTGACCTTTGGCCTTTGTTGACCTTGTGGCATATGCTGACCTCAAAAATAATTGGTGATTGTATTAAGTGAGCTGCTATGAAAATCCTGGTCAAATTTCAAGTCAATTGTATGAAAATTGTCAATTTTAGAAATTTCAGCCAATGTTGACCTTTGGCTTATGTTGACTTCAAAAGTAGTTAGTGGTTGAATTCAGTGACCTTTTATGCAAATGCTCCTAAAATTTCAAGTTCATCAGATTAATATTGAGGATTTTAGAAAGTTGTTCTATGTTGACCTTTTGGCCAACATTGACCTCAAAAATAATTGGTGCTGGAATTCAGTAAGCTGATATGCAAATGGTCTTGAAATTTCAAATCAATCGGATGAAAATTTACAATTTTAGAAATTTGGCCGATGTTGACCTTTTGGCCGACGTTGACCTCAAAAGTAATAGTTGGTTCAATTAATTGACCTGATTTTCAAATGCTCTTCAAATTTCAAGTCAATCGGATCAAAATTGAAGATTTAAAAAATTTGAATAAGTTGTTGACCCTTGGTCGATGAAGAGCTTTTGACCTTTTGACATCAACAATAAATAGGATTCTGTCAGACCACCAACTCCACCATTTGGTGAAGTTTCGTGAAGATCGGTTTAAAATTGTAACCTGTCGGTGATTAAAGGTGAGCAGACAGACAAACAGGACTGATCAACATACTTGTCAAAAAAAATTGTTTTTTTCCAAGTCATAAACAGACTAGACAATCTCAGTCCACTGCATGACGTGAGGCCTTCCTTAACTCATGTTGAGTACTGTTTAACGTACTCAACATGCTTGCCAAGTGCGGGTTGGTCAGAGTGAGCATTCATAGGAGCCGAACGAGTCATTGGAGAAAGGAGAATGTAACGTCAGATCGATCAGACATTGGAGAAAGAAAAAATATACCCATCAGAGATGGGGAATCCCCCGCCATTGAAACATTTTTTTCAAGATGGCCGCCCCAGTCGGCCATCCACCATCAAGTATATTCACAATATCCAACCTCAGTTTCATCCAATTATTTTTGAGAGGAGACAACAATGTCTTGCAAAACTTTTTCATAATGTTTTTCTTGAACCAATTTAAGTTTTCCATGAGGAAAAGATTGCGACATCGCCCACCCATACAAATTGTTAGCATCATAATACATCAGGTAAGAGTTGTCCTCATTCTTATTATAATCAGGAAGATATTTGTTATTTGCTTTAGCATCATATCTCTTGGAACATACTTGAGATATTCCTCCTCTTTTAGCCTTCTCTATCATTAACAGCATATCTATATCACTGATTAATTCCAAATTCTTTTTTGTCATTTTTAACGTAGCACTCCATGCCAAACCCAGGGCCGTGTAAACTTGTATGCGTCAAGAAATCTGATATGGGTTATGGTGGATGTATGAATTGTTTTTGTGAATGATATGTTTTTGATCTGTGTTAGGAATGGCAGAAATATCTCCAGATCTCTTTGAAAGTTCATTTATAAATAGATGTGTGTCATAGTGAGCATTGTGGTGAAGAAAGACAGGAATAAAGTTTGGGGGTTTGTAATTAAGATTACAACGGGAATGAGCTGGACCTCTATATTTTCCAGTAAGATGACAATGATCCTTAACTTTGACCTCTCCCTCAATTTTCTCCTTACAAATATGACATACTGTTCTTTCTAAATTCCTTTTTCTCTCCCTTTGTTAATGACATTGATTTATAGGTTTTAACCATGATTTCTCTTCGTCTTATACAGTATTTTCCCAATCGTCTTACAAACTCCTCTGCGGCGTCTTTTCTATAAAGTTCTAACTTGTATTCATCACCAACAGATGATTTGATATAATAACAAGCCACAAAGAGTATGTTTTTGATATTTATTTGTGTATGATTTATTTGGATTTGAAGAAACAGTATCTATATTTTCAAGGATACTTTCAAAATCAGCACATATATCACAAACGGATGTTTTATAGATTTGTTAAAATATTTGAATATGTTTGAACCTGCTTTTGGTAAATTGATTATGGTTGATTTATGATTACTACAATATTTTGAATGTCGATTTAATCGTTCTTTTGTGTGAAAGGAGTTGAGACATCTCTTTCAAGGATACGTTTTACATTTTCTCTTGTATCGTTGTGATTTGGTCATTCTTGATCAATTTTTAATGAAAGCATAATGTCATTTTTCCTTTGAAGTAAAGTAGAGAAGGTCAATGTGTGATTCATCATTTTTTATAGTTGTTTGAAATTTTTAATATCTGAAATTTCTTGGTATCCGTTAATCCATATACATTAACAGATAGATTATTCATTTTCTCAAAATTAGGAATATCTCTCAATAACATTGGAAACTTTAAATCTTTAACATTTAATGTATTCTCATATTTCTTATAATGTTCAACCCTTTCAGGCTTCCATTGTGGAGGATGTAAGTGAGCAAGAACAGACCATAGAAAACATTTATTATATTTGTTTTGAAGATTAACAACCGCTTTCTTAAGTTTTATCTCTTTTGGTAAATCAATATGAGAAGCTTGAAGAGGATCTGATTTTAAGATGTGTATATCTAAAAAGATTATTTTTGTAATCGCAAATCCACTACCTACGACAGTGTTATCAACATCTTGTTCTTGTCTTTGGAGTTCATCATAAACATCACATCTTACAAAATCTTGAAATGATGAGATAAAGTCAGGGTGTGTCCTCATATAGCGAGTAGTTTCATCACCTTCTCTTACCAGATTCAATTTTACTCCCATATAAAACGTAAAAGTTTTCATTTCACTTAATGTGTTATTAATTATAGTTTCAATACTTTGTTTAACCATATCAAGAGCTGCCATGATTGAAGATGGTCTAGGGTCTTGAAAGCGAAACAATCTTATTTTTATATGTCCTTTAAATGCCCCATCAGTGTTTTCAATGGAGAATTTAGTGGCACCTTCCCTTTCTTCATTGCTCTTGTGCTTGCGTGATTGAAGGTGTTTATTATAAAAAATTTTTTTTTTAAGAATATCATTATCACATCTATCACAATGTTTTGTTTCTTGGTCAAGTGGAGATATTTGTCTGAAAAGATTGAATGTGTGTTTGTTAGTTTGAAGGTGTTTTTAATAACATTTATATTCATGATTACAAACATTGCAGTACGTTGTATTCACCATATTTATAAAACAAAACTTTGCTTAAAATAAAATGTTCTTGATAAAAATTCCATTTAATGTCTTGGTGAATCTTTGCTTAAAACCATTTTATCCTCCAACTTTTTTCACTTAATAAATACAATGTATCAAGACACAAAAGACAAGTTTCAATCAATCTCTTCATTTGTAAAAAATACTGAGAAAATATGTCAAGGATGTAAAATTGAACAAAGATAAATATAACAACTATTGGATAAAAACAATTATGGTGAATAATATGAGTTCTTAAATTTCCTTCAGCAGAAGGGCTTTTAGTATATCTGGAAGAACATCAATTAAAGTAGCTCTAACAAAAGTTTCTCCTCCCCTTCTGGCAATGTATTCAAAACTAGAAAAAGCAATGAAACAAGAAAAAGTATCAAAAAAGAAAAACCTTCTGGATGAAGCTTCAGAAAGAAAAGATAAGACCATCTGTAATATGCAAGGAGAAATTTGTATTTTTTTTCAACAACCCTAAAGATGTAAATCCTGATGAAATAAATGATGTTAATATATCAGGTGAAATGACATTTCATTCAATAGTAGTTAAGGACCATTCTAAAATTACCTTTAACATAAAAAAAAATGTAGTAGTTGAATCTGTTAATGAAAAAAAGTATATCGACATAGATGGTAATGTTTTTTTCTACTAGTTAAATATGAGTCATTATTCAACTGAAGATTTAAGATTATGAGAGTGATGATAGTATCTCTGTTGGAACAGAAGACAGTTATGATACCGAGCGTTTGTGTTCAAACGATAGTTATGAAAGTCGTTTTATAGATGATTGTGAAAGCACCAATGAAAGTATTGAAGATGATACCGAAGATTAATTTTATTTGAAGTCAAGTTTTACTTTACTAGCCGGGAGGCGACGGTGGTTCGCGGGCATTATTGAACAATGCCACAATAGGTACAATTGAGTTAGTGGAAGTTTTTGAGGAAGCCCTACCGTAAAAACCTATCTCTTCCGTCAAAATTGATGAAATAAAATCGGATTTTTTTATATGTTGTACTTATGGACATTACGCACAACTTCTAGGAAATGAAATTGCAAGAAAAAACGCACAACTAGACCATGATATCGAGCTTGTGTCCAAGTTTCATCAAGATTGCATCAAACATCACGGAGCTATGCTCTGGAGAGAGTCACAAATAGACAGACAGACAGACAGACAGACAGACAGACACACAGACACAACGAAAATAGTGGTCACTGCTGGCGCTCGCGAACCAATAAATATGAATAGTTTACTCTATTTTGAGCCTCTTGAATTTCCTGATTCTCCACATGACAAATTTTAGAATTGTCCTGCATGTGAAAGACGGGGATTAAACACAGAGTCAAAAGCCTATTGGTTTGCGGGCACCAGCAGTTTGGTTCGCGGACGCCAGCAGTGACCTCTATTTTCGTTGTGTCTGTGTATCTGTCTGTCTGTCTGTTTGTGACTCTCTCCAGAGCATAGCTCCATGACGTTTGATGCGATCTTGATGAAACTTAGACACAAGCTAGATATCATGGTCTCGATGTGTCTTTTTGTAAGAGGGGCGTTCCACGCCCCTTGTGGGCGGAGCCACGCCCACTTGAACTTTTTATTATTTTTTTCTCTATTTCCTTCTTGCAATTTCATTTCCTAGAAGCTGTGCGTAATGTCCATAAGTACAACAAATAAAAAATCCGATTTGATATGGTCAATTTTGATGGGCTTCATCAATGGTAGGGTAGGGCTTCATTAAAAGCTTCCACTAACTCAATTGTACCTATCCTGGCATTGTTCAATAATGCCCGCAAACCATCGTCACCTCCCGGCTAGTAAACAATGTATGTTCTGTGATTATCTTCCAATTAATGATAATAAAAAATAAAAAAGGAATATAATTCTTTGAGATTTACACCAAAAATGAATTGCTTTGCAAGATTGATTCGAGAAATTAATGTAAAGTATGAGGGTGATAATACACCTTTTCTTACAAGAGAAGAGACTGAAAAAATGATGACCATATTTCGTGGATTGATGATTTATATTATTAACGATTGTCATTTTCAGGGAAATATCAACACAAGATATTGTACAAATAAAATAATGGATTATCTTGAAATTAAACCTGAACTTCGGATAAAACATAGTTTCCAAAAAAGCCAATAAAAGATTAAATAACCTGTTTTCCAAATATATAAATGAATGATTTTTTTTTACCCATTTGGGAAAATAAGATCAAATTTAACAACCATAAAAATTATCCAAATTCATTAAGATGTCTCATAGTTGGTTCAAGCAGATGTGAAAAAACCTGCTTACTTTTATAGATGCTCCTTACTCCCAACTTTTTAGATTATGATAATTTAATAATTTTCACAAAGTCGAGTTTTCAACCTGAGTATCAACAACTCTCACAAGGTTTTAATGCTGGTCTTCAAAAAGAAGATATAATCGGTTTATTTAAACTTCAAAACAAAGTAAATGATTACAACATTGAAGATATAATACAACTATTTTGTGACACACAGAGATATAAAAATAAATCAAAGCCGATAACTTGTATTCTTAGTGATAATACGGATTACATGCCTTCTCCCCAAGATTTGAATAAATCAAAAAAGAACCTCATTATCTTTGATGATTGTGTTAATGAGAGAAACCAAATGGTAATGGATAGCTACCACACAAGAGGGAGACATTCTTCTTGTAATTGTATTTATCTGAGTCAATCATACTTTCAACACCCTCGTCACTCAATAAGAAACAATGCTAATACTTTTATTTTATTCAAGTTAAATTCAATAGATATAAACAATTTTTGGAGAGACAATTGTTCTACATTATGTCGTAAAAAGGAATTTGGGGATTATATGAAGCACACGACTGAAAAATATAAATATATTGTTGTGAAACAAGATGAGATATTAAAATATATATATATATATATATATATATATATATATATGTATATATATATATGTGTATATATATATATATATATATATATGTATATATATATGTATATATATATTTATTTATTATATAAACAATGACATATATAAATGACTATTATTATAAATCTTCTGGGTAAATCTGCTTCTGGAAAAAAAACTTTCATAAATCAAGGTTCTTGAATAGTACAAATGAAAATATTGTAAATTTTCTGAAAAAAACACCATGTAGTTTGTATTGTATCAACAACAACTAGAGCAATAAGACGTGGAGAAGTACAAGGTGAAGATTATTACTATATTTCAGAAGAGGAACCTATGTGATTGAGGAATGAAGGTCAAATATTTGAGGAGGTTTCTCTTGGTACAACAAAATATTCACATTGTAAGAGTGAGTTGAAGAAACTAAAATCAGGTGATCTTGGGATATTAGAAACTAATCCAGAAGGAATGAGACATTATTAAACATCTGAGTGGCAATGGGGTTAAGATTTTATCATTCGGTTTTGATGTTGATGAAGAAACTCAACGCAAATGTATGAAAAGCAGAGATACAAGTATTAGTGAAGAAGAAATTACAACTCGTATTAATGTAAATAAAGAATTTGATGAAATATTTAAAGAAAAGAATTTATTTGAACACATCTACTTTCATGATGAAAAAAAGGAAACTTTCCCTGTTGACCTTTATAATTCAGTGAATGATATTTTCCAATAAATAAATGGATGCGAAAGAAAGAGCAAGAAGATTTAAGGAGCATCAAGAGTTGGTTTTAAAAGTTGTAAAACAACAGGAAGACATAAAGAAAAAATGCAAGTAGAAACTAACGGGTGAAGAAGCATTTGAAAGAAAACAAAATAAATTTTTTAAACCACTTAAAAAAACTTCCCAAGAAAAAATTATAGATGCTTCCACAGTTCCCACAATAGAATATACTCCTAAAAAACTTCAAATGTTAAAAGATTTCAGTCAAATAACGGAGGAAGAATTAGAGAATGTAGGAGAACTAGAATATGATGATGGATTCTTTCAACAACTGGAAGAGATTAATCAACCCCCTGATTATATTGTGAAGGTTCTGATGTGGATTTTTTTAACCCACCTTGTTGTGATCGTTGTCCCCCTGAAGGATTCTAACTGGCCGATTGTGGAATCCTATTTGACTTCAGACAGAGTTTAACGTTTGTCCGATTTGATTATAAAATCCTACAAAAACCCTATCGACACTGATAAAACTGATGTCCACACAAGTCCTTCCTTGTGAAACAATTTATTTCCTAATTATACACCATACACTTTTCACCCTTGTTATATTAGTGAATATACTCCTAATGAACTTAAGAATCCCCATTTGATTGCAATATTATTTGGTTCTATTTCATTTATTCTTACTTTAGTTAACAGTTAGACCAACCCAATTCAATTCACTTCTACATTACATCAGAGAGTTTTATTCTAACTTGGTACTTGGTCAGTTCCAAGGAGTACAAGCCACTGAGAAACTATACTTCCTCACGTGCTTGTACTCCAAACTTTAGATTTCAAAGCATTTTATACTTTCGTGAGAGAGAGGTTGGGGGATATTCACCCAGACTGTAGACGTGTCCTTTAGAGGAAAAGCCACTTCGTACATTTTCTAAGCAAAGGTTCATTTATCAGCTCGGTCACTCTGCTCCAGAACAACACATTTCTTATCATTTAGGGCAAAAGTCTTTTGGCCAGAAATGACAGCCAAATCAACTTGCAGCATAAAAGTTACATTTCTGAAACTCCATTTGTTGCAATTTAAAATACATTAAGATAAATTTTTCCCCCACACTCCCCCGTTTTTTTTTAAAAGGAAAATTTGAATAATTTTTCTTACACATGATTACCATGTCTCATTCCTGAAGGAGAAAAGATTTCCATTATTCAAGTTCAATCAACAATTGCAGCGTGTGCTCATATCAGAAAATGAGTGAGTTTCCATTTAATTTATGGCCTGTTCATCAGCATGTGTCACACATTGGAAACATGCTACCCGAAGTCAGAAGATAAACAGGTCAGGGTGTGGATAAAGCGGCACCCAACGGGAAACACAATCGAAGCACTCCTTGAGCTGAGGAGAAGGTAGATGTGGGCAAGTACAAGTTTGGGCCGGATACTGGGTTGAAGGAGCGCAGTGTGGAACTCCAGGCCTGTCGTACATTGAAGTGACCACAGCAAGTTCACGATGTATTTGCAGAGCGGCAATCGAGAGTGTGGCTGAGAACATTCCTCCATGCAGGTACCACACAACGCCGACGTTAAGACTTTGCTCAACCTTCTCCTCAGTGGGTTTTTTCTTTCTTTTCCCACATTGCTCCATCTTATCTCCTCAGGAAGGGGAGGCATAATCATGTGTTGAATGCTCAATCACCCAAATCTGTGTTCTCCCATCGTCCAATCTTTGTGTGGAAGTTCTTTCCAAACTTCATTTAGATGAAATCGTACATTGCTTCAAAGACTGCTTTCAACACTCCGAAACAAACAAAGCATCAATTGAACACCAATCAATAAACGTCATGGGCATATGTAGTTCTATAAGACTAACAAAGATTCTTATAGAAGCATTTAACTTGCATTATATGTCATATCAATATTTTAATCCCTTTCCTTGTTATTTCCCAAAACAACATGCTAAAATATACAGAAATCCCAGTTGTACATATACTCAAAACATCCATCTCATTTGCTATTTCCATCGACATTTTAAATCTCTGACATTTCTCCATCTATCCACTTCTCTCTCACCAAAACAGCAAACATGCTGCCATTTTTCCAACTCACATACACAAACCATCTATCACTTCCTCTGACCTTCTCAATTACGAATCCATTTTCCTTTATCAAAAGAAATAAATCATTTTAAACAGTTGTACAAAAATTGTCAAATCACTTGTACAAAACATTGTACAAGTTGTACAAAACAACTTCGCGTTTCTCGAGATGGAACATTTTATCCAATATTTTCATTCAGTGCATGCTCAACCCCAATTGGTTTTAAATTCAATATGGAGCCCAAAAATCTGGTTTATCTACCTGTATCAGGAAAAACAGATTGCTTTTTGGTGTGGCTCATGCTTTTGCTGATCAGAATCGATTTCTAATTGATGAAATTAGTTGTTATATTAGTGAATATACTCCTAATCTTAAAACAGAAGAGATGTTGAATTGAAGACTTAACTCAAAGAAACCACTCGGTGTATCATACCTGAAACGAAGATGTCAACACGTTAAACTCAAGCAAACCACTTACACATGGAATTTGGGTGTTCTGGAAGGAAAGCAACGATATCTGTGGATCATTTTTAAAAAACAGATGGTGATACTGATACTGAAAAGAATAATGCATTGAGTGATAATGCTATGGTGAAAAAACTTCGTGTTTCTCGAGATGGAACATTTTATCCACGAGATAGATTGGAAATTAATTGGGAAAAAAATGATTATGCTGAAGCATACAAGTGTTACCAAAAGGTGTGTGAAAGTAATGGAAATAAAGCACCTATTTTGGATATGACAGCATTTAAAAGTCTGTAAACCTAAGCGATTGACCGAGGGCTCAAAAGGAAACTACAAAGTTTAATCGAGTGGATACTTCCCTATACATTGAAAGAGAAGAGAGTGAAGAAGTTGATACATATTGTTTGCTTTTGGAAGAAACAGAATTACAGGTTAATACAGATAATGGTGTTATGATTATTCTCACCTAATTTTTTTGATAAATAAATGAGTAGTAAAGTGCCAACTGGGGTATATGTTAATCAAATCAATCTTCATAAACTATCGTCTTGTATTCAAAATCAAAAGCCTTGTATGATTAACATCAAATACAATTCAGAGAAAAGGAGCAGTAATAATTAATGTTTTGCTCACAAGAGAACAGGTGAAAATCTTGAACGATACTGGCTCACTTAAAATTAAAATGTCAAAACCAATGTTGAAGAAATATTCAATAAGAGAGACGAGTGGAGGATTTGTCCCATTTCTAATTCCTTTATTTGCTGGTTTCAGTGCGGCTGGAGCATTGATGGGTGGTATTTCAGCAGTGGTGAAAACTGCCAAGGAAAGGAAGGCTCAACTCCAGGCTCAAAAATAATTGGAAAGACATAACAAAGAGTTGGAGAAACAAATTAGTGCAAGTGGTGTAATTGTAGATTTTGCTGAAAAACTTGAAAGTCTGCCTGATAAAGCAAGATTGTTCATTGGAGATATGCTTTCTTCTATCACACAAGCAGGTGTAAAATTAACCAAAAGGGGTAATGGATTTCTTTCTCATAAATAAATGAGCATTGATGAGTGGTTTAAAGAATTAGTAAAGAATACAACATCAAATTTAGAAGTTATCAAATATTGTAAGATATTAAAATTCATAATTTGGTTATTTGTATGAGAGATGAATGAACAAATGTGCCTAAACATACAAAGAATATTATTATGAACTTAGAAGATAATAATGGGAATGGTTCTCATTGGGTTTGTATTTTTAATATTCAAGACAAATATTATTTTGATAGTTTTGTTCTTCCTCCACCTGTTGAAGTTATAATATTCTTACAGAATGGTGTTTATCAAACATTTCAAGTCCAATAATTAAATTCCAGGTGTTGTGGTCAATTATGTCTGAATGTGTTATTTCAACTCAACAAAAATAAAAATTTTAATGACATTATTTTTAATCTAATATGAATGACTGATGTTGGTAAAGATGGTTCTATCTTTGGTGTATCCCAATAACTGGATATTGATTTATCAAATTATTACACAAAAGCACAGGCTGAATGACAGAAATATAGTATAGCAAAAAATAGTAATATAAAAAAATGCTTATAAATTAAAAAATTATCCATGCCCGACTGCCGCGAATGACTTGGTGAGATTAAGTGATTTATCACAATATATATCCTTAAATAAAACGGCTGTGTATTCCAACAATACAGAAGTGTTGATTTTATCTCCAGGTCATACAGAATTCACAGTTCCAATTAAAATTAATTTTTATAAAGAGGGACATTTCGTTTGTATGAGAATACAACATTGGGGATATGATGTGATTGATTTAGGGTATAATTGGTCATTTAAAATTAATCTAGAAGACCTGGAACAATTAAATCAGTCTCGTAAGGAAGAATATTATCCACTTGGTGCCGAGAATGAGTTTTGTGGAAACACGATTCACAAACAACAAATAAATGAATTTAATAAGGGTAAAATCAATAATGGTTTTGCCATAGTTTATATCATGGAAACACAAAGAACAGGATTTTATATAATAAGTAAGGGAATACAAACTGATTTAACCATGGGAAGATGCGGATTGTCTTTAAACAAAGAATTCGCAAGTCTTAAGAAACATATGCATCAAGACTATTAACATAAGTTTCAGGGAGAAGATTTAAACGAGAAAGTGGAGATGAAGAAGAGAAAGAAGGAAAATATTATATTATTGATGATGTTGGTGTAATTGGCTTTGATTAAAGTTTTACATTTTTTTCTCAAATAAATGTAGGAGAGAGTGAAGACATTTCTAAGGATTCTTTATGTTTTAAAAATTAAGATTGAAATGTGCATGTTGGAAACACAAAAGGTTTTCGCACTCTGTAGGAATTTTTCACATAAATAAATGAGTTATTGTCTCAAATGTGAAAAGAAAACCGAGAGTAAAAATATCTCGTATGTCAAAAGTAAAAATAATAGGGTTATACAAAATGGTACATCTTCAGTGTGTGGCTCAAAAAAGAGTGAATTCATCACCAAACACAAACAAGGGGGAGATATACAAAAATTTTAATCAGGAAGTAAGTTTACAACAACTGGAATACCAGGGGAATTACATCTACCAGGCTATTCTTTCTGTGGTCCAGGAAGAAACTTGAATAAAATATTAGATGAGGTTGACAATGCTAAACCATGGAGGAAACCTATCAATGGGGTTGATGAAGTGTGCATGAGGCAGGATATTGATTACGGAAATAGCACAACGTTGTAAGAAAAACATGAAGCAGACCGAGAAATGTTGTATAATTCGTCTCTGATACAAAATCCAACCTTGAGAGAAAAAGTTGATAGGTTCATCATGAAGAAGATGATCAGTGCGAAATTGAAACTTTGGCTTGGAAATTTAAAAAACTTATAGGCTCTAATGATGTCATTAATATTGAAGAGCAATTAGCTGGTGAATTACATAAACCAAAAATCACAAAGTTTCGTAGAAGGAAAGTTTATTCCAAGGAAGTTGATTATATCTGGTCTGCTGATTTGATTGAACTCAATAATGATAAGGGGTACAAGTATGCCTTAACCGTTATTGATTTGAGGAGTAGATACGTATGGGTTGTCCCATTAAAAAACAAAACAGTTAATACTCTTATATTAGCTTTCCAACAGATATTCAATAAAAGCAAGAGGAAACCTAAAAAAAATTGTGGACTGATGAGGGTACAGAGTTCTACAACAAAACATTTATGAATTTTCTACAAAATAACAACATTACATTATACAACACCTTTAATGAAGGAAAAGCGGTTGTTATTGAGCGTTTTAATCATACTTTAAAAGAGAGACTACATAAAAAATTCACTCAACTCGGTTCTCAACAATGGCTATCTTTAATTCAGTACATTGTAGATAAGTACAATGATAGGATTCATACCTCAACGAAAATTAAACCATCAGATACATTTACAAAATTAAAATATGAAAAAGAGATTAATGCCAGAAAGCCTAAGTTCAAAGTTGGTGATATAGTTATAATATACAGGTGGAAATCTCATTTTGAAAAAGGTTATACCAAGCAATGGACAAATGAACTTTTAAAAATTGTTGATGTCGTTGGTACAGTTCCTTGGACTTACAAATTATGTGATTTAAAGGAGGAAGAGATTTTAGGTTCATTTTATTCACAGGAGTTACAAAAGACAAAGATAAATTTAAAACATTTATTTGACTCCACCCCTTTTTAACTCCGCCCCTTTTTGACTCCACCCACACAAGCCCACCCACACAAAAGCCACAATCACACAAGCCCCAACCATGCAAACCCCAATCACGCAAACCCGACCCACAAAAGCCACATCCACATCCATCATATCCACATAATTAGTGATTAGTTTATTAGTTCCCACACGGACGGACAATTCAGTCGTGACCCTCCGGGAACTATCGCCCGGAGCCAGTCACGGGTGGGCCTTTCGACCTCACCACAATCGTGCCAATCGGCCACCCGCGTAGGATAGGGTTGTTCGCCAAACTCGACCGACCTAAGTACCCACGCGGATGGTAAACCGGGCGATCGTACCTCGCCGCAGGTCGACTCCAGACACGAGCCGCTTGGGTGGCCCGTTCCGTACTATCGGGATAACCGAGCGGTGTTATCGTCAACCTCGACGGTTCCGATTAATTATCGGGCGTTTTAAGCCCACTACGAACGAACCCTTTACGTGAAGCAAGATGGAGATTCAATTAAAGAAAATACGAAACGAAATGGGAAAACAGTTCAACATAATGCACATTTATTCCGCGGCACACGGAGAGCACAGATATACAGCCAAACAGAATGCACATATATCAAATGCAACAAAAGAAACAATGACGCAGAGATACTACCGACTAAGACCGACACACGGCAACACTTAAACAGTTTTACTTCACCAGACTGGCACCGACACACATTTACTCAAAAGCAAAGGAAAGGAGCCACCCTCATAGGCAAGGGGGCAGACGGGCCCATAGGCCAATGTGTGCGGGGGACCTGAAGGAGCGGTCAGGTCTGCGAGACCTACCCGCATCCTCGTGATGAGCCGCAAATGTGGCTGCGCGGCGGTGCCCCGACTTCGTACTCCTTCGCGGGTTTCTTTGGCACCGCTTGGAGTGGGGTGGGAATGGGGCCCCCTTTCTGCACTATTCCAGCGCAGGGGAAAGGGGGGGGGAATTGTTGTTGCCCTGGGGGAAGGAGAATGGTTGGCTGGCTTGGGTCCCGCGACGAGCGATCCCACCGCGACTTCGTCGCCGACCGCCGTCTTCCCTGCCCCGGACCTGAGCTCCTTGGACTCTTCCCCCAATTCTCCTCAGCCGACTGCAGAAAACCACCTTGACGCCTTCGCCTCCCGACTCCACTCCGCTCTCCAACCCGACTTGACTGCCTTGCAACAACTCCAACCAAAAACGAACTCTCTGCGCAACAACTCTTTTCATTCGCCTCGCGCTCGCTGTTTTATAGGCCGGCAGGAGATAACAATATGCAAATTTCCGGATCAGGATCTCCTCTCGTGAATCTCCCCTGATCCTAGAATTTGCATATCTCGATTCCAGACAGACGCGCCTTGAGGCGGGGCCAAGCCGCCTCGCGCTTCCTAATTGGACGGATCAGAAGTGGGCGTGTAGCATTCCTGATCCGAATTCTCCTCGGAAAGGCCGCTATTTGCACTCGCGACTTGGTGCATATCTTGTACGAGCCCAGGACAGCCTGACGCTCGGTGCTCACAGGTGGTGCGGGAATGGCCGTAGAAGGAGAGAGGTGAAGGTGGTGGAGGGTTTCTGGTGGTGGCCGATGGCCATGGTGCCATTTGGAATGGCGGTGATGCGATGTTTGCGGGAGTGAGTTGTGAAGGTAAAGGTCGTGGCTGTTGGCGTTGTTGTTGTTGTCTGACGGTTGGAGCATGGTTGGTTCAAAATAAAGATAGAACAGAAAAACGGCTATCTCAAAGCGTCGCAGCCCGAATGAATCACATTTATTCCCTCTAAACAACGGGTTTGGGGCTACCTACACATGTACTTACAGAGATATCTCACCTACGGGACCTGAATGGTGGCTTGCGAATTTCCACAGCCGTAACAATATCAAACCTTGAAAAGGCACATCTGCGGGTCCCCAGCAATATTCCTGGCAATTTTCAATCAGATCGGACCGTCAATCATGCAAATAAAATAAAAATAATAAATAAATAAATAAATAAACATTAATTGTGACGTCATTCGTGATGTCATAGCACCGTGTCTTGTCATTGGTCAACAGATAAATGGACGTAACTTGGGAACCGCTTGTCCGATTGATATCAAACCTTGAAAAGGCACATCAGCAGCTCCCCAGCAATATTCCTGTCAAGTTTCAATCCGATCGGACCAGTGATCGTCCGGTTATTAATAATTTGGGGAAAAATTGGCATGATAAGGTGAGAAGGTGGAACGACACCTTCAGCTGCCATATATGCACCTTTTCAACACTGAAAAAGCAGTAAAATGGCTGTAACTTGAGAACCGCTTATCCGATTTATATCAAACCTCGAAAAGGCACATCTGCAGGGCCTCGGCAATATTCCTGGCAAGTTTTAATCAGATCGGACTGGTGGTCATCGAGAAACAGCAATTGCAGACAGACACACACACACACACACACACACACACACACACACACACACACACACACACACACACACACACACACACACACACACACACACACACACACACACACACACACACTGCTGGAATTATAGATAGATTATTATTATTGTTAATACACAATTGTCATTTAACCTTTCATGCTTATTCCTCACTTAAGCAATAACATATGAAGCTTCAAATGAACAAGCATTTAAGCAGAAGTGGATTCAGCATTTGTGGATTAGTTTGAAGGACAATGCAATTAATTGCACACTATCATCCTGAAGCATCCGTGTTACATAAATTAAGTGAATCATGCACTCTAAAATCAGTGTGTTGTGGGATCGAAGGCAGCTTTTTTTCAAAACCCGGGTCAATTTGGAGCCAACCCTCCCCTTCCACCACTGTTTGTGTAGGAGATGAGCTTTTCTGCCAGGAAGGCCCAGGGCCATACTCCCCCCAAAGTTATTGTTGAAAATACGAACAAGATCATGCATTGAACTCGTATGTCCTGACCATGTTCTTTGTATCTTGGGTGGATAACATTTATTTATTTCCTTATTTTCTTACTTAGGCCCGACTTACTTACTCACTCACTCCCTCAATTGAATATTAATTTTGCGAACACTTGAAATAAGGTTATGGTCAGTTTTCCAGACTCATCGTGGCAGCTCTCAAATCTATGGTGGCAATTTTCCACCATAAATCGCCTTTAAAAAATCCTGGATTTACATCACCTTCTCCAAAACAAAGCATGTGCCACAGAGAACATTCCCATATGGTGAGACATCATCAGATGTTCCACGATGCAGGTGACAAATGATTCATGAATAAAATGGGACAGTGTGTTCTCTGTACTGATCCACATACTAGATGTTGGAACTTCAGGTTGTGTGGAAATGACCACTGAACAATGCTTCATTTTGGTATATCAATCGTCCTATTATGGAGACAAATGTGATTGTTAAAAGGGAAACGGGAGAATCACACACATAGGCCTTTCATGGTTGTTATAGCAGATCAAACGCTAGAGAATGTCTTCACAAACTTTGATAAATTGATGGCGAGCCTTTGATAAATTGATGGTGAAAACATGAGGCCTTGTCCCAAGAAAATGAGTGCAGATTTCAAAAGCTGGGCCTTGGTCCAAATGCAACCCCCCTACCCATACACCTCTGTATTGAAACGCACATTCACACTACGAGTCAGTTAACTTCGCTTTGTTATTTTGCGACTTGAATTTTTTTTTCGAGACAACACTTACAGTTAAGATTTGGGGTGCAAAGAAGTGGAGGCATGGTCTACCCCCCACCCCCCCCCCCACTCTACGGAACAGCCAGTGTAATATCAACAAGTATACCTTCTGCTCCTACTCCGATAAATTTATAGTGATATCTGATATTTGGCAGGCAATGAGACTCTTCCTCCCTCCACCTCTCTCTCTTCCCCCACCCCCAAACCACCCTGGACAGACATACACAGAGACCTGAATAATTCCTTCCGTTTATGGAATGATTTGATTGCCATTCCCATCATAAGATGCCAATCACCCATCATCGAGGGATCAACCCTTTGTTGCGTGGATGGCAATGACCCAAAAGGGGCAAAACCACAATCAAGTGGTTAGCGACCACACTGGAATCAGCTCCAAGGATAGCCGTGCTTTCAAGCACTGTCTTTCACAATCTTATGGCGAGCATTTCAGACCATGTTCCTTCAGTCCATGTTCCAGTCGGGGTCTAATACCTCATCAGTTATAAAAGCAGGATTATTACCAATTTAGCTTTCCAGGGAAACCAATTTAAAGCCACATTTCTGAGTGGAAAAATGGTGGTAACATGAGTTGCACGCTGTCTCTTAACAAACAAAGAAATGAGAAGAAAATGTCGTGCAGAGCTCGATACTTGCAAAATCCATAAAACAAATTTGACCTAAAAAAATAATTCGCTGGTTAAATTCAATCACCAAATATGCAACTTCTCTTCAAATTTCAAGTCAATCGGATGAAAATTGACAATTTTAGAAATTCCGCCGATGTTGTCCTTTTGGCCTATGTTAACCTCAAAAAAATTGGTGGTTGAATTCAGTGAGCGGGTATACAAATCCTCTTCACATTTCAAGTCAATAGCATAAAAATTGATGATTTTATAAATACCACCTAAGTTTTTGGCCTTTTGACCTCAAACAAGAGGCTTCTTTCTTATGACAAACTCTACCATGTGGTGAAGTTTTGTGAAGATCGGTTTAGAATTGTGACCTGTAGGTGATAAACAGACAGATAGACAGACAGACAGACAGAAAAACAGACAGGCAGAATAACAAAATCCACTGACCAATATATATTTGAACAATCTTCGAATTTACAAGTAATAATATATTCACACAAGGCTATCGGTTTGGATTTTGGCACACGTGATTCGGTTCATGGTTTGGCGCACGTGGATGACTGATTGGCTCTCGCTTCTACCAGTTCATATAAGCGAAGTTCCCTGGACCAGATTCTTTTTGTTTTACTGTTTTTTTTTTTATATGCCTCTCCTGACGAAGTCGCCGGTGGCATTATGTTTTCGTTATTCCTGTTTTGCTGTTCGTGTTTATCATCAAATTTTCTGTCCCACACCTTATCCTGCTATGTGGAATTGTTTAATTTGTGTTCTGTCTGAAGTCGGGCCTACTGGTGATAGTCCAGTGTGCTTCCATTCCTTTTTTGCCTCGTTTTCACTCCTTTAATTATTCAATGTATTGTTACCTCTGATCCCTCAGCTGAATCTATTTATGCCCCTCCCTCAAAATACAAACAACATATCTCCCCTTCTTCATCAGAACCCCCCCCTCCCCAACCCCACAACAACAAAAAAAAAACCTGCAACAACAACATTGGAAAAAAATTCCAAACTTCAATCTCACTGCTCAGTTACTCATTTCCCTATCCCTTCTTTTTATAATTCTGAAACTGAATATTCACTAAACAAGTAACAACAGACATAAAACGTCAAAGTACCCGTTGTTTTAGTAATTTTGCTGTCCGGAGTTAATGGGCAACTCATATTTATGTACAACTAAAATGGCCATCAGTCTAACAGTGGGCCATCTTTTATCAGATCACAAAACAAAGTAATGGTCACGTGTACGCCATCATGAACTGTGCTCGTGCCAAGATTGAACAAAATCAGTTAAGACAACTCTGAGAAATGGTTTGGGACACACTTACGTAGCAAAATGGCCGCCAGTCTTCCATCTTGGATCTGATATCAAAAAGAAATGAAGTGAATATGTAAGTCTTTATTATTTATCTATTTGCCAAGTTTGAACAACATCAGTAAATGCATGTCCGAGAAATGGTTGCGAGGACGTGTTCAACATCGGGAGGGGGGGGGGTTATTTTTGTCAACCAAATGTCAACAACGTAGATGAGATCTCGCTCGCCAAAAATATGGACCAACTTCTATCCTCTCATCCAAACTTTCTCTCTTTAGTACAGGCATTTTAGCATAAATATTTGGTCAACCTCCCACAAATTGCAACAAAAGCAAACTCAACAGATTTTGATTCCTGGATATGTCCTCAGTGACAGAAAAAAAGTTCGAAGGGATCCTTCCGGGGGGGAAAGTCCTGAAATCATGGAAATCCAATATGGCTGCCACCCGGCTTCGGGGAAAATGAGAAAATTGTAAAGATTGATATTTTAATATGTAAATATATGTTTTTCTGCATTCTAATTGTTTCTAGTTATGGACAGTGTATTGATATACAAGAATAATTATAAAAATGTGAAATGTATTGAGGGTAAAATAAAAAAAATTAGAGCTGTTTAGTCCAGAAATGTCAATTTTTTGTCTCAAAATTTTTTTTACTTGATACTGATTTTGGCTCCTGGACAAAAAAAAAGAAACGTTGAAGACACAAGATGAAAGCAAGTCTATGGCAATACAATATAATTATGTAAATCATTGAAACATGAAAAATTCACAATTCCACTCGGGGCAATCACATCTGCCTGACAAAGGTTTCGAAATGAAAATGAAAATTCGCATTAAACTCAGAAACTACAACCATTATAAACTTACTATACATGTTGAGAAAAATCAAGTATATTAAAGTTAGAACTCGACAATGTCGTCATCATCCTCATCATTGTCACATGGAGTGTTTGTGCAGCCAGAGCCCCTGCAGTTTCCACAAGCTGGAGTGCACTCAATGTTGTGCTTCTTGCATGTGCATCTCATGGTGCTACATTCAGCCTGGCAGTTGCACCTAATGACACGTAACATCTTTTCAGGAGCTGGAGCTATTGATGTCTGAAGTGGCACAAAACCCTCATCACACTTCTGCCAACCCCAGTTTGTGGAAGAAGTATGCAAGTCTGATGTCTTGAAACGAATCAAAAACCACCTTCAGAAGCATGCCAAGTCTGAAATGATATCTTCTAGAACTTCAGCACTCTGGGTTCAGTATATGGACATGCTAGACATTCTACGCAAATACATCCAGGTAGAGCGCACTGGGAACTGGGCACTACATCTACAGGCCATCCAGGAAATGCTGCCTTACTGGCAGCCTCGGGCCACAACCTGTATGCCAAATCTGCGAGGGTGTATCTGCAGCAGATGTCCAACCTCAAAACTCAACATCCCAATGTCCAACAACGTTTTGATGAGGGGTTCCATGTCGTTCGACGAAGTGATCACCTGTGGGCAGGTCTTTCATCTGACCTGATCATCGAACAAGTTTTGATGAGAAGTTTGAAGACCAGCGGGGGGCTCACATGAGGGCGAGGAATGACAGAGCAACAACGGCTGGTATGGCTACTATCAATGCCTGCCTGTGCAGAAATAAACCAGGCAATGCAGGAGCTCACCCCCTCACAGGTTTCTTGCACATAGGCCTCCTTGTCCACCCTTAGCACACGTACAGTTTTACGCCTCAGCTGCCTGAGCAGCTCAGCTCTGCCTTTCCGCTTCGCCTGTGACTGGGCAATGGTATCCAGTGTCCCTTGAGAGGCGACTGACAGCTTCTGCAGGAGGGAAAATATTCACGCCGACAGACCGCCGATGAGTGAGGAAGTGTCGTCGGATTTTCCTTTTTGACAAAATGACTGAAAAACTTGAACAACGCTACTGCATCAAATTTTGTGCAAAGCTTGGTGATGCCCAAGTGGAAACGATCCGCAAGATTCAACAGGCCTTCGGGAATGAAGCATTGGGCACCACACGGATAAAAGAGTGGTACAACCGCTTCAAAGATGATCGCACATCAGTGGAAAGTGAAGCACGTTCTGCAAGGCCCTCAACATCCTGAAATGAGATCGTCATTGACTAAGTGAGGACCCTGCTGAGGCAGGATCGTCGAATCACGATCAGAGAACTTGCAGACAAGGCAGGCGTCAGCATTGGATCCTTTCATTCCATTTTGACTGAGGATTTGTGCTGAAGGAGAATCTCAGCGAAGTTCGTGCCAAAGCTGCTAACGATTGAGCAGAAGCAACTCCATTTGGAGATCGCACAGGACATGCTGGAGACTGTGAACAGCGATCCCAACTTCTTCAACACAATGAACGCTGGCGAAGAGACCACAGTGATCCGTCATTTTGTCAAAAACGAAAATTCGACGGTGCTCACTTACACTTCCTCACTCATTGGCAGTCTGTCGGCGACTGACAGCTTCTGCAGGCGGGAAAAATATTCACACATACGGATTAGGATCGCCTACATATCTGCACCAAACCACGCCTCCCTTGCTTCATTTGTTTACGCACGAAAAATTAAGGTTGGATACTTTTTGAACACACCTCGTATATATTTTTGATATATATATATATTTTTGATATATATATATATTTTTGATATATATATATATATATATATATATATATATATATATATATATATATATATATATATATATATATATGTTTGTCGTAAGGAAGAAGCCTATTGTTTTTGAGGTCAAAAGGTCAACAACTCACGTGGTATTTCTAAAATCGTCAATGTTCATCCAATTGACTTGAAATTTGAAGAGGATTTATATTTCAGGTCACTGAATTGAACCTGCCAATTATTTTTGAGGTCAACATAGGCACAAGGTCAACAACTCACTTGGTATTTCTAAAATCCACAATTTTCATCCCATTGACTTCAAATTTGAAGAGGATTTGCACATCAGGTAACTGAATTCAACCACCAATTATTTTTGAGGGCAACTTTGTTTTCTGTATTTTGCAAGTATCGTGCAATGCATGACATCTTCTTCTTGTTTGTCTGTTTGTTTGTGTGCAGGATATCTCAAAAAGTTGTGGACAGATCCGGTGAAATTTTGTCAACAGTTTGGGTGTGTGACATGTACGAACTGATTAGATTTTGGTAAGATCCAGATCCGGATCCGGATCCAACTATAATACTATAATTTTTTTAAGTGATTCTTCACCATATATATATATATATATATATATATATATATATATATATATATATATATATATATATATATATATATATATATATATATATATATATATATATCATGATATATATTTATATATCACCATATAGCATGATATTTCAAAAAGTTGTTGACTGATTCGGATGAAAGTTGGTGCACATGTTGGGTGTGTAACAAGGAAGAAATGTTTCAATTTTGGTGAAGATCCGAATCCAGATCTGGATACGATAATTATTTCATTTTTAAAATGATTCTTCACCAGTGAGAGATAGGGCCAAAAACGATATAGTACTGTATAGCATGATGTTTCAAAAATGTATATGTTCTCGTGGATCAGGCATTACTTGGTGGAGGTATGCGCTGTACCGAGTGCCCTTCTAGTTTCATTATGAGATATTTGTGCTATATTAAACACATTTAACCCTCAGTACCCCTGGATGTCTGGGCTGCGCTTGTCCCTTTCTCAGTAAGGTTGATTTGCACATGTACAGGTGTGCCTTTCTCAACCTAGACAAGTGGCAGAGACAGATACAATAGTTCTTTTGCTGTGCAGGAACCCTCTTAGCGGAAGGGCTCGGAATGCAAGCCCTAGACTTAAATCTGGACACTGCAGGGAAGACACATTTTTCATCATCAAACTTGGCTGCAGCCAATTTCCCCTGCATAAGGCTAAATATTTCAATCCTGGCTCCACAATGCCATTGTCGAAAATTATAGCTTCACTTTTGTGTGACTTGAGCTTTGTCAAATTGTGAACAAAGACGGGTCCTCTCTGTGTGTGAGGGTGTTTGTGGCCTGTGCTCAAACGTTAAACTGTGCATGATTATCCAATAGCTGAGGTTAATTGATTCGATGAGAGGTGATTGATTTCTCCTGCCGATTGCGAGTGAGATGTGTAATTTGGACTTTGAGAATTATAATGCGGAAGCTCGGCTGGCTTGTTCCTGGAATTGCTTAAACACATCATTAGCGGTGATCCAAAGTAACAAAATTAATAATTGATAAAATGGATAGCAGGAGGGATGATAGAGAGAAAGGTGGATGAATAATTTGTAAAAAAAAAAAAAAGGTTGTTTGGCATTTCTTTCAGAGCACATGATCTACTCATGATTCTGTGATTCCAGATTCAAATCCCAATACTGTATGATTGATTTGGTCATTGTTACTTCTGCCACCGAAGGTGGATGGAGGTTATGTTTTCACCCCTTGCCTGTCTGTCTGACGGTCTATCTCTCTCTCTCTCTCTCTCTCTCTCTCTCTCTCTCTCTCTCTCTCTCTCTCTCTCTCTCTCTCTCTCTCTGAAAATTTTCACGTATATTGGTTGGTCTTGCGCGTTATTCTGTCTGTCTGTCTGTTTGTTACTTGCAAAATCGAAGATTTTAAAAGTATGTTGGTCAGTCGATTTTGCTATTCTGTCTGTCTTTGTCTGTCTGTCTGTCTGTCTGTTTGTCGCCTACAGGTCACAATTCTAACCCGATGTTCATGAAACTTCACCACATAGGAGAGTTTGTCAGAAGGAAGAAGCCTATTATTTTTGAGGTCAAAAGATCAAAAGGTCAACATAGGCCAAAGGTCAACAACTTAGGTGAGATTTCCAAATTCCTCAATTTTCATCCGATTGACTTGAAATTTGATGAGGATTTACATTTCATGTCAATGAATTCAACCAGCCAATTGTTTTTGAGATCAACAAAGTCCAACAGGTCAACATAGGCCCAAGGTCAAGAACTAAGGTGGTATTTGTAAAATCCTCAATTTTCATCCCATTGACTTGAAATTCGAAGAAGATTTATAATTAAGGTCACTGAATTCAATGAGCCAATTATTTTTAAGGTCAACATAAACCAAAAGGTCAATATAGGCCCAAGGTCAACAACTAAGATCAGGTCAGTTATGGGAGCATGCGCCAGAGCAGCGTGTCACTGCGTCCACTTTCTGCCAGTACACCACGGGCCTCCGTCTGGCCATCCCCCAGGCAGATGCCTGGCCCATCTCCATCTTCTTGAGATGCCGATCAACCTGCTGCAACCACTAGGCACATGGTCAACCCATTAGCCTCCTCCACTCATGAAGCCCCCTCACTGAGAGAATCTGGTGAGCAGGATCAGCATCAGAAAAACGAGCCACAAGTCCATACAGCCACAGCTGATGCTCATGGACTATGCAGGTAATAAATCTCATCCGAGTCGCTCTCAGCAACTGTTCGTTAGATGCAAAGTCCGACCAGTGATAGCCAAGGATTCTCGGAAGAGACCTGGTACCAAAGGACTTAAGTCTCCTTCTCAGATCCTTGGCCAGAGTCCAAGTCTCACATCCGTAGAGCAAGACTGGAAGCACCAATGACCTGAAGACTCGGACTTTC
>NC_140968.1:55913620-55923620 GCF_056783735.1 Eptatretus burgeri
AAGTGAACCTCCCTCTCCTCCCCCTGATCTCACAATGATACAACGTGTAGTTTTCATTGACTGCAGGTATTTTCAAACGATGCATTGATGTATCCTGAAACCATATCCTTTGACCCATCAATCATGCGTGGAGTCCCATTATACTTCTCATTTACTTCCTGGCTCATAGCAGCACAGCAAACAGTCTTTTGCTTGAGAACAAACTCTTCTTTGGCTCATTCCAGTAACACGTAGACCATCTGGCTTTGCATCAAGTACTTTAATGGAGAGAATTGTCTCCGGCCTAAAATTCTTGCCACGATGACTACATTATGTCTTGTAATCATTGTATGGCACTTGTCCAGTGTCATTTCTGCTCCTGTCAAATTCATAAACCAGTTTTCTGGGAAAATTTAAAGCAAGAAAGTGTAGTTTAGCAGTCAAAATGACAATTCGATGAGCACCCAGAGGTTGCAATATGAGGAGAATATTGGGGCCTATAAATTATTGCAATAGGTTGGTAGGTCGGATTGTATAGCTGTGCTTGAATGCACGTGGTTTGAGTTCAATCGCAACCTATGTATGTCGATGCCAATTCCAATTGGCTCCCTGCCCCTCATATGTCTTGTCCAAACCCGTCTCCTGCCCTGCATGTGTACCTCATGCGAACAATCCTCCCACCCAAAACAAAACACATACAAATCAACCAAACAAAGAACATTCCCAATAGGGATGGTCTGAAAAGTGTTTTTTCTTCTTTTGTTATGGGTCCGATGTTGATATCTGGGTGATGAGGCTGTCTGGATGATTGCCTGTTTTATTTTTTTAACCAGCATCCCTTTATTGAATTTATGGCAGGTCCTTGTGAAAAAGAAAATAAGGAAGTCGTGTGCATCTTCAACCATTTACCATGAAAGATAATTTCACAACTATTCTTCACATCAAGCATGGTTACAGACCATATCAATACTTACAGTACATCCAAGTGCATATAGTTCATATGAAATGCTCAAAGTTCATTTGAGTGTTTGCAGTACATATAAAGGCTTGCAGTACATATAAATAAAATACTTGGTTCATATACAGCCATACTATAAAGAGCTTGCATCTCGTATCAAAATGCTTTTAGTACAAAGGACAATGCTTGTAGCCCATATCAAAATGCTTGTGGTTCATATTTGAAATGCATACAGTCCATTTCAAAATGCTTTTTAAAAGGCCCACATTATAAATGTCTACGATGGTTATCAAAATATTTAGTGCGTATGAAAATGTTGACAGTTCATATAAATGCTTACAGTTCATATGAAAATGGTTAAGGTCCATATCAAAATGCTTATGATGCATATCAAAATGTTTAAGGTCCATATTATAAATGCTTAGTCCATATCAAAATGTTTAGTCGATATGAAAATACTTACAGTTCATACAAATGCTTACTCTGCATATCAAAATGCTTACAGTCCACATGGGAATGACTACAGTTCATATAAATCCTTACGATCAATATCAACATGCTTACCATGCATCAAAATAGTTACCCCTTATAAATGCTTGAAATACATAGAACTCCCAGTTTATATTGTTATGGAAATGGCTTATGGGCAATTGGGTTTAGTTTTAATAGTCATTTCCATAGTACATGTTCACCATAAGCACACGTACAGTATAAGTGTATGACAGGAAGTATCCAGTTTGTCTTAGTGATGTTCCTTAGGTCTCCCTCCCAAAATGTTCGTGTCTAAGCCCCCATCTCCAAACCTTTGTGTTTTATGTGGTTTTCTCCATTGTATTCTGTCATTATGTGTTTCCTTTAGTAATACAAAAGCAGTGCCAAGGTTCCATGTGGCGTACACGTGCCTCCACATGGCCCAGAGACAGAAAGGGCAGGTATCATGTACAGGGATGTCAGAGCGGTAGAAGGGCAAGGGGTGCAGATTTTATTTGAGGGCAATGTTTCTTTTTTTTCATAATCGACGAGTGTGGATCGGCTCACTACGCTTCCTCTCCACATGTTGTTAGAGATTTACGTCACAAATTTACTGTTATCATGATTTACATCAATCATAATACAAACATTTATTTTGTGCAAATGTATTTGTGGTATTGGTAATATTATATTTGTTTGTGATTTATTGGTAATATAATAAAAAGGTCTAAAAGATGAAGGGTCTAAGTTGTCTAATACATCTGAAGGCGGTCAGGGGTCTAAATGTTGTTAAGGTCTAAGGGGTCGAAAGGGAATTAAGGGATGTAAAGGTCAAAAGATTCTAAGGATCACAAGGGTATAAAAGCACAAAAGGGCGAAGGGATCTAAAGGTGTCTAAAGTGTTGAAAGGGTCTTAAAGGTAAGATGGGTCTTGCATGGCTTCGTGTGATTATATCATTCTTAATTATGTACTGTTTGAAGGTCAGTTGCACGGCTCCATGGACTGACTCGCGGCCTCACGGACTGACTCGCGGCCTCACGGACTGACTCACGGCCTCACGGATCGACTCTTCTTTGGCTTCACAGACTGAATCGCGGCTTCACAGACTGACTTGCGGCTTCAAGGACTGACTCGCGGCTTCACGGAATGACTCGCGGCTTCACGGACTGACTCGCGGCTTCACGGACTGACTCTCGGCTTCACGGACTGACTCTCGGCTTCACGGACTGACTCTCGGCTTCACGGAGTCTCTCGGCTTCACGGACTGACTCGCGGCTTCACGGACTGACTCGCGGCTTCACGGACTGACTCGTGGCTCCACGGACTGACTCGTGGCTCCACGGACTGACTCGTGGCTCCACGGACTGACTCGTGGCTCCACGGACTGACTCACGGCTCCACGGACTGACTCGCGGCTCCACGGACTGACTCGCGGCTCCACGGACTGACTCGCGGCTTCACGGACTGACTCGCGGCTTCACGGACTGACTCGCGGCTTCACGGACTGACTCGCGGCTTCACGGACTGACTCGCGGCTTCACGGACTGACTCGCGGCTTCACGGACTGACTCGCGGCACAATGACAACACATAATGAGATACATAAGCATGTCATGTTTTTTTCTCAACATCAGATCCAAGATCGCCGACTGGCAGCCATTTGAGTTGTAAAATAAATACCCAGTGTTGAACAGGTCTTCAACCATTTCTCGGACATGCATTTGCCAATGATGTTCAAAGTTAGCTCATTGATAAGGAATGATGGCTAACATATGCATGTCATTCTGTTTCAATATCAGATCAAAGATGGGTAACTGGTGGCCATTTTGTTACTTAAATGTGTCCCCAACTATTTCTTAGACATGCATTGTCTGATTTTGTTCAAACTTGGCACAATCATAATACACGATATCATACATCTGCCCCTCACTTCATTTTGTGATCTGATCAAAGATGGCTGACTGGCCATCAAAGATAAAGATGGCCAAAGATATACTGGCGGCCATTTTAGTTCTTCATAAATATGGGTTATCCCTTTAACTCTACATTGCAAAACTACTAAAACAATGGGGACTATGACATTTTATCTCTTTTTTTTAAAGTTATTGATTTATGGTGGAAGATAAATATCTGGAGACGAGAAGGATACTTGGAAGAGCACCAACCTCCGCCAAGCTGATCAGTTTACGTTTTGTATCCCCCTCGTAGGTCGAATCTGGATTCGGACATGAACTAAAATTTAATTGGCTCGTTATTGTCACCTCATCCACCAAGTGTCATCTGAATTCTTCCATAGTTTTTTGAAATATCATAATATATATAATTTTAGCCCAATCACTCAATGGTGAATATTCACTGAAAAAAATTATTGGATCCAGATCCGGATTCAGATCTTCACCAAAATCGAATTAATTATTTCTTGTCACATACCCAAGCTCTCCACCAAATTTCATCCAAATCCATCTCCACCTTTTTGAGATATTTTGTTCACAAACAAACAAACAAATAAGAAAGCTGTCGTGCATCGCACAATACTTGCAAAGTCCATAAAACAAATTTGACCTGAAAAATAATTGCTGGTTGAATTCAATGATCAAATATGCAACTCCTCTTCAAATTTCGAGTCAATCAGATGAAAATTGAGGATTGTAGGAATTTGACAGTTGTTTACCTTTAGCCTATGTTGACCTTTTGACATTTTGATCTCAAAAACAATAAGCTTCTAGCTTATGAAGAATTCTACCATGTGGTGAAGTTTTGTGAAGATCGGTCTAAAATTGTGACCTGTAGGTGATTGACATACAAACAAACAAACAAACAAACAAAAAGAAGACGTCGTGCAGAGCACCACACTTGCAAAATCCATAAAACAAATTTGACCTCAAAAATATAATTGTTGGTTGAATTCAATGACCAAATATGCAACTCCTCTTCAAATTTCAAGTCGATCGGATGAAAATTTACAGTTTTATAAACTCGGCCTATGTTGACCGTTTGGCCAATGTTGACCTCAAAAATAATTGTTGGTTGAATTCAATGATCAAATATGCAAATCCTCTTCAAATTTCAAGTCAATCGGATGAAAATTAAGGATTTTAGAAATCTCATCTAAGTAGTTGACCTTTGGTCTATGTTGACCTTTTGACCTCAAAAACAATAGCTTAGTGCTTATGACAAACTCAACCATGTGGTGAAGTTTTGTGAAGATTGGTTTAGAATTATGACCCGTAGGCAATAAACAAACAGACAGACAGGCAGAATAACAAAATAAACTGACCAATATACTTGAAATATCTTCGGTTTTGCAAGTTACAAGAAAGATGTCGTGTTTGGCACAATACTTGTGAAATCCATAAAACAAGTTTGACCTTAAAAATAATTGGTGGTTGAATTCAATGATCAAATATGCACATCTTCTTCAAATTTCAAGTCAATTGGATGAAAATTGACAATTTCAGAATTTCGGCCGATGTTGACCTAAAAAAAATACTTCTTCATTGAATTCGGTGACCTGATGTACAAATCTTAAAATTTCAAGTCAATGTAATGAAAATTGAGTATTTTAGAAATCTCACCTATGTTGACTTTTGGCCAATGTTGAACTCAAAAGTAATTGATGGTTGAATTCAATATATAAAGATGCAACTCATCTTCAAATTTCAACTCATTCGAATGAAAATTGAAAATTTTAGAAATTCGGCCTATGTTGACCTCAAAGGTAATTGGGGGCTGAATTCGTTGACCTGATATGCCAATATTGTTCAAATTTCTAGTCAATCAGATGAAAATTGAGGATTTTAGAAATTTGACAGTGGTTGAACTTTCGCCTATGTTGACCTTTTGACCTCAGCAATCGGCTTCTTGCTTATGATGAACCTACCAAGTGGTGAAGTTTTGTGAAGTGGTTTACAATAGTGACCTGTAGGAGTGTAGTTGATTGACATACAAACAAACAGACATCAGAATAACGTACAAGACCGACCAATATACTTGACAAATCTTCGATTTTCACAAGTAAACAAACAAACAAACAGACAGACAGAGACAGGGGTGAAAACATAACTTCCGTTCACCTTCGGTGGGTGGAGTTAAAAAAACAGCAAGTTACAAATTGAAGAAGAAATTGAGGCTGCAAATCAAATTGTAACGTGCCATACGAATTATGCATTGATCATGACGCCGGCGATCAAAGCAGAAGTGCTCCAGTCGCTGTTGCACAAGCACACCAAAAGGTCCCGAAAAGTGATCAAGCCCATGTGCTGTATGATTATTTTCATGAATCGTGATACTGAGTATTATCAATACTATGAATTGGTGGTAGTGTCCCACCTGCAAAGCACTATCGTTATCGTACATAACTCTATGCAGCTGTAGGTATGTCTGGTAGTGCTGTTCACTATCAGGATATGTGCTGTGTATTATTGCAGTGAAAATAGACTAAATGCAGGACAAATTGGAATCGGTGAATCCTTTCGAGAAGTTGAGGTCTGCCTCATGAAGGCTCCAACAGACTTGAAATGACAAAATTATTGGCAGTCCAAGGAAATGATGCATTTTAGAAACCTCTTATTAGTTCAGCAATGTCAGACCCTTTCTGGCATATGTGTGATAACTATAAGTCACTTTCTGCCCCCCCCCACCCCTCCTTGTAAAAGGCAGGAGGGGCAATTGCTCTCCACGTCTCTGGCCAAGTGTGACAGAAGCATCGAGAATGACATAGGTCCACATGGCTGAAATGGGCATTGGCCATACAGCTCCACTAGGCTACAAAAAGGTGGGAGCAATTCCTCCCAGACAGCAGCCAAGAAGCACGCATCGGACAGTTCAATTAAGATGCTTACACTCCATATCAATATGCTTGTAGTCCATATTAAGATGCTTACAGTCCATATCATGCAGATAGTCCATATCAAGATGCATATAGTTCATATCTAGATGCAAAGTTCATATAAATGCTTGTAGTTCATAAAAGCTTTCAGTACAAATAAAGGCTTACAGTTCATATAAAGACTTACAGTTCATATTATAAAACTATAGTCCACACTGTCATTGTTGGAGTTCACATGAATTCTTAAAGTTCAGAAAAGGCTTACAACAGGCCTATCAAAATTAAGTCGATGTCAAAATGCTTACCTTTCATATTAATGCTTATGGTGCATATAAAAATGCACAAGTCCATTTGAAAATGTTACAATACATGTAAATGCTTACCGTTCATATAAATGTTTACAATGCATGTCAAAAATGCTGAAGAGTTCAGGTAAAGGCTTACAGTTAATACCACAAATACCTTACCATTCATATGATACTTACAGTAGAGTTCATGTATTTTATTACACCAGGAATGCATACAATTTATTAAACCAATAAAGTACAACAAGCATGAAATTAACGGTATTTTCTGAGCATCTATGTTAATGCGTATTAAAATGAACAAATAACTTTTAATCATCGTTGTTCTGAACAAAATTAACCAAATTTTATGTTCTGTATTTTGAAAGGAAAAAGTTAAAACAACATAAGTACTGTAAAAATGTGTATTCTGTAAACCATGATACAGAATTGGTCTTCGATATTGATCTTAGAATGTCTTAGACGAGTGTGAGTATCTTGTTCATGTATCTTTTTGAACATCCCATGTATTATTGCATTAGGTGCGCAAGGTGTAAATAAATACGTATTTAAAACTAGAGTATATACTCTATAACTAGAGATGAGATGGTGTAGGATTTTATTGTATGCGAGGGGGAGGGGTCAGGTCAGATCAGGTATGAGAGCATGCAGCAGAGCAGCGCATTGCTGCATCCACTTTCCACCGGTACTCCAGGGGCCTCTGTCTGGCCACCCCCCAGACAGATTCCTGGCCCTTCCCCATCTCTATGAGATGCCGATCAACCTACTGCAACCACGAGACACGTGGTCGGCCCATTGGCTTCCACCACTCACGAGGCTCCCTTGCTCAGAGAATCTGGTGAGCAGGATCAGTATCAGGAAAATGAGCCACATGTCCATACAGCTGCAGCTGACACTCACACACAGATTATGCAGGTAACAAATATCATTTGAGTCTCTCTCAGCAACCACTCGTTGGACACAAGGTCTGACTAACAATAGCCAAGGATTCTCCAAAGAGACCTGGTACCAAAGGACTTAAGTCTCCTTTTCAGATCCCTGGTCAGAGTCCAAGTCTCACATCCGTAGAGCAAGACTGGAAGCACCAAGGTCCTGAAGACTCGGACTTTCGTCCTCCCGCACAGGTACCGGCAGCACCACACCTCATGATCAAGTGAATCCATGACCTCCGAGGCTTGACCCAGATGTCTATTCACCTCTGGCTCACAACCAGCAGAGACATGAATATCACTGCCAAGGTATGTGAATCTCTCCGTGACGTCAACATCCTCACCACAAACAGGTGCAGACAAGATAGCAGCATCCAAGATGTCATTGAAAGCCTGGATCTTAGTTTTGACTCATGAAACCCATAATCCTAGTGGCTCCGACTCCTAGTTCAGCACCTCGAGGAACCCCAAAAGGATATCCAGAATCTCCGCAAAGATGACTGCATCATCTGCAAAATCAAGGTGAGAGATCTTGACATTCCCAAATGATGCACCACAGCTTGATCTCTCCGACATCCTCCAATGAATCCAGTCCATACAAGTGCTAAAAAGTGTGGGGGGCAGTACACACCCCCTGACGAACTTCAGTAACAACTGGAAATAAGTCGGAGATGGCATCACAACACCTCACAGCACTCTCAGTAGCAGAGTATAGTTCAGACATCAGATTTATCAGTTTTGCTGGCACCCCACGAAGATAAAAAATCCTATAATGGAGGGGTGACATAAAACAATGAACGACAACAATCCTGTGACTGTTGTTGCCAGAAGAGCTAGTCACTGGAATGTTGTGATGTCATCCAGCATGGTGAACACTTTGAGAAAAGTCTACCTTTGATTGGGCCAAACCAAATAAAAGTTGAAAGTAACTTTAGATGTGATCAGTCGAACTTATGTACGATATTGTTAATTTTGCCTTTGGAGTTTGGTAACAATTAGTCAAGAAGAATAACACATATTTATTTGTCCAAACAGTTCTGAATTTTTTTTCTTAATGCTGCAGGAATTTCGATTAGTGTATTATCATGGATCATAAGGGAAAGCCTGGTGTTGGCTTTATGATTAATTTAGCTGGCTTAAGATCTTAGGGTCTTGAGTTTGAGCCCCTGTCGTGCAGTTGAAATAACAGCAGGTGGGTTAACTCAGCCTGTCATCCTTCGAAGGTCGGCAAAATTAGTACCAGCTTACTGTTAACAGGGGGCACTGCATCAGCGGCATAGCCACACTTCCAGAAAACGATGCAACCAGCATCTACAGGCTACAGATAAAACAACAACATCACAGAGGGAATCAAAACTTGTGACTCAACCTGATTAAGGGGTCATTATAATCCAAGATTCACAGGGAAGGCAGGGTGGAGTGGTGGAGTCAATACTCTACAACCGATACATATGTAACAGAGTAATTGATTGGAGTGAGGAGAGCAATGGGAGAAAAAGGAATGAAGTGAGTAATGACAGGAAAATAAACATTGTTCTCCAGCAGCCGTCAGTATTGTGCACATTCCCAAAAAACACATGTTATCAGAAATATTTAATTTGCCTTTGCAAATCCGATAAAATGAAAATCTGCCCTTTGTATAATAATGATAATAATGGAGGCGCTTGACAGAGCTTCGGGATGTTCACAAGATGATGAATGTTTTGAGGCGAGAACCAATCCTGAACATTTTGCCACTCTGATGAGCGATTCTCGACTGAAAGTGGCAGGAATTTGTAATTAGTTCAGATCTCCTGGGGGGGGGGGGGGGAATCAAAATTCTTGCTCAAATCGAAATAGGGAGAGCAATCCATTGTACCTTGTTCCCAAAAATGATGCAACCAGCAGCCAAATGTGCTAGCATGGATGAATGGCATCATGAAACACATTGGAATAACCTATGTATTTCTGGCTGTTGCTTGAAAGAACATTGATTAAATCCAGACAAAACGACACACTAAATGAGGAACACGAGCCACAGTCCTCGCAAGGGATATTTTTCAGTGAATATAAACATCTCCCAAGAAGCAAAAACGATTTTAAAGAAGGAATCCCCAACATTCACATCTCGATGGTCTCTAAAACTGCCAGGCCTCTGTGACGTCATTTGAGCTCCATCATCTCGGCAAACAGCCATGAGGAGGTAATTCCCAAGAAGAGATCTTTAACAAATCAATGCCGCTTATCCGGTACAAATTGTTCCTGCCGGTCAAGTCTGGTTCTTGTTGATTCCCTGCAGATGCCATGAGACGGTTCATGCGAGAACTGGATCACGTTGTTTGCTTCTTTTTCCTGCCTTTCTGACAGCAAGGTATATCGATGGAATGTTGCACATTGCTCGTGATGGTGGTGTTGTGATTTAAAAACATCTCGTAACTAATGTGAAAAGTTCAAACGGTCTATTTAATGGCAACTTTTAAAAACTTTCCAATACGTGAGTGTGCAATTGGTAAGGAAATTGTGGAATGAAAAGTAAAACTACAGTATTTCT
>NC_140968.1:55933620-56046120 GCF_056783735.1 Eptatretus burgeri
ATCCGATTCCCGTTAATTTGGTTGGAGGCGGGATGGATTTGAATCCCACACTCCTGAACACCAGTGTTGTAGATTTCCTGCCCGTCAGCGTGCGAACAACCGCATCTAACCAATAGCAGTCGCTTCGCCCACCGAACGGACAATCCAGTTACAGCTTTCCGGATCAACGCCAGAAACCAGCCATGGGTGTGTTTTAAAGCACACCACAACCTTGTCCGCACTCCACCCGCACGCTACAGGGTCCGATCGCCAAATCTTCGATTTACCTAATTATTTGCGTGGGTAGGTTAACGAGAGATTTACCTCAACAGGAACGCTTGGAAACGAGCCGCTTAAGCAGCTCGCTTCCTTTTGGGATAACCGAGCGGGGTATTATCGCGCAGTCCCGTTGGACCCGATCACTTTACCGGCTATTTAAAAACCAACTATATTCCGGGTGCAAGATGGCAGCTCAATTAAGGGAAGAGGACGCAACGAACAGGTTTACATTCACACAAGGACATTTATTATAATAAAGTAAGTATGCAATTAAACAAGGCAAAACACGTATGCAATTACACAAGCAAGAAAAGCACGACGAAAGAACTACGACCGTCTATATGAAATGCAATGCAACATTTACAGCACACAAAGCACTTAACAATTTCCTACTTATTTGACGGGCCCACGAACACACATACGCGCGCGCGCGCGCACACACACACACACACACACACACACACACACACACACACACACACACACCCAAGAAATGGTGGCAGAGGCCTTTAATAACGGGCTCCAGCTCGGAGGAGAGGTGAGCTGAAACCCAGAGCTTATCTTGAACCTCTCCACCTCGTGTGGTCTTCAAGTTGTTCGGACTCGGGCTGCTGCGAGAGCAGAGGCCACAACTCGCAGCTCGATCCGAGCAACCGGCTCAACTTCCTTCCAAAACAAAGCAGCTCGAAGCAAAAAGCTCTCCCGAGCCAAACGGAAGCCGAAGCTCACTGAACCACCAAAGCAAAAAGCCTCCTCCCGAGCCAGGCCTCAGCCGAAGTTCACTGAGCCAGCCAAAGCAAAAAGCTTCCGAAGGCCTCAACCCTAATGCAAGCCAAACAGGACCCGAAGGTCTGCTGAACGACTACTCTCTGCCGAAGCAAAAAGCTTACTAACCAACTTCCAAAACGAACAAAGAAAAGATCTCCTCTTATCCTTCTCCCGCCTTCCCCCGCTCCTGGCATGACTCATGACTCATGCCATCGTGCTCCATCATCCGCTCAGCCACGGGTGGGAGGGAGTTGTTGAAATCATGAGTCACGGGATGGCAGGGTTCTTCTTGCTCTTCGCAGAAGAGGGGGAGGGATGTCTCCATTGTTCGTTCCCTAAGTATTAAATCGATCCAAAACGCATCTAATCGATTTCTGAACATTTAAACAATGGAAGGTGAGCTATCTTTATGAACAAGCACTTATCGACAAAGCTGACTAAATGAACCTGTATGTTGTGTGCAATTGAATTCCCAAATTCGTAACAGTATAGATGTATATATATATATATATATATATATATATATATATATATATATATATATATATATATATATATATATATATATATATATATATATATATATATATATATATATATATACATGACCCAGCAAGGAAGAGTGATGTCAGAGACATTTTTTAATGATATGATGAAGATAGGTTCGGATGATAGGGGAAGGGTTAAAATCGTGCTATATGGCATTAACTCCAAAAGGGATGACGTGGCCCTTACATCACTCTTCCTCGCGGAACCTTGTATATATATATATATATATATATATATATATATATATATATATATATATATATATATATATATATATATATATATATATATATATATATATATATATATATATATACACAGGGTGAGTCAGAAGTAGTGCACAATTTCTGTCAATTGATTGTTTGTTTGTCATTTGTATTACAGGGTACAAGAAGGTAGAAATAAATGAATGACATGTTTATCTAACCATTTATTCAAGAAAAAATTATTACAGAACTGTACCAAGCTGTTTTACTTGCAATTTTCAAAACGCCCTCATGATCGATGCACAATTGCAGCCGAGCAGGCACACAGCGGTACACACGTCTGCAGTTAGATATCAATTTCTTCAAACTTTCCAGTGATTTGAGCCATCAATTCCTGAATGGTACGAGGTTTTTCACGATAAACCAGGTCTTTCATGAGCCCCCAAAGAAAGAAAGCTGGAGGGATAAGGTCTGGGGAGTGTGCCAGCCACTCGATCAGACTGATCTGATCCAATCCACTTTCTGGGAAAGTTTTCATCAAACCACTGACGAACATACCATCTATAATGAGGTGGAGCTCCCACATGCTGGAAATAACAGTCCTGATCTTGTACCCTTGGCCAAAAGAAAGTTTGCAGCATATCCAGGTAAATTTCTGCAGTGACAGATCCCTCAAAGAAAAAGGGTCCAATTATCCGTAATGGAGATATGGCTGCCCAAACTATCACTCCAGGTAAATTTACCTCCTTCTCTCCTGTCACTCGGGTCAGTCACAGCCTAGTCGACACAATTGTGTCTGCGAATTGTGCCATTAAGCTTAAAACATGCCTCATTTGACCACAAGATATTGTCTCGCATTGTGTCCTCTTCGTGAAGTTTAGCTAAGAACTCTTCACAAAATTGAAGATGGCGGTCATCATCTCCATCATGAAGGGCATGCAGTAAGCGTGGAATGTAAGGTTTCCATTTTTTTCTGGTGAAGGATACAGATAACACTTGATTGGCTCACTTCAAACTCTGCAGATAATCAGCGAGTTGACTTTTGCAGACTTTGTTCCAGTCTTCTGATGGCTTACTCAGACTTAGCTGCATTCATTGCCGTTTTCTGACGACCGGACTTCTTTGCAGTGGCTACCGACTCTGTTCCTTCAAATTTCTCGACAATCACTCATATGTTTCTTCCCTGAGGTGGGTTAATATCGAATTCCTGTAACAAACGGCGTGCCGCCATCTTTGGTTGTTCATTACATTTGTGGTAATGTTTCACGGATGCAATGCGTTGATTCATTGAAAGGTAATTCATGGTTCAATTTGGTGCAAATTCAGTAACTTTCCAAAGTCGCAGCAACTGCATGCAAAACAAAATCAAAAATAAATAAATTACGAAAATTAATAATCTGCAAGACAATTATTATATTAACATGACTTGCCAGAAAGAATCTGACAGCCGAAAAAGCAGAAATCAGGCGCTGCTTTTGACTCACTCTGTGTGTGTGTGTTTGTGTGTGTGTGTGTGTGTGTGTGTGTGTGTGTCATATATATATATATATATATATATATATATATATATATATATATATATATATATATATATGTAGGGTGAATATACTGATTCGAGCTCACTTTTCCCCATGAAATTGAACGGGGGATTTTCAGTGGTTCATATTTTTTTCCTTAAAAAGTAAACCCCCTTTTTATCCCAAAGTATATTTATTTGTCTCCCCTTTTAACCTAGGGGCACTCTATTCAAATAACCAATGCAAAAAGATAAAGATTTGTTCAAGTAGCAAAGTAGTAGTGTGATTTGTTAAAGGTGATTCTAAAGAAATATCTGAAACATGTAAGCCTCGGGACACTCTTTTTCAAATAACCTATGCATATTGTTTAGCTCACTCATTGAACCTATAAAGATTTGTTCATTCTGAAATTCCTTCAATAGTTTCATTTTCTTTGCACAATAATCCCCATCTAAAATATTTAAAAATAAAACATTTGAATCTTTATATTTTTCAAGATACCCCTTTTGTGTCATTATGAAATGATATACTTCTCTTAATGATCTCATCTGACCACCTCCTGAGTTGCATATCATTTTGAGATTGCAGTAATTATTTTTCCATTGTTCAATTGATAACCATCAAATTTTTCAGTCCATTCAAGGATACTTATTATTTTCTTTACATCCTCTAACTTACGAGTTTTTAAATTGATTTGCTTATTTGTTTTATTTACCTTTGTTTTAGTTATTTTTTCAGGAAGACTTATTTGATATTTTTCACATTCATTATGTTTTCCATTTATATACCAAGACTGAGATTTTCTCCACTCTTTAGTTTGAGTAATACTGGGTTCGACCATTTATATATTGTGAAAAAGATGGCGGTAGCCCTTAAAAACCCAAACCCATATTGTATTCTTTATACTCTATGATTAAATATTCACTCTTTCATACAATATCCATATGGAAGACAATCTATTCCATTATCTAAAATAAATCTCTTATCATCAAAGGCTCCTAATGCCTTTTTATTTACTTCTTCACGATATATGCAATGTTTATAAATTATTTTTGTATTCATTTTCCTATATTCTTCTTTCTTATTCATCAAACAATGATAATAATTTCTAAAAGTTATTGATTTCTTTATTACATATTTCTTTATTCCCTTTAACCTTTTATCAATCTGATCACCATACTTGCAAGCATATGCCTTTGCTCTCAATCCAATAAACTCACTCATTACTTTTCCACCCAACTCATCCTTAAACATACCAATAACCTTTTCATTCTTTTTTGAAAATAACTCACTCTTCTTACTAAAATTACTTGTATCATGTACTCCAATATTTTTCTTCATATCTTTATAAATATCATCAGTTTTTATATCTCGGATAAAACTATCATTGTCCATATACAAAAATGAAACATTTTCACGTTACCCTTTCTTTAAGCCATGATACAAATAATCATGCATCAATATCTTTGATAAATCAAGAACTGCTGTTCCAATATAGATTGGTTTATCCATTACAGTACTTTCCTTTTCCATATGAATAGCAGAAAAGTTCTCTGAAAAAACCTCTTCTCTCTTAAAACTTGGTTTATTTATCAATCTAGAAGCTTCTTTCCAAGATGTTGCAAATCTAATGTTTTGCCTGTTTCTAACATTATCCATTGTCTTTACAAAGACAGCATTATTCATCAATTTATAGAATTCCCCTTCAAATTTTACTTTTGTATTTGTTCTCATATCTGTATTGAATGTAATATACTTTTTCATCCAAGGACTTTGTTTAAATTTTAAAACTCTATGAATTTTAGCTCCTCTCAATCCTTCTCTCAAAAACTGTTCCAAGCTTCTCTGATGCAAAACATATCCCTCTTTATATTATCATAGAATGTTGTTCATAACTTTTTTGTTGATTTGCATTTGATATTAAAACTTTTATGATATTAATTTAACCATTCTTTCTTTGGGGTTTCTTTCTCACATGCAAAAGGAAGGTCTTTATGCCAATTATGAAGATCACTCAGGTACCTCAAATCAACTTCAAAATAATAACCTTCTTCTTCCTCATTCAATTCCTCTTGAGAAGAAATAACAATATTCATCAAAGCCTTTTCATAATCCTTTTCTTCCACCCACTCTAATTTACCAGAAGGCAGAGATTGAGACATTGCCCATCCATACAAATGATTAGCATTAAAATACATCAAAATAATTACAATCTTTTTCACTTTCATAATTCTGAAGATATTTATTATTTGCTTTAGCATATCTTTTTGAACATACTTGTGATATTCCACCTCTCTTCGACTTCTCAATCATCAAAAGCATATCTACATCACTGAATAAATCTATATCTTGTTTTGTCATTTTCAACATTGCACTCCAAGCTAAACCAGGAGCTGTGAAATAGTGGGCAGGATCTAATCCATAACAATTTTTATTATGACAGAGTGATCTCAAAGCTTCAAACACATCTGCTAACAATAAAACATCTGTTTTTAGATACAAATCATGATATTCTCCAAGGTTCTTTATCTTAAATATTTTCCAATTTTTTTGTGCGTGTTTATATTCCTTATCACATATCTCCTTTTCATAAAGGTTATTAGAGAAACTTTCTTTTGAAGGAAGTCATATTTCTTTAAATCTCATAAATGAATCCATATAATCATCAGGATAAATTCCCTTACTTGTAAGAATTTTCTCTTTACTTTGAATTTTATTCCTTGTTTGAATTTCCTCTCTAGTTAGAATTCCCTCTTTGATCAGAATTTCATCTTTAATCAGAATTTACTCTTTAGTTGGAATTTCATTCATTGTTTGAATTTTCTTTATAATTAGAATTTCATCTTCAGTTAGAATTTCTTCATTAATTTCCTCATTTATTAGAATTTCTTCTTTACTTTGAATTCTCTCTTTAATCTGAATTTCCTCTTTAGTTGGAATTTCCTATTTTGGAAAGAATGAATTAAGATTTGGAAAAGAGTCCGTGGAGCTTAGATTTGATGCGAGGTAGGCTAGTGGTGTTCCCATAAACTTGTAAGAATCTAGAAACCTAATACGAGTTAAAGGTTTTGTGAATATCATTTTTGTAAATGAAATATACTTTTGACTTGTGTTTGTTATGGCAGAAATATTCCCTGGTGTTTTTGAAAGTTCATTTATCAATATATGTGTATTATAGTTGGCGTTGTTGTGAAGAAAGCATGGAATAAAAGAAGGAAATTTATAATTAAGATTACAACAGGAATGAGCAGCACCTCTATATTTACCAGTAAGATGACAATGATCCCTAACTTTAGACTCCTCAATTTCCTCCTCACAAATATGACAGATATTGTTCTTTCTAAATTCTAATTTTTCTTCTTCCGTTAATTTGATCGGTTCATTTGTTTCTTTCATTAATTTAGTTAGTCTTATACAATCCTTTTTTAGTCGTTTTACAAACTCTTGTGAAGCTTTTTCTCCACTGTAATGCTCAAGTTTATTGTACTTTTCTCCAACAGATGATTTGATATAATAACAGAAACCACAAGGAATATGTTTTTGATATTTATTTGTATATGATTCTTTTGGATTAGGAGAAGCAGTATTTATCTTTTTTTGGATACATTCAAAATCAGCGTATATCATAAATGGGTGCATGATAGATTTATTATAATCTTCAAAATAAATCTTTTCACCAGGCTTAGGCATTGTAATTACAACTGATTTATGAGTACTACAATATTTTGAATGTTGTTCTAATCGTTATTTTGTATGAAATGAATTAAGACATCGCTTACAAGGATGTATTTTGTTTGCTGTTCTGAATACCTGAGAAGAGATTAATCCTGATAAATTATTGATGTATGTGTAATGTGAATTCTTTCCAACACTAAAATATAAAAGATCAATGTGTGTTTCTTCATTTTTATAGTTGTTTGAAATTTTTAATATTTGAACTTTGTTTATATCCGTTAATCCATATACATTAATAGAAAGATTATTCTTTTTCTCAAATTTAGGAATATCTGTTAGTGGCATTGGGAATTTAAAATCTTTAATGTGCAAGGTATTCTCATATTTCATATATTGTTTTACTCTTTCTGAATTACATTTTGGTGGATTTAAGTGAGCAAGAACAGACCAGGAAAAACATTTATTATCATTGTTCTTAATATTAACAACTGCCTTCTTTAGTTTTATTTCTTTGGGTAATTCAATATAAGAAGAAGCTTAAAGAAGGTTTGATTTTAGAATGTGTATATCTAAAAAGATGATTTTTTTCAATATTAAATCCACTTCCTACCACTGTATTATCAACACCCTCCTCTTCTCTTGATAGTTCTTCATAAACCCCACTATTCAAAAAATCTTGAAATGTTGTTATAAAATGAAGTCCTGTTCTCATATATGGGGTTTGTTCTTCATCTTGTCTTTTCATATTCATTTTCACTCCCATATAAAACTTTAAAGTTTTCTTTTAATGTCTTTTTAATAACTTTTTCAACATCAGGTTTCACTATTTCAATTGATTCAGCTATTGATGATGGACCGGGTTCTCTAAATTGAAAAATCCATATTTTTATATGCCCTTTAAATGCCCCATCAGTGTTTTCAATTTAAATCTCCCTTTACTTTAAACTCATTTTTCTTGTGTTTTTGTGATTGAAGATGTCTATTATAACTACTTTTCAAAACATCCTTTGAGCAGATATCACAATGTTTTCTTTCCAACTCAAGAGGAGATATTTGATGAAATAGATTAAACGTATGTTTGTTGGTTTGTAGGTGTTTTTTGTAATATTTATATTCGTGATTGCAAACATTGCAGTACGTTGTATTCACCATATTTATATAATAAAACTTTGCTTAAACTAAAATTCTCTTGATGAAAATTTCGTTTAATTTATAGGTGAATCTGTGTTTAAAACAAATTTATCCTCCAACTTTTTTCACTTCATAAATACAATGTTTCAAGACACAAAAGACAAGTTTCAATCAATCTCTTCATTTGTAAAAGATACTGAGAAATATGTCAAGGATGTAAAATTGAACAAAGATAAATATAACAACTATTGGATAAAAACAATTATGGTGGAGAAGATGAGTTCTTCAATTTCCTTCAGTGGAAGGGCTTTTAGTATACCTGGAAGAACATCAATTAAAGTATCTCTAACAAAAGTTTCTCCTCTCCTTCTGGTAATATATTCAAAACTAGAAAAAGCAATGAAACAAGAAAAAGTATCAAAAAATAAAAACCTTATGGATGAAGCTTTCAAAAGAAAAGATAAGACCATCTGTAATATGCAAGGAGAAATTTGTATTTTTTTTCAACAACCCTAAAGATGTAAATCCTGATGAAATAAAGGATGTTAATATATCAGGTGAAATGACATTTCATTCAAAAGTAGTTAAGGATCATTTTAAAATGACCTTTAATATAAAAAATGTCGCAGTTGAATCGGTTAATGAAAAAAGGTATATAGATATCGATGGTAATGTTTTTTCTACAAATTAAATATGAGTCAATATTCAACTGAAGATTTTGAAGATTATGAGAGTGATTATGATACCAAGAGTTTGCATTCAAATGATAATTATGATACCGAGAGTTTGTGTTCAACCGATAGTTATGAAAGTAGTTTTATAGATGATTCTGAAATTATCGAAGATGATATCGAAGTTGAATTTCAGTTTACGTAAAGTTTTGCTTTATAAATATGATAGACTTCCCTGATTCTCCATATGACAAATTTGAGAATTGTACTGCATGTGAAAGACGGGGATTAAACACAGAGTCAAAAGCCTATAAACAATGTATATTTTGTCATTATCTTCAAATTAATGATAATAAGTAATTTTAAAAGGAAAATAATTCTTTTAGATTTACACAAAAAATGAATTACTTGACAAGATTGATTGGAGAAATGAATGTAAAGTATGAGGGTGATAACACACCTTTCCTTACAAGAGAAGAAACTGAACGTATTTGAGAAATGTTCACAGGATTTTTGTTCTATATTATTCATGGATGTGATTTTCAGGGAAATATCAACACAAGATATTGAATAAATAAAATAATGGATTGTCTTGAAATTAAACCTGAACTTAGGATAAAATATAGAGTTTCTAAAAAAGCCAACAATAAATTAAATAACATGTTTTCCAAATATGTAAATGAATGATTTTTTTTACCCATTTGGGAAAATATGATAAAATTTAACAATCATAAAAATCTTCCAAATTCATTAAGATGTCTCATAGTTGGTTCAAGCAGATGTGGAAAAACCTGCTTACTTTTGAAGATGCTCCTGACTCCCAACTTTTTAGATTATGATAATTTAATAATTTTCACAAAGTCGAGTTTTCAACCAGAGTATCAACCACTCTCACTAGGTTTTAATGCTGGTCTTCAAAAAGAAGATATCATCGGTTTATTTAAACTTCAAAAAAAACCTAAATGATTATAACAGAAGATATAATACAACTATTTTGCGATTCACAGAGATGAAAGAAGAAATCAAAACCGATAACTTGTATTCTTCGTGATAATACGGATGATATTCCGTCTCCCCAAGATTTGGATGAATCTAAAAATAACCTCGTTATCTTTGATGATTGTGCTAATGAGAGAAACCAAATGGTAATGGACAGCTACTACACAAGAGGGAGACGTTCTTCTTGTAATTGTATTTATCTTAGTCAATCATACTTTCAACTTCCTTGTCGTTCCATTAGAAACAATGCTAATACTTTTATTTTATTCAATTTAAATTCAATAGATATAAACAATTTTTGGAGAGACAATTGTTCTACATTATGCAGTAAAAAGGAATTTGGGGATTACATGAAGCATACGACTGAAAAATATAAATATATTGTTGTGAAACAAGATGAGATATTAAATGATATTTTCCAATAAACAAATGGATGCGAAAGAAAGAGCAAGAAGATTTAAGGAACATCAAGAGTTGGTTTCAAAAGTTGTAAAACAAGAGGAAGACATAAAGAAGAAACACAGACAGAAACTAACGGGCGAAGAAGCATTTGAAAGGAAACGAGAAATTTTTTAAACCACTTTTAAAAACTTCCCAAGAAAAAATTAAAGATGTTTCCACAGTTCCCACAGTAGAATATACTCCTAAAAAAACTTCAAATGTTAAAATATTTTGATCAAATGACTGAGGAAGAATTAGAGCATATAGGATAATTAGAATATGATGATGAAGGTTTATTTCAACAACTGGAAGAGATGAATCAACCCCCTGATTATATTGTGAATGCTCTTCAAAACAATGAATATTCAGCAGATTCAAAAACCAAAGCAGGACTCATTCCAACAGAACAACTAGCAATATTTCATCTTGTTCAAGAAAAGGTATTGATATTTAATGATGAATTATAGTTCTTGGGTTCAGCTCAACCCCCTGTGAAAATAACTCCGAGATGAATGTTTCTTCTCACAAAAGATGGAACACAAGGTTCAACTGTGAGGGATGAATAAAAGTATATTGATAAACCATTGGATATGAAAAATAATGATGATAGAATATATATTGATCTGCTGAACACTCTAAATTATAGGGTTAGTATTTCTGGTAAAAGTAGGAAAAATGAGAAGGAGAAACACATTATTCAGGCTTTAAGTATCCTTGGTTCAGGTATTAGTTTTCTTCCAAATGACCCATCACAATTAGTTGATAGACTGTTATTGTTGTTCGGTAGTAAGAAAGCTGGAAATAACAATTGTTTTAATGAAGCAACAGCCATTTTAGACCAGTTGATGAAGATGAAAATAATTAATAAATCTCAATATAAAGACATTTTATCTCATATTAAATAAGATGAGAAGCACAATCCTGAGTTTTCATTTCACAACAAGTGACCACACATCTTCATTCCCATACCCACTACAACTTGACCCAACAAAAGAATATGAGGCATCTTTATTGTCCATGGAAACTTATAATACCTTATTTAATATAACTGATAAAAATGACAAGTTTGGTTATAATCCGGGAAGTGGATACAAAGCGATAACAGTCTCACCCGGAGCATATGAGATTTCTCAAATATCTTCCGAAATTGCTCGTCTTAAGAAAGAACAGGGTGATGAACCAAAAAATATTGTTATAGACATTCAAAAACATACTTCAAAATCAATAATTAAACTTAAAAATAACTACAAGGTTGATTTCACAATTGCTAATTCATTTAGAGAGTTATTGGGTTTCTCCTCAAAAAAGATTGAGACTAATGGGACGTTTTACAGTGAAAATGTCATTCAAATATCCTCAGGAATAAATTCGGTATTAATTCACTGTGATTTGATTGATGGTGCTTATAATGATGGAATAAAAACAAATACAATATTTTCATTCAGTGCATACTCAACCCCAATTGGTTATAAATTCAATATGGACACCCAAAAATTTCGTTTATCTCCCTGTGTCAGGAAAAAACATACACAGAGTAAATTTTATGATAACTGACCAAGATAATAATATGATTTCTTTAATAGGGAAGTTATATCCATCAGAATTCACCGACATGAAGTTTTCCAATAAATAAATACGATGGTTATTGTGAGGAAACAGGAGTTTGAAAAATATAAAATAATTACAGGGGATGGGATGTTCCTTTCCCCATACTACAAGGGTGAAGGTATGTATATTGGTAGAGGATACTATAAACCTAAGAGACAAAGGGGTGTCGGACATCAATTTAGAGGAGATGGGATAATTGATACTCTCATGGGTATCAGTTCAACGATTCTTAAACATAAAGACCTAATTGGTTCAACTGCTTCTGCTGTGGGAAATGTAGCAGGTGCTGTAAAGAGCATAAAAGATGCCCAAAAGGAATCTCATAAATTACAAGCAATTAACGAAATTAAAAAAGGTAAAACTCAGTTGTCTCCCCAAGAACGACATAAAATAATTCAAATACTTGGGTTTGGGTTTCATAAGTTTTAACATCTTTTTTCCAAAATAAATACAAGTATGGAAGCAATTGATAGTATCTATGATTTTGATGATACCATTGTCATCTCAAACTCCACTAAAAAAGAAGATTACTTCAAGGTAAATGCAATAACTGGAACAGATTGGAATGCAAATGGTACAAAAAGTTTTGAAATAAATAATCAACAAACCTATTTGAATCTATCCGAAAGTTTCTTGTTGTGTAAATTTAATTTCACTAAGGCTGGGAAAAACACAAACGCTACACTCGTAAATGATTTCTTCTGGAAAATGTTTGACAGTGTTCGTTTGAACATTGGAACACAAGAAGTTGAAGCGGTTGATTATGTCTCTGCTGTATCTGAAATGATGAAATTTACACTATATACATTCAGTGATAGAATGGGAAACGGGGCTGTCGAAGGTTTTATTCCTGATATGTCAACGGGAACAACCACAGACCCTGGATATACTCAAAGGAAAGGAACGGAAACTGATGATACAAAAGCAGTTAATAGTTTTACTGTGGCAGTTTCTCTTCAAGGTATATTTGGATTTTGTGATCATGATAAAGTTCTGTATGGTCTTAAAATTAGATTTATACAACAAAGGAATGATAATGAAAATAGATTACTTTTTGGTGTTGCTCATGCTTTTGATGATCAGAATAAATTTGTAATTGAGGAAATGAGTTGTTATATTAGTGAATATACTCCTAATCTTAAAACAGAAGAGATGTTGAATGGAAGACTTAACTCAACGAAACCACTCAGTGTATCATACCTCAAAAGAAGATGTCAACATGTTAAACTAAACCAAACCACTTACATGTGGAATTTGGGTGTTCTGGAAGGAAAGCCACGATATCTGTGGATCATTTAAAAAAAAAAAAAAAACTAGATGGTGATACTGCTGCTGAAAAGAATAATGCATTGAGTGATAATGCTATGGTGAAACAACTTCGTGTTTCTCGAGATGGAACATTTTATCCATGAGATAGATTGGAAATTAATTGGGAAAAAAATGATTGTGCTGAAGCATACAAGTCTTACCAAAAGGTCTGTGAAAGTAATGGAAATAAAGAACCTATTTTGGATATAACAGCATTTAAGAGTTTGAATACAATCTATGCGTTTGACCCGAGTGCTCAAAAGGAAACTATAAAGTCGAATCGAGTGGATACTTCCCTATACCTTGAAAGAGGAGAGAGTGAAGAAGTTGATGCATATTGTTTGCTTTTGGAAAAAACAGAATTACAGATTAATACAGATAATGGTGTTATGATTCGTCTCACATAATTTTTTGTTAAATAAATGAGTGGCAAAGTAACAATTGGGGGTATATGTTAATCAAATCAATCTTCATAAACTATCATCTTGTGTTCAAAATCAAAAGCCTTATACAATTAACGTTAATACAATTCAGAAAAAAGGAGCAGTAAGAATTGATGTTTTGCTCACAAGAGAACAGGTTAAAATCTTGAACGATACTGGCTCACTTTAAATTAAAATGACAAAACCAATCTTGAAAAAATATTCAACAAGAGAGACAAGTGGAGGATTTCTCCCATTTCTAATTCCTTTATTTGCTTGTTTAAGTGCGGTTGAAGCAATGACGGGTGGTATTTCAACAGCAGTGAAAACTGCCAATGAAAGGAAGGCTCAACTCCGGGCTCAAAAAGAATTGGAAAGACATAACAAAGAGTTGGAGAAACAAATTAGTGGAAGTCGTGAAATTGTAGATTTTGCTGAAAAACTTGAGGCTCTGCCTGATAAAGCGAGGTTGTTAGTTGGAGATATGCTTACTTCTATCGCACAAGCAGGTGTAAAATTCACTAAAAGGGGTAATGGATTATATCTTTCTAAAAAATAAATGAGCATTGCTGAGTGGTTTAAAGAATTTGGAAAGAATACAACATCAAATATACAACTTGTCAAATATTGTAAGAAATTAAAAATTCATAATGTGGTTATTTGTATGAGAGATGAATTAACAAACGTGCCTAAACATACAAAGAATATTATTATGAACTAAGAAGATAATAATGGGAATGGTTCTCATTGGGTTTGTATTTTTAATCATCAAGACAAATATTATTTTGATAGTTTTGGTCTTCCATCACCTGTTGAAGTCATAAAATTCTTACAGAATGGTGCTAATCAAACATTTCAAGTCCAAGAATTAAATTCCAAGTATTGTGGTCAATTATGTCTATATGTGTTATTTCAACTCAACAAAAATAAAAAATTATGACATTATTTTTAATCTAATATAAATGACTTATGTTGGTAAAGATGGTTCTATCTTTGGTGTATCCCGATAACTGGATATTGATTTATCAAATTCTTTCACAAAGGCACAGGCTGAACGATATAAATACAGTATAACAAAAAATATTAATATGAAAAATGCTTATAAATTAAAAAATTATCCAAGCCCGACTGACGCGAATGTCTTGGTGAGATTAAGTGATTTATCACAATATATATCCTTAAATAAAATGGGCGTGTATTCCATAGATACAGAAGTGTTGATTTTATCTCCAGTTCATACAGAATTCACAGTTCGAATTAAAATAAATTTTGATAAAGAAGGGTGTATCGTTTGCATGAGAATAGAACAATGGGGGTATGATATGAATGATTTAGGGTATAATTGGTCATTTAAAATTGACCTGGAAGACCTGGAACAATTAAATCAGTCTCGTAAGGAAGAATATTATCCACTTGGTATAGAGAATGAGTTTGTGAAGCCACGATTAGTAAACAAGAAATAAAAGAATTTAATAAGGGTAAATATAATCATGGTTTTGCCCTAGTTTTTATCATGAAAACAGAAAAAACAGGATTATGCATAATCAGTAAGGAAATACAAAATGATTTAACTATGGGAAGATGGGGAGGTGTTTCATGTCATAATATTATTCTAACATATATTTCTAATATATAAATGACAGCAAGAAGGCTTCAAGAAAATTACCATTTCTGTTTCCAAGCATACCTTCAAGAAAAGGGTATTCGGTATTTTAATAAATATGTTCTACAACATAAGAATGAGATATTTTCAATAAAAGATTGGCATTATGCTGATGTTGAAAAACCGACAACTTCAGCTTTAATTAGAATGTTAAATAATGAAAAAAAACGATAAAGTAAAGAAAACGTAAGGCTCTTTTAGAAATTCAAAAGAAATTTTATTGGTTTCCTGTTGTAAAAAAATTATTTTGGATACAGTAATAACAAGAAATCCTGATGAATATATGTATTATATTCTATGGGGTGTAAGCGATTCAAGGATAGTAAGGGATGAGGAAGTTGAAGAGAGAGAGAAGGAGGAGAGGGAGAAGAAAGAGAAAGAGGAAAGGGAAAAAAAGAGAAGAGAGATAGGGAGGAAAGAGAGAATAGAGAGAGGAAGGAAAGAGAGGAGAGAGAGAAGAGAGAGAAGGAGGAAAGAGAGATAAGGAGGAAAGAGAGGAGAGGGAGGAAAGAGCGAGAATGAATAAATATGAAACTAGAACGGGCATTCAGTGGAGCGCATACCTTCGCCAACACTACATTTTGCCCCTCCCCCCCCCCAGAAACTGTTGATTGTGAGGGTATTTAATCCCATACCACATCTGCCATCTCATATGTGTTATGATGGCTTAAAAACATTAAATTTCCTGCGGTTTGACACTGATTCACATACATTGTACAATTTCTGTAGGAACTCCCTGCCCTTTTTGGGTGTCGGTGTCAAGTCAATCTGATGACAACTGGTCACATTATAAGAAATCAAATATTACACATCACATGATAGGGAATTGAATTCTAAACATTTTGAATCTACTTCCATGCAAATTGTATAAGAATTGACCGCGTTATGATAATAAAGGTTGTTGACCCCCCTGACATTTGACCCAAACTGCTAACAAAGGTAATGACGTCATTGTATCATATCATATATAACAAGATTGGGCATTGAATTCACAACATTTTGGCATTAGTTGCATGCAAATTGGATAAAAATCGACCGCACTATGGCAAAATGACGATTTTGACCTTTTCATGACCTCAACCTTGACCTTTGTACTTTTAATTGTGTAATTGGTATTATAGTGTGGGGAACAGAACAGTCAACATTGTGGTGTTGGTTTCATGCAAATCGGATAAGAATTGACCGTGTTATGACTAAAACCGCACATTTTGCAATGTCGTGACCCCCCTGACCTTTGACTCCCAACCGCTAATAAGGGTTATTACGTCATTGTGTCATGTCACACATCACAAAATGGGGCATTGAATTCTGAACATTTTTGCATGAGTTGCATGCAAATTGGATACAAATTTACCGCGTTATGGTAAAAAGACGATTTTGACCTTTTCATGACCTTGACCTTGACCTTTGACCTGATCGCTCCCAAAATCTAACTAAATGGAACTCGGATAATAACCAATCATCCCACCAAATTTGCTGCGATTCAGTTCAATACTTTTGGAGTTATGCGAATAACAAACAAACAAACACACATATTCACAAATAAATAAATAAATACACAGCGATCAAAACATATCCTTCGCAACAAAGTTTGCGAAGGTAAATATGGAAACCAGTGAGATTAAAAAAAGATTGGTGGTATTACAGAAAATAACTCAACCGACCAAGGAGGAAAACGAAGAATTGACAAGTCTATTAGCAGTATTTTCGACAAGACCTTTGACATCGTTTTCAAGGACAGGTTATTGACTTTAGTTAAAGTTTTTTCATTTTTTTCTTAAATAAATGGAGGAGAGAGTGAAGGCATTTCTAAGGATTCTTTATGTTTTAAAAATTAAGATTCAAATGTGCATGTTGAAAACTAAAAATGTTTTCTCTCTCTGTAGGAATTTTTCTCATAAATAAATGAATTATTGTCTCAAATGTAAAAAGAAAACGAATACTAAAAATATTTCATATTTTAAAAGTAAAAATAACAGGGTTATAGAAAAAGGTCTTTGTTCGGTGTGTGGTTCAAAAAAAAATCAATTTATCTCCAAACACAAACTCGGAGGAGATATACAAAAGTTTTTATCAGGAACTAAATTTACAACTACTGGAATACCAGTGGAATTACATCTACCAGGGTTTTCTTTCCGTGGTCCAGGTACAAACTTGGATTAAAGATTAGATGAGGAAGACAATCTTAAATCCGGGAGTGAGCCCATCAATAGAGTTGATGAAGTGTGCATGAGACACGATATTGATTATGGGAATACCACAACTTTGGAAGAAAAGCATGAAGCTGATAGAGAAATGTATAATTTGTCTCTGATACAAAATCCAACCTTGAGAGAAAAGTTGATAGGTTCATCATGAAGAAGATGATCAGTGCTAAATTGAAACTTGGATTTGGAAATTCAAAAAACTTATAGGCTCTAATGATGTCATTAAGATTGAAGAGCAATTAGCTGATGAATTACATAAACCAATATTCACAAAGTTTCAGAGAAGGAAGGTTTATTCCAAGGAAGTAGATGATATCTGATCCACTGATTTGATTGAACTTAATAATGATAAGGGGTACAAGTATGCTTTAACCGTTATTGATTTGAGGAGTAGATATGCATGGGTTGTCCCTTGAAAAAATAAAACAGGTAATACTCTTATGTTAGCCTTTCAACAGATATTTAATAACAGTAAGAGAAAACCTAAAAAATTGTGGATTGATTAGGGTAGAGTTTTATAACAAGACATTTATGAATTTTCTAAAAAATAACAGTATTCATTATACAGTACCTTTAATGAAGGGAAGGCCGTTGTTGTTGAATGTTTTAATCGTACCTTAAAAGAGAGACTATATAAAAAATTCACATAACTCGGTTCACAACAATGGTCATCTTTTATTCAGGATATTGTGGATAAGTATAATGACACGATTCACACGTCAACAAATATGAAACCATCAGAAACATTTACAAAATTAAAATATGAAAAAGAGATTAATGTCAGAAAACCTAAGTTCAAAGTTGGTGATATCGTAAGAATATATAGGTGGAAATCTCATTTTGAAAAAGGTTATATTAAACGATGGACGAACGAACTTTTTAAAATTATTTATGTAATAGATACGGTTCCTTGGACTTATAAGATATATGATTTAGAAGGGGAAGAGATTTTAGGTTCATTTTATTCACAGGGATTACAAAAGACAAAGATAAATTGAAATTTTTTGACTCCACCCCTTTTTGACTCCGCCCATATAAACCCCACCCACATAAACCCCACCCCACACAAGCTCCACACAAACCCAACCCCACACAAGCTCCAGACACAAGCTCCACCCACATAAACCCTGCCCACACAAACCCCACCCACATAAACCCCACCCCCCACAAGCTCCACACAAAAACCCCACCCCACACAAGCTCCACACACACAAACCCCACACAAGCTCCACACACACAAGCCCCACACAAGCTCCACCCACATTCATCATATTCACATAATTAGTGATTAGTTAATTAGTTCCCCACACAACATGTTTATTTAATTCAAAAATTATCCACCCATCCACACAAGCTCCACCCATCCACCCATCTCTCCACCCATCCATTTATCCACACAAACCTCATCCACATAAGCCTTATCCACATAAACCCCTCCCACATAAACCCTGCCCACACAAGCCCCACCCACATAAACCCTGCCCACACAAACCCCACCGAACCCCCTATCACATAAACCCTGCCCACACAAACCCCACCGAAGCCCCCACCCACACAAGCCCCTCCCACACAAGCCCTACCCCCTCATCCCCCCTGTGCGCCCCCACCTTTGACCCACCACCTCCCTCATCCTACCCCCACCCTTCCCCACACACACACATGGGGAGGGGAGGGGTGGGATGAGGGGGTGATAGGTCGTTGGGGGAGCGCACCTCCCCCCCCCTTCCCTCCCCCCTCCCTCCTTCTCTTCTTCATGTCTTGATTCTTTTTTTGTAATTCGAAATCAAGTAATTGTAAACAAAACAAATATAATTAATCAAAATTGAAAATATTAAATATTAATTTGCGAGAATGTATAATCTTTCCAAGAAATCTTCTTCAGATGTCTTGTGATTTCGAAACTCAGACACCATATTCCGTTTTGAAACAAAAAGTGGATAATAATTAGGTTTTATAAAGATAATTACATGGTAATAGTAATAAGCCTGGTGTTGGTTCTAAGTTCAAGCCTCGTTGACCACTGAATTAACACACCAGGAGGCCGACTCAGCCTGTCATCCTTCCAAGGCCAATAAAATGAATTCCAGTGTCCTGGCATAACCGCGTCCAAACTAATGATGCAACCAACATAAGGCTACATTCCAAAGAGAGAGTGATATTAATAAAATAATAAATAAACAAATAACTAAATAATAATTCAGAAACATTTACCTCCAGAAAATCATGTGTTGTACCAGATTGCTTCAACAGCTTATGTTGTGTGATCAAGCTGAAAAAAAAATAAAATAATGAGTCAAGGGTCAATTCTCTTCTAAGATCATTGACCTCTTCAATAAGAGCATTAATTTCATGCACCTCTTCATGATATGTAAACTCCTCTTCTTCCAAGGACCTGCCAGGAAAAAAATATATATCAGGATTATCACGATTTAATTTATAATCAATTGCTTCATCGTTCAAAGAGGAACCCATACACAAGCTTACCAACTTTGTGGTGAGCTGTTTTCTTCGTCGGAAGAAAGATAGTCCATGTCTCAGTTTTTTACCATTGGTACAAGGTGGCAAAAAGATCAGAGGCCGTGATAAGACTTCCTCTTCAATAAGAGCATTAATTTCATGCACCTCATCGTGATATGCAAAACTGCTCTTCTTCCAAGGACCTGCCATGGAAAAAATATATATCAGGATTATCACGATTTAATTTATAATCAATTGCTTCATCGTTCAAAGGGGAACCCATACACAAGCTTACCAACTTTGTGGTGAGCTGTTTTTTTCATCAGAAGAAAGATCGTTCATGTCTCAGTTGTAAAAATGAAAATCCCGTCTGGCAGAAACTTTGTCTGGCGAATCACTTATAAGGCAACGATGAGGAAATTGCCTAATCATCGGGTGTGGCCACAGGAAATGACGCTTCGGGCGAGACAGCTTGGAAAATAATTGGACGATACATTCTCAAATAGTATGAATCATTTTCAAAACATAATTAAAATGCCCTTTAATGATTTTGATTAAACTTGTGTTAAAAAGCCTGTTAGTGTTCTGATTTAAAATATAAACACGAGGCCTTGTCTCTCAAAGAATAGTTCCTATTTTTTCACAGCATGACTGTCCAAAAACACTTCCTCATTTTCACAGCACGACTGTGTCGCAAAACACTTCCTCATTTTCACGGTACAAACTGAAAACATTTGAAACAAAACTTGTTTATGGCGTGGTTTATGCAAAAAAATGATATGCAACTCAGGAGGTGGTCAGATGAGATCATTAAGAGAAGTATATCATTTCATAATGACACAAAAGGGGTATCTTGAAAAATATAAAGATTCAAATGTTTTCTTTTTAAATATTTTAGATGGGGATTATTGTGCAAAGAAAATGAAACTAATGAAGGAATTTGAGAATGAACAAATCTTAATAGGTTCAATGAGTGAGCTAAACAATATGCATTGGTTATTTGAAAAAGAGTGTCCCAAGGCTTACATGTTTCAGATATTTCTTCAGAATCACTTTAAACAAATCACATTAAACATTAAACAAACCTTAAACAAATCACGCAGAGGGACTTCTTTGCTACTTGAAGAAATCTTTACCTTATTGCATTGGTTATTTGAATCGAGTGCCCCAAGGTTAAAAGGGGAGACAAATAAATATAATTTGGGATAAGAAGGGGGTTTACTTTTTAGGGGAAAAAAATATGAATCGCTGAAAATCCCCCATTCACTTACATGGGGAAAAGTGAGCCAGAATCAGATATTCACCCGACACACACACACACACACACACACACACACACACACACACACATATATATATATATATATATATATATATATATATATATATATATATATATATATATATATATATATATATATATATATATATATATGCGAGATGTGTTCAAAAAGAATCCAACCTTAATTTTTTGTGCGTAAACAAATGAAGCTAGGGAGGCGTGGTTTGCTGCAGGTATGTAGGCAATCCTGATTCATATGTGTGAATATTTTCCTGCCTGCAGAAGCTGTCAGTCGCCGACAGACCGCCGATGAGTGAGGAAATGTAAGTGAGTGCCGTCGGATTTTTGTTTTTGACAAAATGATGGATCACTGTGGTCTCATCGCCAGTGATCACTGTGTTGAAGAAGTTGGGATCGCTGTTCACAGTCTCCAGCATGTCATGTGTGATCTCCAAATGGAGTTGCTTCTGCTCGATCGTGAGTAGCTTTGGCACGAACTTCGCTGAGATTCTCCTTAAGCCCAAATCCTCAGTCACAATGGAATGAACGGATCCAATGCTGACGCCCGCCTCGTCTGCAAGTTCTCTGATCGTGATTCGAAGATCCTGCATCAGCAGGGTCCTCACTTGGTCAATGATGATCTCATTTCGGGATGTTGAGGGCCTACCAGAATGTGCTTCATTTTCCACTGATGTGCGACCATCTTTGAAGAGGTTGTACCACTCTTTTATCTGTGTGGTGCCCATTGCTTTGTTCACGAAGGCCTGTTGAATCATGCGGATCGTTTCCACTTGGGAATCACAAAGCTTTACACAAAATTTGATGCAGTAGCGTTGTTCAAGTTTTTCCGTCATTTTGTCAAAAACGAAAATTCGACGGCACTCACTTACACTTCTTCACTCATCAGCGGTGGTCGTGTGTTGTTGGCTGCATGTGCGGCTTTGTCTGAATGGGAGGTTGCATTCCTGCTCGACTCTGCCTCGGCCAGAGTTTAATTGTGTTCAGGCATCTCTGAATGAGGTGGTAATGGGTTCTGTGGAGCGCTGATCATCTGCATGTCTCCTCTATACCAACCCATGAACTTGGCAGTTCCCAACCATTTGTACACATCAAACCGACACACCACTGACACACTCTTACCCTGAGTACCTCCTTTCACACACACCCCCATCCACCCTCCCCCATTCACATTGGACCCACAACCATGAAGTTGTGGGAAAGAGTAGTGGAAGCTAGGTTGAGAAGAGAGGTGACTATTTGTGAGCAGCAATATGGGTTTATTCCAGGAAAGAGCACCACTGATGCGATGTTTGCTTTGAGAATTTTGATGGAGAAGTATAGGGAAGGCCAGAAGGAGTTACATTGTGTGTTTGTGGATTTAGAGAAAGCTTATGATAGGGTGCCAAGAGAGGAGTTGTGGCATTGTATGAGGAAGTCGGGAGTGGTGAAGTATGTGAGGATTGTGCAGGATATGTATGAGGACAGTGTGACAGCGGTGAGGTATGCGGGAGGAAAAACGGACCGGTTTGAGGTAAAAGTGGGATTGCACCAAGGATCGACTCTGAGCCCTTTCCTGTTTGCAATGGTGATGGACAGGTTGACGGACGAGATCAGACTGGAGTCTCCATGGACTATGATGTTCGCAGATGACATCATGATCTGTAGGGAGAGTAGGGAGCAGGCTGAGGTGAGTCTTGAGAGGTGGAGGTACGCACTGGAGAGAAGGGGAATGATAGTCAGCAGGAGTAAGACAGAGTACATGTGCGTAAATGAGAGGGAGGGTGGTGATATGGTGTGGTTGCAAGGAGTTGAGGTGGGGAAGGTGGATGGGTTTAAATACTTGGGATCAACTGTCCAAAGTAACGGAGAGTGTGGGAGAGAAGTGAAAAAGAGAGTGCAGGCAGGATGGAGTGGGTGGAGAAGAGTTGCAGGAGTGATTTGTGACAGAAGGGTAGCTGCAAGAGTTAAGGGGAAAGTATATAAGACGGTAGTGAGACCAGCTATGTTGTATGGTTTGGAGGTGGTGGCGCTAACAAAAAGACAGGAAGCGGAGCTGGAGGTGGCAGAGTTAAAGATGCTGCGATTCTCGTTGGGAGTGACGAGGATGGACAGGATAAGGAATGAGTATATTAGAGGGACTGCGCAGGTAGGAGGGTTTGGAGACAAGGTGAGAGAGGCGAGATTGAGATGGTTTGGACATGTGCACAGGAGGGAAGCAGAGTATATCGGGAGAATGATGCTGAAGATGGAGCTGCCAGGCAGGAGGAGAAGAGGAAGGCCAAAGAAGAGGTTCATGGATGCGGTGAGGGCAGACATGCGGGTGGTTGGAGTGTCAATGGAAGATGTGGTGGATAGAGCGAAATGGAGACGGTTGATCCGCTGTGGCGACCCCTAACGGGAGCAGCCGAAAGAAGAAGAAGAAGATATATATATATATATATATATATATATATATATATATATATATATATATATATATATATATATATATTTAGATTCATATATATTGTTATGGCTGTGGAAATTCGCAGAGCACCATATAGGTCCTGAGTTCAGTTGTGTCGATAAGTCTGTGTTCAGATAGATTTCCCCACCGATGTCTAAGGGATTTATTCGTGTGATCAGGGCTGTGAGATTCTCAGTTAACCTTTATTCTTTTGCTATCGTTATTTTGGAGCAGCCACCTTAACAACAACCACCTTAACCACCACCGCCCAACCACACCACCCTCACGACCACCACAAATGCCAGCATCACCTTCTCCATAACAACAACCACAACCAACTTCTCCACAACCGCATTTCAATGACCACACCACTACTTCAACAACCACACCACAAACCTCTCCACATCAAATAACATCTACACCACGGATACTCATCAAGAAAGGAAACAAAGGCAACGGTAGTAAAACCTGTTGCCCCCGCGGAGTGCGGGCAGAACCACAGCGCCGAAGAGAGAAGTTCTGATAATGCTGGGATTTCCCTCCCCCTTTTCTTGCTTTCCCGCATGCCGGGATGGGGGAGGGGTGGATCGGGCCAGGGTTCAAAGTTGATGTGAAGGAGGGGCCTGATTTTGGGCGGACAACGCCCCTGGCGACACACTCCCTGGGCGGACAACACCCCTGGCGACACACTCCCTTGGCGGCAACAACCACAAACTTCTGGAAGTTTCCCGCATGTGCTGGAAGTAGGGAGGGCGATGCGCCGTGGGTATAAAAGTATGGGCTGAGGAGAGGGTCGAGCTCTGTCTGGAGGTCTTTGTCTGTCTCTCGAGGTTGTGAGGTGCTGACGTCGAGAGGTGGAGGTCTGGAGGTCGTGGTGACTCGCTCCCTGTCCGTCGAGTCGGTCTCTGTCTTCCTGGGTCTCTCTCACTCGCGGTCGCTCTCCGAGTCGTCGGCTGCGGGAGGTTTTGGAGGCGTGTGGAAAGGAGGAGAGAGCACAGCGGAGCCAAGGCGCGTGGCCTGCCGAGCCGTGCCTTACCGTGGGTCGTGGAGACTGAATGCCGCGGGCCACCCCAGCGAGGTGAAGGTAGCCAGCCCGGTCTCGCGGAGCCTCTGCGGTCTACACAGCTCCGTGTCAATAAAGACCCCAAGGGGTCCTGTCTACCCCTTATCTGTCCTTGGGTTTTTCCTTGCTTTTCTTTTGAATGAATGTTGTGGCGCCAAGTCCGTAAAGTAGAATTGTATAAGTAACTGTACATAATAGATAGACGGTATTAGCTCTTTCTTTTGCATGACTTTTGCTTGATTGATTCATGACTGCATATGTGTTGTTTGTAAATAAATGTGCTTGTTTAAATGTACCCCGTTCGTTGCGTCTTTTCCTTAATTGAGCTGCCATCTTGCACTCGGAATATAGTTGTTTTTTAAATAGCCGGTAAAGCAATCGGGTCCAACGGGTGTCTTGATAACACCCCGCTCGGTTATCCCAAATGGAGCGAGCTGCATTAAGCGGCTCGTGTCCCAGCGGCCCCGTTGAGGTACAATCTCTCGGTAATCTGCCCGCGCGATTAATTAGGTATATCGACAATTCGGGCGATTGACCCTGTAGCGCGGGTAGAGTATGGACAAGGTTGTGGTATGGTTAAAAACACACCCGTGGCTGGTTTTCGGCGTTTATCCGGAAAGCCACGACTGGATTGTCCGTTCGGTGGGCGAAACGGCCGCCATTGGCTAAACGCGGTCATTTGCACGCCAGCGGGCGAGAATCTGTAAAAAAAAAAATATATATATATATTTATATATTTATTTATATATATATATATATATAGTTATATATATATATATATATATATATATATATATATATATATATATTAATATATATTTATATATATATATATATATATATATATATATATATATATTTATATATATATATATATATATATATATATATATATATATATATATATATATATATATATATATATATGTTTGGATATATTTGGAACCGTGGTTCATTTTACACAATGAAAGTACCAATCCTCGGATCATATATCAACCTTGGTTAATTTTACACAAAGAAACTACCAATCCTCAGTTCATATTGGAACCTTAGCTGAATTCACACAATGAAACGACTGATTCTTGGATTTCATGCCATGATATTAGGGGCTTTCATGCCGTAATACGGGGCTAATTTCATGCGTTGATATAGGAGCTTTACATCCTGTGATACAAGGGGTGTTTATGCCATGATTTGAGGGGTGTTCATATCGTGATACTGCAGGTGTTTATGCAATGATACGAGTGGTGTTCATGCTGTGATATGAGGGGTCTTCATGCCTTTATACGAAGGGTGTTCATGCCGTGATATGATGGGCTTTCAAAAACTTTGACCAACATTATTACTCGTGATAGCCTCCGAAACAAAGATCCCACTTTCAAAAGGGGTGTTTAATGTTTATGTATTTCTTTGTAAAATGTAAGTACGTGTAAGTAGGTTTTTATGTTTTGCCAATCATGTATACTTGTAAGAGGGAACTTCAAAAAGTTGTGTAAATGAGACTCAGAGCAATCCAAAATATATTCCAGTGATATATTTATTTAATACGACAACTAGTAATACTACTAATACAGACACGAATCACCTCACTCTCGGTCGGGTTGGCCAGGAAATGTTTCCGTGGTACATCTTTTGCGAACTGGCTGGCCAGACCTGAAGATGTACTGACCATGGCAGGACATTGTAAAATATTTCCTTTCTTATGTTGTAAGTGTTTTCCACTGAATGTATCTTTGATATCTTATGTTTCACTGAATGTATTTGTTTTTTTACTGAATGTGTCGACCCGACAAAAACGTTTTTGTGTCTTTGGTATCGATCCATAAATTGTGCTCCAGAGCTGTAAGGTCGTAGGATCCATCAATGAAATCAGTTGTTGGTTATGGCTAAGTATGAAGACCATGTACACTCTGCTTGTCTTCGCGAATGGGGGCAGGCATTTGCAATTTTTTCAGTGACCATGGAATCTTGCACATCCATAAATTAATGTTAGCAGATGGGACACCTGACTTAACATCTATAATAAGGATGGCACTCACATATCGATGCCTTGCCTTGCATGCAAAACACCAGGGTGACAGTTTATATCTGGGTTGGGATTGGAACTCAGGCCCAAAGGCAAGTGCGCATCCCTCTTGCTAGGCTATCCTGCTTGTCCATGTAGTTGCTGCATAATAAAGATAAAAACATGACAATAAAACCCTGGAAATCATCACGAAGGTCAGTTGACTCAGAAGTGCAAGAAAAACTCATCGCTCAACTTTTAAAGAGCTCTCTCTTTATGATTCTGAGCAGCTTTACAATGTTGGTAAGTTTTCTGTTTCATTTTGTGGTTTGTAAAACCTTATGTTGCACGTCCTTGATTTGCTGTGCAATTAAAAATATGACGAGCCTTGGTTCAACTCGTTCTTCCCATTAATGAAGTTCTGAGTTTAATACGATAAAAAGCCTTGATTATAAGTTTTGTTGTTTTTATAAATGTGAAAAATACACATTCCTACAAATATTTCAAGATTCCACCTTGTAAACAAGTAGGTCGGATGTCGGTCCGCTAATTGCTGAAGCGCACTCATGGCAAAGCATTCTACTGCATTTTTTGCCATTGCCTTGACAGCCATAGTCAGGTTACGAATTTTGTTCTTGGCGAGGGTGCCGACACACAATGGCTAAGATGTGAAAGATATAATCGTCGGATGTTTAACTTTCAGCAGCAGGTGGTATGTATAAAACATTAAAATGAGTTAAATGAGGTTTGAAAGGATTATAAAGTGTTCCATGAAATTTTGACACTTATCATGCCACAGTAATAATAAAGAGTCCAGTTGGCCTGTTTGGCAAAAGTGTTGCAGCTTCTCCGGTCATTAAATAGTCCGTTCTTTTGTTGTAAGCTCGCTGTTTGATTGAGTGGTTACAGACTTGTTTCTTTTTCGTTTATTTTTTTTCCTCTGCCTGGTGTAGGTTCGATTCCCATGGCTATTCATTCTTGCTAACTCACACTTTGCAAGCTTGGCGAGTATGCCAAGTACTCCACAACATGAGTGGAGGGAGACCCTTATCCTGTACTGGATTGGATGGAATAGTTTGGTTTACTTCATTGAGTCATAGATGGTAAAGCGCATAAAATAATTTGCAGATCGTTGCGTTTCATTCGTCAGTTTTAAAAGAAATCACAAATTTTCAATAAAATCCATCAAGATACTTACTTGTATCTTATGAAGAGGGATCATGACATAATGTGAATTGCTCATGCTCATTTTGAATTCACTTTCATTATATTCACACAACATGGTGAACATGAGAGCTTTCAATGTAGTTTATCTGTGCTGCACTTAATCCCGCTGTGCATGGCAGGAGATGAAGAGGCTTTAGCCAGTGAAATATGAAAATCAAAAAAAAAAATCGCTGCAATCTAAATCTGTCCGTGTTATTCTGTGACGTGCACCGTGTTGCAGCTGGGATTTAAATCATGAATGTGCAGAAGTCTCAATAAACTCTGAAATCCTTGAGTGCTCTATTAACAGAGCTCCAAGCATGGCCTATTCCTTGCCTGACCCTACCATGAAGCTGCCAATATGCCTGTGCTACATCTTGAATGTTGCGTTGTTGGGGTGGACAAATGTGATGAGTCTCTTTGAGAGATGATTCTCCTGAGTCAGTGACATTTTGCCCATTCCAGCTCGCAAAGTTTGTTTGAAATTTGTCTGGCAGGATTGCACGTCTCTCGGCCAGAGAGCACACACAAAAACGAATGATTGGCAACATCCATTTTTCGGTAAGAAAAAGCAAACGTGGCCAGATGTTGGATAACACCCGCTGAAGGCACCCAGCCGATGGATCAGCTCCAGATAGTATAACTGCGTGCAACATTGCTGCCAAGAATGAAGAATATGGAAGCGCGAGAGAATGATTGTTGCAGCAGGCATTCCTTGAGTTTGGTTCAGGCTCGATGTTTTTCCTCTTCTTGTGGCTTTGTAATCCTCGTGGGAGATGTCGGAGTGGCCTCAGAAATTAATCGGGCCTCCCTGCCAGAACCAGGACGATTGCATGCGCGCTTGTTGCAACATTAATCTCAATCCAGAGGAAATTTCTCCTTAAACTCGTAATTAGCTTTGTGATTCACACCTTCTTCTAAAAGAGGGATGGGGGATGAGAATGTGACGTTACCAGTTCAAACTGATGAAAAAAAAAGAAAGTTCAACTTCACTGCCAACCCATCACAACTGAGAAGCAAGTCAAAGTAGCCTCATCACCTAACGGAGGCTTTAAACTATTTAACGAGCCTCGAAGGAACACCTTAGCTATCATAGACAGGGGATGTGCGTAATGGGGCAAGGTGATCAACCCCATGTTCTCCCCATATACCTGATTCGGTTAGTTTATAGACCCCAAAACACACAGACTTTTATAATAAAATACTTTAGTCTTTAATATTCACAAGCAACGGTACACAAAAGAGACAGCTAGTCTAAAAGCCTAACAAACCCAATCTAGAAAAACCCCATGACATCTTTTCCAACGTCCGAGCTCATTTTCATGCAAAGAAAATGTCAGAAAGTTATGCTCTGATCATGCAAATTTTGTTGATTAGACGATGCAACAAAAAAAGAGCAAAACTACAAAATGATTAAGCACCCCTTGTGCCTGTGCTAAAAAATTTTTTTTCCTGTTTCTGCTAAAATCCTTGTTTCTTAGTATTGCGTAATATCTTCAAATCTTTGAATCTGCCAGGAGTTGAAGTTGAAAATCTTCCCATACTGTAATGTGAATGGTATTGTGCCCATCTATTGTTACAACATTGTGGTCCACATTGTTTGCTACACACTGAAAAAACTCACCAGCAATTTCTTCCACATATGTAGCTGATTATTGTTTGGCCACACTTCTTTCAAAATTCTGTAGTTCAAGGACTTTTTTAGGACAAAAAAAGAAGAAGAAAATTTTGAATGTTTTTGGTGATTTTTTGACATAAAAAACCTCTCGATTGTGCCTTGAAGCCTTTGTCGCCCCTCGTGGGCCCTTTGTTCTTCACAGCCTTGTAGCATCCCCACCTGCACTACTGCTTGAGCATTGGCTTGCCTTTTCATGAAGTCCAAGTAAGCTTGGGCCAGCATGGGGATTATACGTTTGTTATTAATGTCATGTCCACGCTGGTTAAGGCCGACCTGGACAGGTAGCTGAACAGTTCTACCTTGGAGGTGAACAGCTGAGTTCCCTGAAGATTATGGCATGTGTGGGACAAGGGTGGCAAGCATTTACCAGAGGTGTTCACCAGGATGGAGGACATGGGTTTATACTCGAACCCACAATGGAATAAACAGATACAAGCAATCTTCATAAATAGGGGTTTAATGAACATAAATTAAGTATTCACAAGAGGAATGAATCAAAGCGTAATAATGAAAATAAATCGAAGCATGAAGTAATGAAGCAAGAGGTAATTTACAGCCTAACTTCGAGGCGCCTCTACACACAGTTACAACAATGGACTATGGTCAAGATAAAACACACAAAAAATCCCTCCTTTATTCTGGCTTGGCTTCGTCCAGAAATGATCCTTTATGGACCTGGTGTCGTCGAAATCGCATAGTCACTGCAAGGGAAACTGCACCCGAAAATGGTTCCAAGCTGCTCTTCGGGCAGGAAACGTACGTGAGGTATTCGTGTGGCGGTATTCAATGGCAGGGCTCAGAAACCACCATGCAGCTTCTTTTCACGTGCGAATATGCCGACCGTTCCTCTTTTGAACCAGGTCCGTTCACAATGATCAACTACATTCTTCCTCGACCGAAAGATGAGACGATTTCTGAGGCGCCCTGATAAGGCCATGAGGCATGCTCTTCTTCCCTCCTCAAAAATGTACACGCTTCATGACTCAGCCGAACAGTCAATGGCTAGCGTTTTGCTCCAGCACACAAACAAATTCACCTCAGCACAAACACAACAATCGTGCAGCCTTCTTCACCGTGTCGAGAGGAAGCCAGTGAGTTTCGATCTTTTTGTTTCCAATCGCATACCTCACACAATTCTCCTCTCCCCCAAACTCTCCTCCCCCAGACAGTTTCCCTACTTAAATTACATCGAAATGTCTCCTTCCCATCCACGGACCATGCTTCCATATACAATCCTACCTTTGCTCTGAAATTCCTCCATCTACCCCACAAACATAACAATATTATTATTGCCAAATGACACTACAAGTATTATTGTTATAAATATTATTAGCATTAATGTTCCAATATGCTTTGTTCCAATGTTATCATTCTTTTTAGTCATTTTTTTGTAATTATAGTACCATGTCGTGGAAGGACGTATTAATCTGCTCTTTCACCTTAACATGGCGTATATTTAAAACATGGGAATTCTTCTGGATTATTTGTAGTTAATTAGCCTTATCAACTCAGGAGATCATGATGATCATTTTGGTGTCCCACATTCCACATCAGAAAGCTCCAGTATAACTCCACAAAAAACATCACACACACACACACACACACACACACACACACACACACACACACACACACACACACACACACACACACACACACACACACACACACACACACACACACACACACACACACACACCTCGTCCATTTATAATAGATGTGAATGGTAATACTAAATGATCCCCGACCTCATTCCTTAATGGGTGTAGGGAAGTGTTTCAGCCCCCCACAAAAATATGGGAAAAACATCCAAAATTTGATTTCTTTCAAATGCCAGCAGGATTAGAGCACCACCAGGCAATGCCGGGAACCCCTGCTCGTTATACCATTAAATAAATGAAAATTCCCATTTACGTAACAAGATGTTTTTCATAGGAAATACACAGTACAGTATATTTTAATATATTTTTTTTTTATCCAAGCAGTTGTAGACGTAATCGAGGCACAAATAGAAAATGATCTAAAATCCATTCTTTTATTAATGTTTAATGCCTCCTTTTGCAAAATTTTATATACGTATTTTAAACCAAAAAGTCTGATCCTTTTCCTGTGTTTTAAACCTCCAACATTGTGCAAAGTATTCTGTTCAACCATTATCAAATCTGGAATACATCCCAGCTTGTGGGTTCAGTTTCAAAGCATCAAAATTAAGTAAAATCGCTTCCTGACCATGACGAAATAGCATATTTTCGCACAATTATGTATGAACATCTATTGCATTCATTTAAATGGGGGTCTCTAAACATAATTATTGCCATCTCAACATTCCCAACCATAAGTCGTATGGTAATAATTTTCAGTGAGTGAACATGATCATTAACTTCCACTTCATGAATGTTAATAGTATTTCATTTAATTTTTTTGCTTTACATTGATCTAAAGCTCACTCGAGTTTGTATATAAATCCTATACATTGGACGAAGACATTAGAAGATGTCGATGTACATTAATGTGAATTGCATGTGCTTTTCGTAAACCAAAGACACATAGAAACGGAATTGTGAACTTATAACGTCCCAGCATCATGACCTATCGGTTCAGATGTGTGCGTGTGTGTGTTTTTGATTGTCATTTCCATCATTTGGGTTTCAAAAAGTGGAATGGAGTGCTCCCATGTCTTGAGGTATCTCCCTCCGTTTCGGTAAAGAAAGGGGGGGGGGGGTCACGATTCTTGGACCAAGTTGTGAAGTTTTCTTCTTCTCAAAGTTTTGTTCTGAGGGCTTTTGCAGCTTCCAACTGTAGTTTGTTTGAAGTAATATTCCCATGGATGGTTTTTAAGATCTCTGTAAGTTTCTTCTTCATTTCCATTGCTCCAATGATGACTGGCACAATTTTGGTGTTCTTAATCTTCCAGGATCTTTTCACTTCGTTTTTGAGGTCTTGGTATTTGGTCATTTTTTTAATTTCTGTGTTGCTCGGCCAAAATCACTGGGAACTGATACCTCAATTAGTAATGCCGTTTCTTTCTGTTTTGCACATAAGTACTCTGTCTGGTCGCAATGCTTTCTTTTCTATGTTCACACGAAGTGGGATCATCAGGTCGTATGTGAGCTGTACTTCCTTGTTCTCCATTATCGCTTTTGCTTCATGTTTCCATGAGTTTAGTGGAACTGTGATATTGAAATTTCTGCAGATGTGCTAGGGGATTACTTTACAAACCTTGCTTGTTGTGATTTTGTGTGTACAGCTGTTCTGGCATGAGTTTTTTACATCCTGATAGGAGGTTACTCATACTTTCTGTTTATACTTTGCAGAACCTACACTTGTTCGATTGACTCAGTCCTGCCATATTCTTAAAGCCATTCTTGTAGTGTCCCCTGGTCTTGGGCATTAATAATGATTAATTCTCCATCCCAGGTGAGCTGACCTCTTCTTTGTGTATGCCAAATTTGTCGAACTGTTTTTTTTTTCTTTCTTTCTTTTTAACCTTCCTGCTCTTTTATTGTTTTCCCAGTTGTCAGTGTATATCTCTTGATATTTCCTCTTTATGTTTTTCTTTCGTCTTTTTTTTTTTTTTACAATCGTTTGGGTTGTATTCATTGCTGTTTCATGTGCGACATCTTCCATTTATGTGTATGTGTAAAAACTTTGAATTGTGAAGATGCAATACTGGGTTGACTGACTGTCTGAACAGCTGAGGTTGTGGATCTCCTGATGTCAACCCATAGCCACAGTTGTTGACCCACTAGTTGGAGAGATTCTGGGTTGAAGGGGTCAACCACAATGAAGAAGAGATCCCACCTGATCATTCAGGCAGTCAGAAAATTTATCAATTGCTTATAGAGTTAATAAGGTTCTTATTTGAGGTAAACAACTATTTCAAGGTTTGCAATCAAGATAAAGTGAAGTATATGGTGTTGCAGAATTTGTATCACCAGCAATGAACCACACCTTAAAGATGGATTAATTCCCCCACTGAAATGATGTCGATCGCATACTGGCTTCCACCAGATGGTGCTATATGAAACACATTTACATTAAGAGAGTTGGGTTCCTTAACCCACCCTGAACCCTGGGGGCTATTTTTTTTTACCACATTAAACCAAGATTGAGTACAACCACCAGTTTTCCACGCATTCCACTCAGCAGTTCACTTCTAATTTGTTCCCACTTCCGGGAGTATGATTTTTTTATGTGTCTCGAGTCGACGCTCGTGGAGGAGAAATAACATGGAACAGATGAGGACATCAAAGAATTCACCGAAAATAGCACTTGGAAGAGCGCATACCTCCATCAGGCTGAAAAGTTTACGTTTTGTATCCCACAGCCCACTGATAGGCCGGATCTGGACCTGGACCTCCAAAATTTAATTGGCTTGTTGTTGTCATCTACCAAACTCATCCAGTCAGTTTTGTCTGAATCCGTCCGTAACTTTTTGAGATATTGTGCTATATATCGTTTCTGGCCCTATCTCTCAATGGTGAAGAATCACTAAAAAAATTCTAGGATCCGGATCCGCATCCAAATCTCCAACAAAATCTACTCATTTCACTCTTGTCATAGACCAACGTCTCCTCCAAATTTTGTTCAAATTCGTCCACAACATGTTGAGATATCCTGTTCACAGACAAACAAACAGACAGGCAGACAGACAGTGGTGAAAAACGAACCTCTACCCACTTTTGGTGGCAGAGGTATTGATTACATGGAAAGAGGAGAAAGTTTCATCTTCTTGGGTTCTAAGATTAAAGTGAGTGGAAAATGTGAAGGAGCAATTCATAGACGGTTAGCATTGGGGAGAACAGCAATGTCAGGATTGACAAAGACATGATAATACAAACCAAGACTTCCTTGGCACACCAGAACTCCTATCCACCTACAAGGCCTTCATCTATTTTTCCTCCTGAGAGTTTCCTTCTGTATCCATTCTGTCCACCCCATGCATCCTTTCCTACCCCCCATTCCTCCCCACATCCATTGTTTGTCCCAGTCTCCCTCTTTCTTGTTCTTAAACTCTGCTGTTGGTGTCCCCCTCTTTCTACTGTTCCTTTTGTCCTGCTAAGTCCTGATCCATTCAGTGTGCTAGCTCTTCCATGAGCCTTGACTCTGTATACAAAATGAGCAGGCTGGTGAATACTCTGGTACATTCAGTTTTAATGTATGGATGTGAGTCATGGATGGCAAAAAAGAAAGAAAGGAAGAAAATTGACAGTTTTGAAATGTGGTGTTGGAGATATATGTTACAAATTCCATGGACTGCAAGAAGAACAAACAAATCAGTCCTTGAAGAAATTAGACCTCCATGTACAGAAGTCACTTCACAGGGCGCACATGTGGCGAGTACTGCCTGTATGCACCGTGTCATAGAGTTCACCAGCATCTGTAATTCTGCAGGAGGGATTCGGCACCATTCTTCCACGAGAAAGTCAATCAACTCACACCTGTTCGATGGAGGTATAAAATGCGGTCTCGGGCTTCTTTCTAGAATATCCCATCAATGCTCGAATGGCTTCAGATCTGGTGACTGAGTAGGTCATGACATATGAATAACATCAGTGTCATGCTCATCAAACAATTAGGCGACCACAATGCTCTCTGGATGGGGACAATGGGGGACTCTCCTTTTGCAGCCATACGAGCCATTATTGTCGGAAACCAGGCCTGTGAAGCACTTTTACACATGACCAGAAACATGCAGGGATGTTACTTGCTTAATTATCACATGGGCCATACCTGTGTGGAAGCCATTGCTTGGTGTCCCTCATTTACCCAGGTGTTTCTATTTTTGTCCACTACTTGTACATCAGAAGCGCTGATGCCAAAACAGAAACTGTCATACTTTGGACATGTCATGTGTGCAGAAAACAAAAGTTTTAAGAAATCAACCATGCTGAGTAGGGTTGAGGAAAGAAGAAGAAGAGGCAGACATTGTACGTGCCTGATGGATAAGGTAAAGGTTACAACGAAGCTGTCTCTGCCAGGGCATCTAAAAGCAGTGCAGGATAAGGATGTTTGGAAAAATCTGATCATGTTCAGATTTTGGTTAAGGTCTGGATGCAGATCAGGCCTATTAGTGGGATAAAAAACATAAAGTGATCAACCTTACAGAGGTACACGCTCCACCGAGTGCCGTTCTATTTAGCCCGTATTCCCCCCCCCCCCACGCATGGCGGGAGATGGGGTTTTGCAATCGTGTGTGTGCGTGCGTGTGTGTGTGTGTGTGTGTGTGTGTGTGTGTGTGTGTCTGTGTGTCCGTCTTTCCAGGCCATAACTTTTTTTACCATTTGAGCTTGTGTCATCAAATTTTCAAGAAACCTTTTTTTTACCCCTCAGCCCAATTGGGCTAAGGGGTATTGGCGTCACAGGCGTTGTCCGGGCGTCCGGACTTCTGTCAACTTTTGGTTTCGGTCAATTTCGAGGAGAACGCCTTGTCCATTTAAATCCATTTTTGCAGTGTGTGTTGGGGCTGGGTAGAGGAAGGCTCCTTTCGATAATCAGCGCAATTCGATTCTCGGCTCGGCCACCAGGGAACCAAAACTGAAAAACTTGAAATGGCTATTTCTCCTGAACGAATGGCTGGATCATCGCCAAAATTTTATCACAGGTATATCTGATGAGGATACATGAAGCCTGGTGTTGGTGCAGTGGTTCGGGCAGCGGCTTGGAATCCAAAAGGTCCTGAGTTCAAACCCTGTTGAGCCACTGAATTAATACACCAGGGGGTTGACTCAGCCTGTCATCCTTCCGAGGTCGGCGAAATGAGTACCAGTATACTGGACCGGTGTATACCCCGGTTAAAATAGGTGTACTATATCCCTGTGTTGTAAGAGGCGACCAGGGTTGCGTCAGGAAGGGCATCCGGCGTAAAACATGTGCCAAATCACAATGCGGATCATACGGATGATCCGCTGTGGCGACCCCTAATGGGAGCAGCCGAAAGAAGAAGAAGAAGAAGATCTGATGAGGATACATGATATATAACCCGGGTTTTTGATTTGACCTACTTTTCAAGGTCACAGAGGTCAAAGTTCATACTTCGGTGTCCGGGCATCCGTCAACCTTTGGTTTCCGCCAATTTCGAGGAGAATGCCTTGTCCGATTAAATCCATTTTTGCTGGGTGTGTTGGGGTTGAGTAGAGGAAGGTTCCTTTCGAAAATGGGCATGCTGTGATTTTCAATATGGCCACCATCTTGAAATTGGTTTGCATCAAGGGGCTGAGGGGTTATGCCTGCTTTGCGGTGCTATTTTTATGACAATATGGAGAAAATAATTAAAAATTGGGTCAAATTGTGAGAGGGTAAAGTTAGAGTGACGACAAATAGCCCTTATTAATCCTGCCAAAGCACGTTGAGCATGAGATGCCCTGTTTTTAAAAATCGCTTCCATGTTTCTTCATTTATTTTCCATTGGGCTTTAGTGTGTTTGTTCAGGACACAACATTTTTAGCAATTGAGCTTTTGTCATCAAATTTTCAAGAAACTTTAATAAAGAGATTGTGGAGAACACTAATTAATAAAATGTACAATTTTTTAATGTTGCCTTCGTCAAGTTTAGTCCGAGTATAAAGTGGATGCGGACAGACTTTGCATTTTGAAATGCTTTCCAGTTTACCTTTGTGTCAGCAAAAACCATATACAGGGTCATAGGAGTAATAGCCTCAGAAGGTGTGAGTTGCATTTGATGAGGGTTAAAATGGGGGGAGGGGGAGGGGATAACATTAGCTTAGAAGCACACACACACACACATACACACACACACACACACACACACACACACACACACACACACACACACACACACAAACACACACATATGACCGAGACCGGGCGTACCCCAGAGGTGACATGGGAGGTAGCGGGTCTGCATCATCGTCACTTCGGGGTTGGAGGGGTGGAGGTGCAGCATGGATAAGGAGATGGCTTGGTTCATGAATCGTTCCTTGTTGTGGGGAAGATCGATGCTTCAGTACTGGGGAAGGCTCCGTTGAGCACAGCATGGATAAGGAGACAGCTTAGTTCATGAGTCGTGTTTCCTCGTTGTGGGAAAGATTGATGCTTCATTACCGAGGAAGGCTCCGTTGAGTGCAGCATGGTTAAGGAGACAGCTTGGTCCATGAGTCATGGTTCCTTGTGGGGAAGATCGATGCTTCATTACCCGGGAGAGCTTCGTTGGGTGCAGCAAGGACAAGAAGACAGCTTGGTCCATGAATCGTGGTTCCTTGCTGTGTGGAAGATCAATGCTTTGGTACCAGGGAAGGTCCCGTTGTGCGCAGCATGGATAATGAGACTACTTGGTCCAATCATTTGTGGTTGCTTGCTGTAATGAAGATAGATATTTCAGGATTGGGGATGCTAAGTCTTCGTGACTCTCGAGTGGAGATGATAACCGGTGACAGCAGCGCATACACACAGGCACACAAACAAATACCTGATTCATGACTTACACATACACATGCACAACTGTGAGTTATACACATATTATACATTTTACATATACACATATCAATATGTGACCATACACATATGATATGTTACAAATACATATTATACATGTACATATATTTATGTGACATAATACATATTATAAACACACACACACACACACACACACACACACACACACACACACACACACACACACACACACACACACACACACACACACACACACACACACACACACACCCTCTTGGAGAAAGCAAAATGGCTGGCTGTAACAAAAATACGCTAAACAATGACACTCGGTCACAGAAAATGACTAAAGGGACATGGACCCCTGACCTCTCTTCGGCTGAGGCCTAAATCTGTGTGGCGACACCGAGCATCCGGAATGTTTGCTTAAAAGAATAATGACTGCACCTTCACCAGTGAGGAAGGGGATTTCTGTCTCATTATAGGACAGAGTTCTACACCAAAGCATAAAGTTAAAAAGGTGTCACCTGTTCTACAACCAACAACTACTAAGTTCCACATGAATCTGCGAAGATTAAATGAACAGAGCCGGAGCTTAGAGGAGAGAGAAATCATCCTCCACTCCAAAGCGTATTCTGCACATAAAGCATGGAGGACTAATGATGAAGGAGAAAGATTCATGAACCAATTGGCAATTTGGTTCGTGCATCATGATCCTTTACTGAAAAAAGGAGGTGGAGATGTTGAGTTCTGGGAGAACTTCCTCCCACCTCCTGAAACCCACAAATGGAGATAACAACTAACGAGTGAATATTAGAAATACCATCCAGGGTAATCGCATAGTCGACTTCAGTGGGGAAATTATAACCATAAGAATTCACTTAAATATCACAAAAATATCATAATAAAAATATTATATTTTATATAAATAAACGAGAAGATTCGACAGTACAGTAAACATATTTAAATGGTTATTGTAAGTAAGGAGGCACGAGTTATCCAAATATAAGGTGGTTATGAAAGATGTGAATGGGGTGTTCTTTTCACCGTACTATAAACAAGGCGAGGGTGTTTATCTTGGCAGCGGAAAATATTATAAACCTAAGAGACAGCTAGGTATGGGTGAACAAAAATATTTTTAAGATTCAGCAATATATACCATTCTATTTTAATAACCATTTTTTTGTTGGGGCTCTCAATTTGCTAATGGGATAACTTTGTTAATGTGCTCACTTTTTTAATGACAGTCATTGAATTTGTTTTCTTTTTAATTTCAAAAGGTCCAAAGTTGTTTTCGACCGAATTGTGGAGTTATGGATCAATTCATTAATTCGACAGAGCCAGGAGTTAATGTGGGTGATTGTTAACTTGTTTACTTGTAAATATTTTAGAAAATGGTTATGGTGTGAACCATTTTATAAGATGTTCTTTAAAATGGACCATGAACCATCTTCGAGGATGATTTTTTTGTTTTTCAATTATTTAATTGTTCAAGTGGGTTGGGGCACCATTTCATATAAATGGGAGAGCGATTGAGCGAAATGGGGTAGAACTCTCATTTCTACACCACTCTTATGGCATCTGTTGAGGGGGAAGTTTTGGTCAAATATTTTCACGAACCACCTGATGTGTGACTGGAGATTATTTTGGCAGAATTATTAATTTGGTCATGGTTTTTGTGATTACTCACATACTCTACAAATTCCACCAGGGATCTTTAATGCCCATCAGCTAATGTTAGCAGATAGGACACCCAGCTTAACCTCCAACCTGTCCCTGCTGCAGATTGTGCATTTTGTGATGTAACAGCCTGCTTGTGAAGCACCAATCCAACAACAGAAAGTTATTTCGGAAATCAAACCCAGGCTAGACAGCTCAACAGCTCAAAGTTAAGTGCGATACCTCGACACTATCCTTCCAGATGTGAATACATTCTCCACAACCCCATAATATACGCTGCTACAATATTTTTCTGTTGAGAGCATATTGGGATAAATTAGAAATAAAAACTAAGGACTGGACACAGAGGCATGAGCCCAGATAATAGCCAAATAAACCTAACAAATAGGAATGAAATGAAATTCAGGAAACACAGAAACCAAACCACGATCATCAGTAGCTCCATTAGCAGATAGCACCATGTTGAGTTGGAGCCTCAGATTCAACAGTAGTTATGGTGACTTTGGATTTTTTTTTTTAAGGCCACATGTGAACCCTCTCGATTACATGATCCACAACTACTAAAGATCTATACAAATCTATACACTGGTGCTTGAAGATGCGCAGCTTCGTTATGGGTGTTCCATTTTCTTGAGCAGCTACTTTAATTGGTATAAAAATTGTGTGCTCAAGAAGATGTATTCCATGAGGGAGACCTAAGCTTCAAACATAACAAATGTAAAAACAGCACTATTTTACCTTTTGCACTTTGGACAACGTCCCAAAAGATCAGCAGGATGGAATGCAATAACGAAGAAAGACCTACCTGCAAAACGGCCTTTGAACTTGGCTAAGAATTTTACATATCCTTTTGGATTTAGCATAAAGTTTAGCTTGTCATAAACAATTTTGTGAGTTGCAAAATCTGTTTGCTTCCTTCCCAAAACATGTTTCTGTTTTACCGCAAATGGACAACTCTGCATATTAACTGGAACATATTCATATCCACATTACGATGCTGAAGGAGGTTATGACAGACCGCAAGCCATTCCTATGCATTAATTTCGGTTATACACTGCACACAAAGTACAGATGTCGTGCTGCATTGCATGTAGGACATTTGCTGCTGAACTCGAATATTGAGTGAAGGCAGGTTGTTATTTTTGACTTTGAAATAAGCATGCTTTTGTTCTTAAGGTGGATGTCAGTCAGATATTGCATCACCATCATAGGTTATCTGTCTTATGGCAGGTGCGAGTGGCATCTGCCGAAGGGGATAACGCTGCCAATGCAAATCCCTGGGAGGTGAAATGTTTTGGTTGGTTGGCCATTGCCTTCTCATTGGGGTTGAGATTTGAACCCATAATCAGTAATTTCTAAATTGCAATACAGAAGCTCAGGCAGTTGAGCCAACCCAGAACCCAGGTATTATTTTGAGCGTCATATAAATGGTCGTGGCTGTAACCTTGTAATAATATTACGTTATAAGTGAATCACGTCACTGATCACAATATTGTGGAACAAAGTCATTGACTATATTTAAACTGAAGTTAAAAATTTTTTTTGGAGAACAGTCCATTTCAGTGAGGTCATCACTCCCACTGCATTGGAAGTAAATTTCTGTGAAAGTTAACAGGCCATAAGCCCTTTAGTTTGTCTTCATTTTGCGGCTTTTAATTTTGAACTCTTCCCTGCTTTCTGTGCATACTGGAGGCAGGAATATGGCTGTCCCTGAAAGCATCATAGAGGCTACAAATGTTGCTCTCACAGTCATGATTCCTCCACACCTGTCTGAAGTACTAGTTTGGGAAACAGGTTTAGACTGACACAGTTCGTTATAGACAGGTGACACTCAGTTTAGAGATCAGCAACATTTTCCTCTGTCAGCCTAAACACAACCTTGCCTTGTGAGCTTACATTCAAGGAAACGTTGTCATGCTTGATTCGGTGTTTTCAACAAGGACCTTCTAATATCTTGCCATTGTCGTTCATGTTTAGTCTCCGCTGTATAACTGGCTGCACCCACAAGAATGAGGCTTCCATGGAAATGCACACATTTATGCTTGTTGAACTAGCTATTCATGTTCTATTGATCTCTTCATCTTTTATGCCTTGTATACATACTTACCAAGTGTGCAGATGCTGCCTCTGGGCTCCTTTATGTGATGTTCTTCACCCTTTTCAAGAGGTGTGAGAAAGCTAAGGCAATAAGCGGGTATGACACATTGATGCTGGATGTTAGACATTGGGAAAATGTTATACATATCACATCACCTGATGATAGACATATCAGGTCGGGTTATTTGAACTTTCGTAAACCATCAAGAAGACTGATGTTTAAAGCTGCAGCGAAAAAGGAGCCGTGTCTGTCTGTCTGTCTTTCTGTTTGTTTGTTTGTCTGTCATGTTATAACTTGAGAACGGATTAATGGATTTCAATAAATCGAACTACGGTGGATTTAGGGAACTCCCCGGAAGGTTTGTGATGAAGTTTTCTTTTTTTTTAAAACCTTTTATGGGTTTTACAAGGATTTACAAGGATTTACAAGGTATTAAGACACAGGAGGAGGCCATTCGGCCCATCATACCTGCGTCACACCAATACCAGATTTAATCAATCTGTCGATACACTTTCCCTTCGTGTGTTGCCTTTTGGCTGCAACACTGATACTTTTTTTCCGACCTCGGAAGGTCCTGATATGCTGAGTAAACCCCCTGGTGTTAATTCAGCGGTGAACAGGGCTTGAACTCAGGACCCTATGATCCCAAGCCACCACCCTAACTGCTAAGCCAACACCAGGCTACACATCAGGGTACATAGGCCTGCCTGGTGAAACTGCAAAAGCCAACTTGCGACGCTGGTTCTCCCTGCACTCCCAGGAATCCTTTTTCTTCTTGCCCTATTGACGAGCCATCACAGCAAACATTGGTATTTCCGTCAGTAAAGCGATGGGTCTTATATACTAGTTCTTTTTGTTTCTACCACCTAATATTCTTTCATTTTGACGAACACACATTGCAATTTACATTAATGGAACCACCACCACCTTAATAAGCATTGATTCTTTTTGGACCAGACAGTGGAAGGACAAAGAATCAGAGGTTCAAAGAACTAAACCTGGGACCCAGGCAGCAGAAGGACAGACAAGAGAAGGATGAACATCTGGCCTGTATGTGGAACTGTCTGGAAGAACACGAACCTTTGATGTGCCGGGACCAATGGGGAGACACCGCGAGCAAGCGGGAAGGGCTCTAAACCATACCCTTGCCAGACCAGATATAAGGCAGGCATGCCAGGGAGCCATCAGGGAGAGATTGAGAGACAACACCGAGGGGCACCAAGGCAGCACCACCAAGGGGTACGAGAGTGGAGCTTTGCATGAGTATGTTGTTGGCTGCCTATGTGGCTTTGTCTGAGTGGGAGGTTACATTCCTGCTCGACTCTGCCCCGGCCAGAGTATAATTGCCTTCACGCATCTCTGAATGAGGCGGTAATGGGTTCTGTGGAGTGCTGATCATCTGCATATCTCCTCTATACCAACCGATGAACTTGGCAGTTCCCAACCATCTGTACACATCAAACCGACACACTCTTACCCTGAGTACCTCCTTTCACACACACCCCCATCCACCCTCCCCCATTCACATTGGACCCAATGCAGGCCTGCACTGTCTGTATCTGGTGAGTAGGAGTAATCGCAAACTCCACTCTTCTCTCCATCTTCTCATACTCTCGCCTATCTTTCCGATTCCTATCTAATCTCGTTGATTGATGACGCATCATGTCCTGTTTAGCAATAAATAAGATTGTTTTAAGTGGGCTTCATGAATGTTAAGGTCACCACTTTCCTCATCTATCTTTTCAATATCCTTCTGTTGCTTTGATTGTAAATATCTGTCATTGTGCTTCATTTGACCGTGAATTAGTGTGTTCTGTTTGATTGTGAATAAATGTGTTCTTTATGTGTAATTGTAAATGACTGTGTCGATGAACTAAATGTGCTTGTTAAGGTTTGAGATTTTTCCGAACAGTTCATCTTTCTTTTCCTCCATTGGTCCAGCATAGTCTGCATGTGAGTGTTAGCCATAGAGTTATACCCTATGTGATTTGCTCTTGTTAGCCAGAGCATACTCACTGTATCATTTGGCAGTAATCCGGGGGTGCATTGATGGCGCGAGATCACCCTTGGTGTGGCCGTCCAAAGGTGTGGTACCACACAAAATTAGTGAAACCCTGCCAGGATTGACAGTACCAATCAGCGTTCATGGTTGCTTAGAAACTCGCAGGCATGCAGAGTTATTTGTGCTCAGTGGCCTCAGGACTGGGCGTTTGGGAGGAACTCGAGCACGAGTGCTTCCTCTCATGGCGAAGCTCGAACCCCGGATCTGTAACTATATATGCATATATGTATGTACATACATGTACACGACTGGTGAAAAGTTTTAGAACACCCCCATTTTTCTAGTTTTTACTGAAAGTTAAGCAGTTTAATGTTTCAATGTACTCTGAAATTAAAGCATAGAACAAATAAGCAATTTCAGATAAAAATAGAATCGTTTTGTTGAACAAAATTTAATCTAAATTTTTGACTCATCAAAGTAGCCACCTTTTGCAGATATAACAGGCAACCATACTTGTGGCATTCTTTGTACAATGGAAATCAAACATTGTTTGGAAAGTTCTTACCAACACTGTTGCAGAAGTTTCCACAAATTTGTTGCATTTGTAGGTTACTTTGCTTTCACCCTTCTGTCCAGTTCATCCCAAATCAGCTCGATGGGGTTTAAATCTGGAGATTGTGCTGGCCATTCCATGATTTGAAGCCGACTTTCTTGTTCTTTTATTCTAAAGAAGTTCTGACAGAGCCTGGAGGTATGTTTTGGGTCATTATCTTGCTTTCGGATGAATCCCTGACAAACTAGGCATCGACCAGAGGGTATTGCATGGCGCTGCAAAATGCTGTGGTTGCCCTTTTGGTTCAGGGTGCCAGTCACTGTGTGCAAGTCGCCGACTCTGGATCCAGCGAAAGAGCCCCAGATCATCACGCTTCCTCCTCCATGTTTGACAGTTGATGTGACACACTGAGGATCCATCCTTTCGCCGACTCGACGGCGTACAAAAACCCTGCGTGATGAACTGAAGATTTCAAATTTTGATTCATCGGTTCATGAGACCTTCTTCCTGTTTGCAGTCGTTCACTAGCGGTGCTTCATGGCCCAGGCAAGCCTCTTTTTCTTATTTCGCCGTCTTAGCAATGGCTTTCTTCCTGTCACTCGACCTGTCAAACCTGCAACTCGAAATCTTCTCTTCACAGTTGAAACTGAGACTTCCTTACTTCAACCAGTGTTAAGCTGTGCTTGAAGCTGCTGTCCTGTGAGCCACCTATCACGCAAGCTGTTGACTCTCAAAAACTTGTCTTCTGATTGTGTTGTGGGTTTGGGAATGCCAGACCTCTTCCTGTCAGAGTTTCCTCCAGTTTCCAAGTCCCTTTTGATGGTGGAGGAAACTGTACTCACTGACACCTTGGCATTTTGCAATTTCTCAAAAGGAAAGATCTACACTTTTAAGGGTTATAATGGTCTGTCTGTCTTCCTTTGTTAATTGTCTTTTTCTCACCATTATGAGAGCAATATACTACTTCCTGCAGTGCAATATTGTCCAAATAATGCTTCAGAGGGTGTAGCAACACAGTCTGTTCCAACACTGCTTTTATATGGACAGAGGGTTTGTAACTATTCAACAAAAATTTGGACACCTGAAGGAATTGTTTGCATCAACTTTCAAGGCTTAATTTACTTCCAATGCTGCAGAACAGCTGCAGTTGCTAACACTATTAATTGTTCCCTGAAAGGGCCTTTTTTAACAACTCAGTTTTTAGTAACCTAAACTTCTTTTTTTTCACCTCTAGCAGTTTACTGCTAAGCTTTGTACCATTTCTGGTTATTCACTGGACTTGAACTGCTTAAATTTCAGTGAAAACTGGAAAAATGGGGGTGTTATAAAACTTTTGACCGGTCATATATAGCGCAAAAATGTTCGGCCCACCTTACTCACCATTCTCCTGCGGTGTGCAGTATCAAGTTTTGTTCAAATCGGGCAACGAAAAAATTATTATAAAATCAATTCCCGATTCAGTCAAGTACTCTTCGGGAGTATTTGGTCAATGCAAACAACATCAGCTGTATAGTTCACTTGAGGTATCCTTTTTATTATGCCTCCGCACCAAGGTTGCTGGAGGCATTATGTTTCTGGGTTGTCTGTCCGTCCGTTCGTCTGTCCGGATTTTCGTTTACGTGATAACTCAAGAAGCAAATTGTCGAATTTAATCAAACTTGGTATAAAGGTAAAGTAAGATAGAGCAATTAAGTGATTAGATTTGGGCCAGATGTTGTAAAGGTCAAGGTCAAACTATGAAATTTCACTTTTTACGCCCTAACTCAAGAAATAAAAGACATAATTTCATTAAACTTTGTACAAATGTAAAGTAAGACAGGTCAATTAAGTAATTAGATTTTGGGCCAGATGTGGTAAAGTTCAAGGGTCAAAGGTCGAGGTCAAACTCTGAAATTTCACTGTTTACGCCCTAACTCAAGAAATATTGGACAGAATTTCATCAAACTTGGGACAAAGGTAAAGTTAGACAGGGCAATTAACTGATTAGATTTTGGGCCAGATATGATAAAGGTCAAGGGTCAAATATGTCAAACTCACGTGTTTGTGCGGGAGAGCGGAGGCATACCCGTCGACTGCGTGCAGTAGAATTACTCTAGTTTTTCTTGAAATTATTAATTTAAAAATCTCAAACATTTTGTATAGGCAAAGAACGATTTATTTTTAAGCATAAAATAAACATTGCCATTTTGATCTAATACTTCTGTGTTCATTAATACAAAAAATTGTGCTTAGAAGATTACGCACAATAATTTATTCGACTTTCTTTTCTCCATTTTTTTTTTCACATTGGCGTGCAATATTAAGTTTCGTTAAAATCAAGCAACGAAAAAATTTATTAAAAAATCAATTCCGGATTCAGTCAAGTACTCTTCGGGATTATTTGATCAATGCAAACAACCTGTGGTATAGTTCGCTGGAGGTATGTTTTTTGTTTGTTTTGAAATGTTTTTTTTTTATCAACCACTGTCACGACGAGAACCCAAAGAGTTCAGGGGTCATCTAGTACATATATATATATATATATATATATATATATATATATATATATATATATGTATCGACATATATCTATATATGTACATACATACATACATGCATACAAACAAGTAAATTTCAGTGTGTGTGTGTGTGTGTGTGTGTGTGTGTGTGTGTGTGTGTGTGTGTGTGTGTGTGTGTGTGTGTGTGTGTGTGTGTGCGCGTGTGTGTGTGTCTTCCATAATGCCATAACCATGAAACTGAGCAGCCTGAATCTTTGCATGCATACGAAGGGAACTCCACGGAGGTGCATGAATAAAAATTAGGTGTTTGGGTGAATTAAAACACCCCTTTTGAAGACTAATTATTAATGACGTTATTTAATTATATCCTTCATCAGGGATCCTTGGCCGTCTCACTTTCTGAGGTCTTAAGACATATCCTGGGTGACCTCGCTGGGGTATGAAGCCGCTATGTTTTTTGGCCTGCCCAACCATGCCTTGACTCGGAACAGGCCGCAATGCTTTAACGATGAAGTTATTTTTTATTTTATTTACTTTCCTCACTCGTGTTATCGAATGCCTGTTAATCATAGTTACCAATTGCTAGATACTTTGGAATGCTTATAAACGCCTGGAGACGCCAGCAACTGTGGCTTTATTTAATTTCCCGCCCATGCCATAACCCCAAGAATCTCTTAAATTAAGAAGAAATACAAAATTTAAGCTCCAGACTTGAACTTAGCAGCAGTTCTGATGCTAAATAAGTGTTCATTTGTCCAATTTGGACATTGCATGGGTGTTTCTGAGTGGATGGTTTTATCGATGGCAATTGGTAATTGCTTGCCAAGCCAGGCATTCCATTGGAGTGCTTGCTTGAGTGCTTAAGCCATTTACTGAGCATCCCATGGTCGATAGCAGTACAGTTAATGTCCTGATCAGGATGTACAGTCAACAGTTCATACAAGGAAATGGTGCATATACAGCACAAACGCACGTGCTACATATGGGTAGATTTGGATCTGTAGAGACTCTCCGTGGGTGTGTGGGTATTCCATGCCTGTTACAGGCGCCATGGTGGCAAAGTTTGACCTTATATCTTATGGAACTTTTATCAGGTTTTCCTTTGTCCCCACGACTGTTGTTAAAGCATTTGGTTGTCCGGTGTGATTTACAAAGGTTATATGTTTCTCTTTGTGAGTTTCAAAGGAAAAATATATTTGACTAGCAAATACCACCTGTTGCTTTTCTGATATATATATATATATATATATATATATATATATATATATATATATATATACATATATATATATATATATATCTTATTCTAACCATTCACTGACTATCCATCCATCCATCCATAGGGACCATACTGTGTGCAGAGCGTTGCTGCTGCCTAAGCAGTCTTCTTGGCTATTGGGCACAATCCTGGATGGGTCGCCACTCCGACACAAGGTACCGGCAAGCTGGCACTCATTTTGCCAACCTCAGAAGGATGACGGGCAGAGTCAACCCCACCCGGTATTAATTCAACAGCCGAGTGGGCTTTGAACTCGATATACTAGAATCCCAAGCCCACCATCCTAACCATTAAGCCAACACCAGGCATATTCACCAATCGACTCACTGATATAAATGTTTTATTCCTTCCAGGTGACGTAAAAAGCTAAAATTTTTCTTGCCAATGGACATCAAAGCTGACACACCTGAAAAAGTCACAGAACTCTCAGAAAGTGTCTGTAAATGAAAATATAAATAAATAAAAAATTAATGCAGGTGAGTGACCCAAGACAATGGGGGAATATGGTAATTTCATGAGCCGACATACATCAAAGCTGATACACTGGGACAAATCACCGAACCTTTGCAAAGTGTCCTTAAATGAAAACATAAAGCAATTTAAAAAAAATATATAAAAAAATTAATGCAGGGGAGCAACACGAGACAATGGGGAAGCATGGTTGGTTAATGCGAACAATATGAACAGGATGAGTCGCTTCTGTTTCTGGACGCCTTGGTGACGAGTAATCCAAATGTTAGTTCAAATACCACAGTGTATGGAAAACCCACCTAGACGGATCGTTGTCTTGATTTTGGGTCTTGCCATATTTTGGGTCTTGCCATCGGATGCATCGAAAGAGCTGTGGTAAACACACTCGTGAAAAGGGCAAGGAATATACCATCCACTGTCGAGGGCAAGAGGAGCGAGGTCAAGCATCTTAAATGGGTATTAAAAACCAATGGCAACCCGGACCACATCTGCCCACAAAACAAAATGGTACTGGCAGCTCCAAGGCCTCCAATGCCTTTTGTGCCAGGAGTATCCCAATGGATTGGCAGGTTTTGGGGACTGGTAGGGGTGATGGTTAATTATCAACCGGTATACACCTTGAGACGAACTCTGACCAACGTCAGAGAATACAAAAGAATGACCGCATAGGTGTGGCATACACCATTCCATGTGACTGTGGTGCAGAATACATAGGAGAGACGGGAAGAACTTAGGCCAGCGCATCAAACAACATCAGAAAGCCTTCGAGTGCAATCACCCGGAAAGGTCTGCTATCGCCAAGCATGGGTGAAGGGCGGGCCATGTTCCTCTATGTGACAATGTGAACATGCTGGCGGTATCCTCGAACCATGCTAGGACACGAATGTTAGAAGTGTGGCACACTGGGAAAACGAGGTCAGCTCTGACAGAGGAGACTGTGGCGTGATCACAGGCTTACGGATCCCTCATATACAAATGCACCAGAGAGGTGCCGATGGTGGTAGGAGGACAGAGGCAAAGTGGGATATAACCAACGAGGATAACAAAGGCAACACATGACTTGGAGAGATGCAATACAAGCTTGTCACGGGTCAAAGGTCACGAGGTCCTGCAATACAGCTTTGTGATTGGTCAACGGAACAGGCCCACCACCTCCCCCAGGTATATGTTGGAGGAGCTAAACAAGAAAAATGCTCTTGATAAAGGTAAGTAGAGCCCCAATGCATGTAGGGTTGCTGGCTGAAACGTCGAGTCATTTGGACAAAACTCTCGGAATATAGTTATATTGGGTAGTCGATGTAGTCGAAAAAAAAAGTCAAAAAAAAATATTTGAGTGTTTTTTTTCTACCCTTATTATCAGTATTTCCGTCAATATGTTTGTTGGGTAGTTAATCTAGTCGAAAAAAAAATCAAAAAAAATTTTGGATTTCTTTTTCTACCCTAATTATCAGTATTTCCGTCTATGTTGGGTAGTCGATCTAATGGAGAAAACAAATCTCCAAATTTTTTTTTTGAGATTTTTTTCTTTCTACCCTTATTATCAGTATTTCCGTCGATATGTTGGGTAGTCGATGTCGAAAAAAAATCTCAAAAAAAGTTTTTTGATTTTTTTTTCTACCCTTATGTGTTGGTCATGGTGTCGGTCTGTCCGTGTGTGTGATTGTCAGGGGTTTTTGACCCCCTTGCAGTTGTTCGATTTTGATGAAATTTGGGTGGTAGGACCAGTTTATGACCTCGTTGTGCTGCGTAGGTACTGGTTGCTAACGCCCCTTTGGTTGCCTAGCAACGGGACTTTGAAATTTTTGAAAAATCCTAAAACATTAATTTTTTCGAAAACCAAAAATCAAAAGATGATCGTTTGTGGGCAACACATTCAGCCTCCTTGACAAAAAAATTCAGCCCGCTCCCATGAAAACTGGTGGAGAAGATAGACTTTGAATGAACCCTGGTCGAAAAAAATAAAAAAACGAAGTTCGTTATATCTCAGAGACTATGAGTCAGATATACAAAAAACTGGTATGGTAGGTTCATGGTATGTCCTAGTAATGTGTGAGAAAGAACCGTTGCTATGGACGCTTTTGTTGGCTAGAGTGGGGTGAATATACTGATTCTGGCTCACTTTTCCCCATGTAAGTGAATGGGGGATTTTCAGCGATTCATATTTTTTTCCCCAAAAAAGTAAACCCCTTTTTATCCCAAGGTATATTTATTTGTCTCCCCTTTTAACCTAGGGACACTTATTTTTTCAAATAACCAATGCAATAAGATAAAGATTTGTTCAAGTAGTAAAGTAGTAATGTGATTTGTTAAAGGTGATTCTGAAGAAATATCTGAAACATGTGAGCCGAGGGACACTCTTTTTCAAATAACCAATGCATATTGTTGAGCTCACTCATTGAACATAAAAAGATTTGTTCATTCTCAAATTCCTTCAATAGTTTAATTTTCTTTGCACAATAATCCCCATCTAAAATATTTAAAAAGAAAATATTTGAATCTTTATATTTTTTAAGATACCCCTTTTGTGCCATTATGAAATGAAAAACTTCTCTTAATGCTCTTGTTTGACCACCTCCTGAGCCACATATCATTTTGAGATTATACTAAATTGTTTTTTCATTGTTCAATTGATAACCATCAAAGTTTTCAGTCCATTCAAGGATATTTATTTTTTTCTTTACATCCTCTAACTTACTAGTTTTTAATTGATTTGCTTATTTGTTTTATTTACCTTTGTTTTAGTTATTTTTTCAATAATATTTATTTGATATTCTTCACATTCATTGTTTTCCATTTATATACCAAGACTGATATTTTCTCCACTCTTTGGTTTGATTAATACTTGGTTTGACCATTTATATATTGTGAAAAAACGTGGCGGTAGCCCTGAAAAAACCCGAACCCATCTTCCCATCGTTAAAACACAATCTATTCTACACACTCTATCATACAATATCCATATGGAAGACAATCTATTCCATTATCTAAAATAAATCTCTTATCATCAAAGGCTCCTCATGCCTTTTTATTTACTTCTTCACTATATATGTTATGTTTATAACTTCTTATTGTATTCATTTTCCTATATTCTTCTTTCTTATTCATCAAACAATTATAATAATTTCTAAAAGTTATTGATTTCTTTATTACATGTTTCTTTATTCCCTTTAACCTCTTATCAATCTGATCACCATACTTATAAGCATATGCCTTTGCTCTCAATCCAATAAACTCACTCATTACTTTTCCACCAACTCATCCTTAAACTTACCAATAACCTTTTCATTCTTTTTGGAAAATAACTCACTCTTCTTACTAAAATTACTTGTATCATATACTCCATTATATTTCTTCATATCTTTATAAACATCATCAGTTTTTATATCTAGGATAAAATTATCAGTGTCCATATAAAACAATGAAACATTTTCACCATTCTCTTTCTTTAAGCCACTATGCAAATAAGCATACATCAATATCTTTGATAAATCAAGAACTGCTGTTCCAATATAAATTGGTTTATCCATTACAATACTTTCCTTTTCCATATAAATAGCAGAAAAGTTATCTGAAAAAACCTCTTCTCTCTTAAAACTTGTTTTTTTTTTAATCAATCTAGAAGCTTCTTTCCAAGATGTTGCAGATCTCATGTTTTGCCTGTTTCTAACATTCTCCATTGTCTTTCCAAAGACAGCATTATTCATCAATTTATAGAATTCCCCTTCAAATTTTACTTTTGCATTTGTTCTCATATCTGTATTGAATTTCATATACTTTTTCATCCAAAGACTTTGTTTAAATTTTAAAACTCTATGAATTTTAGCTATTCTCAATCCTTCTCTCAAAAACTGTTTTAAGCTTCTCTGATGCAAAACATATCCCTCTTTATCATAGAATGTTGTTAATAACGTTTCTGTTGATTTGCCTTTAATATTAAAACTTTTATGATAATCACTTAACCATTCTTTCTTTGGGGTTTCTTTCTCACATGCAAAAGGAAGGTCTTTATGCTTATTATGAAGATCACTTGGGAACTTCAAATCAACTTCAAAATAATAACCTTCTTCTTCCTCATTCAATTCCTCTTGAGAAGAAATAACAATATTCATCAAAGCCTTTTCATAATCCTTTTCTTCCACCCACTCTAATTTACCATAAGGCAGAGATTGAGACATTGCCCATCCATACAAATTATTAGCATCAAAATACATCAAATAATTACGATCTTTTTCACTATCATAATTTGGAAGATATTTATTATTTGCTTTCGCATATCTTTTTGAACATACTTGTGATATTCCACCTCTCTTAGATTTCTGAATCATCAAAAGCATATCTACATCACTGATTAAATCTATATCTTGTTTGGTCATTTTCAACATTGCACTCCAAGCTAAACCAGATGCTGTGAAATAGTGGGCAGGATATAATCACATAACAATTTTTATCATTACAGAGTGATCTAAAAGCTTCAAACACATTAGCTAACAATAAAACATCTGTTTTTAGATACAAATCATGATATTCTCCAAGGTTCTTTATCTTAAATATTTTCCAAATTTCTTGTGCTTGTTTATATTCCTTATCACTTATCTCTTCTTCATAAAGGTTATTATAGAAACTTTCTTTTTGAAGGATGTTGCGTTTCTTTAAATCTCATAAATGAATCCATATAATCATAAGGATAAATTCCCTTACTTGTAAGAATTTTCTTTTTACTTTGAATTTCATTCCTTGTTTGAATTTCCTCTCCAGTTAGAATTCCCTCTTTAATCATAATTTCATCTTTAATCAGAATTTCCTCTTTAGTGAGAATTTCATTCATTGTTTGAATTTTCTTTATAATTAGAATTTCTTCTTCAGTTAGAATTTCTTCATTCATTTCCTCATTAATTAGAATTTCCTCTTTACTTTGAATTCTCTCTTTAATCTGAATGTCCTCTTTAGTTAGAATTTCCTCTTTTGGAAAGAATGAATTAAGATTTGGAAAAGACCCTGTGGAGCTTCAGGCCCAGTCACACCTTGATGTTTTAACCAGCTTATGCCGATTTTTGGAAAATTTGTCTAAAAAGCTGGTACACGTCGAATACGTTATGGGTAAGTTTTGATAGCATTGAGAGCACGCTGAAAAACACTGCCATACGTCGTTGTACGCTGGCTTTAAACGTTGTACTTTTCGGTTGTCCTCAAATTTTCCATGCTTGAAATTTTAAGACTTATGCCAGCATATGACTCACACGTTCCGCATAACGCTGGCCATAAGTTGTAGGCACGTCATGCGATCGTTGACACACGTCGACACACGTTACTTGTAAGGTGCTCACAAGTCAAAACACATCAAGGTAATGGTTAGCGTCAGTGTTCCAGACTCCCTGGTTTTATTTTATTTTATTATTTTCTTCCTTCCTTCGGAATGATGGTGATTTTGACACTTCCATTTCGAGTGCGGTTATATTGTACTATAATTAATAGGTTGCCGCTCAACAATTTAAATCATAACCACACTGTACACTGAACACCGTCATACAGAAGAAAAAAAAAACCGGGAGTCTGGAACACTGACGCAAACCATTACCTTGACGTGTTTTGACTTATGAGTACCTTTCAAGTAATGTGTGTCGATGTGTGTCAACGATCGCATATCGTACGTACAACTTATTCCCATCGCATGCAGAGTGTGTGTTATACGGTAAGTACGTCGTAAAATTTTCAACATGTTTAAAATTACAAGACGTACTCCACTTAATATGACATATGATAGCATACTTTAGCGTTCTATTGACGCATACCAAACTTACCCATACCGTATTCGACGTGCACCAGCGTTTTAGATGCATTTTTCAGAGGTCGGCATACACTGGCAAGATCGCCAAGGTGTGACTGCGATGTTGACACTTCCATTTCTGCGGTGGTTATGATTTGAATCGTTGTGCGGCAGCCTTTTCATAAACAATGCCACGTCATTGTCGGCGATGGGTGCAGCGCGCTATGCCAAAGTTAGACTATCATTGGGCATAGGTTGTGAAGGCCGACAAGAGGTTCAGCATTCATTGGTATTAGTTATCTATAACACAAAGAAACGTTCTGTGTACATTACTAATACGTTATGCATAAGACCAAGTCGTTATGAATACGTCCGAGTCTTTAAAAAAAACCATCAAAAGTTCAACGTAAGCCAGCGTTTTACATACATTTTAATACGTTGCCATTGCTGGCTAAAACGTCAAGGTGTGACTGGGCCTTTAGATTTTATGCTCGGTCGGCTGGTGGTGTTCCCATAAGCTTGTAAGAATCTAGAAACCTAATATGACCTAAAGGTATTTGTGGATATCATTTTTGTAAATGAAATATACTTTTGACTTGTGTTTGTTTTGGCAGAAATATTCCCTGGTGTTTTTGAAAGTTCATTTATATATAGATGTGTATCATCGTTGGCGCTGTTGTGAAGAAAGACTGGAATAAAAGAAGGAAATTTATAATTAAGATTACAACAGAAATGAGCGGGACCTCTAAATTTACCAATAAGATGACAATGATCCCGAACTTTAGACTCCTCAATTTCCTCCTCACAAATATGACAGATATTGTTCTTTCTATATTCTAATTTTTCTTCTTTGGTTAATTTCATCGGTTCATTTGTTTCTTTCATTAATTTAGTTAGTCTTATACAATCCTTTTCTAATCGTTTTACAAACACTTGAGAAGCTTTTTTCCCACTATAATGTTCAAGTTTATTATACTTTTCTCCAACAGATGATTTGATATAATAACAGAAACCACAAGTAATATGTTTTTGATATTTATTTGTATGTGATTCTTTTGGATTAGGAGAAGCAGTATTTATCTTTTTTCGGAGACATTCAAAATCAGCGTATATCACTATTTGGTGCATGATAGATTTATTATAATCTTCAAAATAAATCTTTTTACCAGGTTTAGGCATTGTAATTACAGCTAATTTATGATTACTACAATATTTTGAATGTTGTTCTAATCGTTCTTTTGTATGAAATGAATTTAGACATCGCGAACAAGGAAATATTTTGTTTGCTGTTCTGAATACCTGAGAAGAGATTAATCTTGATAAATTATTGATGTATGTGTTATGTGAATTCTTTCCAACACTAAAATATAAAAGATCAATGTGTGTTTCTTCATTTTTATCGTTGTTTGAAATTTTTAATATTTGAACTTTGTTTGTATCCATTAATCCATATACATTAATAGAAAGATTATTCTTTTTCTCAAATTTAGGAATACCTGTTAGTGGCATTGGGAATTTAAAATCTTTAATGTCCAAGGTATTCTCATATTTCATATATTGTTTCACTCTTTCTGAATTACAATTTGGTGGATGTAAGTGAGCAAGAACAGACCAGACAAAACATTTATTATCATTGTTCTTAATATTAACAACTGCCTTCTTTAGTTTTATTTCTTTTGGTAAATCAATATAAGAAGAAGCTTTAAGAGGGTTTGATTTTATAATACGTATATCTAAAAAGATGATTTTTTAAATATGAAATCCACTTCTTACCACTGTATTATCAACATCCTCCTCTTCTCTTGATAGTTCTTCATAAACCCCAATATTCAAAAAATCTTGAAATGATGTTATAAAATGAAGATCTGTTCTCATATAAGGAGTTTGTTCTTCATCTTGTCTTTTCATATTCATTTTCACTCCCATATAAAACTTTAAAGTTTTCATTTCTTTTAATGTCTTTCTAAAAACTTTTTCAACATCAGGTTTCACTATTTCAATTGATTCAGCTATTGATGATGGACCAGGTTCTCCAAATTGAAAAATCCTTATTTTTATATGCCCTTTAAATGCCCCAGCAGTTTTTTCAATATAATCGTCTCCCTTTACTTTAAACTCATTTTTCTTGTGTTTTTGTGATTGAAGATGTCTATTATAACTACTCTTCAAAACATCCTTTGAGCAGATATCACAATATCTTCTTTCCAACTCAAGAGGAGATATTTGATGAAATAGATTAAATGTATGTTTGTTGGTTTGAAGGTGTTTTTTATACTATTTATATTCGTGATGACAAACATCGCAGTACATTGTATTCACTATATTTGTATAATAAAACTTTGCTTAAAGTAAAATTTTCTTGATGAAAATTTTGTTTAATTTATAGTTGAAAATGTGCTTAAAACCATTTTTTCCTCCAACTTTTTTCACTTAATAAACACAATGTTTCAAGACACAAAAGACAAATTTCAATCAATCTCTTCATTTGTAAAAGATACTGAGAAAATATGTCAAGGACGTAAAATTGAACAAAGATAAATATAACAACTATTGGATAAAAACAATTATGGTGGATAAGATGCGTTCTTCAATTTCCTTCAGTAGAAGGGCTTTTAGTATACCTGGAAGAACATCAATTAAAGTATCTCAAACAAAAGTTTCTCCTCTCCTTCTGGCAATATATTAAAAACTAGAAAAAGCAATGAAACAAGAAAAAGTATCAAAAAATAAAAACCTTATGGATGAAGCTTTAGAAAAAAAAGATAAGACCATCTGAAATATGCAAGGAGAAATTTGTATTTTTTAACAACCCTAAAGATGTAAATCCTGATGAAATAAAGGATGTTAATATATCAGGTGAAATGACATTTCGTTCAATAGTAGTTAAGGATCATTTTAAAATTACCTTTAATATAAAAAAATGTTGTAGTTGAATCTGGGAATGAAAAAAAGTATATAGATATCGATGGTAATATTATTAAGTGAGTCAATACGCAACTGAAAGTATAGATGAATTTCAGTTTAAGTAAAGTTTTACTTGATAAATATGCTCAACTTTCCTGATTCTCCATATGACAAATTTGAGAATTGTCCTGTGTGTGAAAGACGGGGATTAAACACAGAGTCAAAAGTCTATAAACAATGTATATTCTGTGATTATCTTCTAATTAATGATAATAAAAAATTTAAAAAGGAAAATAATTCTTTTAGATTTACACCAACAATGAATTACTTTACAAGATTGATGAGAGAAATGAATGTAAAGTATGAGGGTGATAACACACCTTTTCTTACAAGGGAAGAAACTGAACGTATTAGAGAAATGTTCAAAGGATTGTTGTGATATATTATTCATGGATGTGATTTTCAGGGAAATATCAACACAAGATATTGCATAAATAAAATAATGGATTATCTTGAAATTAAACCTGAACTTAGGATAAAATATAGAGTTTCTAAAAAAGCCAATAATAAATTAAATAACCTGTTTTCCAAATATATAAATGAATGATTTTTTCCCATTTGGGAAAATAAGATAAAATTTAACAATTATAAAAATCTTCCAAATTCATTAAGATGTCTCATAGTTGGTTCAAGCGGATGTGGAAAAACCTGCTTATTTTTGAAGATGCTCCTGACTCCCAACTTTTTAGATAATGATAATTTAATAATTTTCACAAAGTCGAGTTTTCAGCCAGAGTATCAATGACTCTCACAAGGTTTTAATACTGGTCTTCAAAAAGAAGATATAATCGATTTATTTAAACTTCAAAAAAACCTAAATGATTCTAATATTGAAGATATAATTCAACTATTTTGTGATACACAGAGATGTAAAAGGAAATCAAAACCGATAAGTTGTATTCTTAGTGATAACACGGATGATATACCGTCTCCCCAAGATTTGGATAAATCAAAAAAGAACCTTGTTATCTTTGATGATTGTGTTAATGAGAGAAACTAAACGGTAATGGACAGCTACTACACAAGAGGGAGACATTCTTCTTGTAATTGTATTTATCTTAGTCAATCGTACTTTCAACTTCCTCATCGTTCCATCAGAACAATGCTAATACTTTTATTTTACTCAAGTTAAATTCAATCGATATAAATAATTTTTGGAGAGATAATTGTTCTACATTATGTAGTAAAAAAGAATTTGGGGATTACATGAAGCACACGACTGAAAAATATAAATACATTGTTGTGAATCAAGATGAGATATTAAGGAATATATTTTTTGTTTTATAAACACTGACATATATTAATGACAACTATTATTATAAATCTTGTGGGTAAATCTGCTTCTGGAAAAAAAAACTTTCAGAAATCAAGGTTCTTGTGTAGTACAAATGAGAATATTGTAAATTTACTAAAAAAACAACCCTTGATACACAATGTATCAACAACAACAAGAGCAATAAGACATGGAGAAGTAAAAGGTGAAGATTATCACTATATTTCAGTGGTGGAGCATATGTGATTGAGGAATCAAGGTCAAATATTTGAGGAGGTTTCTCTTGGTACAACAAAATATTTACATTGTAAGAGTGAGTTAAGGAAACTAAAATCTGGTGGTCTTGGGATATTAGAAACTAATCCAGAAGGAACGAGACAAATTATTAAACATCTGAGCGGACTGAAGATTTTATCATTCGGTTTTGATGTTGACGAAGAAACTCAACGCAAACGTCTGAAAAGCAGAGATGCAAGTATTAGTGAAGAAGAAATTAGAACTCGTATTAATGTTAGTAAAGAATTTGATGAAATATTTTAAGAAAAGGAATTATTTGAACACATCTACTTGGATGATGAAGAAAAGGAAAATTTCCCTGTTGATCTTTACAATTCATTAAATGATATTTTACAATAAATAAATGGATACGAAAGAAAGAGCAAGAAGATTTAAGGAACATCAAGAGTTGGTTTCAAAAGTTGTAAAACAAGAGGAAGACATAAAGAAGAAATGCAGACAGAAACTAACGGGCGGAGAAGCATTTGAAAGGAAACAAGATAAATTTTTTAAACCACTTTTAAAAACTTCCCAAGAAAAAATTAAAGATGTTTCCACAGTTCCCACAGTAGAATGTACTCCTAAAAAACTTCAAATGTTAAAAGATTTTGATCAAATGATGGAGGAAGAATTAGAGCATTTCGGAGAATTAGAATATGATGATGAAGGTTTATTTCAAAAACTGGAAGAGATGAATCGACCCCCTGATTATATTGTGAATGCTCTTCAAAACAATGAATATTCAGCAGATTCAAAAACCAAAGCAGGACTCATTCCAACAGAACAACCAGCAATATTTCATCTTGTTCAAGAAAAGGTATTGATATTAAATGATGAATTAAGGTTCTTGAGTTCTGCTCAACCTCCTGTCAAACTTACTCCGAGATGAATGTTTCTTCTCACAAAAGATGGAAGACAAGGTTCAACTGTGAGGGATGAATCAAAGTATATTGATAAACCATTGTATATGAAAAATAATGATGATAAAGTATATATTGATCTGCTGAACTCTGTTGATTATAGGGTTATTCTTTCTGGTAAAAGTAGGAAGAATGAGAAGGAGAAACACATTATCCAGGCTTTAAGTATCCTTGGTTCAGGTGTTAGTTTTCTTCCAAATGACCCATCGCAATTAGTTAATAGACTGTTATTGTTGTTAGGTAGTAAGAAGGCTGGAAATATCAATTGTTTTAATGAAGCATCAGCCATTTTGGACCAGTTGATGAACATGAAAATAATTAATAAATCTCAATATAAAGACATTTTATCTCGTACTAAATAAGATGAGAAGCACAATCCTGAGTTTTAATTTCACAACAAGCGACCACACATCTTCATTCCCATACCCACTACAACTTGACCCAACAAAAGAATATGAGGCATCTTTATTGTCCATGGAAACTTATAATACCTTGTTTAATATAACTGATAAAAATGACAAGTTTAGTTATAATCCCGGAAGTGGATACAAAACGATAACAGTCTCACCCGGAGCATATGAGATTTCTCAAATATCTTCCGAAATTGCTCATCTTATGAAAGAACAGGGTGATGAACCAAAAAATCTTGTTATAGACATTCAAAAACATACTTCAAAATTAAAAATTAAACTTAAAAATAACTACAAGGTTGATTTCACAATTGATAATTCATTTAGAGAGTTATTGGGTTTCTCCTCAAAAAAGATTGAAACTAATGGGACGTTTTACAGTGATAATGTCAATCAAATATCCTCAGGAATAAACTCGGTATTAATTCGCTGTGATTTGATTGATGGTGCTTCTAATGATGGAATAAAAACAAATACAATATTTTCATTCAGTGCATACTCAACCCCAATTGGTTATGAATTCAATATGGAACCCAAAAATTTGGTTTATCTCCCTGTCAGGAAAAAACATTCACAGAGTAAATTTTAGGATAACCGACCAAGATAATCGTATGATTTATTTTTATGGGGAAGTTATATCCATCAGAATTCACTGACGTGAAGTTTTCCAATAAATAAATATGATGGTTATTGTGAGGAAACACGAGTTGGGAAAATATATAATAATTACATGGGATGGGGTGTTCCTTTCCCCATACTACAAGGGTGAAGGTATGCATCTTGGTTGAGATTACTACAAACATAAGAGACAAAGGGGTGTCGGACATCAATTTAGAGTCGATGGGATAATTGATACTCTCATGGGTATCGGTTCAACTATTCTTAAACATAAAGACCGAATTGGTTCAACTGCTTCTGCTGTGGGAAATGTAGCAGGTGCTGTAAAGAGCATAAAAGATGCCCAAAAAGAAAAAGAATAAATTACAAGCAATTAAAGAAATTAAGAAAGGCAAAACTCAGTTGTCCCCCCAAGAATGACAGAAAATAATTCAAATACTTGGGTCAGGGTTTCAAAAGTTTTAACATATTTTTTCCTAAATAAATACAAGTATGGAACTAATTGATAGTATTGTTGTGGTTGACCAAATTCGCAAACCACCATTCAGGTCCCTTAGGTGAGATATCTCGGTAAGTATATGTGTAGTTAGGCCCAAACCCGTTGTCTAGAGGGAATAAATGTCATTCATGGGGGCTGCGACTCTTCAGGATAGCTGTTTTTCTTTTACTATCACAAAAACGACTCACGCCCACTTTTGTTCCGTCCAATCGGTGAGCGAGGGGCGGTTTGGCCCCGCCTCCAGGGCGTTGGAGGGCGGTCGGTCGCTATATGCAAATTCATGGATCAAAAAGCATTCACGCCCACTTTTTCTCGGGCCAATGGGGAGCGAGGTGAAAGGTCGGAGGCAGAGCGTCAAAGATGAAGGAGCGAAGCCACGGGGCTTATAAAAACGACTGCGTTCGTCAGACGAGTTCAGTTCGCAGGAGGAAGAGTTGAGTTGGAAGCAGAGGAAGAGTTCAGTGCAGTTGGGAGTTCGCGGAGTCGGAGTGAAGAGGACGGAGCTGTGGAGAGGCGGGGAAAGCAGACGAGGGGGTGCTCGCGTCGGATTCGGGGAACTGCGGAGAGAAAGGCCGGCGGCGCGACCGAGGCCGTGGTGGAGACGCTCGTCGCGGGACCCGCGAGTTTGTGAAATCCTCCTTTCCCCGAGCATCAGCAATCCCCTCCTGTTTCCCCCCGCGCTGAGATAGTGCGACCAAGGGGGCCCCCTTCCCACCCCCTACCAGACACTGTCCGCGAGGCCCGCGGAGTTGAGGCACCACCGCTGCTCCGCGTCTCATCATCAGACGGGTAGGCCCGACACGGTCTCGGCCCCAGGCCCGCCTACCCCCTCATCCTGGAGGGTGGTTCTCTTTTCTTTTGCTTTGGGAATATGTGTTGTCGGCGCCGTCTGTGAAGTAAAATTGTATAAGTGTTGCCGTGTGCTCGCGTAGTCGGTATTAGATCTGCATTGTCGCATTTGCTTTTTGTCTTCTTCTTTTCCATGTGCTTTTGGTGGAATTGTATATGTGTGCTTTCCGTTCATCGCGAAATAAATGTGCTTATTATTGAACTATTTTCCCGCTTCGCTTCGTCTTTTCCTCTATTGAATCCCCATCTTGCTTCACGTAAAGGGTTGGTCCTGGGCTAAGACGCCCGATAATTAATCGAACCATCGAGGCCGACGAATAACACCGCTCGGTTATCCCGATAGTACGGAACGGGTCGCTTAAGTGGCCCGTGTCCGAAGTCGACCTGCGGCGAGGTGCGATCGCCCGGTCTACCCTCCGTGTGGGTACTTAGGTAGGTCGAATTTGGCGAGCAACCCTATCCCACGCGGGGGCCGATTGGCTCGATCGCGGTGAGACCGAAAGGTCCACCCGTGACTGGTTCCCGGCGTTAGTCCGAGAGGGTCACGACTGGATTGTCCGTCCAGTGGGCGACGTTCCGCGATTCGAGTTACGTGGCCGTCAGCACGCCGGCGGGCGCGAATCCGCGACAGTATCTATGTTTTGGATTATACCATTGTCATCTCAAACTCCATTAAAAATGGAGATTACTTCAACGTAACTGCAATAACTGGAACAGACTGGAATGCAAATGGTACAAAAAGTTTTGAAATAAATAATCAACAAACCTATTTGAATCTATCTGAATGTTTCTTGTTGTGCAAATTTAAATTCAATCAGGCTGGGAATAACACAAACGCTACACTCGTAAATGATTTCTTCTGGAAAATGTTTGATAGTGTTCGTTTGTACATTGGAACACAAGAAGTTGAAGCAGTTGATTATGTCTCTGCTGTATCAGAAATGATGAAATTTACACTATATACATTCAGTGATAGAATGGGAAAGGGGGCTGTCGAAGGTTTTATTCCTGATATGTCAACGGGAACAACCACAGACCCTGGATATACTCAAAGGAAAGGAACGTATACTGATGATACAAAAGCAGTTAATAGTTTTACTGTGGCAGTTCCTCTTAAAGGTATATTTGGATTTTGTGATCATGATAAAGTTCTGTGTGGACTTAAAATTAGATTTCAACTACAAAAGAATGATAATGAAAATAGATTACTTTTTGGTGTTGCGAGTGCTTTTGGTGATCAGAATAAATTTGTAATTGATGAAATGAGTTGGTATATTAGTGAATATACTCCGAATCTTAAAACAGAAGAGATGTTGAATGAATGACTTAACTCAAAGAAACCACTCAATGTATCGTACCTCAAAAGAAGATGTCAACACGTTAAACTAAACCAAACCACCTACACGTGGAATTTGGGTGTTCTGGATGGAAAGCCACGATATCTGTGGATCATTTTAAAAAGCCAGATGGTGATACTTTGACTGATAAGAATAATGCATTGAGTGATAATGCTAAGGTGAAACAACTTCGCTTTTCTCTTGATGGAACATTTTATCCACGAGATAGATTGGAAATTAATTGGGGAAAAAATGATTATGCTGAAGCATACAAGTCTTACCAAAAGGTGTGTGAAAGTAATGGAAATAAAGAACCTATTTTGGATATGACAGCATTTAAAAGTTTGTATACAATCTATGCATTTGACCTGAGTGATCAAAAGGAAACTATAAAGTGTAATCGAGTGGATACTTCCCTATACATTGAAAGAGGAGAGAGTGAAGAAGTTGATACATATTGTTTGCTTTTGGAAGAAACAGAATTGCAGATTAATACAGATAATGGTGTTATGATGAGTCTCACATCATTTTTTGTTAAATAAATGAGTGGCAAAGTACCAACTGGAGTATATGTTAATCAAATCAATCTTCATAAACCATCATCTTGTGTTCAAAATCAAAAGCCTTGTACGATTAACGTTAATACAATTCAGAGAAAAGGAGCAGTAAGAATTGATGTTTTTCTCACAAGAGAACAGGTTAAATCTTGAATGATACTGGCTCACTTAAAATTAAAATGACAAAATCAATGTTGAAAAAATATTCAATAAGAGAGACGAGTGGAGGATTTCTCCCATTTCTAATTTCTTTATTTGCTGGTTTAAGTGCGGTTGGAGCATTGACAGTTGGTATTTCAACAGCGGTGAAAACTGCCAACGAAAGGAAGGCTCAACTCCAGGCTCAAAAAAAATTGGAAAGACAAAACAAAGAGTTAGAGAAACAAATTCGTGGAAGTGGTGTAATTGTAGATTTTGCTGAAAAACTTGAAGGTCTGCCTGATAAAGCGAGATTGTTAGTTGGAGATATGCTTTCTTCTATCGCACAAGCAGGTGTAAAATTAACTGGAAGAGGTCATGGATTATATCTTTCTAATAAATAAATGAGCATTGATGAGTGGTTTAAAGAATTTGGAAAGAATACAACATCAAATTTACAACTTGTCAAATATTGTAAGAGATTAAAAATTCATAATGTGGTTATTTGTATGAGAGATGAATTAACAAATGTGCCTAAACATACAAAGAATATTATTATGAACTTTGAAGATAATAATGGGAACGGTTCTCATTGGGTTTGTATTTTTAATAGTCAAGACAAATATTATTTTGATAGTTTAGGTCTTCCACCACCTGTTGAAGTCATAAAATTCTTACAGAATGGTGTTTATCAAACGTTTCAAGTCCAAGAATTAAATTCCAAATGTTGTGGTCCATTATGTCTATATGTGTTATTTCAACTCAACAAAAATAAAAAAAATTTTGACATTATTTTTAATCTAATATAAATGACTTATGTTGGTAAAGATGGTTCTATCTTTGGTGTATCCCAAGAACTGGATATTGATTTATCAAATTATTACAAAAAGCACAGGCTGAATGAGAGAAATATAATATAACCAAAAATATTAATATGAAAAATGCTTATAAATTAAAAAATTATCCAAGCCCGACTGACGCGAATGACTTGGTGAGATTAAGCGATTTATTACAATATACATCCTTTATAAAATGGCCGTGTATTCCAAAGACACAGAAGTCTTGATTTTATCTCCAGGTCATACAGAATTCACACTTCGAATTAAAATAAATTTTTATAAAGAAGGCCTATAGTTTGTATGAGAATAGAACAATGGGGGTATGATATGAATGATTTTGGGTATAATTGGTCATTTAAAATTGACCTAGAATACCTGGAACAATTAAATCAGTCTCGTAAGGAAGAATATTATCCACTTGGTTTCGAGAATGAGTTTTGTGGAAGCATGATTCGTAAACAACAAATAAAATAATTTAATAAGGGTAAATATAATAATGGTTTTGCCATCGTTTATATCATGAAAACAGAAAAAACAGGATTATATATAATAAGTAAGGAAATACAAAATGATTTAACTGTGGGAATATGGGGAGGTGTTTCGTGCCATAATATTATTCTAACATATATTTCTAATACATAAATGACAGCAAGAAGGCTTCAAGAAAATTATCATTTCTGTGTCCAAGCATACCTTCAAGAAAAGGGTATTCGGTATTTTAATAAATATGTTCTACAACATAAGAATGAGGTACTTTCAATAAAAGATTGGCATTATGCTGATGTTGATAAACCAACCCACTTTGGATTTAATTGGAATGTTAAATAATGAAAAAAATTATCAAGTTAAGAAAACGTAAGGCTCTTTTAGAAATTCAAAATAAATTTTATTGGTTTCCTGTTGTAAAAAAAAATATTTTGGATACAGGAATAACAAGAAATCCTGATGAATATATGTATAATATTCTATGGGGTGTAAGCGATTCAAGGAGAGTAAGGGACGAGGAAGGAGTTGAAGAGAGAGAAGAGGAGGCAAAGGAGAAGAGAGAGAAGGGGGAGAGGGAGAAGAAAGAGGAGGGGGGAGAGAGAGAGAGAGAGAGAGAGAGAGAGAGAGAGAGAGAGAGAGAGAGAGAGAGAGAGAGAGAGAGAGAGAGAGAGAGACAGAGAGAGAGAGAGAGATGGGAGAGAGATGGGAGAGAGATGGGAGAGAGATGGGAGAGAGATGGGAGAGAGATGGGAGAGAGATGGGAGAGAGATGGGAGACTAAATATGTATGAAAATATGGAAACCAGTGAGATTAAAATAAGATTGGGGGTATTACAGAAAATAACTCAACCCACTGAGGAGGAAAACAAAGAATTGACAAGTCTATTTGCAATATTTTCGACAAGACTATTGACATCGGCAAAATATTCATTTTAATTCAAGTTTTTCATTTTTTTTTAAATAAATGGAGAGAGTGAAGGCATTTCTAAGGATTCTTTATGTTTTAAAAATTAAGATTCAAATGTGCATGTTGGAAACTAAAAAGGTTTTTGCACTCTGCAGGAATTATTCTCATAAATAAATGAGTTATTGCCTCAAATGTAAAAAGAAAACTAATACTAAAAATATTCCATATATTAAAAGTAAAAATAACACGGTTATACCAAAAGGTATATTTTCGGTGTGTGGTTAAAAAAAAATCATTTTATCTCCAAACACAAACGAGGAGGAGATATACAAAAGTTTTTATCAGGAAGTAAATTTACAACTACTGGAATACCAGGGGAATTACATCTACCAGGGTATCCTTTCTGTGGTCCAGGCACAAACTTGGATTAAAGATTAGATGAGGCAGACAATCCTAAATCATGGAGCAAACCCATCAACAGAGTTGATGAAGTGTGCATGAGACACGGTATTGATTTTGGGAATACCACAACTTTGGAAGAAAAGCATGAAGCCGATAGAGAAATGTTGTATAATTTGTGTCTGATACAAAATCCAACTTTGAGAGAAAAAGTTGATCGGTTTATCGTGAAGAAGATGATCAGTGCTAAATTGAAACATGGACTTGGAAATTCAAAAAACGTATCGGCTCTAATGATGTCATTAAGACTGAAGAGCAATTAGCTGATGAATTACATTAACCAATATTCACAAAGTTTCGTAGAAGCAAGGATTATTCCAAGGAAGTTGATTATATCTGGTCCGCTGATTTGATTGAACTCAATAATGATAAAGGGTACAAGTATGCTTTAACCGTTATTGATTTGAGGAATAGATATGCATGGGTTGTCCCTTTAGGAAACAAAACACGTAATACTCTTATGTTAGCCTTTCAACAGATATTTAATATAAGTAAGAGAAAACCTAAAAAATTGTGGACTGATGAGGGTAGAGAATTTTATAACAAGACATTTATGAATTTTCGAAAAAATAACAGTCTTACATTATACATTACCTTTAATGAAGGGAAAGCCATTGTTGTTGAATGTTTTAGTCGTACCTTAAAAGAGAGACTATATAAAAAATTCACAGAACTCGGTTCACAACAATGGTTATCTTTTCTTCAGGATATTGTGAATAAGTATAATGACACGATTCACACATCAACGAATATGAAACCTTCAGAAACATTTACAAAATTAAAATATGAAAAAGAGATTAATCTCAGAAAACCAAAGTTCAAAGTTGGTGATATCGTAAGAATATACAGGTGGAAATCTCATTTTGAAAAAGGTTATATTAAACGATGGACGAATGAACTTTTTAAAATTGTTTATGTAATAGATATGGTTCCTTGGACTTATAAGATATATGATTTAGAAGGGGAAGAGATTTTAGGTTCATTTTATTCACAGGAATTACAAAAGAGAAAACTAAGCAGATAATACCCATGGGAGCAGTGGGTTGGCGCTTCACTCCCTCCTAATATACACCGTTGTGGACACTCGAGGGCCAAGTCCGAGGTGTATAACCATATATAATGTGTGTGAAGGGGGACGTTCTTGGATCTGTGAACCCCAGACATAGTATCCTCAACTGAATAGTCAAGGCTTAACTTTTGTTTGTTGGTGTGTGTGTGTGTGTGTGTGTGTGTGTGTGTGTGTGTGTGTGTGTGTGTGTGTCCCAACCCTCACATTCACAATCTCAACCCCAACCCCCCCAACCCTCGCCCAACACAATGTCTTTATCAAAATGAGATTTCCACCTTAATATTTTTTTTTTCGTTTTTTTCTCTTCTTCCAATTCTGTCTTTTAAGGCTTTCAGGTTTGATGATGTGGAAAGGGGGAGTTAGCCTGCACTTTCTTCCCAGAACTAACAATACATTTTTTTTAATGTTTTTTTCTCTTCTTCCAATTCTGTCCTTTAAGGCTTTCAGGTGTGATGATGTAGAAAGGGGGAGTAAGAACTTTCTTGATAGGTTTGGATCCCAAAGAGTGATAGCATTTCAAGTCTCCAAAATAAACCCAACTTTCCAAGTCTCCAAGGTATAACCACATTCCTGTTGAGTTTCCAAATACATATCACATTGTGAGTTATCAAGCCAGAACCCACATTTCAAGTCTCCAAAAATATAAGCATCTATCCAAGACTCCAAGGTGGAATCACAATTTCCAGAAATATTGTGGGTTTCGGTGATAGATCTCACATTGTATAACTGTGGATCATCAAGGAAAACTCCATTTTTTCCAATTTTTATTGGTTTCAGTGATAGATCTCACATAGTTTAACTGTGGATCATCAAGGAAATCTCCATTTTTCCAATTTTTATGGGTTTCAGTGATAGATCTCACATAGTATAACTGTGGATCATCAAGGAAAACTCCATTTTTTAAAATGTCTGGAATTTGTGAGTCTCCAAGGTAAAACTTGTATTCTGGCTCATCAAGGTATAACTTGTTCAGGGGGTATTGTCTTGAATAACTCACAATGAGTACTATTTTTGCAAAACTCTTTTTCAGGATTTTGCTGGTCTCCAAGGTATAACTCTTTGGTTGGGTCATCAAGGATGAACTCGTTCTGTGGGTCTTGGTCGCTCATAAGGTCTTCAACCAAGCCAACAATTTTGCCCCAAGTTATAGCAAAAGCAGTATTTTCATTTCATATTTCAGATACAATTTCCTGCGAGGGAAAATAATAATGTATTAATTAAGTGATTTAATTATTAAATGAGTATGCTTCAATCAAACTTTGAAAATAGGAAAATAAAATCTTACCTCAACAGATAAGAGGTTTGAATCCAGTTCATCAACTTGAAGGTTTTTTTTTTTTTTTTTTGTACCTTGGTCAAGGCTCGTATGAGAGCTAACACACAACTCACAGCAAGGAGGCATGAGACAAGAGGGGCGGTAGTGGAAGGGACAAAACAGTGGGGAACAGACACATTAGGTGAACTGTGGAAGGGAGAGGGATGAGACGGGGAACATGGCGAAGAGAAGATGGACATTTCAGGGACTTTCAGGAAGGAAAGCAGGAGAAATGAAGGAAGTGGGCTTGGTGGATTATCGGGGGTAGAAAAGATCGAGGATTTGGATGGGGGAAGATAAGAGGTGGTGGTGAACAGCTGTTTGAAAGCCTGGAGGGAAGAATGGGAAAGAATAGAGTGAGGAAGTTTATTCCAAAGGTGGGAAAAAAGAGGAATGAAAGAGTGAAGATGAGCAGTGATTCTTGATTTTGGTAGTTTTACCAGAAGGGGGTTGTTGGCGGACCTTGAGCGCCCTGTGGAAATGTGGTGGGGACAAATCGCAGAGAGAGCAGGGGGGGCAAGGCTGGAGAGGAGTCGGTAGAAGACAGAAAGACCACCGACCAACCTGCTGTGATTGAGTGAGAGGCCCAAAGACTCAGCTTCATTGCGGGAGATGCCGATGATCTTAAATGCCCTGGTTTCGACAGCGTGAAGCCGAGAAAGGTGGGAGGCAGGAGCACCAGCCCAGAGGGGAGAGCAGTACTCCATCAGGCTACGGACAAAAGCTTTGTAAGTGGTCAGGAGCTCAAGAGGGCCGAGGAAGGACTTAGCACGACGGAGGATTCCCAGTCGGCGACTGGCTTTTGAGGCGAGGTTGGAAATGTGACTTTCCCAGGAAAGGTCATGGCAGATAGTGAGACCTAGAAGCTTGTAAGAAAAGACTTCTTCCAGAGGATTGTTGAGAAAGTGGATGGGGGGGTTTTGTAAACTGTCCTTTCGAAGAGACATAGTTTGAGTGTGAGATTTGTCTGGATTGAAAGACATGTTCCACGTGTTGGACCAGTTTGTGATTTTATCCAGATCTGCAGTGAGTGAAGAAGCTGCTGCTTGCCGGTCTGAGGGATGACAGATGGTACGGCAGAGGGTGGAGTCGTCGGCAAAGAGAAATAGAGGATTTTCCAGAGAGTCCGAGAGATCATTGATGAAAACCAGAAAAAGAACAGGGCCCAGAACGCTACCTTGAGGAACTCCAGCCTGCACAGGAAGAGGGGATAAAAGAACTCCATTTAGGGCCACACGTTGACTGCGACAGGAGAGGAAGTCTGCGAGCCATGAGTGGAGATGGCCTTGAATACCATGGGAAGAGAGTTTGGTGAGTAGGGCAGGTTCCAGACTGTGTCAAAAGCACGTGATATGTCCAGGGATACGGCTCGGATTTCCTGTCTGGCATTGAGGACCTCCATCCATTGATGGGAGAGCAGAAGCAGCATATCCAGGGTAGAGTGACCTGGTCTGAAACCAAATTGATGATTGGAAATCAAGCCATTGGAGAAGAGGAAGGATTTCATATCTGAGGCGATGATGGATTCCATCACCTTGCTGATGATTGGGAGAAGGCTGATTGGTCTGTAGTTACAGGGATCTGTTTTTGCACCTTTTTTATGCAGGGCAGTGATGTTAGCAGATTTCCAAGCAGATGGCAGATGACCTTGGGCAAATGACAGGGTGAATAGAACAGAGAGTGGGTGAGCAAGAGCAGAAGAGCAGGCTTTGAGGACACATGGGCTGACGCCGTCTGGACCGGTTGCAGAATCTGAAATCCTTGAAACGAATGACTGTTGTTTGTGTTGATGTTTTAATTGATTGCAAAGTGCTTTTTGTGTGGGATGCAAGTCGATGTGTCGGTTGATGGAGTTTTCACAAGAGTACCAGGTCTCGATAATCTCACGGTTCACCCTTGATGACCTTGTGTCAAGGATAGTTGTCTGATTCCTTGAGAAGGTGTGTGTGTGTGTGTGTGTGTGTGTGTGTGTGTGTGTGTGTGTGTGTGTGTGTGTGTGTGTTGTAACCAAGGACAACGTGTCATGTCGCCTTGCAGCACATTGGTGTTCGGTTAGCCATGTAGATTAGCATTTGGACGTTTGGCCCATGTATTTGGTTTCACAATCTTCACACGCGATGCTATCGATGACATCATTTCTGTCAAATTTGTTCACGTGGTTCTTGGGCTTTGACAGCTGTGCTTGAAAGGATGATTGTGCTTTGTGGGTGTTGTTGACATTGTACTCACGTAGTATGCGGCTTGTGGTTTCAGAAACATGCTGTATGTAAGGAAGTGCTACCAAGTGTGTTGTGCAGTTGGATTCTCGCTGTTGTAGTTGGGTTTCCGGTGAAAGGATTTGATGAAAGAATTAGAGTTGTGGTTTTCTCGCAGTGGTTGAGTGGCGTGCAGTATCTCCATCCCGCGTTGTTGACGGTCAACTAAGCTGCGAACACAACTTAGCTTGTGACAGGTGGGATGGTCACTCCAGTAGTCCAAAAACTTCCAAAGTGGCCAAGATATTCTTGTGGCCAAGAATCCCACCTGGAAATTCTAGTTTTGTATTTTTTATTTATTTTCTGAAATTTGTAGAATTTGTTTTTTCACTTAAGGGGTTATGATGTGTGGAAATGAAGGTGGAAAAAAGTCTAATTTAATGCAATTCAATTCCAGGCAACAAAAAGTGAAATTTTTTTAAAGAGGGTTTCGACTTTCTATACGCACTGTATATCCCAATAACAGGTATTCAAACTAAAATTTTAATGAGCAGAGTGTGGGTTGATGTTGAGTGTTACCAATAACTAACAGATGCCAGATGGCATGAGCATGTGATGGGATGACTGAAAGTCATCAGTCGTTCTGCAATGCCTTATGGGTAACAGCCAAAAAGATAGTATAGTTTTCAACATATAAGGTGAGTATACATTTTATTGAGACACCTTGTGTAATCTATCTGTGGCTCGATGCTCGAAGAGAGATGCTTGTCTGTTTGTGTGCCGCCATTTTTCTCAAAGGTGGTCAAACAGATCTTCATCAAACTTTCAGAAGTTCATCAATGAGTGCCTTGGAGTGTTTTCGGAAAAAATAATTTTTTGAATTTTTTTTTAAAAAAGTAGGATTTTTTTTTGAATATTTATTTTTTAATTGCCCAAAAGTGCCTAAGCCTTTGTAGATAGCTATATGAAAGATAATATTAAATGATCCTTGACCCCATTCCTTAGTAGGTATTGCAAAGTGTTTTAGGCCCCCACAAAAATTGGGGGAAAAAAAACAATATTTGATTTCTTTAAAATTCCAACAGGATTAGAACAGAACCAGGCAACACTGGGTACCCCTGCTAGTACAGTATAACATAAATTACAATGTGTTCAAAATTCCACTTCTAAAAGGTGAAAGTGTGTTGAAAACTTCCACCTTGATTCAATAGCGGTCGACTTTGTTTCTCATTAAGCATTGTGGCCAAATGAAACAGTCATCGGTGATAAAATTTCACACTTGTGCTCTAAATGTTATGCTTGGTCATTGTTTTCAGCAGCATTTGAGCTTTCACTAGCTTGGATGAATGTAGCTGTGTTGTTGGAAGGCTTATAAGCTTAACATCCATTCTCTCGACAGCTTGAAAAAATGAAATCTTTTCCCAAGCCTGGATATGTTGTCAACTTTTGGTCTCAACCTTACCCAAACATGAGTGGTGTTTCTCCAGCTGGTGACTTTCAAGATACATTTGTGCTTCTGTAAGTTTGTGTGTTCATTCACACACAGCCGCTTGCACTTGCATGTGCTGCATGATGCATCCCTCTTTCACTCTGCCCCTCCCCCCCTGACCTCCAACCCCACCCCTCACCCCCCAAACAGAACCATGTCTCTCCTATGTTGTCCTCTTTGTCTTGTACATGCATCTTAAGATGAACTGGATAATAAGGTGAACACGTTTTCTTTGTAAAAGTTTCTATATACTAGGCATTGTAATAAAAGAAGACACATGGAAGTGTACTCACAGGAAGAAATCATTATCTCTGTCCATTATGCCTGCGCCATATCCTCACGCCAGCACCATTAGCAGGGAGCACTAATTATACTTTGAATAGACAATGTCATACACAGAATTTGGACACAATGTCCCCCTCTTTTCCAAAGATACTACAGTATCTTTGACATCCACAACGTAAAGGTGCATGGGACAGCCGGCTTCAAACCCCCATTCAAAATTTCAGCATGCTTCAATATGCAGTTCCCCCTGCTGGAAATGCACCAGGACAGAATTTTTTTTATAAGTTTGACGTCATTAGGGATATAATTCAGACTGGACAGCTCAATGTCAAATGCACAATCAATTGAGGTATTGTATTGTGATAGTAATCATGGATTCACAAGAAAACTATATTTGTCGTTCGGTGAAAAGTGATTTTTTTGCTTTATACAAGTACTGTGCACATTCAACCTGTTCCCATTAGTTTGTGGATGTTGAACATGCCACAATGGCTTTTGAAAAGAGTGGACCTTGTTCAAATTTCAAGATATTTCTTGCCCAAAACTGCTTGATGGTACTTTTGCAGCTTGTAAATTTTGCAGCAGAGTATGGGTGAAGTGCACCTGCACACACGCGCATACTTTATACAAATTATCCTCAACCGAACCGAAAGTGAGCAAACGCACAAAAACAACCACTCACAAAACAGTGTCAACACAATCTCTAAATGTGGGTGCATTGTACATAGATGTCATTGTAGAAGGTGTTATTAGATCAGTGTAGCGCAATGGTCCTGTGGATATGCATCTTGTTTTGGCATATCTGTACAAAGCGTACCAGGGTGAACTGAAGACGTCAGGCGCAGTCAGATAAATGATCAAGCTGTAAGGCCCTACACGGTACCAGCTCTATGGAGGACCCATGCAAGCCTTGCAGGAATAACTCACCGAGGAGCCAATTCGACCTGCACTGAGCTTAGAGCTCTGACGAATGCTGATCACAAAGCATCCTCATTTCCAAGAGAAAATCTCCCCAAGGCGGCATGAGAGCAGTAAAGCGATTTATGCAGTGAAACGACCTCACCAAGGTCTCTTCCCTTGTGTGCACCTTCCTTTATCTAATTCTTTTTGCACCTCTTGATCACACTCGACACACATAGGATTTTCACACTCGCATACACCGACCTGTTTTTCCTTGCTCTTCTACCTCCATCTCTCGTCTCTCCTTCATATGGTTTACACACTTTTATGTCCTGTACTCCAGGCTTGCCCTTGCTTTTCAAGGACCAATCATACTGCTACTCATGGTCCCCAAAGCTGAAGCTTGTCGTGGCATGCTTTTACCTTCTTGGACATATCTTTGCTTGACCACCCAACCACATTGCCTATAAGGACGACTGCTTCTAAATCTCATGGCTTGTTATGTGGTGGCTGTTCCTTATGATCGTTTATACTATGATTATCAACCTTGGTCACTTTTCACAACTCTTAACTCGACAAGCACCAGAATTAGTAAATGATTTGATGACAAAGGATTCCAAGTTCCCCGAACAGTGTCCCAAATTCTAAGTTCCCATAAAAACATTATCAACCTTTCCGATCAATCAAAGCAAAACATCACAACACAATACAGAAATACTCATCTTGGGGAAAAAAACTGCCTCCTCCCAACATGGCATCCCAACAATGTTGGTCAGAGAAGGATGTAATCACAGCCAATTCCCATAATTAAGCACAATTTCAAAACATTGTTCCTTAATAGAAAGACAAACAACTCCATAAAAACTAGAGAGTTCATAGAACACCATACCCTGTACAGTCTTGAGAAAAAGGACATGGGAAGGGTCTTTTAAACACTTGCTTTGTATTTTCGATCACAATCTATATCCTATGAGTGACAATTTTGTCTGAATCTTGATATTCCTTAATGCTGAGAGCAAGAGCAGCACGTTTGCTTGATCGAGATTGTGTAAAATGGCATAATATTTTGTCTAAGTACTACGAACTTGGACGCTTTTGGAAGGGTCATCAAGGTGGTTTGTGTTCTGCTGTGTTGAAGTATATAATTCAATTGAAAATATAATAAAGGTTCTAAAGGTTGATAAAAAAAATAAGAAAACTTTTTATGGAAGCTTACTGCCATTGATGCACTGTCTTTTACAATACCTTATTTAACACGTTATATTAGTTCTTCATCATGCGAGCCTGGTGTTGGCGCAGTGGTTAGGGTAGCGGCTTGGGTTCCAAAAGGTCCTGAGTTCAAGCCCCGTTGGACCACTGAATTAATACACCAGGGGGTTGACTCAGCCTGTCATCCTTCCGAGGTTGGCGAAATGAGTACCAGTGTACTGGGCCGGTGTATACCCCGGTTAAAATAGGTGTACCATATCCCTGTGTCGTAAGAGGCGACTAGGGTTGCGTCAGGAAGGGCATCCGGCGTAAAACCTGTGCCAAATCATTATGCGGATCATACGAATGATCCGCTGTGGTGACCCCGAACGGGAGCAGCCGAAAGAAGAAGAAGATTAGTTCTTCATCATGCCTGTTGTTTGTGTCCTTTATAATGATTTGGAATGATTTTCAATTCCGTTTGACTCCCAGACATACAAACAGACAGATTAAGACAATTACCATACTACTCTGTGCGCATGTGTGCTCAACACACGATTCCATACAATTTTCCAAATTCAGAACCAAAGTACTGCTAAACTGCACTTTTGTGTTCTATGTTCCTATTCATGATCTGCAGTGTTCAAAATAGAACATTCAATTCAACTTAAGTTGTTCCTCAATCATAGACTGACATCTGTAGACAGACAAAGTGGACCAATTATTTCATCTCACTTTTTGCATCGCACGCAGGGTCACAAAATATTGGTTATAGTCGAGTCAAAGATGGGAATAATAACAAATTAAGCAAAAAAACATTGCAATATAAAATCAAACACAAGTTCTATGTTAATTGTGATAATTGTGATAATTCTTGATTTTTGTTTTCAACTCAGCAAACATCTTTACGACTTTACGACTCCCGTTCTGGTATCTCAAACTGTATGGTTTTCAAACATCCGTGGGCCCCATTCCAACTAACAAATGTCTCACACTCTCATTCAGTACACTCCTCAAAATCTCAAACATGCTCTTTCTTTCCTCTCTTCACCCCTCCCCCTCTTCCCACCCCCTCAAATCTTGTTCCTCCCCACATCCGCTCCCATCTTTAGCATACCACGACTCAGTCTCATACTTCCCCTCTCCCCACTCCTCCCTTCTTCCTCCTCCCCCATGACTGTGCCTGCTCTCCTCGTCTCTCCTCCCTCTCAAAACTTCCCTCTCACCCCACCCTCTCAATTCAGCTGCCTCCTCCCTCTTCAAAGCAAACTTCACTGTCTTCCCCACCCCCCCCCCCCCACCCAGCTTCCCCCTCACATTTCTCAAAATCTCCCCTGACACCTTTCTCCCTCCATTCTCCCCTCACCCTTCTCCTTTCATTCCCCCTTTACCCTTCTCCCCCAAATCTCCCCCTCACCCCTCCCCTTAAAATCTTTCACCTCACCCCTCCCCTTAAAATCTCCCTCCTCACCCCTTCTCTTCAAATCTCCCCCTCACTCCCCCTTGTCAAAGCAGCCCCCTCTTCCCACCCCTAAAATCTCATCACATCTCCCCTCCCCTCCTCCCACCCCTCATTTTTTGTTCCTCCCCCACCTGCTCCCATCTTCACAATACCCTGAAATAGTCTCATCCTTTCCCTCTTCCTACCACTCCCTTCTCCATCCTCTCCCATGGCTGTGCCTGCTCTCATTGTTTCTCCTCTCCCTCAAAGCTTCCCTCTCACCCCTCCCTGTCAAATCAGCCACCTCTTCCCTCTTCAAAGCAAACTTCTCTCTTTCCACTCCAAGCTTGCCCCTCAACTTTCTCAAAACCTCCACCCACACCTTTCTCCCTTAATTCTCCCCCACCACCCCTCCCATTCAAATCCCCATCCTCACTCCCCCTCCTCAAAGCTGCATCCACTCACATCCTCAATGCTGCCTCCTTCCCCAACCCTGTCTCTTCCATCTTATTCCTCCACCTCCTCCAATCTCCTCCTTCCCTTTTCCCCTTCTCTTATTACTCCCGACTGTGACTCATCCCTTCATCACCGAGTGCTTTGTCCTCCCCATCCAACCCTCTCCCCTAGCAATTCTGTAATCTCCTGTACACTGTCAACAACTCTCCCTACCTCCACCTCTCCTCCCTCGTCCTACCTTCCTCCTCCCCTCCACCCAAAGCTTCCTCCCTTACCTCTTAACAGTTTGGACCTCAAACATCTGGGGCCTGCACTCTAACCTGACTGATCTCTCCACACAGGTTGCCACTGACAAACCAGACATAATCTGCTGAACAGAAACTTTCCTCCTTCAATACATCTCTGCCTCCTTAGTCTCTCTCCATGGTTACTCCCTTCTCTGGTATGATAGACCTCAGCCTTGGAGGCGGAGTTGCTCTCTTTATCAAAAACTCAATTCCTCACTCTCCATGCACTGCCGTTACTCCTCCACACCACCAGGAATACCTCTGGCTATGGCTTCCCCTCTGCTCTCACCTCATGTTTATACTCGTATGTGTGTTATACCATCCAGCAAACAGTGATAACTCCATTTACATCTCTCTCTGAAAACATGGACCAACTTCTATCCTCTCATCGCAACTCTCTCTTCCTCATATGTGGTGACTTCAATTGCCATAATTTCAGTTGGCTGAGTGTGGGTACCTCTCTCACCTGCCACAGCACGTCAGCAAAGGATTTCTACGGCTCATTGGAACTGACTCAATCTGTCAACTTCCCAACGTGGATATCTGCCAATGGTACTCGATCTCTTCTGGATTTGATTTTGACCCGTTTCCCAGCCCACATGTCCTCAAAACCTGTTATGTTGCTCTTGCTCACCCTTTCTCCATACTATTCACCCTTGGAACAGCTTGGAAATCAGCAAACATTACCGCCCTGCATAAAAAAGGTGCACAAACTGATCCCTGCCACTACAGACCAATCAGCCTACTCGCAATCATCAGCAAGGTTATGGAATCCTTCACTGCTTCCAACATTAAATCCTTCCTCTTCTTCAATGGCTTGATTTCCAACCATCAATTTGGATTCAGACCAGTTCACTCTACTCTGGACATGCTGCTTCTGCTGTTGCAACAATGGATGGAGGTCCTAAATGCCAAACATGAGATCAGAGCCATCTCCTGGGACATATCGTGAGCTTTCGATATGGTCTGGCATCCCGAACTGCTCACCAAGCTCGCTTCTTATGGTCTCCAAGGCAATCTCCACTCATGGCTTGTGGACTTCCTCTCCTGTCACAGTCAACGCGTGGCTCTAAATGTCTCTCTCTCTCTCTCTCTCTCTCTCTCTCTCTCTCTCTCTCTCTCTCTCTCTCTCTCTCTCTCTCTCTCTCTCTCTCTCTCTCTCTCTCTCTCTCCCCTCTTCCTGTCCAGGCTGGAGTTCCTCAAGGCAGTGTTCTGGGTCCTGTGCTTTTTCTGGTTTTCATCAATGATCTTGCTGACTCTCTGGAAAATCCTCTTTATCTCTTTGCTGATGACTCCACCCTCTGCTGTACCATCTATCATCCCCCTGATCAGCAAGCAGCAGCTTCTTTACTCTCTGCAGTTCTGGATAAAATCACAAGCTGGTCTAAAACATGTCTTTCAATCCTGACAAATCTCACACTCCCACTATGTCTCTCCGAAAGGGCCGTTTACAAAACCCCACCATCTACTTTTTCAACAATCCACTTGAAGAAGTCCTTTCACTCAAGCTTTTGGGCCTCACTCTCTGCCACAATGTTTCCTGGGAAAGCCACATCCCCAAGCTGGCCTCCAACACCTGTTGCCAACTGGGCATCCTATATCATGCAAAGTCCTTCCTTGACACATCTGAGTTTCTAACCATTTACAAAGTTTTCATTCGCAGCCTGATGGAGTACTGCTATCCCCTCTGAGGTGGTTCTCCTGCCTCACACTTCGCTCGGCTTCACGCTGTGGAAACCAAGGCCTCTATAGGATCATTTGTATCTCCTGCGATGAAGCTGAGTCTTTGGGTCTCTCACTCTCTCACCACAGACAGGTCGGTGGTCTTTCTGTTTTCTACCGTCACCTCTCTGGCCTTGCCCCCCCAACCCCCCCCCCTGCTCTGTCTGTGCTCTGTCCCCTTTCTTTTCTTCCACAAGGCGTTCTCTATTCTTTCACAGGGCGTTCAATGTCGGCCAAAAAACCCCTTCTGATGAAACTACCAAAATCAAGAATCACTGCTCACCTTCACTCTTTTATTCCTCTTTTTACCCCACCTTTGGAACAAACTTCCCACTCCTTCCCATGCTCACTTCAATCCCACTCCTTCCTCCAGGTCTTCAAAACAGCTGTTCACCACCATCTCATGTCTTCCCCCATTCAATATCTTGAACTTTTCTTCCCCCGTTAATCCACCCCAAACCCACATCCTTCAAATTCCCTGTTTTCCTTCCTGAAAGTTGCTGTAGTCCCATCTTGTTTGCCCCATATATCAAACATATACCCCCCAACCCATCCCTCTCCCTTCCACAGATCTCCCATTGTTTCTGTTCCCCACTCTTTTTTGCTTCCCTTCCCTCCCCTGCCCCTCTTGTCTCCTGCCTTGTAATATGTTCTGTATGTTAACTCTTACATGAGCCTTGACATGGTATTTTTTTTCTTAAGTCTCTTTAAAAATAGCAAACACTTCATTCCCCTTGAGTCACCCCAGGTCATGGAGGATTTGTTGTACTTTAAGAAAACTATGAAACGAGCAGTCCCTTTCTCCATTTTTATTTTCAAGAAAAAGGAACCCATCAACTGCTTGTGAATCAAGTCTCTGTTTTATTCCCTTTACCCATGGAGGCATGCAGTCTGTTCCTGTCTACATTTCTCCCCATGGCACATTCATTCATCTGAACCCAACGTTGTGTCACCAATCCTGTGGAGGATCAGCACAGGCCCCACCTGGGATGACTTGAACTTCAGTGAAACTCCCTTTTTTTCTTTCTTTTGTTTCAGGATCGAAGGTTCATAGTCGAGCTTCCACACACACTTGGACATACAGATTAATCCATGAGACACAACACAGGACTGTTAGATGATAAAAAATACACAGCCACTGAGCTTGAGGGGGGGAGGGGGTACCATAATTTCCCAGGGCACTCTGAGTACCAGCGACGTCACAACAATGGAGCCGCCTTCCTCACCACACTCAGTGCAGCATTTCCTAAGAAGGGATCAAGGTTATCTGTTGTCCTTTTAAATGCTGAATGTCAAGTGAGCAAGCAGCACGTATCATTTTTTAAAAAGTCTTTGGTATGACTCGACCTTGATTTGAACCCACAACTTCCCAGACTCAGAGCAGATGCTCGAACCATTATACTACTAAGTCTGGTCCCTCATTAGCCTGTCCCCTGCACAGCAGAAGACAAGGTTTTGCAAACACTTTTGTGTGTCTGTATGTCTTTCTGGGCCTTAACGTTTTTACCATTTGAGCTTTTGTCATCAAACAATGTCAACAAAAATTTATTACGAGAATATGGAGATTAACAATTTTGTGAAAATATTTTTCATGATTATTATTATTCTTTGACCCTTTTTGGCTTTTTTTTGTTGTTGAAAAAAGCTCACATGGTAAATTGTTATTCTCCGACCCCCTTTTTTTTCTTGACTTTTTTAAACTTTTTTTTCTCAACAACCACTTTTCCGATTGACACAATTTTCAGGGTAGGAGAAACCCTCCATGGAGAATATTTTAATGATATTTGTGACATCATAGGTCACATGGCATGGTGGCTATCTTGGATTAAACGCAAAAAAATTAAAACGTATCTCTGAAACCGCTGATCAGAAAAATTTGAAACTTGGCACATCTCATTCTGCTCCAAATGGGAAAGTAACGATTGTAAGGCTGATGCCATCAGTGAAGTGGTAGACCAGCCATAAATGGTTTAATCAAAATCCTCGTTTACCATTGAGATTCAGTGTGGATGTCCAGGCCGTAACATTTTTTTTTTTTTTATCAATTGAGCTTTTGTCATCAAATCTTCAACAAACCTTTGTTATGAGATTGTAGAGAACACAAATGAATAAGATGTACAATTTTTTTTAAACTGTTATTTTTGTCAAGTTTAGTTTGAGTACAAAATGGACAAGGATGGGCTTTCCATTTTGAGATGCTTTCTCGACCCTTTTCGGATTATAAAGCCAGGTCATGTCTCGTATTGCAAAATCTGCCCTGCATGCCTCGACATACCTGCTCTACATTTTATGATTCACCAGATTGACACGCATTCGGGCAAACTCGTAGGCCCATTCCAGGTGACTACTTCCGGCACCAATCTCCCAAATTTTCTCACCCTTTGGCGGTCTGCCGATTCAATAGAGAACTCTGTATTTGTCGTTTGGATTCATTCCTTCTAGAAAAATAAAGTCTGAGAATGACAATGGATCAGACTGCAAAAGCACTCATCTTTCAAACTGATGAAGAATAACAGTGCAAAGGAATGGCTGTTTGTGTTTCCACAAGCCGTGCTGCTTGATGTACATGCTTTGTGGACATACTGCAAGGAAAATCACGTTTGTGTTTAAATATCAGCAAGCTTATACAGCACAATAAGGCACAACAATGAATAGCGATTACAGGAGTATTAGGATCTGAGCAATGTGGCCTGTTTGTTGTTTCTGCCAAAATATTTGCGGTCGCTTAGTGAACCACATGGAAACCTGGCTCACGTTACAAGCACGAGTCTTGGTGTCTCGAAGTGTGGTCAATATTCCGTTTATGAGGATAGAGTAAGGTGGGTTGAGATGCCCCTGTCAGGAAAGATGAGTGAGGTAAGATGACCCGTGCTTGCCATATACATCTTCCTCTGTCATTTTTCTTCATTATACTGATCTTCAGTTTAAAATCTCATGCTATACGGTCAGCCAGGGAGATCTCTCCTTCAAGGTATCAAGAAGATACTGTAACCAGGATGCAGGAGGTTAAGTTGGAGTGGGGGAGGGTAGAGGGGAGATGATCTTGTCTTACTTTACTCTTCAACTTTTGATAACAACCGTAACCGCCATTGTACACAAAGTCATGGGGTTATCCTACGATATTTAATAATTGAATAAGGCAATACTATGTATGTATGAATGTATGTATGTATGTATGTATGTTCGAATGTGTATGTATGCACATCTGAAAATCAGAGAAAAAACCAGGGCTGGCCCGATCTCCACCAAATGTTGCATATGTGTTGGTAGTACCGAAGGTCAGGTCATGGGCACAAGGGAAAAAAATCCACAGAAGGGGGGGGGAGGAGAGACGACTTGCCAATACTCCCAAAGGGAACAGGTGTTTCTAGTGTATTTATTAGGTTCAGAGAGCTGAATTTATAAACAGTATATAATTTCATTGTACGACAAACACTATCTCCAGAGTGGAAACTATCTGCAGGCTCAATTGTCTCTTGGAACCCAACTGCTCATGGTATGACCATCAAACCAGTAAATAGTGTACAAGCCACCCATATATGGAAGCTACATAGTTATATTGGATCACTTGGATAACATCATATTACTGCTTAGCTAACCTTGGAAATTTCACAGAAATCCAGAGATCTTTATGCAATGACAGAATTATTAACGTACTCAAAACCACAGGCTCAGTGTAGCATTTATGAAAATAAAAAGTCAGAATTTGGTCATTTAAGAAAATAAGATTTTTTTTCAATTTTTTTCTTTTTCGGTAGAATAAACGACTGTAGCATAGAAAGGGTTGAGGATAGGGTAGGGGTGGGGTATGACACTCAAAATGGTAGGAAAGGAGGTCAAATATTCTCTCATATTTCCGTATGTAATCAATCAATGCCCCTGAGCTTAACTGGAGCTGCAATAATGTTTTTGCAAGTCTTGGATGGGTGTCTGTCCCATCTTGAACATTTTGCCAAGGACAGTATTACATTTTTGAAATATAAAGTACGGAGTAAAGCATAAAGCTCTGTTTTGTGAGCACAATATTTTGCTGGCATAGTGTTTCGAATTGTAATAAAATATTCGATGATGTTTTTGTTCGTATCTCTTATTGAAATATCCTTACCTAAATGAATAAGTATTGGGTGTATTTGAGAAAAGGAAGGTTTAAAAAATGGCTGTTCCCAATCCAACCCTGCATCCTTTTGCAACGATAGTTTATATTGATTGTTTCCATGATTGAATTTGACCAGTGAAATATAAAACAGTGAAAAAAACACACACACACACACCTCAGCTGGTGTTTGTAGTGATTGTGAACCCAAATCTAGAGAGAGGTATTGTCATTTGCAAGAACAACCATGATTCAAAGAAACACGTACAGTAGGGATTGTGTCACATGATAATTTATGGTGTTTACATACGTTTTGGAGCGCTTCATGAAATGTTTTCAACCAAATTAGTTGTTCTGACCTCGTTTTTGGTTCTAAATCACAATTCCAATGCAGAAACATGTGTTTTCATCACATAGTGTGTATTTTTGCTTGTAACAAGCAAAACAAAACATTTCACACTGGGAACCAATTCTGAGAAAAGTTTTGGTTCCAAATCACGATTCTTTTTGGTTAACCATTTTGGTTCCAAATCACATAACAGTCAAGAAAGTCCAAATCAAACCATTTTGCACTGGGAACCTTATTCATGCGAAAAGTCTTATTTGTCCAATAAAAGCGTTTTTAACACAATGACTTGTTCTGAATCTGGTTGTTGTTCCAAATCACTATTCTATTGCAGAAATGCGTGTTTTTCATCAGATAGTGTGTATTTTAGCTTCTTCAAAGCAAAACAACACATTTTACACTGGGAACCTTATTCATGCAAAAATACTCTTATTTTCCCCAAATAGAAGCGTTTTTTAACACAACGACTGGTTCTGACCCCGTTTTTGGTTCAAAATCACAATTCCAATGTAGGAACGAGTATTTTCATCTCACTGTGTGTATTTTAGCTTGTACTAAGCAAAAGAACACATTTTACAGTGGGAACCTTATTCATGTCCCATAGTTCAAATCCCGCTCAGCTGTTGAATTAATACCAGGTGGGGTTAACTCGACCTGTCATCCTTCCGAGGTTGGCAAAATGAGTGCCAGCATGCTGGTATACTGTGTCGGAGTGGCGACCCGTCCAGAATTGTTCCCAATAGCCAAGGAGATTGCTTAAGCAGCACCGACGCTCTGCACAGAGTGTGGTCCCAATCTCCTCCTCTTATTCATGCAAAACAGTCTTATTTGCCCAATAAAATCTTTTTCAATACAATGACTTGTTAACCTCCGCCATCGAAGATGGATGGAGGTTACTGTTTTCACCCCTGTCTGTTTGTTTGTTATGTTGCCAAAACGAAGTTTTTGCAAGATCTGTACTTGGTAAGTTTTTTTTGTTTGTTTGTCTGTAATCATTGGATTTTTCACCTTTATGTCACTCTGTAGAGCACAATTCTCATAGGAAACTCTTGTGGGTACACATATCGTAGTATTATTACAATACCCTTCAGCACACATAAAGGTCAAGGTCAAGGTCAAAGGTCAAGGTCACTTTGCGGTAAATCATGGAGGTTGCCAAAACCCTTATTTTTGAGTAATTTTAATCGAATCATCTCCAAACTTTATGGGAATGTAGTATATGGTCTGGCGCTCAGCTGATTAGTTTTTGCTAGCGATTGGCCTTGACCTTCATGGTTAGCGCCTAAGGTCGAAATATTTTGACCCCAAGGTCAAATTTTGAAATCTTAGGTACCATATCATGTAGTACCTCAAATTGAACACCTCTATGAGTGCTTTCTAGATATGTCAAGCTTGAGACATTATGACATTATTTGGTGACGTTATGAGGCAAACGCATATTTTTCATGGTTACTCTGTAGAACGATTCTCATGGGAATCTCTCGTAGGCAGATATTCCTCAAGCAGTTGCTCCTGGTGGATAGCAGCTCTGTTCACCTCAGTGTGACCTTAAAGAAGTCACATGTGGTCACCTTTTAGCAAGATACGGGTTACCCTGCGGGTGACATTGGTTTATTTGTTTGTTTGTTTGTGAACAGTATTACGGAAAAACTCCTGGACGGATTTCGACGAAACTTGATGGGGGGATTAGGTATGGTCCACGGATCATGCCATTAGATTTTTGGACTTGGTCCAAAGTCCAATATGGCCGCTATGGCGGCCATTTTCAAAAAATATTTGATTTTTTTTTTGCATTTCTACATGTTTTAAGTGATTTCCAACCCCCCCCCCAAAAAAAAATTGTTAGAGAAAAAAAACCAAAATTTTGCAACTTTTTTTTCAACAAAATTTCGAATTTTTTTATTTGCATTTCTACATGTTATAAGTGATTTCCAACAAAAAAACATGCCAAAATTATAATTGCGGCTGATTTTGGAACTTCAGGTGGATATACCCACGTAAAATCAATTTCTGTCTCAAGGAATCTAGTTATGACGAATGAATTGAGTGTGTAAAAGTTAAAAGTAAAAGGGAAAGTTGCAAACTATAACTCTGTGAGCACTGTTGATGTCAAATTGAATGAATAGGATATCAGGTTCTCTTGAGTGACCCAGAAGTATTGGCGGCGGAGGTTTTGCACTATACCGAGTGCTCCCCCTCTAGTTCTGACCTTGTTTTTATGCCTCTGCTGACAAACTCACCGGTGGCATTGTTTTTGGGTTGTCTGTCCGTCCTTCCGTACATCCGTTTATTCGTATTTTCTCTGTAACCACTTATGCAATTGATATAATTTTTTTTATCATTGGTGCGTCTACTCATGTAGAGTGTTTAAGTTAAAATTATGACCTCATAGGCCACGTGGTGTGGCAGCCATGTTGGAAAAAATGAAAAACTTTGGACCTCTGTATCTCCAAAACCATTTCATGGAAAAAAATTGAAGCTTCTTCTCAGAAACAGCTGAACAGATTTAGGCTAATCTTTGCAAGTATGATTGCCTATCCATGAGGAACAAAAAGTTATTCAACTATGACATCATAGGTCACACGGTTTGGCAGCCGTATTGGATTTATCCTCCCACCTTTAAAAACCATCTTCTTCAGAATGGCTTGACAGATTGAGGGGAAACTTCACGCACATGTTCCTCAACCCTTGCTGAAAGCAGTGTGTTTAAAAATAATTAATAGGTCACATGGTCTGGCAGCCATATTGGACTGAACGAAATCTTTGAAAAATTATTCTCCTTGAACCAAGGCCGGATTTAGGCATGGGCAAGCTGGGCAGTTGCCCAGGGGCCTCCACAACCAGGGAGCCTCCACATATTTCATGAAAAAAAATTGTAAGGAAAAATGTATTTGTGAGTGCCTGAATGGTAGTTGGTAGTTAGTAGAACAGATATAAGATATTCATCTTATCTCATTCTCTATTTTATATAGGAGTCAGTTGACTTCTATGGGAGTTTGGGACTTTGCACGTCTCTTTACTATTATTATGCTCGAATTTTTCAGATTACATTTATGGTCCTTGCATTTTTAAGGTGACTTTAATAGTTAGCTTACGTTTGGTTAACCCGGCTTTAGCCGTTTGCACTTTGTTCTTCAAAACTGTTGAGGTATATTCAGCTCACATCATGGCGAGAAATAGTGGACACGCATGCACGTCGCGCGTGCTCATATCTTATGTGAGACTGAGATTAATAATATTTACATAGGGAGCATTCAAATTTGTCTTCGTAGCATCATCAATTTTGACGTAAACAACTCGTGTTGTCATCATGATGTTTATAGATGTACATTTTTATTCAGATTCTTTGTTCTTGAAAAATATACTTTATGGATGACTGTAAATATGTCTTGCCACCGTTTTAGTATTCTAAGGTAGGGTGGGCCTCCACTACTGAAGGCTGCCCAGGGGCCACCACATGTCTAAATCCGGCCCTGCCTTGAACCGCTTCATCAGTCAACATGAAACGTAAGATTTATGATCGAGTCATCAGGAGGAATATGTGTTTTAAATTTCAAACTGATTGATGCATGGTCTGACAGACAGAATTATTTCATATTTCTGAATCTGAGTTCAGGGATTCAAATCAAACTTGTATTGATGTCATAGGTGTCTTTGTTATGACATGACATAATTGCGTATGTCGAATGCTTTATCCGATCAGTATGAAAACTTTTGAGGGTCATCTAGGGATAAATTGTGTGTGTGTGTGTGTGTGTGTGTGTGTGTGTGTGTGTGTGTGTGTGTGTGTGTGTGTGTGTGTGTGTGTGTGTGTGTGTGTGTGGTGGGGGGGGGGTTGATGAAGTCATAGGTCACATGGTTTGGTCGCCATATTTTTTTATCGTAAAACCTTCAAAAATCTTCTCAAATGGCTGAACAGATTGAGGTGAAACTTTACAGGTATGATCACTTAACCATGAGGAACAAAAAGTTCTCCACCTAAGACATTATAAGTCACATGGTTTGGCAGCTGTGATTTTTTTGAAAAATAAACCTTTAAAAATTCTCTTCTGCAGAATAGCTTAACAGATAGAGGGGAAACTTCACCCACATATTTCCCAAGCCTAGGGAATACCGGCGTGTTCATGAATAATTAATAGGTCATATTGTCTGGCAGCCAAATTCGTTGAAACAAAAATCTTTAAAAAAATTTTTTCTCTTGAATCGTTTCATCAATTGACATGAAACGTCGCAGTTTTGATCAAGTAATTATGGGCTGTTTTAAATGTCAACCTGATTGGACGCATGGTCTGGCAGCCGGAATTATTTAATATTTGGAAACTGGGCTCAGGGATTTAAATTAATCTTGGTACAAGTATTACAATGATATAATAATATGGGTGGAGGCATATCTGGCACAACATTGCAACATCGAAGAGTGCCCTTCTAGTTTGTTCTAAATCACAAATTAAAAGCAGAAATGCATGTTTTTCATCACAACGTGTGTATTTTAGCTTGTAATAAGCAAACTAACACATTTTACACTGAGAACCAATTTCATGCAAAACAGTCTTATTTGCCCAATCAAAGCGTTTTTAACATAATTACTGGTTCTGACCATGTTTTTTGTTAAAAATCACAATTCCAATGCATGAACACATGTTTTCATCATATAGTGTGCATTTTAGCTTGTACAAAGCAAAACAACATTTTTTTCACTGGAAACATAATTCATGCAGAAACAGTCTTATTTGCCCAATAAGGGGACAGTTTGGTCTTGGCACACTATTCAAACGAGCTTTTGGTATGATATGCAATTTTGCCAGTGCCCATGGGCACAACGCATGCCATCAATATCGTAGGAGATTTACAATTACCCCCTAAGAAATGGGGAGTAAGGTGGAAAAAAGCTATCTCACCCTTTACCAATGCATTCATAATCATTCAATCCACTACACAAGGGGAATGGACGACTCTGAACTTATACTATGGAAATGCCTAAACCGAGGGACCTGTATGTTGTGTGCAATGGCCTTCGGGGCTGGTTCCTAGAACCGCAACAATATATTAATTAATTGCGAGGTCAAACAACAATAGACAAACCAATATATGGTATACGCTATACGGAATCTGTGCCTAGGGTCATAGGATCACGAGTTATAAATTCTAGTAGGAAACATTAAACAGGCATACTCACATCAGGAATAACTAATGTTAAACTGTAGCTGTTTACAAAGAGGAATTGCACATTTAAATTTGCCAACTTTTCTTTTGAATGTGATCCAACCAAGCAGTCGGTCCAGTGATTGAAAGTCATAAACAGAGACATAGAACAAACAAGAAATGATGTCATTGCGCATCACGTTCATCTGTGATTTATCTCCCCCACCACCCCCATCCCCCATTTGATCTCGCACTCGAAACTCGATGTTCGTCAGTTTTTAAAAGTCGAACCAAAGTGTATTCCTTTATTAAACATTTCAATATTCGGTTTTGAACCAGTCGCTGGCCTTTGTCAAGAGATCAGAGCACAGTCACTGCTGTTACACATTTCTTTGGCTGAAACAATCCTTGTGCTAATCTATGAGTGGAAAGTTTGGACAGAAGTTCCAAATACCTCGCGGAGCAAATATTGAAGATCCCCTATCGTGATCTCTCTGGCACTCACTAAGAAACACACCTGTTCGATGGCTCGGACTGTTTAACCCAACGGGCCCATGATGGAAACATTGCCGGAAAAGTCATAGATCCAAACCTTCCACGAGAATATCCATGGGTGTATTTTTTTCTTCTTCTAATATACAGCAAATCATGTGAGGGGATGTGTCTGCTCATGCTTTTCATGAGGGGGAAAAAAAAACAAAATCCACTGGATAGGTGATTAAAAAAAATTAAGCATCGCATTGCCAGCAATATTGGCTTACTGGATGAGATATGTCTTCCTTGAGCCAAAGGTTTGTAGATCCAAGTCCTCTCTGGGATGGTGATTTGAGTGGATGCAGTGTTGTGTGCATTAAATCACCTGCAATGAGGCTTGCCTGATGGAATTCCTTAATGACAGGGTATCCCGTGTCCACGCATCATGGAATTTTATGCCACAAATATGATAAACCGGATTGTTGCATCACAAACTGAATGCAACACAGACAACCAGCAGTATTGGTGCTGGAACTGGCAATTGGTCAGCACTCGATCGGGCCAAGACCGGGTCCACGTTGGTGCTGCTTTGGTGCCCTTGGCAATCACAATTAATGAACTGGAATCCCCAACGTAGTGTGCTCAAACACAGATGAATATAGTAGTACAAAATATATGGATTCTGAGGTTCAAGAAACTCAGCTAGTCTTAGGAACATAATGACTACACTGCTATTGGATTGTCAGTGAAAAAAACCCAACTGGCTTGTGAATGACTTTCAGGGAAGGAATAACCTGCTTGCTTTGATGCCGTGATGCCAGTCATCACTTGTCTGACTTCTCAGTGTTCTCTAATGAGTTTGACATGGGCACTCAGGTTCAGCTACTGAAAAGGCAGTGAGTGCTGCTCACAATCTTTAACTCAGTGCCAAGTAACATTTGAGTGATTAGGGCACTGAGATGGTATTCCGATACATGGTCTTTTCTCACTCTGTTAATCTTCTGCACATCCCCTCTAATCAACATTCCTCATACACACAAATCTCTGTCTATGTATTAATGTCTCGAATAAAGAACTATGCCTTTATCTTCAAGACCAATTCCGATCTTTGTAATCGGGAATCGGGCAGGGAGATCGATCTTTGGAATCGGCAAGTCATTGGTTGAGGTTATGCTAACTGCCATGGGCAGCAAGGAGAATCTGAGATTTTGGGCATTAACCCTTCGTCTGAACAAAAGAGGGATTTTTTTAGGAGGCATTCTTTTTGTAAGCAGTCGAGGCTCCTGGAGGAGCTCGGCTACAGGGTTCTTTTACCTCGTTATTTGTACTGCTTTGTGAGATGTTTTTGGTCGAGTTGACACTGTAAACTGGATGGTGTTAGGACAATATGTTGTGCCAATTCGGCCTTAACTCGGCTGGCCATCCTTTATATATTATTTAGAGGGGTAGCAAGAGCTCTTTTAGCTCTCTTTTCAAAATGGCTGTCTCTTTATTAAACACAAAATGCTCTCTTTTCCTACTATGGTTGTTGTATCTGAATATTTGTTATGTTTTACTCCCCCCCCCTCCACCATAAGGAATATATAAAGGGTGCCCAGCCAAGTTCTGGTCATTAATATGAATTAGGAAAAAAGTGGGGAGATCCAGTTGAAGATTTGCAAAATGAGCATTTGATGTAAAATATATGGTGTATATTGGAACATCCAAGGCACCACCTGCCAACTATTCTCAGAATGAATAGAAACACAGGTGAGATGTTTGGTTGATTTTCTTGAACTGGCTGAAAAAGTATCTTAATGAGATACTTGTTCTTTTCAACTGCTGAGTGATGACATTTGCACAGAACAGATCATCCAATTACCAGGACAAAAAAACAACAAAGTGGTCATCAAGATTATTAATATCCAAATTAACTTCTTTCTTTTGAGATAATCTTGGTGACCCCTTTTATTTGTTGCAACTTCAATCACCAGTGTGCAAGGGATGTTACAAAACCGATAAGCAAAATGCTGGCAGTATCAATGCTAATTGACCCCTGTTCAAACCACTTTGGTTCTGATGTCGAACAAACATTTATAACCTGATGGCTCATCATGGAGATGACAATAGATACATCCAAAGCACAATGTCCATAACAGTAGTGAATGAGAAAGGAGAATATAAAACACTTCAAAAGTGCAATTTCTACTTCTATTTCAATGCTATGGAAATGAGTACAAAGTTTAATTCAAGATACCTGAACTATTCTGAGCATTAGATTTCATTTCTGATTTTTTTTTTTTTGCAGCCCTGCTTGAGGCATGTGGAAACAGAAACACAAGACGAGCAACTCAAATCGGCGAAGCAGAACAGTTTGGAAATTGACGGAAACACAGATAACCACCGTAGATTGGTCTCTGGTTTCGATTTCACAAGTTTGAAAACTCACCCAATTTGTCCACATTAGCTTCTCCTAATAGTCTTTATAACAACTTTGACGCCAAGTCGAGCATTATTACTGAAGCAGGCCTAAAAAAAAAAAAACCAACACCATGCTGATTGCAATGAGGCCTTAAGGTCTCTAGGCTGGAAAGTAGCCCAGTGTTTAGCAAGGCTTGTGTTGGCACAGAATTATACAGAGTGGAGTGCCAGGAACAATGGAAAGAGGTTCTCTTGACCCCTGGTTCTCCCCACTGGAGTCATAATCACCAGCCAAGTGATTTGGATAATTCCACAAGGCCAACAAGTGTGTCGTTTCTTATTCTGTTAAAAAAATCACTCGACTCGTACATAACGACATTATATAAACCGTGTAATCAATAAGTCACAAACATTATCGCTGGAATAGGACATTTACACACACACACACACACACACACACACACACACACACACACACACACACACACACACACACACACACACACACACACACACACACACAGACACACACAGACACACACACACACACACACTATATATATATATATATATATATATATATATATATATATATATATATATATATATATATATATATATATATATATATATATATATATATATCATTCAAATGAAATGAAGTTGCTCCTCAATCATAAATTGATTTACTTCAAAACAAATGCAGAGGTGTGATGCATGTACTTAACAACTTTGACATTGAAGAAGAAGGAGAATGGGAGTTTAATGTTGCAACAATAACATTTATGATTCAATGACAGCAGGAACCCTTCAGAAGGAGAAGGAAGGAGCACACAAAATTATATCTCATAATACCGTAATACTTCTCAAAGCAAAATAAAAATACACCCAAGGAGCACAAAAACAACAACCACAGCCACAGTGACGACAGCAGCAACAACTGTAATTATGCTTTAAAGGATGCATTATTCGTGTGTTTCATGTGTGTATGTATGCATGGAAGTATATGTAGGTATGTCTGAACCTTGTAAAATGTAAAACTGCTTGGACGATATCCATTAAATTTTGCATATGTGCTTGTACCACCACCTCTTGCCGTGGGACTTGCAATTTCCACCTGAACATCCTTACGATAATTCACAGACTGGTGTATGTGTGTGTGTGTGTGTGTGTGTGTGTGTGTGTGTGTGTGTGTGTGTGTGTGTGTGTGTGTGTGTGTGTGTGTGTGTGTGTGTGTGTGTGTGTGTGTGTGTGTGTGTGTGTGTGTGTGTGATGCAACTCCTCTTACAGTTCTGAGCAGATTACATCCATACTTGCTACATAGGATAAACATGACCCCAAATAATGTAAAGGGGTGTTTTTGGCTTTGCTGGTGGTCTTGGGGGGGGGGGGGGTGCAAATTCTCTATATAAATGTTTATCGTTTAGCGCCGCCTCTAGGTGGGGGAGGGTATTACAAGTTTTTACGATTTTCAGTGCAGTATTTCTGTCCCCACGTTTTCCTGCACAGTGAGGTGTTTTGAATTATAAGCAGTAGTTATGTTTTTGTTTTGTAACGTAACCTGGTTTTGTTTTTTTGCCTACACAGAGCTGTCAGTTGCAAATACACCACCAAATAAAGATATGCATCAGAAGTACGTGTTGCATGCTTGGAACAAGATCGCCCAAAGGGTGGGTACTCTGCTCGTATGGAATAATTCAAGTGGTTTAACCACTCATATATATATATATATATATATATATATATATATATATATATATATATATATATATATATATATATATATATATATATATATATATATATATATATATATATATATATTCATACACGTGTGTGTGTACGTGTGTGTGTGTGTGTGTGTGTGTGTGTTTGCACGGCCATATAAACTGTGTAGCACACCTCCCATGTCAAGCTAACCAATCACTTCAAAAAATTCCTCCTGCCCTTTAAAGTTTATTCTGTCATTCCTAAAATGATTGATCTTATCTGTTCGTTGTCCAGAAAGAGCCAACTATAGAATTGGGGGGCAGGTTTAATATGCTCAAAGATACAACCTGCTGAGATGTGACTGTTCCCCAATATGCACTCAGCACAGGATATCCACTTCCAGCTTCCCTTTTCCTCATTCCTTGACTCACTCCAAAATACATCCTTCATACAACTGCCGTCCATGTTGGATCTCTCAACAAATTACCTTTGCATATACATTAAGCACGCAGTCATTGTACCTTCGATTTTATGTAAATGTCAGACACCCTTTGGTTGAGATGGAGTTACATACTTGCATTCATTCACCTCTATGCTTCACTGCAGCTGTTTCACACTGAGTATTATACCACTCACCGGTTCACCTTCGAACAAACCACCATTGATTATTGCAAACATTTCAAACTTAGGACACATTTGTAAAAAGCACCTTCTTCCATCAGTTTGTCCATCTCTCTGCTTCATTTCTACTGCCCATGCCAGCCTTTTCGTTTATTTGCTTCTTTTTTGGCAGCTACGCATCCATTGAGACAACTTCACCCTCATGTGTATCTTACTGTGTCGAAGAAACGCCAACACTCATACTTTCAGCTCGGTCATTCACAAGATGTCGACTAGATAATTGTCTATCACATAGAGAACCTATCACATAACATCCCTTTGGGAGAGTTTGGCCTTTTTCATTGACCACTTCTATATTCCCAACAGTACCAGTTTTCACGTATTCCATTCAGTGTTGCAAACAGCTCGTTATGAAACATGCACTCAGGCTGCAATGTGCCACATGGAATCACCATCACAGGCTAAGACTTTGATTTCTACACACTTGACACATGATATTTCCTTCCCAGTAGCCAAAGTTCTTGCGACACATTCACCACACTGTAATGATATCACCACCGATACCTTTAGACTTTCTTTAGTCGTTCTGCAGGTGTGGCACTTTCTGATTGCTTGAATGATAACTAATCACAGTGTGCTATATCAACACATGAAAGTACAATGGAGCATTTCATTTTTACACATGAGATGCGATTATATCACATGTTACTTGCATTTCATACCCAATCCTTCCACTGTTTCCATAATTATTTCCAACACTGCATATGTTCTGCTTTATGAAGTTTTCGTCGAAGGAGAGAATAGAAGTTGAATTCTGTTGTTGATTGAGTTTTACCAGTTCCTTCATTTTTGAATGCATCTACAAAGTGCTGACACAATGAATTGGGAGACTTATGCAGATCTGTGATTTACTTTGGGAATACACAGTATGCCATTTAAAGTTGTTGATGAAGGAATGACTATCACTGCAGCAAGGAAAACAATCCTTAAACTTTTGTCCCTGAAAATAAAATCAAAATCTCTTGCATAAAGTCCATTATTATTGTTGGATCCCTTATATTCTGCAAGTGCTTCTCAAAGTGCAAAGCATAATATTTTTAGAAAAGAAGTTTGCCAGTATATTCGATATGACCAATTAATCACAATAAAGCACTGGATGCTGTGTTGCCTGCCTGGAGCAGAAATTTGAGAAGCAAGACGTTTAACCTTTAAACCTATATTGTAAAGTCTATGTTGTATGCATGTCTGCTTCCTGGTCAACCTGAAGATGTACGGAACGTTTTTTGAAACGAATGGCGAAGTGTAAATTATCATTGAGCGTTGGTTTGAAAATCAACAGTAAAACTTCAATCTCATTCTTCCCTCCAGGGATACAAAACAGCTGTTCATGACCATCTCAGGTCTTCCCCCATATCCAACCATGATATTTTATTCTCCATTAACCCTTCTCAAGCTCACCTCTTTCCAAGTTTTCAGTTTTCCATTCTACTTCTGTGATCGAAAGTTTGTAGCTGTCTCAATGCAGTTCACCCCCTGTGTCTTTCCCTTACTCTCATTCTTCCCCACATCTTTTATTTCTCCAAATCTCCTATTTTTGTCCTTCGACCCTGCTGTTGGTGTGTCTCAACCCCCCCTCCCCCTTCCCACCCTGTCTCTTTTTGCTGTTCTTTTTGTTCTATTATGTCCTATTATGTTTTCTAGGTCTTCCATGAGTCTCGACTTTAAATATAAAAAAATTGACATTGCAAACTTCATATGAGCCGTTTCTACAAGTATCTGTAAGTTTTAGTTTTTCATTCAAATCACCTGTTTTGCTCCAACCTGTCATTTTTATGGTTGAGAATGGTAAAATGAGTTGTAGCTTACACGATTCAGCATCGCAGGATTGCTCAGTTGGTTTCGTGCTCGTCTCTGAGCTCTTGCTTCGATGTCCAGTCCTTGCTGGTGATGAAACTGAGTTAACTCCATCTTATGCTTTGGCAGGGGGTGCAGCATCCTGGAGGATGTCGTCCTTTCATCACAATACCAAGTTAGTAATCCTGGCTTCAATCACTCGAATATTCAAAAAATAACATTATTTTTATTTTCTGGCAGAGTAAACTTTTTAACCCATGTCCCAAATAAATTCTGCTAATAGATTAATGGGATATCCAGGTACTGTGATGGTGAGTCAGAGTTAAAATGGAATATCTTGTGCAGTATATGGATGAATTAAATTAAGGAATATATGTTGTGATGGAAATATAACAGGGCGATTATAATCCTATTAGCATTTTCTCCCATCTCAGCTTCTTGTACGGCATACATAATACACGAATCAATGAGGCCACCTGTGTGCCTCCAGTATCTTACTGTTTTTACAATCTCTAATCTCTACCCATACAGAATCCTCTACATTAATTCCCTCCTTAATGTCACTCCTTTCTCTCGATGCAATGCTGTCCTTCACTCAGATTGCTACTACTCCTCCTATTCTCTACTTCCTATCACATCGATACACCTTGTAGCTTTCTAATCCTGTCCTCAAGTTACTCTCCTCCATAAACCATGTCTCACTTACTGCAGCTATATCTTACTCCTCGCTATCCACTTTGGCGTCAAGCTCTTCCATCTTATTATTTAAACTTCTGGAATTGGTATGGAATATATTTAATTTTTCCATACATGAAATTACATTTTCTTGCCTGGCCTTAACAATCACAATTACGTTATCAGTTCCTTCCTTAATACCTTCCCCACCCTCCACTGACCTAAAAATGCCTCAATTTTCACTTCAAACCTTGCTGTCCTCTTTCTATTTAGCATCGGGCTATCATTCCGGAAACACTCCTTTTGTCCCCGTTATGATTCCCACTGCCTCTTCAATGCAAAACGTTCCTCCCTACACCATTCTTCCAGCCATAGGTTGACATCTTTCACTCCACTCATAATTTCTATTCCATTTCCTAATCTTGGGAGAATCCCAAAACAGATTACCTCACAACGCTTTGTTTTCCCCTTCAGCCGCTTTCCCAATATCCTGTACCTATTTTTAAAATCCTCCAAGTAAACCTTCCCTTCATCATTTGCTCCGAGGTGTACCACAATGAATGTCTTCCTACTATGACCCAATACAATATAATTTAACCTTCCTTCAATGTCCCAAACTCCTGACCCTTAAAAATTGCATAGAACTCTCTGTCCACAATCCTTCCTGCAGAATAAAGAATCCACATATTTAATAGTTTCATCACCCACAAAGATTGTCTCCAAGATCTCATTCCTACCTATCTCTATTGCTGCCTGGACTTACCACATCCTCACCACTGCCTGCAGTCACCGCACCATCACTGCTGCCTGCTCCTCAACACTACCAGCACTATCAACACTGCCTGCATTCTCTGCACCCTCAATACTGCTTGCACTCGCTGCACCCTCACTGCTGCCTGTACTCACTGCACCCTCACCGCTGCCTGCACTCACTGCACCCTCCCCAATGCCTGCACACATTGCACCATTACCAATGCCTGCACTCGGTGCACCATCTGCCTGCAGTTGTGGATGGATTTATGACAAAACTTGGTGGGTAGTTAACAAGAACAGATGAGTGGGTAGTTCACAAGAACAAGGTCATCAGATTTTGGTTAAGGTCTGGATGCAGATCCGTCTATCAGTAGGATACAAAATGTAAACTGTTCAGCCCGGTAGAGGTATGCGCTCTACCGAGTGCCATTTGAGCTTGTATTGTTACATCTTTGTCTTTGCAGATGTTTGTCAACACTGACATTGCTGGTCTCCCCAATGATAACCATCTATTTATTCATTTCTCCCTCACATTCTCCACTCATTTCAATTTTAGAACCCAGGAAGATAAAACTTTCCACGATTTCCACGTGATCATCTCACAATCTGAACAGATTGATCTTCTTAGTTGACAAGATTGTTATTTTTTAGATTTAAGTAAAGTTTTTTCTTTTTCACTTTCCTTTTTCACCAGCTTTTTCACTTTCCTTCTTCACTTTCTGCAGCAGTTTCATCAAGTCCTCTTTACTTTCTGCCAACAGAGTGGTATCATCAGCAAGACTTACAGTGCCTATAGAAAGTTTACACCCCCTTTCACAATTTTCACCCTTTGTTGCCTTATAACCTTCATTTGAATATCATAACCCACAACTTCCAAGTGAAAAACAAATTCTACAAATTTCAGAAAATTTCAGAAAACGACTCGACCGAGCACCATAAATCTCATTTCATCATTAAGTCTTTATCCGAGGAGTTCAGGGAATCTCACGAGATTGTAAAAGAAAACATTCGTCATTATTTACTTTTAACTTCTTCTTCTTCTTTCATGTGGTGTGACTGTCAGTCATTCAAGATGTAAACCCAGCAGATCTCAACCATTCTCGGGCCTGCAGATCAAGCTGTGCAAGAGCATTCTAACCTCAAACCAACTGGTGGATGGGACACTCTTCCAACAAGTGTTCTGCAGTCTGGGGCTCTCCAAAATCACAGCTTGCTGTGTCAGCCATGTTTCAGGTATGCATGCAAGCTGTAAAGCATCCAATACTTGGATCCAGTCTATTCAGGCAGCACCACTTCTTTATTGGAAGTCTGTAGGCATCTGGAGAGGTGTAAATGGGTGGCAGATGCTGTGGTCTGCCTTCAGATCGCCTCCTTTTCCACTCTGAAAGTTGCCATTATTGTCAGCTCTCTGAGTTGTCAGCCTCGATGTAAGACTGGGCTGCCCTGCTGAAAGGTTTCCGACTCTTGAGTCGTTGAGTTTGCAGTGGTTCGTGCATCTTGTTGTCGAGGGGATGAACTTCAGTCAAAAGCTTTAAATGCAGCATGTCTAGTTGCTGCTTCTCGCCTGAGGTGGTGAGGTGGGATGCCAGCGAGCAGAGCTAGGTCTGGTCGAATATGTAGATTCCCAATGCTACATATCTCAAGCGAAGTAGACGGTTGTGGTGGGTATCGGTCTGAGACAGCCATTGATAACTCTTTGGGCAGAATTGAGCTGGATATACACTTTCCTTGTGTGCACGCTTCTGCCTCAAGCAGCAACACAGTACTCTGTTGGAGCATGCATGAATGCCAATGTGGTGGAGTGCAGGGTTATGAAATCTGCTACCCAGTCATGACCTGCTAGTTTCCATTGCAGGTTTACCCTTGCTTGCATTTTTTCAGCCACATCCTCAGCATGCTTGTGGAAAGTAAGGGCCCTGCCCAACTTAATACCAAGGTAGGTTGGTGTGTTGGTAAAAGGAATTAGAGTACCATTCAATCAAACTTGTAGTTGTCTGGTGGCATCCTTATTGCTCAGGTGAAAAGCTGAGCAGGTGGTCCTCTGCACATTAAGCTGGGGTCGCCGTTGAAGGTAATAGTTGTGCATTGTGTAAATATCACATGGCAAAGAAAGCCTTCTCTATGCCATGAAAAGTGTCGTAGGTCTTTCGGATGGCTAAGTCATGTGCATAGGTCATTTTTATACCAGAAGTGTGTGGCAAGCTGTATAGAGGTTGAAAAGTGCTGGAGCAAGAACAGACCCTTGTGGTATACCATTCTTAAGAGTGCTGGTCCAGCTGGGTAGTTCATTTATCAGCACCCAAAAAAGGGGTTGGAGATGATCTCATTGATGACTTTTACCATACAGCTGTCTTGAAGAGGATTACATCGCATACCATGTCATTGGCAGATGAGAGATCAATAATGAGTGCACCACATTTCTTGATGGCCTTGAAAGCATCCTCAATGTGTTATGTCAGCCAGCACCTGATCTTCTGTGCTCCTGTTTCCTGAAACCTGCTTCTTCATTGGGGAGAACTTGCTCTAGCTGAAAAAAAAAGATACAAAGGGTTGGCAAAGAGAATGAAATGTTATGCTTAAAGACTGAACACATGCACAAGAAATACTCATGTCAGAACAGCTGTACACACAATGGCGGGTGGGTCTCCATCTTGTATAGAAAAATAATGTGTGTGTGTGTGTGTGTGTGTGTGTGTGAGTGAGAGTGAGAGTGAGAGTGAGAGTGAGAGTGAGAGTGAGAGTGAGAGTGAGAGTGAGAGTGAGAGTGAGAGAGAGAGAGAGAGAGAGAGAGAGAGAGAGAGAGAGAGAGAGAGAGAGAGAGAGAGAGAGAGAGAGAGAGAGAGAGAGAGAGAGAGAGAGAGAGAGAGAGAGAGAGAGATATATATATATATATATATATATATATATATATATATATATATATATATATATATATATATATATATATATATATATATATATATATATATATATATATATATTATGGGAAGCATAGCATTTTTGTAGGTATTGTTTTATTGCCCATCATAAGTTGTGCTGAAGGTATTTGGTGTCAATCCCAATATGTGGATTTGTACTAGAAGCTCCCGCTCCCTACGCGAGCCGTCAAGGGAGTCATGTCATTGTGTTTATGCCTATTTTACTCGAAGGGATCCCATGATTACACACCCAAAATGGTTGCGTTCAGTTCAGCCGTTTTAGCGGTACCTGGGAACAGACATACGGACAGACGGTGATTTATCGTGCGAAGATGCCAGATCAGGTGGGGAAGACAGATAATTTCCTCCCTGAGCATTATCAATGCCCCAGCTGTGATTTTTAACCAACAATCTGTGAGTGACTTGGTTATTCTTCAAGGTCTAGCTTGATTTCAATCATGCTAAGAATAGCAATCCTTCAAAATGCTCCTTTCCACTGGGTTTGAACCGACAACCTCAAGACTGGCAGTTTAGTGTCCTCGCACGAGGCTTAATATCATAACTGATGCTCTTCATTCTCAAAGGAAGATCGAGAGCAAGTGGGGGTGGTGGGGGGGGGAGGAAAAAAAAGAAGATACAAATGGTGAGCGAAGAGAATGAAATGTTATGCTTAAAGACTGAACATATGCTCAAGAAATACTCATGTCAGAACAGCTCTACACACAATGGAGGGTGGGTCTCCATCTTGTATAGAAAAATAATTTGTGTATAAGTGTGTGTGCATGTGTGTGTGTGTGTGTGTGTGTGTGTGTGTGTGTGTGTGTGTGTGTGTGTGTGTGTGTGTGTGTGTGTGTGTGTGTGTGTGTGTGTGTGCGCGTTTGTGCATGTGTGCATGTGTTACCTGAAAGCAAACCCTCTCGCTCTTTCACAAGTCTTCATCTTGTGTGGAAAATAAAATTATCAGTTGGGATCATGTATTTGTTACACATGCAAATATGCCAGAAATTTAACACCCCTTGTATAGACTCGTCCAATGCCCCCATGTCCAACTTTATCAGCAGCATATAGACAGCATTCAACCCGTTCAATAACTTTTTTTTTTTGTATACCTTGGTCGAGGCTCGTATGAGAGCTAACACACAACTCACAGCAAGGAGGCATGAGACAAGAGGGGCGGGAGTGGAAGGGACAAAACAGTGGGGAACAGACACATTAGGTGAACTGTGGAAGGGAGAGGGATGGGGATGGGACGGGGAACATGGCGAAGAGAAGATGGACATTTCGGGGACTTTCAGGAAGGAAAGCAGGAGAAATGAAGGAAGTGGGCTTGGGTGGATTATCGGGGGTAGAAAAGATCGAGGATTTGGATGGGGGAAGATAAGAGGTGGTGGTGAACAGCTGTTTTGAAAGCCTGGAGGGAAGAATGGGAAAGAATAGAGTGAGGAAGTTTATTCCAAAGGCGGGAAAAAAGAGGAATAAAAGAGTGAAGATGAGCAGTGATTCGTGATTTTGGTAGTTTTACCAGAAGGGGGTTGTTGGCGGACCTTGAGCGCCCTGTGGAAATGTGGTGGGGACAAATCGCAGAGAGAGCAGGGGGGGCAAGGCTGGAGAGGAGTCGGTAGAAGACAGAAAGACCACCAACCAACCTGCGGTGATTGAGTGAGAGGCCCAAAGACTCAGCTTCATTGCAGGAGATGCCGATGATCTTAAATGCCCTGGTTTCGACAGCGTGAAGCCGAGAAAGGTGGGAGGCAGGAGCACCAGCCCAGAGGGGAGAGCAGTACTCCATCAGGCTACGGACAAAAGCTTTGTAAGTGGTCAGGAGCTCAAGAGGGCCGAGGAAGGACTTAGCACGACGGAGGATTCCCAGTCGGCGACTGGCTTTTGAGGCGAGGTTGGAAATGTGACTTTCCCAGGAAAGGTCATGGCAGATAGTGAGACCTAGAAGCTTGAAAGAAAAGACATCTTCCAGAGGATTGTTGAGAAAGTGGATGGGGGGGGGGGGGGTTGTAAACGGTCCTTTCGAAGAGACATAGTGAGAGTGTGAGATTTGTCTGGATTGAAAGACATGTTCCACATGTTGGACCAGTTTGTGATTTTATCCAGATTTGCAGTGAGCGAAGAAGCTGCTGCTTGCCGGTCTGAGGGATGACAGATGGTACGGCAGAGGGTGGAGTCGTCGGCAAAGAGAAATAGAGGATTTTCCAGAGAGTCCGAGAGATCATTGATGAAAACCAGAAAAAGAACAGGGCCCAGAACGCTACCTTGAGGAACTCCAGCCTGCACAGGAAGAGGGGATGAAAGAACTCCATTTAGGGCCACACGTTGACTGTGACAGGAGAGGAAGTCTGCGAGTCATGAGTGGAGATGGCCTTGAATACCATGGGAAGAGAGTTTGGTGAGTAGGGCAGGGTGCCAGACTGTGTCAAAAGCACGTGATATGTCCAGGGATACGGCTCAGATTTCCTGTCTGGCATTGAGGACCTCCATCCATTGATGGGAGAGCAGAAGCAGCATATCCAGGGTAGAGTGACCTGGTCTGAAACCAAATTGATGATTGGAAATCAAGCCATTGGAGAAGAGGAAGGATTTCATGTCTGAAGCGATGATCGATTCCATCACCTTGCTGATGATTGGAAGAAGGCTGATTGGTCTGTAGTTACAGGGATCTGTTTTTGCACCTTTTTTATGCAGGGCAGTGATGTTAGCAGATTTCCAAGCAGATGGCAGATGACCTTGGGCAAATGAGAGTGTGAATAGAACAGAGAGAGGGTGAGCAAGAGCAGAAGAGCAGGCTTTGAGGACACGTGGGCTGATGCCGTCTGGACCGGCAGCAACTTGCTGCAGCAGATGAGTGTTCTTATGCTAACTTAGAAAGGATGAATCCGACACACTTTAATGAGCCAGTGGAGAGTGTCAGTCTGTGGAACGCAATGGCCAGAAGTCGCTCAAAGCTGAAGTTTAATTGGTCAATACATTGGTTTCGACGTCATCGATTGTCATAGACTGCCGCCCACTCCACGATGATGTGTGACTTGCCGACAACTTGTCATAAAATTTTATATTTGTTAAACTTTTACGACGATCACAGATACGCTTGAAAACCTTGTTGCATTTCCTCGGCTAGTGTGTGGCGGGGTTAACTCAATGAGTGCGGCACAACATTGTTGTGGGAGACGGATGGAACTGCGGTTTTCTAATGAGCATGCAATCAAAAGCCTTTGTACTTTCACACCAACATTGCTCAAGGCATATAAATGCCGCTTTAGTTGACTGTGCCGGTGTTTTCCCATACTAGCAACGGCACACAATGTGTGTAACCTGGAGGTTAATTAAAAACGTGTTCTTGAACTTGCGATGAAAGTTAAGACTTTCCCACTTTGCTTCGTACCTTTTTTTTTTCCTCCATGCATGATCACGCATGCATTGCTACACGTTGCACGTATTTCACGTTGGAAGAACTTTGCAATGATTTGACTGAAATCTTCATCCGATGTAAGAAAGGATGCAGTCCATCAGTTGTTGTGAACTTCGTGGGTACTGGGATATTCTTTCCTTATATATGTATAGCAGGGGGAAGGAGAGGGGTGGGTGGGTAGCAATTGCCCCCTTGCTTTCCCAGGAGGGGCAGAAAGTGCCTCATCACGTGGTTGTCTGAAAAGGTTTGACGACATCTCTGAACTAAAAAGGGAGTGTAAGGGGTTTCTAAGATGCGTCATAACCTTTGACTGCTAATAATTTTGTCATCACAAGTCTTTGGGAGCCTTTAGGAGACAGACCTCCAAATTTCTTCAAAAGGATTCGCAAATTCCAATTTGTTCTGTATTTAGTGAATTTTCACTGTGATATAATACAGTACACCACACGTATCCGGGCAGAGAGTGACGCTACCTGACAAGTGTACAGCTGCCATCAAGTTAAGTCGGATCGCAATCGTGCTTTGCAGTCCATACCATTAATTGATATGGTTGATAGTTCTCAGTGTCACTATTAATGAACATATTCTTTCCTCACATGAGCGTCATCACTTTTTGGGACCTTTCGGTGTGCAACAGTGACTGGCTGTTGCAACAGTGACATGACCAGTGTCATGATCTATGTTTAATTCCGATGCTGCATTTTAGTTTGATTTGTGGCTTCCATTTCTTCTTCAATTTGTAACTTGCTTTAGGGTGGGCATTCTGCTTGTGTGTAAAGTTGGCCTTGCTGCCCGGATATGTGCAGTGGGAAGAATATGTTTGTTTGTTGTACACCGCTCCTTCCCAATTCCATATCAAGACGATGCATGACATCATCACCGGGCACCCAACGAAGGGAGTACTCAGTTTTCACTCCGTTTTCTTGTTTGTTTTTTCGGGTGATATCTCAGCCATCCTTTGAGCTGGGAAACTAAAATTTGGGGACAAAAGTGAAGATGTTCCTTGGCAAAAATATTATTTTAAAAATTAATCACTTAATTGACGAATTACTTAATTCTTATCAGTTTATTAATTATTTGTTTATTTTATTTCTCATCTGGGCAATATCTCAGGCACCTTTTGAGCTTGGAAGATGAAATTTAGATATGACAGTGAACAAGTGATTTGGCGATAAAGGGAATTTTTCATTTAATTGATCAATCAATTAATCGATTAATTATTTTCTTTCATGTTTGTCCGGGCGATATCTCAGCCATCCCTTGAGCTAAGAAGCTGAAATTTGGGGACAAAAGTGAAGATGTGCTTTGGCGAAAATAATATATTTTATTTTCTGATTAATCAATTAATTTAATTACGTATTTATTATCGATTTATTCATTACTTATTTATTTTATTTCTCATCCTGGTATTATCTCAGGCACCTTTTGAGCAGGGAAGCTGATATTTGGACACTATCGTGAACAAGTGATTTTGCTGCAAAGGGTGTTTCTGATTTATTGATTAATCAATTAATTATTCATTTTTCGATTAATAACTTAATTTTCAAAAACTTACAGATTCGGATGAAACAGTGGTGATTTAGGCATGCTATTCGACAATTGATTGATAAATTAAATTACTTTACGATTATTTTATTTACTTTAATTCTGCAATTAATCAATTATTGTACACTGCTCCCTCCCATTTCTGACTCCATGTGCTGCAAGGTGGCATCGCTGGCGCCCCAGCGATATCGCGTGCTGGAAGATTTCTCATTTATTCATTTGGCATGGGGGTGGTGTACTTTGAATGTACAGCGACTTGTTTTATTACCTGGTTAACTTCCATCCCCCCCACCACCTCAAAACAAAAAAAAATCCGTGCCCCTTGTCCTTCTACCGCTCTGGTGTCCCTGAAGTGATAAAAAGAAAATGAAACAGGATTTATTGGATAGAATCACAATGGATGACTTGCACATGGAAACGTTTAATTATGTTGACGTAAGATCAAAAACTAATTTTAATGGAGGACAACATTCACACAATATGAACTCTTTTCTCACGTCCTTTCACACGACACTTGAAACATTTGATGCTAACATAATCTTTATCTGGAGAAGTGTGGACATCATTTAGGCTGCTGGATGGAAACCGTTTAGTCCGGAAAGGTGTGGACACCCCTTAGTCCGCAGGGATGTGTGGACACCCCTTAGTCCGCAGGGATGTGTGGACACCCCTTAGTCCGCAGGGAGGTGTGGACACCCCTTAGTCCGCAGGGAGGTGTGGACACCCCGAAGGCAAGAGAGATGTGGACCAGCATTAACACATCTTGATTTGATTCCCATTACCACCAAGCTGTTGCACACTTACATAATGCGAGAATTGATCATATGTCGTTGAGAAACCGAGTTCAGAGGGGTTTCCTTGCATGGTTCTCAGACCAATGCCGCACTGATTTGTGTCTGAAATGCGGTTCTTCCCGTTTGTACTGCATGCGGAACCTCTCATATGCCCATTCGGGTGCTTGCCAAGAGAATTTTCCTAATCATCTCTTGTGGACGGCCCATGGATGTCAGAACGGCAGCTGGTGGGACCCCGTATGAACGAGAACCGAATGGAATTTTTTTTTTTTACCATTATCTTTACTTTCCGTGTGTTCTGTTTTCGACATTTGGAACGCTCTCGGCGGCGAGGTTTGCACTTGGCTGGCAGTTACACGGCTCATTTGGTGCACGGCCGGCAGGGTTGCCTTTGTACTGAAAACCTGCACTTTTGAGAAAATGAACTTGAAGCTGACAGCGCATATTGCCAAGCTGATCCTAATGGAAACGCCAGGCTAACCGCAAGGTTAGTAAACGCAATGGAATGCTCAAAGTAAAAGGGGGAAAAAGGTTGCTTTTTTTTTTTTTTTTTGAAAGATTCTCTTAACCTAGAAATCCTCATGAAGTCGCTTGCTGCATGCATGGGCAGGGCGTTTGAGCTGTTCACTTTTAATCAGAGAGAACCCACACCACCACCTCCTACCCCCAATCCCTCCTTCTTCCTTTTCCCCTCGCTTAACTCTAATGAGTCAAAGAGATGAGATGAAGCATGCGCCGGATTCCGTCTCCATCATATATGTTCTGCATTTGTTATATTAATCGTGTGGAAAGGTCTTCAAAGAGATCCGCATTGATCATCTCAGTGTGTGTGTATGCTTACAAATATATATATGTATATATATATATATATATATATATATATATATATATATATATATATATATATATATATATATATATATATATATGTATATATATATATATATATATATATATATATATATATATATATATATATATATATATATATATGTATATATATATATATATATATATATATATATGTATATATATATATATATATATATATATATATATATATATATATATATATATATATATATATATATATATATATATATATATATATATATATATATATAGTTTGTGCCTTGAATTGCACTTCCTCATGGATATCGCTGAAAAAGCTTCTTGTCGAGGAATATCCTTGATCTCATAAAGCAACAATCCATGAGCTTCATTGAGTAACTGAAAGGAAACAGACGGCCTTTCGAGAATAAAATGTTTCCTTGCAATTGTGGACCAAAGAGCAGATTTATTTTATATGCACTTGTGCACAGGAGCTACTACTGTACAGCCTTACCTTATCGACTGAATGTACTCTCGATGTAGCATCAGTGAGGTGAACTTATTGATGATGTCCCATTTGCGAGTGTTCAGTGCAGAAAGAGTTCCAAGTGCATGCAACATGAAAAATCACCTGCATAACTGGCCAGAGTCGTCCACGTGGTATTATTACGTTGTATACAGAATCAGGGTTCTTGGGGGAGCGATTTGACAAAGGGTCAAAAGGCAAAATGTGGGTACAATTTTATAGAACAATTAAGTAAGGGAATGGGCTAACAACAAAAGGGGAGAGAGAGGAGGGGAAGTAATCGTAATTTCAGAATAAGATAATTTGTTTAGGAAAGGTTAATGGGAGTAATAAAGATCTCAGGTAGAGGTGCGGGGTGACATGAGATGGTGGTGCACTTTCTACTTGAAGCCCTGCAGGAATAAGTGAAATTGAATCGTCTTCGGAAGGCAGTTCCAGACATGAACCACTCAATCTCGAACACAAACCTTCTGGCGGGCAGAACACCAGAAAGGTATTGTTTTTGTTATTTACTCCTTTACCAAGTGGCGGATATTTCAATTCCTTTCACATCGAACAAAAAAACAGGTCCGGGTGATAAATAAATGCATCCGGCGACTAAAATAACCCCTAAAACTCAACCCTTCTCAGTTCTGAAACACCATTTATTTGCTTAGCTGCCTCACGACATCATCTCTTGGGTGTGTGCAGTGCTCCTGTACAACGCCTGCTGGTCTGGCATACATGCTGTAATACTAGACACCCCCCCTCCCCCGATGCATTTTTTGACTTAGCATGGTGCTACCAGAGTTTTATTTCCTGGGGCAGTAAACATACATACACCTGATGTTGGCAGAAAGCGAGTGAATTCGTCTTAAGGCAATTTGTTGATGGCGGTACATGATGTAAACCAGATATGCTCAGAAATGGCAACGGCTTGTGAATCGACTTAACATGGTGCTGTGCATTCGACAAGGACCACTCAGTAATACTCCGATTCATATTGATTTCCACGGAGGCCGCTGTTTTGCAAAAGAAATGACAAATGTAAGTTTTCATTTATTCAACACACAATATTGCAAAGGACCATACAATGTCCATGCAGGAATGAAAACAAATGGGATGGAAATGATTTCCCTACATTTAACCAAAAGATGGTTTGCAGTGCAGCTTGAGGTTGATGTATAAACAGAAGAGTTGTATTTCTTGAAAAATCATCCTATACGAATGGAGTTATCCAAAGTCATGATCATCTAAGACACGCCAATATTATATAAGAACATCATATATATATATATATATATATATATATATATATATATATATATATATATATATGTATATGTATATATATATATATGTATATGTATATATATATGTATATATATATATATATATGTATATATATATATGTATATATATATATGTATATGTATATATATATATATATATGTATGTATATATATATATATATGTATGTATATATATATATATATATATATATATGTATATGTATATATATATATATATATATATATATATATATATATATATATATATATATATATATGTATATGTAGATATATATATATATATGTATATATAGATATATATATATATATATATGTATATGTATATGTATATATATATATATATATATATATATGTATATATATGTATGTATATATATATATATGTATGTATATATATATATATATATGTATATATATATGTATATATATGTATGTGTATATATATATATATATATATATATATATATATATATATATATATATATATATATATATATATATATATATATATATATATATATATATATGCCCCGGTTAGAATAGGTGTACCATATCCCTGTGTGTCGTAAGAGGCGACCAGGGTTGTGTCAGGAAGGGCATCCGGCGTAAAAACCTATGCCAAATCATTATGCGGACAACAAAACGAATTTCCATACCGGATTGGTCGAGGCCTGGGTTACCAACTAGGGAGTCTGGAGGCAGAGGGAGAGGGGGAAGGGTAGAAGTGTGGAGGTGAGAGTTGGAACTCTGAATGTTGGGACGATGACTGGCAAAGGGCGAGAGTTGGCTGATATGATGGAGAGAAGAAAGGTGGACATACTGTGTGTACAAGAGACCAAGTGGATGGGGAGTAAGGCGAGGAGCATTGGAGGTGGTTTCAAACTGTTCTACCATGGTGTGGATGGGAGGAGAAATGATGTCGGGATAATCCTGAAGGAAGATCATGTCAAGAGGGTATTGGAGGTGAGGAGGGTGTCTGACCGAGTGATGAGTGTGAAGTTGGAAATTGAAGGGGTGATGATGAATGTCATCAGTGCATATGCCCCACATATGGGGTGTGAGATGGAATATAAAGAAGATTTCTGGAGTGAGTTAGATGAAGTGGTGGAGAGTGTATCCAAGGATGAAAGAGTGGTGATTGGAGCAGATTTCAATGGACATGTTGGGGAAGGGAATAAAGAGGATGAGGAGGTGATGGGGAGGTACGGTCTCAACAAGAGAAATGTGGAAGGGCAAATGGTGGTAGAGTTTGCAAAAAGAATGGAAATGGCAGTGGTAAACACGTATTTCAAGAAGAAGGAGGAACACAGGGTGACATACAAGAGTGGAGGAAAGTGCACACAGGTGGATTACATCTTAAGTAGGAGATGCAACCTGAAAGAGATTAGTGACTGTAAGGTTGTGGCAGGGGAGAGTGTAGCTCGACAGCATCGATTGGTGGTCTGTAGGATGACTTTCGAGGTGAGGTTGAGGAAGAGAGTGAGGGCTGAACCAAGGACCAGATGGTGGAAGCTGAAGGAGGAAGACTGTTGCGTGAAATTTAGGGAGGAGGTGAGACAGGCGTTGGATGGTGGTAAAGATGGGTGGGATGATTGGGCAACGACAGCAGAAGTTGTGAGGGAGATAGCTAGGAAGGTACTTGGTGTGACATCTGGACAGAGGAAGGAAGATAAGGAGACTTGGTGGTGGAATGAGGAAGTACAGGAAAGTATAAGGAAGAAGGGGTTGGCGAAAAAGAAGTGGGATAGTCAGAGAGATGAAGAAAGTCGGCAGGAGTACAAGGAGTGGCGTCGAAAAGCAAAAAGAGAGGTGGCAAAGGCCAAGGAAAAGGCATATGACGAGCTGTATGAGAAGTTGGATACAAAAGAAGGGGAAAAGGATTTATACTGATTGGCAAGACAGAGGGACCGAGCTGGGAAGGATGTGCTGCAGGTTAGGGTGATAAAGGACGCAAATGGGAATGTGCTGACGAGCGAGGAGAGTGTGTTGAGAAGGTGGATGGAGTACTTTGAGGAGCTGCTGAATGAAGAAAATGAGAGAGAGAGAAGGTTGGAAGAGGTGGAGATAGTGAATCTGGAAGTGGGGTGGATCAGTAAGGATGAAGTGAGGACTGCTATGAAGAAGATGAAAAGTGGAAAGGCGGTTGGCCCAGATGGTATACCAGTGGAGGCATGGAAGTGCTAAGGAGAGATGGCAGTGGGGTTGTTAACCAGATTATTTAATAAAGTCTTGGAAAGTGAGAGGATGCCGGAGGAGTGGAGATTAAGTGTACTGGTTCCGATTTTCAAGAATAAGGGTGATGTGCAGAGCTGTGGAAATTACAGAGGGAAAAAGTTGTTAAGCCACACCATGAAGTTGTGGGAAAGAGTTGTGGAAGCTCGGTTGAGAGGAGAGGTGACGATCTGTGAGCAGCAATATGGGTTTATGCCAGGAAAGAGCACCACTGATGCGATGTTTGCTTTGAGAATGTTGATGGAGAAGTATAGGGAAGGCCAGAAAGAGTTACATTGTGTGTTTGTGGATTTAGAGAAAGCTTATGATAGGGTGCCAAGAGAGGAGTTGTGGTATTGTCTGAGGAAGTCGGGAGTGTTGGAGAAGTATGTGAGGATCGTGCAGGATATGTATGAGGACAGTGTGACAGCGGTGAGGTGTGCGGTAGGAATGACGGACCGGTTTAAGGTTAAAGTGGGATTGCACCAAGGATCGACTCTGAGCCCTTTCCTGTTTGCAATGGTGATGGACAGGTTGACGGACGAGATCAGACTGGAGTCTCCATGGACTATGATGTTCGCGGATGACATCATGATCTGTAGGGAGAGTAGAGAGCAGGCTGAATCGAGCCTTGAGAGGTGGAGGTACGCACTGGAGAGAAGGGGAATGTTAGTCAGTAGGAGTAAGACGGAGTACATGTGCGTAAATGAGAGGGAGGGTGGTGGTATGGTGCAGTTGCAAGGAGTTGAGGTGGGGAAGGTGGATTGGTTTAAATACTTGGGATCAACTGTCCAAAGTAACGGAGAGTGTGGGAGAGAAGTGAAAAAGAGAGTGCAGGCAGGATGGAGTGGGTGGAGAAGAGTTGCAGGAGTGATTTGTGACAGAAGGGTAGCTGCAAGAGTGAAGGGGAAAGTATACAAGACGGTAGTGAGACCAGCTATGTTGTATGGTTTGGTGGCGGTGGCGCTAACAAAAAGACAGGAAGCAGAGCTGGAGGTGGCAGAGTTAAAGATGCTGCGATTCTCGTTGGGAGTGACGAGGATGGATAGGATAAGAAATGAGTATATTAGAGGGACAGCGCAGGTCGGATGGTTTGGAGACAAAGTGAGAGAGCCGAGATGTATATATATATATATATATATATATATATATATATATATATATATATATATATATATATATATATATGTATATATATGTATATACTGTATATGTATATATATATACATGTATATATATATATATGTATATACATGTATATACATGTATATATATATATATATTTGTATATATGTATATATATATATATATATATATATATATATATATATATATATATATATATATATATATATATATATCTTCTTCTTCATCTTTCGGCTGCTCCCGTTTGGGGTCGCCACAGCGGATCATCCGTATGATCCGCATTGTGATTTGGCACATGTTTTACGCCGGATGCCCTTCCTGACGCAACCCTGGTCGCCTCTTACGACACAGGGATATGGTACACCTATTTTAACCAGGGTATACACCGGCCCAGTATACTGGTATATATATATATATATATATATATATATATATATATATATATATATATATATATATATATATATATATATATATATATATATATATATATATATATGTTCCCTAGAACCTTCCATTGTTTAAATGTTCAGAAATCGTTTAGATGTGCGGCGGA
>NC_140968.1:56051120-56056120 GCF_056783735.1 Eptatretus burgeri
TCGGCTCACCCAAGCGCACCCGACATGGCCCAGCTATTCACCATGCTGGCAAAAATGAATGCGGAACTGAAAACGAAAATGGATGCGAATACACAACAAATAAACGAAAAGATGGATACATTCACAAACGAAATAAAACGCATGAAAACTAATATGGAAACAAACATGAGGGAAGAAACTAAAAAGCTGCGGGGTGAGACGCAGAACATGGGCCGATGCCTGCAGGCGGGCATGAAGGCCGTTAGCAGGGAGCTTAAAATGGCGACTCCACGTGTGGGAGCGAACGAGCTGGAAGGGGGTGCAACGGCTGTCGGGCCCGCGGTGGAGGCGGGTGACAAAATAATTCGGGGGGCGTGTTGGGCGAGGGTCGTGACAAAAAAAGTGACGGTAACCGAGAGGGACAAACTAATTGGGGTGACGGAGACGTGCACGAGGGAGATAACAAGGGAAGAGACGGAAATGATAGTTGAGACAAGGGAGGTAAAGGGTGAAGAGGTGACTGAGTTGGTAGAGACACGGGAGAAGGGAACGATAGAGGGAAGACTGCACGATGAAGACGGGGTAAGTGACGCACACACACACACACGGAGGTAGTGGAGGACAATGGGGGTGAGCTGGTGGACTGGGTGGAGGCCCGGTGCGAGCAGCTGGATGGCCTCCTCCAGGAACGAGGGGAGGGAGTATGCCCCCTTGAAGTGAGTCACGACCAGGTGAGTTCGGTCGTGTCGAGCGAGGTCGAGGGGAGGAGTGCTGCGAACGGGTGCACGGAAAGCTTGGGGGGTATAGAGGCCCCGGAGACCCTTGTGGGGACACGAATCCCCAGTGTGGTTGTCCCTGTGTGTGTGGTGCAAGGTGTGAGTGCGTCCCCGTGTGTGGAAGCGACCCCGTGTGTGAGTGGTGTGGTGGCGACTGTGCCGGAGTACGTGCTTCCCAGCACGCCGTGTGTAAAAGGGGCACCGCAAGTGGAAGAGTCCGGGTGTGTGAGTGAGGCACGGTGTATGAGTGAGGGACCGCGGTTGAGTGCCCCCGCGTGTGTGAGTGAAGCACGGTGTATGAGTGAGGAACCGCAGGTGAGTGCCCCCGTGTGTGTGAGTGAGGGATGGTGTGTGGATGAGGCACCGCGGATGAGTGCCCCCGCGTGTGTGAGTGGTGTGGTTTGTGTGAGGGAAATGGCACGAGTGAGTGGAAGGCCACGAGTGAGGGGAGCCACGTGTGGAAGGGTAATGGCATGCGTGAGTGAACGGCCGAGTGCAAGGGAGACCGTGTGTGTGAGAGAGCGGTATGTAAGGGAGATGTCGGTCGGCATGTGTGAACATGCAGCCGCGTCTCCCGGTGTGAGTTTAATGGTGTGGAGTGTGAGCGTCGTAACACGCAGGTGTGCGTGGGTCGAATGGCGACGACGGCCGAGTGCAAGGGAGACCGTGTGAGGAAAGAAAGCCGAGTAGCGGCTGTAGTTGTTTCGGGGACCGTGCCGGGTTCACCCAGCAGTGAGCACGAGGTCCGTGCTGTGCAACGCACGAGGCCCCCACGTGCTCGCTTGCGAGAGTGAAATCCCGGTCCGGAAACGCAGGCGGTGGATTTGCCGATCCCGCGGACGGACAAAGTTCAGGCAGGATTATGGATTTGTACCGGACGGGTTCTCCACGCGATCGTGTGTGTTAAGCTCCAACGGGCAAAGCACATGTGTTCGCGTGGGGAACCCCTCGAGACGTGGGGCTTGTGTTTTTTTTTATGTGCACGGTGACGTCATGGCTGCACGTGGGGTTGGAATCCGGCAGGAGGGGTATCCCTGCCGGATGGTACCGTCCAAGGAGGGAGGAGGTACACGTGCAGCTGCATGATGTCACAGGCAGGTGCAAAGTGCGCGAGCTCTGAGTTACCGCGCTGGTGCTGCGCAATTAGAAAAAAAAAAAAAGAACAGCAAGCCTCACTTTCGGGTGCACAGGATTCCTGGGCAAGGGGTGGAAGACCCCCTTGACCAGGGCACAGGATGGAAACTAGTTAGGGGGAAGGGTTAGCTTAGTTAGACCGGCTCCATGGGGCAGGGGTAAGTCCTCATGGGGCCCGTGGAATGGATTAGTTAGAGGGATTGCAGCCAGATTTAGGTTGGGAAATAAAATGATTTATTTGGAGACAGTGACAGACTTGTGGATATGTAGAGGGGACGTAGTTTAGCTACGTAGTGTTAAATGGAACGTGCTATAGTTTAAGGGACGACGTGGGAGCACGAGTTAGGGGATGTAGTTAGAAGGATGGCAGAGTTCAGTGGTGTGTGTGTTGAGGAGTTGGTGAGTGAAGTGGAAGCATGTGCTTGGTGAGTGAGTGAGGCCAGCGGGTCTGTGTGTATGGAGCGAATGGGGACTGCATGGTGCGATGAGTGATTGGGGGGAGGAGTGACTCCCGCCCAAGGGACCCCGGGGTCAGTATAAAGTAAGTTAGCTGGGTTAGTCAAATTAACAAATATGGAAGTCGTTTTGCTGTTGGTGTGAATGTAGGCTCGAAACCCGTTTGGAGGGGTGCAGAGGCCTGTTGACGGGCTGGGAGCGTGGCTGCGAAAGGTGAGTATCGCTGAGTGGGTACCCCGGGCACCAGGCTAGTCGGCCGTGGTAGGCCAAGGGCCCATGGGGGGCCGGGATAGCGTAGTGGGCACGGATGCGCCTGCTGGGTGCATTGGCCCGGGGCGCCATTAGCCGCGTGGGCTGTGTTGTGGGCACGGGTGACCCTCGGAAAGGGGCCTGGGAAGCCAGCCTGCCACGTGTGCGTTTCAGGGGAGGTGCCATGGGGGCACTCCCCGGTGTTAGGGAGCTGGTAGGCTCGGAGGCAGTGTAGTGCCCGGGGGTGCCATCGTCGGAGAATCGGCAGAGGGTCGTGCCTGCCAAAGGGAGCCACGTGTCCCAGCCATGAGACCGTGTGAGGGCACGGAGAGAAAATTGGGGGGCGAGGCCCGAAATTGTGAGGACACCAACACAGGCGACGGGAATCTGGGTTGTTAGAACCAATAGTTTAAGCGAGAGGCGCTTGTTGGAAGCCCCGGGGTAGTTTAACAGTTAAATGCATAGGGTAGATTAGGAAGTGTACCCCTCCGCACCATCCATCCCCTCGCTGTCGTTGTGGGCCGCTGGACCCACTTGGTGTGAAGATCGCTGAAGTCTGGGGAGGCCATCCTGAGGCTTCGTTGGGCCTCGGCACAGGACGCCAGCTCTCCCTTGTTCCCCTCCGGGAAGGGAACGTAGGGGTTGGGAGTAGGCTAGGTGACAGGATAGGTTAGCCGAACAAGGACGATAAAGGGGGTTAGGGGACGATTTATAGTGGGGAAGTAAAAATAAAAAAAATAAGTTGGGGCTAAATTGGGGTTTGGACAAATTAAGGGAGTGGGTATGGACAGTGACAGGCAAAGGCGATAGGTTGGGAGGGAGACCGTAGGGTAGGTCCGAGCCCGCCTTCCGAGTGGCCAGCACCACCGCACTCCCTCCACCAACCTCCACTGAACGGCAAAGGCTGGCCAGCTTCATCTGCTGGCTGCGTCACTGCAAGGCAAAGGCCGGCCCACTTCATCGGCAGCTGTTGTTTTGCTGCAAGGCCTGTGCCGGCTGGATCAGTTGCAGCTGCTGTGCTTGAAGGCCTGTGCCGGCCAGTTCATCTGCCGGCTGGGTTTGCCTGCAGCGGCCTTCTTCTGCGGGCTGTGTTTGCCTGCTGCCTTTGCCATGCCATGCCCACTGCCCACGTTCACCAGCCCCGTTCAATTTTGCTTTGCCCCCCCCACTGTTCATTTCCATGCGCGCCGGGATCGTCGTAAAAGCAACAGTTTGCAAGCTGCAAGAACTGCCCTGTTGGCAGCTACAACACGGGCCTGCAGTGGCGGCCCGTGCACCGTGTTTGCGTTCAGTTCAAACCATTCATCCATCCATTCGTTGTGTTCATTGCGTGTGCCACTTGAGCTGGCACGGAGACTACGTTTGTGCAGCCCATGCACCGTTGTGGTTCACTGCGTTCAGTTCAAAAGGGAAGGCCTTGGACTGCAAGTGAGCAGCCGGCCACGTTCCCTGTCACCTGCATTGTTTGAGTCAGAGACTGCATGCGAGCAGCCTGGCTCCCTGCTAACTGCTTTCTTTTTGCAGAGTTCAGTGATCCTGGGCCATGGTTTAGTGTAAAAATTGTAAGTTAAGGTTAAGATGTACTGTAAATATAAGTGCGCCCCCGGCATGTCTGTCTTAGCGCTGGCAATTTTATTTAAGTCGTCCGTGTGAGTGAGTTTGTTTAGGTAGTTACTCAGCCCTCAGGTTATTTATTTTGGGGACACGAATACCATGAATGTCGCACTCAGGGATCCGTAGGTAAAATGTACGAGGGGAAAACTACACATGATGGCACACGAAAATTTGACGACTCGGGACGAGTCTGTAAAAAGGGGAGGGGGTAGTGTTGTGGTTGACGAAATTCACAAACCACCATTCAGGTCCCTTAGGTGAGATATCTCTGTAAGTATATGTGTAGTTCGGCCCAAACCCATTGTTTCGAGGGAATAAATGTCATTCAGTCGGGCTGCGACCCCTCTAGATAGCCGTTTTTCTTTTACTATCTTTATTTTGGACCAGCCGCCATTACTACCACCACCAACCACGTCTCAACAGCCATCACACAACAACCACCAACCACAACGCCGCTTCACAACAACAGCCACGACCTTTACCGTCACAACTCGCCACCATCGCATCACCACCATTCTTGCGCCACTTGTGGGCACCGATACTGGACTCGTGCAGGGCGCGCACCGAGCAGCGTGTTCAGAAACATCACAGACTTTCCGAAGAAAACGGATCAAAAACGACTCACGCCCACTTCTGTTCCGTCCTATCGGTGAGCGTGGGGCGATTTGGCCCCGCCTCCAGGGCGTTGGAGTGTGGTCGCTATATGCAAATTCATGGATCAAAAAGCATTCACGCCCACTTTTCCTCGGTCCAATGGGGAGCCAGTTGGAGGTGAAGGGTCGGAGGTAAAGG
>NC_140968.1:56061120-56071120 GCF_056783735.1 Eptatretus burgeri
CAACTTTGAACTTAGGTTTTCTGACATTAATCTATTTTTCATATTTTAATTTTGTAAATGTTTCTGAAGGTTTCATACTCGTTGACGTGTGAATCATGTCATTATACTTATTCAAAATATCCTGAATAAAAGATGACCATTGTTGTGAACTGAGTTGTGTGAATTTTTTATATAGTCTCTCTTTTAAGGTACGATTAAAACGTTCAACAACAACGGCCTTTCCTTCATTAAAGGTACTGTATAATGTAATGCTGTTATTTTTTAGAAAATTCATAAATGTCTTGGTATAAAACTCTCTACCCTCTTCAGTCCACAATTTTTTAGGTTTTCTCTTACTTTTATTAAATATCTGTTGAAAGGCAAACATAAGAGTGTTACCTGTTTTGTTTTTTTAAACGGACAACCCATGCATATCTACTCCTCAATTCAATAACGGTTAAAGCATACTTGTACCCCTTATCATTATTGAGTTCAAGGGGGAGCACTCGGGAGAGTGCAAAACCTCTTCCGCCAATACTGCTGGGTCACTCAAGTTAACCTTATATCTTATTCATTAAATATGATGTCAACAGTGCTGACAGAGTTATAGTTCTGTTCTCCAACATTTTTAGGGGGGGTGGGGGGAGGGGTTGGAAATCACAGAAAACATGGAGAAATGCAAAAAAAAATATTTTTTCTGCAAAAAATTTTTTTGGGTGGGGGGGGGGGGGGGTTGGAAATCACTTAAAACATGTAGAAATGCAAAAAAAAAAAATTTTCTCGAACAATTTTTTTTTTGGGGGGCGGGCCCAAGTCCAAAATCTAATGGCATGATCCTTGGACCATACCTAACCGCCCCACCAAGTTTTGTCAAAATCCGTCGAGGAGTTTTTTCCGTAATACTGTACACAAACAAACAAACAAACAGAAGGGTGTGAAAACGGTAACCTCCGATCTTCGATGGAGGAAGTTTACTTGATAGACGTGCATGGAGAAATGCCAAAAAAAATTGAAATTTTTTTGAAAAAAAGGTGTCAAATTTCTGGGGTTTTTTTCTCTAATAAATTTTTTGGGGGTTTGAAATCAGTTTAAACATGCAGAAATGCAAAAAAAAAAAAAATCAAATGTTTTTCAAATAAAATCGAAATGTTTTTGAAAAAAAGTTGCGAATTTTTTTTTCTCTAACAAATTTATTTATTTTTGGTTGGAAATCACTTAAAACATGTAGAAATGCAAAAACAAAAATTCAAATATTTTTTCAAAATGGCCGCCACAGCGGGCATATTGGACTTTGGACCAAGTCCAAAATCTAATTGCATGATCCTTGGTCCATACCTAATCCCCCCAACAAGTTTCGTCGAAATCTGTCCCGGCGTTTTTCCGTAATACTGTTCAAAAACAAACAAACAAACCAACAGACAGGGGTGAAAACTGCAACCTCCGTCCATCTTCGATGGCGGAGGGAAACTCGATCGACGTGCATGCAGAAATTCCCCAAAAAATCGGAATTTTTTTGAAAAAAAAGGTGCAAAATTTATTTGTTTTTTCTCTCACAAATTTATATATTTTTTTAGTTGGAAATCACTTAAAACATGTAGAAATGCAAAAATAAAAATTCAAATATTTTTTCAAAATGGCCGCCATAGCGGCCATATTGGACTTTGGACCAAGTCCAAAATCTAATGGCATGATCCTTGGACCATACCTTACCGCCTCACTAAGTTTCGTCGAAATCCGTCGAGGAGTTTTTCCGTAATACTGTTCACAAACAAACAAACAGAAACGGGAGAAAACAGTAACCTCCATCCATCTTCGATGGGAGAGGTATTCAAACAGACAGGGGTGAAAACAGTAACCTCCATCCATCTTCGATGGCAAAGGTTATCTCGATCGACGTGCATGTAAAAATGCCAACAAAAAAAATCGATTTTTTAAAAAAAAAAAGGTGCAAAATTTATTTATTTATTCTCTCACAAATTTATATATTTTTGGTTGGAAATCACTTAAAACATGTAGAAATGCAAAAACAAAAATTCAAATATTTTTTCAAAATGGCCGCTACAGCGGCCATATTGGACTTTAGACGAAGTCCAAAATCTAATGGCATGATCCTTGGACCATATCTCATCATAAGTTTCATTGAAATCCGTCCAGTTTTTCTGTAATACTGTTCACAAATAAACAAACAAACAGACGGGGTGAAAACAGTAACCTCCATCCATCTTCGATGGCAGAGGTTATCAAACAGACAGGGGTGAAAACAGTAACCTCCGTCCATCTTCGATGGCGGAGGTTATCTTGATCGACGTGCATGTAGAAATGCCAATAAAAAAAAAAAATCGAAATTTTTTTTTAAAAAAAGGTGCAAAATTTATTTATTTTTTCTCTCACAAATTTATATATATGTATATATATATATATATATATATATATATATATATATATATATATATATATATATATATATATATATATATATATTTTTAGTTGGAAATCACTTAAAACATGCAGAAATGCAAAAACAAAAATTCAAATATTTTTTTTAAATGGCCGCCATTGCGCCCATATTGGACTTGGGACAAAGTCCAAAATCTAATGGCATGATCCTTGGCCCATACCTAATCCCCCCACCAAGTGTCTTCGAAATCCGTCCAGGAGTTTTTCCGTAATACTGTTCATAAATAAACAAACAGACGGGGTGAAAACAGTAACCTCCGTCCATCTTCGATGGCGGAGGTTAACAGACGGGTGAAAACAGTAACCTCCGTCCATCTTCGATGGCGGTGGTTAACCAGATCGACGCACATGGAGAAATGCTAAAAAAATAAAATCGAAATTTTTTTGAAAAACAAGGTGCAAAATTTTTTTTTTCCTCCAACAATTTTTTTTTGGGGGGGGGGTTGCAAATTACTAAAAACATGTAGAAATGCAAAAAAAAATTAAAATATTTTCCAAATAAAATAATTTTTTGAAAAAAGTTGCAAAATTTTGTTTTTTTCTCTCTAACAATTTTTTTTTGGCTGGAAATCACTGAAAACTTGTTACAATGCAAAAACAAAAATTCAAATATATTTTCAAAATGGCCGCCATAGCGGCCATATTGGACTTGGGACCAAGTCCAAAATCCAATGGCATGATCCTTGGCCCATACCTATTCCGCCCACCAAGTTTCATCGAAATCCGTCTAGGATTTTTTTTACCGTAATACTGTTCACAAACAAACAAACAAGCAGACAGGGGTGAAAACAGTAACCGTCCATCTTCGATGGCGGAGGTGAACTCAAGGGGGAGCGCTCGGGAGAGTGCAAAACCTCCGCTGCCAATACTGCTGGGTCACACAAGTGAACCTTATATCTTATTCATTAAATATGATGTCAACAGTGCTGACAGTGTGATATTTATTTTCTCAAACATTTTGTTTTTGTGGTGGGGAGGGGTTGGAAATCACTTAAAACATGTAGAAATGCAAAAAAAAAGAAATCGAAATTTTGTTGAAAAAAAAGTTGCCAAAATTTTACTTTTCTCGGACAATTTTTTTTGGGGGGGGGTTGGAAATCACTGAAAACATGTAGAAATGAAAAAAAAAATTTTGTCGAAATTTTTTTTGGGAGCGGGGTTGGATATCACTAAAAACATGTAGAAATGGAAAAAAAAAATTTTCGACATTTTTTTGGGAGGGGGTTTGGAAATCACGAAAAACTTGTAGAAATGTAAAAAAAAATTCTCTAACAATTTTTTTGAGGGGGGGCAGTCCAAAATCTAATGGCATGATCCTTGGACCATACCTTACCGCCCCACTAAGTTTCGTTGAAATCCGTCGAGGAGTTTTTCCGTAATACTGTTCACAAACAAACAAACAGAAACGGGTGAAAACAGTAACCTCCATCCATCTTCGATGGCAGAGGTTATCAAACAGACAGGGGTGAAAACAGTAACCTCCATCCATCTTCGATGGCGGAGGTTATCTAGATCGACGTGCATGTAAAAATGCCAACAAAAAAAATCGAAATTTTTTTTTAAAAAAAGGTGCAAAATTTATTTATTTATTCTCTCACAAATTTATATATTTTTGGTTGGAAATCACTTAAAACATGTAGAAATTCAAAAACAAAAATTCAAATATTTTTTCAAAATGGCCGCTACAGCGGCCATATTGGACTTTAGACGAAGTCCAAAATCTAATGGCATGATCCTTGGACCATATCTCATCCCCCCACCAAGTTTCATTGAAATCCGTCCAGTTTTTCTGTAATACTGTTCACAAATAAACAAACAAACAGACGGGGTGAAAACAGCAACCTCCATCCATCTTCGATGGCAGAGGTTATCAAACAGACAGGAGTGAAAACAGTAACCTCCATCCATCTTCGATGGCGGAGGTTATCTTGATCGACGTGCATGTAGAAATGCCAATAAAAAAAAAATCGAAATTTTTTTGAAAAAAAATGTGCAAAATTTATTTATTTTTTCTCTCACAAATATATATATATATATATATATATATATATATATATATATATATATATATATATATATATATATATATATATAGTTGGAAATCACATAAAGCATGCAGAAATGCAAAAACAAAAATTCAAATATTTTTTCAAAATGGCCGCCATTGCGCCCATATTGGACTTGGGACAAAGTCCAAAATCTAATGGCATGATCCTTGGCCCATACCTAATCCCCCCACCAAGTGTCTTCGAAATCCGTCCAGGAGTTTTTCCGTAATACTGTTCATAAATAAACAAACAGACGGGGTGAAAACAGTAACCTTCGTCCATCTTTGATGGCGGAGGTTAACAGACGGGTGAAAACAGTAACCTCCGTCCATCTTCGATGGCGGTGGTTAACCAAATCGACGCGCATGGAGAAATGCTAAAAAAATAAAATCGAAATTTTTTTGAAAAACAAGGTGCAAAATTTCTTTTTTTTTCCTCCAACAATTTTTTTTTGGGGGGGGGGGTTGCAAATTACTAAAAACATGTAGAAATGCAAAAAAAAATTAAAATATTTTCCAAATAAAATAATTTTTTGAAAAAAGTTGCAAAATTTTGTTTTTTTCTCTCTAACAATTTTTTTTTTGGTTGGAAATCACTGAAAACTTGTTACAATGCAAAAACAAAAATTCAAATATATTTTCAAAATGGCCGCCATAGCGGCCATATTGGACTTGGGACCAAGTCCAAAATCCAATGGCATGATCCTTGGCCCATACCTATTCCGCCCACCAAGTTTCATCGAAATCCGTCTAGGATTTTTTACCGTAATACTGTTCACAAACAAACAAACAAGCAGACAGGGGTGAAAACATTAACCGTCCATCTTCGATGGCGGAGGTGAACTCAAGGGGGAGCGCTCGGGAGAGTGCAAAACCTCCGCCGCCAATACTGCTGGGTCACACAAGTGAACCTTATATCTTATTCATTAAATATGATGTCAACAGTGCTGACAGAGTGATATTTATTTTCTCAAACATTTTGTTTTTGTGGTGGGGAGGGGTTGGAAATCACTTAAAACATGTAGAAATGCAAAAAAAAAGAAATCGAAATTTTGTTGAAAAAAAAGTTGCCAAAATTTTATTTTTCTCGGACAATTTTTTTTGGGGGGGGGGGTTGGAAATCACTGAAAACATGTAGAAATGAAAAAAAAATTTTTGTCGAAATTTTTTTTGGGAGCGGGGTTGGATATCACTAAAAACATGTAGAAATGGAAAAAAAAAATTTTCGACATTTTTTTTGGGAGGGGGTTTGGAAATCACGAAAAACTTGTAGAAATGTAAAAAAAAATTCTCTAACAATTTTTTTGAGGGGGGGCAGTCCAAAATCTAATGGCATGATCCTTGGACCATACCTTACCGCCCCACTAAGTTTCGTCGAAATCCGTCGAGGAGTTTTTCCGTAATACTGTTCACAAACAAACAAACAGAAATGGGTGAAAACAGTAACCTCCATGCATCTTCGATGGCAGAGGTTATCAAACAGACAGGGGTGAAAACAGTAACCTCCATCCATCTTCGATGGCAGAGGTTATCTAGATCGACGTGCATGTAAAAATGCCAACAAAAAAAATCGAAATTTTTTTTTAAAAAAAGGTGCAAAATTTATTTATTTATTCTCTCACAAATTTATATATTTTTGGTTGGAAATCACTTAAAACATGTAGAAATTCAAAAACAAAAATTCAAATATTTTTTCAAAATGGCCGCTACAGCGGCCATATTGGACTTTAGACGAAGTCCAAAATCTAATGGCATGATCCTTGGACCATATCTCATCCCCCCACCAAGTTTCATTGAAATCCGTCCAGTTTTTCTGTAATACTGTTCACAAATAAACAAACAAACAGACGGGGTGAAAACAGTAACCTCCATCCATCTTCGATGGCAGAGGTTATCAAACAGACAGGAGTGAAAACAGTAACCTCCATCCATCTTCGATGGCGGAGGTTATCTTGATCGACGTGCATGTAGAAATGCCAATAAAAAAAAAATCGAAATTTTTTTGAAAAAAAAGGTGCAAAATTTATTTATTTTTTCTCTCACAAATTTATATATATATATATATATATATATATATATATATATAAATATATATATATATATACATATATATATATATATATATATATATATATATATATATATATATATATATATATATATATATAGTTGGAAATCACTTAAAACATGCAGAAATGCAAAAACAAAAATTCAAATATTTTTTCAAAATGGCCGCCATTGCGCCCATATTGGACTTGGGACAAAGTCCAAAATCTAATGGCATGATCCTTGGCCCATACCTAATCCCCCCACCAAGTGTCTTCGAAATCCGTCCAGGAGTTTTTCCGTCATACTGTTCATAAATAAACAAACAGACGGGGTGAAAACAGTAACCTTCGTCCATCTTCGATGGCGGAGGTTAACAGACGGGTGAAAACAGTAACCTCCGTCCATCTTCGATGGCGGTGGTTAACCAGATCGACACGCATGGAGAAATGCTAAAAAAATAAAATCGAAATTTTTTTGAAAAACAAGGTGCAAAATTTCTTTTTTTTTCCTCCAACAATTTTTTTTTGGGGGGGGGTGCAAATCACTAAAAACATGTAGAAATGCAAAAAAAAAATTAAAATATTTTCCAAATAAAAAATTTTTTTGAAAAAAGTTGCAAAATTTTGTTTTTTTTCTCTCGAACAAATTTTTTTTTTGGTTGGAAATCACATAAAACTTGTAGCAATGCAAAAACGAAAAGTGAAATACTTTTTCAAAATGGCCGCCATAGCGGCCATTTTGGACTATGGACCAGGTCCAAAATCTTATGGCATGATCCTTGCACCATAACTAATCCCCCCACCAAGTTTCGTCGAAATCCGTCCCGGAGTTTTTCCGTAATACTGTTCACAAACAAAGAAACAAGCAGACAGGGGTGAAAACAGTAACCGTCCATCTTCGATGGCCGGGGGTTAACTCGAGGGGGAGCACTCGGGAGAGTGCAAAACCTCCGCCGCTAATACTGCTGGGTCACACGAGTGAATCTTATATCTTATTCATTAAATATGATGTCAACAGTGCTGACAGAGTGATATTTATTTTCTCAAACATTTTGTTTTTGTGGTGGGGAGGGGTTGGAAATCACTTAAAACATGTAGAAATGCAAAAAAAAAGAAATCGAAATTTTGTTGAAAAAAAAGTTGCCAAAATTTTATTTTTCTCGGACAATTTTTTTTTTTGGGGGGGGGGGTTGGAAATCACTGAAAACATGTAGAAATGAAAAAAAAAATTTTGTCGAAATTTTTTTTGGGAGCGGGGTTGGATATCACTAAAAACATGTAGAAATGGAAAAAAAAAATTTTCGACATTTTTTTTGGGAGGGGGTTTGGAAATCCCGAAAAATTTGTAGAATTGTAAAAAAAAATTCTCTAACAATTTTTTTGAGGGGGGGCAGTCCAAAATCTAATGGCATGATCCTTGGACCATACCTTACCGCCCCACTAAGTTTCGTCGAAATCCGTCGAGGAGTTTTTCCGTAATACTGTTCACAAACAAACAAACAGAAATGGGTGAAAACAGTAACCTCCATGCATCTTCGATGGCAGAGGTTATCAAACAGACAGGGGTGAAAACAGTAACCTCCATCCATCTTCGATGGCAGAGGTTATCTAGATCGACGTGCATGTAAAAATGCCAACAAAAAAAATCGAAATTTTTTTTTAAAAAAAGGTGCAAAATTTATTTATTTATTCTCTCACAAATTTATATATTTTTGGTTGGAAATCACTTAAAACATGTAGAAATTCAAAAACAAAAATTCAAATATTTTTTCAAAATGGCCGCTACAGCGGCCATATTGGACTTTAGACGAAGTCCAAAATCTAATGGCATGATCCTTGGACCATATTTCATCCCCCCACCAAGTTTCATTGAAATCCGTCCAGTTTTTCTGTAATACTGTTCACAAATAAACAAACAAACAGACGGGGTGAAAACAGTAACCTCCATCCATCTTCGATGGCAGAGGTTATCAAACAGACAGGAGTGAAAACAGTAACCTCCATCCATCTTCGATGGCGGAGGTTATCTTGATCGACGTGCATGTAGAAATGCCAATAAAAAAAAAATCGAAATTTTTTTGAAAAAAAAGGTGCAAAATTTATTTATTTTTTCTCTCACAAATTTATATATATATATATATATATATATATATATATATATATATATATATATATATATATATATATATATATATATATATATATATATATATATATATATATATATATATATAGTTGGAAATCACTTAAAACATGCAGAAATGCAAAAACAAAAATTCAAATATTTTTTCAAAATGGCCGCCATTGCGCCCATATTGGACTTGGGACAAAGTCCAAAATCTAATGGCATGATCCTTGGCCCATACCTAATCCCCCCACCAAGTGTCTTCGAAATCCGTCCAGGAGTTTTTCCGTAATACTGTTCATAAATAAACAAACAGACGGGGTGAAAACAGTAACCTTCGTCCATCTTCGATGTCGGAGGTTAACAGACGGGTGAAAACAGTAACCTCCGTCCATCTTCGATGGCGGTGGTTAACCAGATGGACGCGCATGGAGAAATGCTAAAAAAATAAAATCGAAATTTTTTTGAAAAACAAGGTGCAAAATTTCTTTTTTTTTCCTCCAACAATTTTTTTTGGGGGGGGGGGTGGTGCAAATCACTAAAAACATGTAGAAATGCAAAAAAAAAAATTAAAATATTTTCCAAATAAAAAATTTTTTTGAAAAAAGTTGCAAAATTTTGTTTTTTTTCTCTCGAACAAATTTTTTTTTTGGTTGGAAATCACATAAAACTTGTAGCAATGCAAAAACGAAAAGTGAAATACTTTTTCAAAATGGCCGCCATAGCGGCCATTTTGGACTATGGACCAGGTCCAAAATCTTATGGCATGATCCTTGCACCATAACTAATCCCCCCACCAAGTTTCGTCGAAATCCGTCCCGGAGTTTTTCCGTAATACTGTTCACAAACAAAGAAACAAGCAGACAGGGGTGAAAACAGTAACCGTCCATCTTCGATGGCCGGGGGTTAACTCGAGGGGGAGCACTCGGGAGAGTGCAAAACCTCCGCCGCTAATACTGCTGGGTCACACGAGTGAATCTTATATCTTATTCATTAAATGTGATGTCAACAGTGCTGACAGAGTGATAGTTCTTTTCTCAAACATTTTTTTTGGGGGGGAGGGGTTGGAAATTACTTAAAACATGTAGAAATGCAAGAAAAAAAGAAATCGAAATTTTGTTGAAAAAAAAGTTGCAAAAATTTTTATTTTTCTCGAACAATTTTTTTTTTTGGGGGGGGGGTTGGAAATCACTTAAAACATGAAGAAATGCAAAAAAAAAATTTTTGTCGAAATTTTTTTTGGGAGGGTGGTTGGAAATCACGGAAGACATGTAGAAATGCGAAAAAAAATTTCTCTTACAATTTTTTGGGGGGGTTGGAAATCACTGAAAACATGAAGAAATG
>NC_140968.1:56073620-56141120 GCF_056783735.1 Eptatretus burgeri
TATAAAACCTAATTATTATCCACTTTTTGTTTCAAAACAGAATATGGTGTCTGAGTTTCGAAATCACAAGACATCTGAAGAAGATCGCTGGGAAAGATTATACATTCTCGCAAATGAATATTTAATATTTTCAATATTAATAAATTATATTTGTTTTGTTTACAATTACTTGATTTTAAATTTCAAAAAAAGGATTAAGACATGAAGGAAAGGGAGGTGGTGGGTCAAAGGTGGGGGCGCACAGGGGGATGAGGGGGGTGGGGCTTGTGTGGGCGGGGCTTGTGTGGGCGGGACTTCGGTGGGGCTTGTGTGGGTGGGGTGTGTGTGGGAGGGCTTGTGTGGGCGGGGTGTGTGTGGGTGGGGCTTGTGTGGGTGGGGCTTGTGTGGGCGGGGCGTGTGTGGGCGGAGCTTGTGTGGGAGGGGTTTATGTGGACAGGGTTTATGTGTGTGGAGTTTTTGTGTGGAGCTTGTGTAGGCAGGGCTTATGTGGGAGGGGTTTATGTGGGCAGGGTTTATGTGGGCAGGGGTTTATGTGGGTGGAGCTTATGTGGGAGGGTGAATGTGGATGAGGCTTATGTGGATGAGGTTTGTGTGGATAAATGGATGGGTGGAGAGATGGGTGGATGGGTGGATGAGTGGAGCTTGTGTGGATGGGTGGATAATTTTTTAATTAAATAAACATGTTGTGTGTGGGGAACTAATTAACTAATCACTAATTATGTGAATATGATGAATATGGGTGGAGCTTGTGTGGGGTTTGTGTGTGTGGAGCTTGTGTGGAGTTTTTGTGTGGAGTTTTTGTGTGGAGCTTGTGTGGAGCTTGTGTGGGGTTTGTGTGTGGTTTGTGTGGGGTTTGTGTGTGGTTTGTGTGGGAGGGGCGTGTGTGGGCGGAGTCAAAAAGGGGCGGAGTCAAAAAATTTCAATTTATTGGAGCTTGTGAGGGGTTTGTGAGGAGCTTGTGTGGGGTTTGTGTGGGGTTTGTGTGGGCGGGGCTTGTGTGGGTGGAGTCAAAAAGGGGCGGAGTCAAAAAATTTCAATTTATCTTTGTCTTTTGTAATTCCTGTGAAAAAAATGAACCTAAAATCTCTTCCCCTTCCAAATCATATATTTTATAAGTCCAAGGAACCGTATCTATTTCATCAACAATTTAAAAAAGTTATTTCGTCCATCGTTCAGTAAAACCCTTTTCAAAATGAGATTTCCACCTATATATTCTTACGATATCACCAACTTTGAACTTAGGTTTTCTGACATTAATCTCTTTTTCATATTTTAATTTTGTAAATGTTTCTGATGGTTTCATATTTGTTGACGTGTGAATCGTGTCATTATACTTATCCACAATATCCTGAATAAAAGATGACCATTGTTGTGAACCGAGTTGTGTGAATTTTTTATATAGTCTCTCTTTTAAGGTACGATTAAAACGTTCAACAACAACTGCCTTCCCTTCATTAAAGGTACTGTATAATGTAATACTGTTATTTTTTAGAAAATTCATAAATGTCTTGTTATAAAACTCTCTACCCTCATCAGTCCACAATTTTTTAGGTTTTCTCTTACTTTTATTAAATATCTGTTGAAAAGCTAACATAAGAGTATTACCTGTTTTGTTTTTTAAAGGGACAACCCACGCATATCTACTCCTCAAATCAATAATGGTTAAAGCATACTTGTACCCCTTATCATTATTAAGTTCAATCAAATCAGCAGACAAATCAAATCAAATCAAATCAAATCAGCAATATAATCAACTTCCTTGGAATAAACTTTCCTTCTCTGAAACTTTGTGAATATTGGTTTATGTAATTCATCAGCTAATTGCTCTTCAGTCTTAATGACATCATTAGAGCCTATAAGTTTTTTGAATTTCCAAGACCAAGTTTCAATTTAGCACTGATCATCTTCTTCACAATGAACCGATCAACTTTTTCTCTCAAGGTTGGATTTTGTCTCAGAGACAAATTAAACAACATTTCTCTATCGGCTTCATGCTTTTCTTCCAACGTTGTGGTATTCCAATAATCAATATCGTGTCTCATGCACACTTCATCAACTCTATTGATAGGCTTACTCCAGAATTTAGGATTGTCTACCTCATCTAATCTTTTATCTAAGTTTGTGCCTGGACCACAGAAAGAATACCCTGGAAGATGTAATTCCCCTGGTATTCCAGTAGTTGTAAATTTACTTCCTGATAAAAACTTTTGTATATCTCCTCCTCGTTTGTGTTTGGAGATAAATTGATTTTTTTTTGAACCACACACCGAACATATACCTTTTTGGATAACCCTGTTATTTTTACTTTTAATATATGAAATATTTTTAGTATTAGTTTTCTTTTTACATTTGAGACAATAACTCATTTATTTATGTGAAAAAGTCCTGCAGAGTGCAAAAACTTTTTAGTTTCCAACATGCACATTTGAATCTTAATTTTTAAAACATAAAGAATCATTAGAAATGCCTTCACTCTCTCCTCCATTTATTTAAGAAAAAAAAATAAAAATGAAAAACTTGAATTAAAATGAATAGCTTGCCGATGACAATAGTCTTGTAGAAAATATTGCAAATAGACTTGTCAATTCTTTGTTTTCCTCCTCGGTGGGTTGAGTTATTTTCTGTAATACCCTTAATCTTTTTTGAATCTCACTGGTTTCCATATTTTCATATTTATTTAGTCTCGCTCTTTCCTCCCTCTCCTCCCTCTCCTCCCTCTCTCTCTTCTCTCTCTCTCTCTCTCTCTCTCTCTCTCTCTCTCTCTCTCTCTCTCTCTCTCTCTCTCTCTCTCTCTCTTCTCCCTCTCCTCCCTCTTTCCTCCCTCTCTCTCTTCTCTCTTTCCTCCTTCTCCTTTTCCTCCTCTTCCCTCTCTTCTTCAACTCCTTCCTCATCCCTTACTATCCTTGAATCGCTTACACCCCATAGAATATTATACATATATTCATCAGGATTTCCTGTTATTCCTGAATCCAAAATAATTTTTTTTACAACAGGAAACCAATAAAATTTATTTTGTATTTCTAAAAGAGCCTTACCTTTTCTTAACTTTATAATTTTTTCATTATTTAACATTCTAATTAAATCTAAAGTTGTCGGTTTATCAACATCAGCATAATGCCAATCTTTTATTGAAAATACCTCATTCTTATGTTGTAGAACATATTTATTAAAATACCGAATACCCTTTTCTTGAAGGTATGCTTGGACACAGAAATGATAATTTTCTTGAAGCCTTCTTGTTGTCATTTATGTATTAGAAATATATGTTAGAATAATATTATGGCACGAAACACCTCCCCATCTTCCCATAGTTAAATCATTTTGTATTTCCTTACTTATTATATATAATCCTGTTTTTTCTGTTTTCATGAGATAAACAAGGGCAAAACCATTATTATATTTACCCTTATTAAATTCTTTTATTTGTTGTTTACTAATCGTGGACCCACAAAACTCATTCTCGATACCAAGTGGATAATATTCTTCCTTACGAGACTGATTTAATTGTTCCAGGTCTTCGAGGTTAATTTTAAATGACCAATTATACCCTAAATCATTCATATCATACCCCCATTGTTCTATTCTCATACAAACGATACGCCCTTCTTTTTAAAAATTTATTTTAATTCGAACTGTGAATTCTGTATGACCTGGAGATAATATCAACACTTCTGTATCTTTGGAATACACAGCCGTTTTATTTAAGGATATATATTGTGATAAATCGCTTAATCTCACCAAGTCATTCGCGTCAGTCGGGCTTGGATAATTTTTTAATTTAAAAGCATTTTTCATGTTAATATTTTTGGTTATATTATATTTATGTCGTTCAGCCTGTGCCTTTGTGTAATAATTTGATAAATCAATATCCAGTTCTTGAGATACACCAAAGATAGAACCATCTTTACCAACATAAGTCATTTATATTAGATTAAAAATAATATCATAATTTTTTTTATTTTTGTTGAGTTGAAATAACACATATAGACATAATTGACCACAACACTTGGAATTTAATTCTTGGACTTGAAATGTTTGATAAACACCATTCTGTAAGAATTTTATGACTTCAACAGGTGGTGGAAGACCAAAACTATCAAAATAATATTTGTCTTGACTATTAAAAATACAAACCCAATGAGAACCGTTCCCATTATTATCTTCTAAGTTCATAATAATATTCTTTGTATGTTTAGGCACATTTGTTAATTCATCTCTCATACAAATAACCACATTATGAATTTTTAATTTCTTACAATATTTAACAAGTTGTAAATTTGATGTTGTATTCTTTCCAAATTCTTTCAACCACTCATCAATGCTCATTTATTTATTAGAAAGATATAATCCATTACCTCTTTTAGTTAATTTTACACCTGCTTGTGCTATAGAAGAAAGCATATCTCCAACTAACAATCTCGCTTTATCAGGCAGACCTTCAAGTTTTTCAGCAAAATCTACAATTACACCACTTCCACTAATTTGTTTCTCCAACTCTTTGTTATGTCTTTCCAATTCTTTTTGAGCCTGAAGTTGAGCCTTCCTTTCGTTGGCAGTTTTCACCGCTGTTGAAACCAGCAACCGCACTTGAACCAGCAAATAAAGGAATTAGAAATGGGAGAAATCCTCCACTCGTCTCTCTTATTGAATATTTTTTCAACATTGGTTTTGTCATTTTAATTTTAAGTGAGCCAGTGTCATTCAAGATTTTAACCTGTTCTCTTGTGAGCAAAACATCAATTCTTACTGCTCCTTTTCTCTGAATTGTATTAACGTTAATCGTACAAGGCTTTTGATTTTGAACACAAGATGATAGTTTATGAAGATTGATTTGATTAACATATACCCCAGTTGGTACTTTGCCACTCATTTATTTAACAAAAAATTATGTGAGACTAATCATCACACCATTATCTGTATTAATCTGCAATTCTGTTTCTTCCAAAAGCAAACAATATGTATCAACTTCTTCACTCTCTCCTCTTTCAATGTATAGGGAAGTATCCACTCGATTAGACTTTATAGTTTCCTTTTGAGCGCTCAGGTCAAACGCATAGATTGTATACAAACTTTTAAATGCTGTCATATCCAAAATAGGTTCTTTATTTCCATTACTTTCACACACCTTTTGGTAAGACTTGTATGCTTCAGCAAAATCATTTTTTTCCCAATTAATTTCCAATCTATCTCGTGGATAAAATGTTCCATCTAGAGAAACGCGAAGTTGTTTCACCTTAGCATTATCACTCAATGCATCATTCTTATCAGTCGCAGTATCACCATCTGGCTTTTTAAAAATGATCCACAGATATCGTGGCTTTCCTTCCAGAACACCCAAATTACACGTGTAAGTAGTTTGGTTGAGTTTAACGTGTTGACATCTTCTTTTGAGGTATGATACACTGAGTGGTTTCTTTGAGTTAAGTTTTCGATTCAACATCTCTTCTGTTTTAAGATTAGGAGTATATTCACTGATATACCAACTCATTTCCTCAATTACAAATTTATTCTGTTCACCAAAAGCACTACCAACACCAAAAAGTAATCGATTTTCATTATCATTCCTTTGTAGTTGAAATCTAATTTTAAGACCATACAGACCTTATCATGATCACAAAATCCAAATATACCTTTAAGAGGAACTGCCACAGTAAAACTATTTACTGCTTTTGTATCATCATTATACATTCCTTTCCTTTGAGTATATCCAGGGTCTGTGTTTGTTCCCGTTGACATATCAGGAATAAAACCTTCGACAGACCCCTTTCCCATTCTATCACTGAATGTATAGAGTGTAAATTTCATCATTTCAGATGCAGCAGAGACATAATCAACCGCTTCAACTTCTTGTGTTCCAATATACAAACGCACACTATCAAACATTTTCCAGAAGAAATCATTTACAAGTGTAGCATTTGTGTTATTCCCAGCTTTAGTGAATTTAAATTTACACAACAAGAAACTTTCGGAGAGATTCAAATAGGTTTGTTGATTATTTATTTTAAAACTTTTTGTACCATTCGTATTCCAGTCTGTTCCAGTTATTGCATTTACCTTGAAGTAATCTTCTTTTTTAGTGGAGTTTGAGATAATAATATTATCATCCAAATCATAGATACTATCAATTGCTTCCATACTTGTATTTATTTAGGAAAAAAGATGTTAAAACTTTTGAAACCCTGATCCAAGTATTTGAATTATTTTCTGTCGTTCTTGGGGGGACAACTGAGTTTTGCCTTTCTTAATTTCTTTTATTGCTTGTAATTTATGAGATTCCTTCTGAGCATCTTTTATACTCTTTACAGCACCTGCTACATTTCCCACAGCAGAAGCAGTTGAACCAATTAGATCTTTATGTTAAAGAATAGTTGAACCAGTACCCATTAGAGTATCAATTATACCATCTCCTCTAAATTGATGTCCAACACCCATTTGTCTCTTAGGTTTATAGTATCCTCTACCAAGATACATACCTTCACCCTTGTAGTATGGAGAAAGGAACATCCCATCCCCTGTAATTATTTTATATTTTCCCAACTCGTGTTTCCTCACAATAATCATCGTATTTATTTATTGGAAAACTTCACGTAGGTGAATTCTGATGGATATAACTTCTCCATGAAAAGAAATCACACGATTATCTTGGTCGGTCATCCTAAAATTTACTCTGTGTATGGTTTTTCCTGACACAGGTAGATAAACCAAATTTTTAGGTTCCATATTGAATTTATAACCAATTGGGGTTGAGTATGCGCTGAATGAAAATATTGTATTTGTTTTTTTTCCATCATTATAAACACCATCAATCAAATCACAGTGAATTAACACTGAATTTATTCCTGAGGATATTTGAATGACATTATCACTGTAAAACGTCCCATTAGTTTCAATCTTTTTTGAGGAGAAACCCAATAACTCTCTAAATGAATTATCAATTGTGAAATCAACCTTGTAGTTATTTTTAACTTTAATCGTTGATTTTGAAGTATGTTTTTGAATGTCTATAACAATATTTTTTGGTTCATCACCCTGTTCTTTCATAAGACGAGCAATTTCGGAAGATATTTGAGAAATCTCATATGCTCCGGGTGAGACTGTTATCGTTTTGTATCCACTTCCCGGATTATAACTAAGCTTGTCATTTTTCTCGGTTATATTAAATAAGGTATTATAAGTTTCCATGGACAATAAAGATGCCTCATATTCTTTTGTTGTGTCAAGTTGTAGTGGGTATGGGAATGAAGATGTGTGGTCGCTTGTTGTGAAATTGAAACGAAGGATTGTGCTTCTCATCTTATTTAACATGAGATAAAATGTCTTTATATTGATATTTATTAATTATTTTCATGTTCATCAACTGGTCTAAAATGGCTGATGCTTCATTAAAACAATTGTTATTTCCAGCCTTCTTACTGCCTAACAACAATAACAGTCTATTAACTAATTTCGATGGGTCATTTGGAAGAAAACTAACACCTGAACCAAGGATACTTAAAGCCTGAATAATGTGTTTCTCCTTCTCATTCTTCCTACTTTTCCCAGAAAGAATAACCTTATAATTTAGAGTGTTCAGAAGATCAATCTAAACTCTATCATCATTATTTTCCATATCCAATGGTTTATCAATATACTTTGATTAATCCCTCACAGTTGAACCTTGTCTTCCATCTTTTGTGAGAAGAAACATTAATCTCGGAGTTAGTTTAACAGGGGGTTGAGCAGAACCCAAGAACCTTAATTCATCATTAAATATCAATACCTTTTCTTGAAGAAGATGAAATATTGCTGGTTGTTCTGTTGGAATGAGTCCTGCTTTGGTTTTTGAATCCGCTGAATATTCATCATTTTGAACAGCATTCACAATATAATCAGGCGGTTGATTAATCTCTTCCAGTTGTTGAAATAATTCTTCATCATGATATTCTAATTCTCCAATATGCTCTAATTCTTCCTCCGTCATTTGACTGAAATCTTTTAACATTTGGAGCTTTCTGGGAGTATATTCTACTGTGGGAACTGTGGAAACATCTTTCATTTTTTCTTGGGAAGTTTTTAAAAGTGGTTTAAAAAATTTCTCTTATTTTCTTTCAAATGCTTCTTCGCCCGTTAGTTTCTGTCTGCGTTTCTTCTTTATGTCTTCCTGTTGTTTTACAACTTTTGAAACCAACTCTTGATGTTCCTTAAATCTTCTTGCTCTTTCTTTTGCATCCATTTATTTATTGTAAAATATAATTTAATGAATTGTAAAGATCAACAGGGAAATTTTCCTTTTCTTCATCATTCAAGTAGATGAGTTCAAATAAATCCTTTTCTTTAAATATTTCATCAAATTCTTTATTAACATTAATGCGAGTTGTAATTTCTTCTTCACTAATCCTTGCATCTCTGCTTTTCATACGTTTGCGTTGAGTTTCTTCATCAACATCAAAACCGAATGATAAAATCTTCACTCCGCTCAGATATTTAATAATTTGTCTCGTTCCTTCTGGATTAGTTTCTAATATCCCAACACCACCAGATTTTAGTTTCCTTAACTCACTCTTACAATGTGAATATTTTGTTGTACCAAGAGAAACCTCCTCAAATATTTGTCCTTCATTCCTCAATCGCATATGTTCCTCCAATGAAATATAGTGATAATCTTCACCTTTTACTTCTCCAGGTCTTATTGCTCTAGTTGTTGTTGATACAATGCGTATCACGGGGTGTTTTTTAAGTAAATTTACAATATTCTCATTTGTACTACACAAGAACCTTGATTTATGAAAGTTTTTTCCAGAAGCAGATTTACCCACAAGATTTATAATAATAGTTGTCATTTATATATGTAATTGTTTATAAAACAAAAAAATATATCCCTTAATATCTCATCTTGTTTCACAACAATATATTTATATTTTTCAGTCGTGTGCTTCATGTAATCCTCAAATTTCTTTTTACTACATAATGTAGAACAATTATCTCTCCAAAAATTATTGATATCTATTGAATTTAACTTGAATAAAATAAAAGTATTAGCATTGTTTCTGATGGAACGACGAGGAAGTTGAAAGTACGATTGACTAAGATAAATACAATTACAAGAAGAATGTCTCCCTCTTGTGTAGTAGCTGTCCATTACCGTTTGGTTTCTCTCATTAACACAATCATCAAAGATAACGAGGTTCTTTTTTGATTTATCCAAATCTTGGGGAGACGGTATATCATCCGTATTATCATTAAGAATACAAGTTATAGGATTTGATTTCTTTTTACATCTCTGTGTATCACAAAATAGTTGAATTATATCTTCAATGTTATAATCATTTAGGTTTTTTTGACGTTTAAATAAACCAATTATATCTTCTTTTTGAAGACCAGCATTAAAACCTTGTGAGAGTAGTTGATACTCTGGTTGAAAACTCGACTTTGTGAAAATTATTAAATTATCATAATCGAAAAAGTTGGGAGTGAGGAGCATTTTTAAAAGTAAGCAGGTTTTTCCACATCCACTTGAACCAACTATGAGACATCTTAATGAATTTGGGAGATTTTTATGGTTGTTAAATTTTATCTTATTTTCCCAAATAGGTAAAAAATCATTCATTTATATATTTGAAAAACAGGTTATTTAATTTATTATTGGCTTTTTTAGAAACTCTATATTTTATCCTAAGTTCAGGTTTAATTTCAAGATAATCCATTATTTTATTTATACAATATCTTGTGTTGATATTTCCCTGAAAATTACATCCATGAATAATATATAACAACAATCCTTTGAACATTTCTCTTATACGTTCAGTTTCTTCCCTTGTAAGGAAAGGTGTGTTATCACCCTCATACTTTACATTCATTTCTCTAATCAATCTTGTAAAGTAATTCATTTTTGGTGTAAATCTAAAAGAATTATTTTCCTTTTTATATTTTTTATTATCATTAATTAGAAGATAATCACAGAATATACATTGTTTATAGGCTTTTGACTCTGTGTTTAATCCCCATCTTTCACACGCAGGACAATTCTCAAATTTGTCATATGGAGAATCAGGAAAGTCTAGCATATTTATAAAGTAAAACTTTACTTAAACTGAAATTCATCTATACTTTCAGTTGTATATTGACTCATATTTAATAATATTACCATCGATATTGATATACTTTTTTTCATTATCAGATTCAAGGACAACATTTTTTATATTAAAGGTAATTTTAAAATGATCGTTAATTACTATTGAACGAAATGTCATTTCACCTGATATATTAACATACTTTATTTCATCAGGATTTACATCTTTAGGGTTGTTGAAAAAAATACAAATTTCTCCTTGCATATTACAGATGGTCTTATCTTTTCTTTCTAAAGCTTCATCCATAAGGTTTTTATTTTTTGATACCTTTTCTTGTTTCATTGCTTTTTCTAGTTTTGAATATATTACCAGAAGGAGAGGAGAAACTTTTGTTTGAGATACTTTAATTGATGTTCTACCAGGTATACTAAAAGCCCTTCCACTGAAGGAAATTGAAGAACTCATATTATTTCCCATAATAGTTTTTATCCAATAGTTGTTATATTTATCTTTGTTCAATTTTACATCCTTGACATATTTCTCAGTATCTTTAACAAATGAAGAGATTGATTGAAACTTGTCTTTTGTGTCTTGAAACATTGTATTTATTAAGTGAAAAACTTGGAGGATAAAATGGTTTTAAGCACAGATTCACCTGTAAAATAAACGAAATTTTCATCAAGAAAATTTTAGTTTAAGCAAAGATTTATTATATAAATATGGTGAATACAACATACTGCGATGTTTGTAATCACAAATATAAACATTATAGAAAACACCTCCGAACCAACAAACACACATTTAATCTATTTCATAAAATATCTCCTCTTGAGTTGGAAAGAAAACATTGTGATATCTGCTCAAAGGATGTTTTGAAGAGTAGTTATAATAGACATCTTCAATCACAAAAACACAAGAAAAATGAGTTTAAAGTAAAGGGAGACTATTATATTGAAAACACTGATGGGGCATTTAAAGGGCATATAAAAATAAGGATTTTTCAATTTGGAGAACCCGGTCCATCATCAATAGCTGAATCAATTGAAATAGTGAAACCTGATGTTGAAAAATTTATTAAAACGACATTAAAAGAAATGAAAACTTTAAAGTTTTATATGGGAGTGAAAATGAATATGAAAAGACAAGATGAAGAACAAACTCCTTATATGAGAACAGATCTTCATTTTATAACATCATTTCAAGATTTTTTGAATAGTGGGGTTTATGAAGAACTATCAAGACAAGAGGAGGATGTTGATAATACAGTGGTAGGAAGTGGATTCAATATTAAAAAAATCATCTTTTTAGATATACACATTCTAAAATCAAACCCTCTTAAAACTTCTTCTTATATTGAATTACCAAAAGAAATAAAACTAAAGAAGGCAGTTGTTAATATTAAGAACAATGATAATAAATGTTTTCTCTGGTCTGTTCTTGCTCACTTTCATCCACCAAAATGTAATTCAGAAAGAGTAAAACAATATATGAAATATGAGAATACCTTGGTTATTAAAGATTTTAAATTCCCAATGCCACTAACAGATATTCCTAAATTTGAGAAAAAGAATAATCTTTCTATTAATGTATATGGATTAACGGATACAAACAAAGTTCAAATATTAAAAATTTCAAACAACTATAAAAATGAAGAAACACACATTGATCTTTTTTATTTTAGTGTTGGAAAGAATTCACATTACACATACATCAATAATTTATCAAGATTAATCTCTTCTCAGGTATTCAGAACAGCAAACAAAATATATCCTTGTAAGCGATGTCTTAATTCATTTCATACAAAAGAACGATTAGAACAACATTCCAAATATTGTAGTAATCATAAATCAGCTGTAATTACAATGCCTAAACCTGGTGAAAAGATTTCTTTTGAAGATTATAATAAATCTATCATGCACCCATTTGTGATATACGCTGATTTTGAGTGTATCCTTAAAAAGATGAATACTGCTTCTCCTAATCCAAAAGAATCATATACAAATAAATATCAAAAACATATTCCTTGTGGTTTCTGTTATTATATCAAATCATCTGTTGGAGAAAAGTATAACAAACTTGAACATTATCGTGGAAAAAAAGCTTCACAAGAGTTTGTAAAACGATTAGAAAAGGATTGTATAAGACTCACTAAATTAATGAACGAAACAAATGAACCGATGAAATTAACCAAAGAAGAAAAATTAGAATTTAGAAAGAACAATAGCTGTCATATTTGTTAGGGGGAAATTAAGGAGTCTAAAGTTAGGGATCATTGTCATCTTACTGGTAAATATAGAGGTCCCGCTCATTCCTGTTGTAATCTTAATTATAAATTACCTTCTTTTATTCCAGTCTTTCTTCACAACAGCGCCAACTATGATACACATCTATTTATAAATGAACTTTCAAAAACACCAGGGAATATTTCTGCCATAACAAACACAAGTCAAAAGTATATTTCATTTACAAAAATGATATTCACAAAACCTTTAACTCGTATTAGGTTTCTAGATTCTTACAAGTTTATGGGAACACCACTCGCCTACCTCGCATCAAATCTAAGCTCCACGGACTCTTTTCCAAATCTTAATTCATTCTTTCCAAAAGAGGAAATTCTCACTAAAGAGGAAATTCAGATTAAAGAGAGAATTCAAAGTAAAGAGGAAATTCTAATTAATGAGGAAATTAATGAAGAAATTCTAACTGAAGATGAAATTCTAATTATAAAGAAAATTCGAACAATGAATGAAATTCTAACTAAAGAGGAAATTCTGATTAAAGATGAAATTCTGATTAAAGAAGGAATTCTCACGAGAGAGGAAATTCAAACAAGGAATGAAATTCAAAGTAAAGAGAAAATTCTTACAAGTAAGGGAATTTATCCTTATGATTATATGGATTCATTTATGAGATTTAAAGAAACACAACTTCCTTCAAAAGAAAGTTTCTATAATAACCTTTATGAAGAAGAGATAAGTGATAAGGAATATAAACACGCACAAGAAATATGGAAAATATTTAAGATAAAGAACCTTGGAGAATATCATGATTTATATCTAAAAACAGATGTTTTATTGTTAGCTGATGTGTTTGAAGCTTTTAGATCACTCTGTCATAATAAAAATTGTTATGGATTAGATCCTGCCCACTATTTCACAGCTCCTGGTTTAGCTTGGAGTGCAATGTTGAAAATGACAAAACAAGATATAGATTTAATCAGTGATGTTGATATGCTTTTGATGATTGAGAAGTCCAAGAGAGGTGGAATATCACAAGTATGTTCAAAAAGATATGCTAAAGCAAATAATAAATATCTTCCAAATTATGATAGTGAAAAAGATCGTAATTATTTGATGTATTTTGATGCTAATAATTTGTATGGATGGGCAATGTCTCAATCTCTGCCTTATGGTAAATTAAAGTGGGTGGAAGAAAAGGATTATGAAAAGGCTTTGATGAATATTGTTATTTCTTCTCAAGGGGAATTGAATGACGAAGAAGAAGGTTATTATTTTGAAGTTGATTTGAGGTACCCGAGTGATCTTCATAATAAGCATAAAGACCTTCCTTTTGCATGTGAGAAAGAAACCCCAAAGAAAGAATGGTTAAGTGATTATCATAAAAGTTTTAATATTAAAGGTAAATCAACAGAAAAGTTATTAACAACATTCTATGTTAAAGAGGGATATGTTTTGCATCAGAGAAGCTTAAAACAGTTTTTGAGAGAAGGATTGAGAGTGGCTAAAATTCATAGAGTTTTAAAATTTAAACAAAGTCCTTGGGTGAAAAAGTATATTCAATTCAATACTGATATGAGAGCAAATACAAAAGTAAAATTTGAAGGGGATTTTTATAAATTAATGAATAATGCTGTATTTGGAAAGACTATGGAAAATGTTAGAAACAGGCAAAACATTAGATTCGCAACATCTTGGAAAGAAGCTTCGAGATTGATAAATAAACCAAATTTTGAGAGAGAAGAGGTTTTTTTCAGAGAACTTTTCTGCAATTCATATGAAAAAGGAAAGTATTGTAATGGATAAACCAATTTATATTGGAACAGCAGTTCTTGATTTATCAAAGATATTGATGTATGATTATTTGTATAATGACTTAAAGAAAGAGTATGGTGAAAATGTTTCATTGTTGTATATGGACACTGATAGTTTTATCTTAGATATAAAAACTGATGATGTGTATGAAGATATGAAGAAAAATATTGGAGTATATGATACAAGTAATTTCAGCAAGAAGAGTGAGTTATTTTCCGAAAAGAATGAAAAGGTTATTGGTAAGTTTAAGGATGAGTTGGGTGGAAAAGTAATGAGTGAGTTTATTGGATTGAGAGCAAAGGCATATGCTTATAAGTATGGTGATCAGATTGATAAGAGGTTAAAGGGAATAAAGAAGTATGTAATAAAGAAATCAATAACTTTTAGAAATTATTATAATTGTTTGATGAATAAGAAAGAAGAATATAGGAAAATGAATACAATAAGAAGTTATAAACATAACATATATATATAGTGAAGAAGTAAATAAAAAGGCATTAGGAGCCTTTGATGATAAGAGATTTATTTTAGATAATGGAATAGATTGTGTTCCATATGGATATTGTATGATAGAGTGTATAAAATAGATTGCGTTTTAATGATGGGAAGATGGGTTAGGGTTTTTTAAGGGCTACTGCCGCGTTTTTTCGCAATATATAAATGGTCAAACCAAGTATTAATCAAACTAAAGAGTGGAGAAAATCTCAGTCTTGGTATATAAATGGAAAACATAATGAATGTGAAAAATATCAAATAAGTCTTATTGAAAAAATAGGTAAAACAAAGGTAAATAAAACAAATAAGCGAATCAATTTAAAAACCAATAAGTTAGAGGATGTAAAGAAAATAATAAATATCCTTGAATGGACTGAAAACTTTGATGGTTATCAATTGAACAATGACAAAACAATTTACTATAATCTTAAAATGATATGTGGCTCAGGAGGTGGTCAGCTGAGATCATTAAGAGAAGTTTATCATTTCGTAATGGCACAAAAGGGGTATCTTAAAAAAATATAAAGATTCAAATGTTTTGTTTGTCAATATTTTAGATGGGGATTATTGTGCAAAGAAAATTAAACTATTGAAGGAATTTGAGAATGAACAAATCTTTATAGGTTCAATGAGTGAGCTAAACAATATGCATCGGTTATTTGATAAAGAGTGTCCCGGGGCTTAGACGTTTCAAATATTTCTTTAGAATCACCTTTAACAAATCACATTACTACTTTGCTACTTGAACAAATCTTTATCTTGTTGTATGGGTTATTTGAAAAAAAGTATCTCCAGGTTAAAAGGGGAGACAAATAAATATACCTTGGGATAAAAAGGGGGTTTATTTTTAGGGAAAAAAAGGGAATCGCTGAAAATTCCCCATTCATTTACATGGGGAAAAGTGAGCCAGAACCAGTAAATCCACCCTGGATGGAAAGAAAATTATGGAAAAATGCCAAAAAAAAATCGAATTTTCTTGAAAAAAAAAGGTGCAAAATTTCTTTTTTCTTCCAACAAATTTTTTTTGGGGGGGTTGCAAATCACTTAAAACATGTAGAAATGCAAAAAATATTAAAATATTTTTCAAATAAAAATTTTTTTTGAAAAAAGTTGCAAAATTTTGTTTTTTTTCTCTCGAACAAATTTTTTTTTTGGTTGGAAATCACATAAAACTTGTAGCAATGCAAAAACGAAAAGTGAAATACTTTTTCAAAATGGCCGCCATAGCGGCCATTTTGGACTATGGACCAGGTCCAAAATCTTACGGCATGATCCTTGCACCATAACTAATCCCCCCACCAAGTTTCGTTGAAATCCGTCCCGGAGTTTTTCCGTAATACTGTTAACAAACAAACAGACAGGGGTGAAAACAGTAACCTCCGTTCATCTTCGATGGCGGAGGGGAACGAGATCGACGCGCATGGAGAAATGCCCAAAAAATAAAATCGAATTTTTTTTTTAAAGGTGCAAAATTTTTTTTTCTCTAACAAATGTTTGGGGGGTTTGGAAGTGACTAAAACATGTAGAAATGCAAAAAAAAAAATTCAAAACTTTTTCAAATAAAATCTAAATTTTTTTGAAAAAAAGTTGCAAAATTTTGTTTGTTTTTTTTCTCCAACAAATTTATTTATTTTTGGTTGGAAATCACTTAAAACATGTAGAAATGCAAAAACAAAAATTCAAATATTTTTTCAAAATGGCCGCCATGGCGGCCATATTGGACTTTGAAACAAGTCCAAAATTTAATGGCATGATCCTTGGACTATACCGAATCCCCCCACCAAGTGTCTTCGAAATCCATCCAGGAGTTTTTCCGTAATACTGTTCATAAATAAACAAACAGACGGGGTGAAAACAGTAACCTCCATCCATCTTCGATAGCGGAGGATAACGAGATCGACGCGCATGGAAAAATGCCAAAAAAAAATCGAATTTTCTTGAAAAAAAAAGGTGCAAAATTTCTTTTTTCTTCCAACAAATTTTTTTGGGGGGGTTGCAAATCACTTAAATAATGTAGAAATGCAAAAAAAAAATTAAAATATTTTTCAAATAAAATTTTTTTTTGAAAAAAGTTGCAAAAATTTTTTTTCTCTCGAACAAATTTTTTTTTTGGTTGGAAATCACATAAAACTTGTAGCAATGCAAAAACGAAAAGTGAAATACTTTTTCAAAATGGCCGCCATAGCGGCCATTTTGGACTATGGACCAGGTCCAAAATCTTATGGCATGATCCTTGCACCATAACTAATCCCCCCACAAAGTTTCGTCGAAATCCGTCCCGGAGTTTTTCCGTAATACTGTTCACAAACAAAGAAACAAGCAGACAGGGGTGAAAACAGTAACCGTCCATCTTCGATGGCCGAGGTTAACTCGAGGGGGAGCACTCGGGAGAGTGCAAAACCTCCGCCGCTAATACTGCTGGGTCACACGAGTGAATCTTATATCTTATTCATTAAATATGATGTCAACAGTGCTGACAGTGATAGTTCTTTTCTCAGACATTTTTTTTGGGGGGAGGGGTTGGAAATCACTTAAAACATGTAGAAATGCAAGAAAAAAAGAATTCGAAATTTTGTTGAAAAAAAAGTTGCAAAAATTTTTATTTTCCTCGAACAATTTTTTTTTTGGGGGGGGTTGGAAATCACTTAAAACATGAATAAATGCAAAAAAAAAATTTTTGTCGAAATTTTTTTTGGGAGGGTGGTTGGAAATCACGGAAGACATGTAGAAATGCGAAAAAAAATTTCTCTTACAATTTTTTGGGGGGGTTGGAAATCACTGAAAACATGAAGAAATGCAAAAAAAACCATTCTCTAACTCATTTTCTTTGGGGGGGGACCAAGTCCAAAATCTCATGGCAAGATCCTTGGACCATACTTAATCGCCCCACCAAGTTTCGTCAAAATCCGTCGAGGAGTTGTTCCGTAATACTGTTCACAAACAAACAAACAGACAGGGGTGAAAACAGTAACCTCCGTTCATCTTCGATGGCGGAGGGTAACGAGATCGATGCGCATGGAGAAATGCCCAAAAAATAAAATCGAATTTTTTTTTTTAAAGGTGCAAAATTTTTTTTTCTCTAACAAATGTTTGGGGGGGTTGGAAGTGACTAAAACATGTAGAAATGCAAAAAAAAAAAAATTCAAATATTTTTCAAATAAAATCAATTTTTTTGAAAAAAAGTTGCAAAATTTTGTTTGTTTTTTTTCTCCAACAAATTTATTTATTTTTGGTTGGAAATCACTTAAAACATGTAGAAATGCAAAAACCAAAATTCAAATATTTTTTCAAAATGGCCGCCATGGCGGCCATATTGGACTTTGAACCAAGTCCAACATTTAATGGCATGATCCTTGGACTATACCTAATCCCCCCACCAAGTGTCTTCGAAATCCGTCCAGGAGTTTTTCCGTAATACTGTTCATAAATAAACAAACAGACGGGGTGAAAACAGTAACCTCCGTCCATCTTCGATGGCGGAGGTTAACAGACAGGGGTGAAAACAGTAACCTCCGTCCATCTTCGATGGCGGTGGTTAACCAGATGGACGCGCATGGAGAAATGCTAAAAAAATAAAATCGAATTTTTTTTGAAAAACAAGGTGCAAAATTTCTTTTTTTTTCCTCCAACATTTTTTTTGGGGGGGGGGGGTTGCAAATCATTAAAAACATGAAAAAATTAAAATATTTTCCAAATAAAAATTTTTTTTGAAAAAAGTTGCCAAAATTTTATTTTTCTCGGACAATTTTTTTTGGGGGGGGGGGTTGGAAATCACTTAAAACATGAAGAAATGCAAAAAAAAAAATTTTGTCGAAATTTGTTTTGGGAGGGTGGTTGGAAATCACTGAAGACATGGAGAAATGCGAAAAAAAATTTTCTCGAACAAATTTTTTTTGGGGGGGGGGGTTGGAATTCACTGAAAACATCTAGAAATGAAAAAAAAAATTTTGTCGAAATTTTTTTTGGGAGCAGGGTTGGATATCACTAAAAACATGTAGAAATGGAAAAAAAAATTTTCGAAATTTTTTTTGGGAGGGGGTTTGGAAATCACGAAAAACTTGTAGAAATGAAAAAAAAATTCTCTAACAATTGTTTTGAGGGGGAGGTAGTCCAAAATCTAATGGCATGATCCTTGGACCATACCTTACCGCCCCACTAAGTTTCGTCGAAATCCGTCGAGGAGTTTTTCCATAATACTGTTCACAAACAAACAAACAGAAAGGGGTGAAAACAGTAACCTCCATCCATCTTCGATGGCAGAGGTTATCAAACAGACAGGGGTGAAAACAGTAACCTCCATCCATCTTCGATGATGGAGGTTATCTAGATTGACGTGCATGTAAAAATGCCAACAAAAAAAATCGAAATTTTTTTTTTTAAAAAGGTGCAAAATTTATTTATTTATTCTCTCACAAATTTATATATTTTTGGTTGGAAATCACTTTAAACATGTAGAAATGCAAAAACAAAAATTCAAATATTTTTTCAAAATGGCCGCCATTGCGCCCATATTGGACTTGGGACCAAGTCCAAAATCTAATGGCATGATCCTTGGCCCATACCTAATCCCGCCACCAAGTGTCTTCGAAATCCGTCCAGGAGTTTTTCCGTAATACTGTTCATAAATAAACAAACAGACGGGGTGAAAACAGTAACCTCCGTCCATCTTCGATGGCGGAGGTTAACAGACAGGGGTGAAAACAGTAACCTCCGTCCATCTTCGATGGCGGTGGTTATCAAACAGACAGGGGTGAAAACAGTAACCTCCGTCCATCTCCGATGGCGGTGGTTAACCAAATCGACGCGCATGGAGAAATGCTAAAAAAATAAAATCGAAATTTTTTTGAAAAACAAGGTGCAAAATTTCTTTTTTTTTTTCCTCTAACAAATTTTTTTTTTGGGGGGGGGGGTTGCAAATCACTAAAAACATGTAGAAATGCAAAAAAAATTAAAATATTTTCCAAATAAAATAATTTTTTGAAAAAAGTTGCAAAATTTTGTTTTTTTCTCTCTAACAATTTTTTTTTTGGTTGGAAATCACTGAAAACTTGTTTCAATGCAAAAAAAAAATTCAAATATATTTTCAAAATGGCCGCCATAGCGGCCATATTGGACTAGGGACCAAGTCCAAAATCCAATGGCATGATCCTTGGCCCATACCTATTCCGCCCACCAAGTTTCATCGAAATCCGTCCAGGATTTTTACCGTAATACTGTTCACAAACAAACAAACAAGCAGACAGGGGTGAAAACAGTAACCGTCCATCTTCGATGGCGGAGGTTAACTCGAGGGGGAGCGCTCGGGAGAGTGCAAAACCTCTGCCGCCAATACTGCTGGGTCACACAAGTGAACCTTATATCTTATTCATTAAATATGATGTCAACAGTGCTGACAGAGTTAAAGTTCTTTTCTCCAACATTTTTTCTTGGGGGGGGGGGTTGGAAATCACTTAAAACATTTTTTTTTTTGCATTTCTCCATGTTTTAAGTGATTTCCAACCCACCCCCCCCAAAAAAAAAAATTGTTAGAGAAAATTGTTTTTTTGCATTTCCACATGTTTTCAGTCTTTTCCAACCCCCCTCCCCAAAAAAAATTTCGACAAAAAATTTTTTTTTTTGCATTTCTTCATGTTTTAAGTGATTTCCAACCCCTCCCCCCCAAAAGAAAATGTTGGAGAAAAGAACTATAACTCATTCAGCACTGTTTACATCATATTTAATGAATAAGATGAAAAGTTCACTTGAGTGACCCAGCAGTATTGGCGGTGGAGTTTTTGCACTCTCCCGAGCGCTCCCCCTCGAGTTAACCTCCGCCATCGAAGATGGACGGAGGTTACTGTTTTCACCACTGTCTGTTTATTTGTTTGTTTGTTTGTGCACAGTATTAAGGAAAAAATCCTGGACGGATTTCGACGAAACTTGGTGGGCGGATTAGGTATGGGCCAAGGATCATGCCATGAGATTTTGGACTTGGTCCCAAGTCCAATATGGCCGCTATGGCGGCCATTTTGAAAATATATTTGAATTTTTGTTTTTGCATTGTAACAAGTTTTGAGTGATTTTCAACCAAAAAAAAATTGTTAGAGAGAAAAAAACAAAATTTTGCAACTTTTTTCAAAAAAAATTTTTATTTGGAAACTATTTTAATTTTTTTTGCATTTCTACATGTTTTAAGTGATTTGCAACCCCCCCCAAAAAAAAATTGTTGGAGGAAAAATAAAGAAATTTTCAAAAAAACTTCGATTTTATTTTTTTGGCATTTCTCCATGCGCATCGATCTGGTTAACCTACGCCATCGAAGATGGACAGAGGTTACTGTTTTCACCCCTGTCTGTTTGTTTATTTATGAACAGTATTACGGAAAAACTCCGGAACGGATTTCGACGACACTTGGTGGGGGGATTAGGTATGGTCCAAGGATCATGCCATTAAATTTTGGACTTGGTCCTCCCCCCCCAAAAAAAATTGTTGGAGAATGTTTTTTTTTGCATTTCTACATGTCTTCAGTGATTTCCTACCCCCCCCCAAAAAAAAATTGTTCGAGAATTTTTTTTTTTTGCATTTCTCCATGTTTTAAGTGATTTCCAACCCCCCAAAAAATTGTTGGAGAAATAATTTTTTTTGCATTTCTAAATGTTTTAAGTGATTTCCAACCACCCTCCCAAAAAAATTTAGACAAAAAATATATTTTTTTGCATTTTTCATGCTTTAAGTGATTTCCAACCCCCCCCCCCAAAAAAAAATTGTTCGAGAAAAATAAAATTTTTTGCAACTTTTTTTTCAACAAAATTTCGATTTCTTTTTTTTTGCATTTCTACATGTTTTAAGTGATTTCCATCCCCTCCCCCCCCTCCAAAAAAAATGTTTGAGAAAAGAACTATAACTCTGTCAACACTGTTGACATCATATTTAATGAATAAGATATAAGGTTCACTTGTGTGGCCCAGCAGTATTGGCGGCGGAGGTTTTGCCCTCTCCCGAGCGCTCCCCCTCGAGTTAACCTCCGCCATCGAAAATGGACGGTTACTGTTTTCACCCCTGTCTGCTTGTTTGTTTGTTTGTGAACAGTATTACGGAAAAACTCCGGGACGGATTTAGACGAAACTTGGTGGGGGGTTTAGTTATGGTGCAAGGATCATGCCATTAGATTTTGGACTTGGTGCAAAGTCCAATATGGCCGCTATGGCGGCCATTTTGAAAAAATATTTGACTTTTGGTTTTTGCATTGCTGCAAGTTTTATGTGATTTCCAACCAAAAAAAAAAATTGTTCGAGAAAAATAAAATTTTTTGCAACTTTTTTTTCAACAAAATTTCGATTTCTTTTTTTTTGCATTTCTACATGTTTTAAGTGATTTCCATCCCCTCCCCCCCAAAAAAAAAATGTTTGAGAAAAGAACTATAACTCTGTCAACACTGTTGACATCATATTTAATGAATAAGATATAAGGTTCACTTGTGTGGCCCAGCAGTATTGGCGGCGGAGGTTTTGCCCTCTCCCGAGCGCTCCCCCTCGAGTTAACCTCCGCCATCGAAGATCGACGGTTACTGTTTTCACCCCTGTCTGCTTGTTTGTTTGTTTGTGAACAGTATTACGGAAAAACTCCGGGACGGATTTAGACGAAACTTGGTGGGGGGTTTAGTTATGGTGCAAGGATCATGCCATTAGATTTTGGACTTGGTGCAAAGTCCAATATGGCCGCTATGGCGGCCATTTTGAAAAAATATTTGACTTTTGGTTTTTGCATTGCTGCAAGTTTTATGTGATTTCCAACCAAAAAAAAAAATTGTTCGAGAGAAAAAAACATAATTTTGCAACTTTTTTCAAAAATAATTTTTATTTGAAAAATATTTTAATGTTTTTTTGCATTTCTACATGTTTTAAGTGATTTGCAACCCCCCCCCAAAAAAAAATTGTTGGAGGAAAAAAAAAGAAATTTTGCACCTTTTTTTTTCAAAAAAATTCGATTTTTTTTGGCATTTCTCCATGCGCGTCGATCTAGTTAACCTCCGCCATCGAAGATGGATGGAGGTTACTGTTTTCACCCCTGTCTGTTTGTTTGTTTATTTGTGAACAGTATTGCGGAAAAACTGGACGGATTTCGACGAAACTTGGTGGGGGGATTAGATATGGTCCAAGGATCATGCCATTAGATTTTGGACTTCTTCTAAAGTCCAATATGGCCGCTATGGCGGCCATTTTGAAAAAATATTAGAATTTTTGTTTTTGCATTTCTACATGTTTTAAGTGATTTCCAACTAAAAAAAATTATAAATTTGTGAGATAAAAAATAAATAAATTTTGCACCTTTTTTTTCAAAAAAATTCCGATTTTTTTTTTTTTTTTTGGTATTTCTGCATGCGCACGTCTATCTAGATAACCTCCGCCATCGAAGATGGACGGAGGTTACTGTTTTCACCCCTGTCTGTTTGTTTGTGAACAGTATTACGGAAAAACTCCTCGACGGATTTCGACGAAGCTTGGTGAGGGGATGAGGTATGGTCCAAGGATCATGCCATTAGATTTTGGACTTGGTCCAAAGTCCAATATGGCCGCTTTGGCGGCCATTTTGAAAAAATATTTGAATTTTTGTTTTTGCATTTCAACATGTTTTCAGTGATTTCCAACCAAAAAAAAAAATTGTGAGAGGAAAAAAATATATTTTGCACCTTTTTTTTCAAAAAAATTTCGATTTTTTTTTTGGCATTTCTATATGCGCGTCGATCGAGTTAACCTCCGCCATCGAAAATGGACTGAGGATACTGTTTTCACCCGTCTGTTTGTTTGTTTGTTTGTGAACAGTATTACGGAAAAAATCCTGGACGGATTTCGACGAAACTTGGTGGGCGGATTAGGTCTGGGCCAAGGATCATGCCATTAGATTTTGGACTTTGTCCCAAGTCCAATATGGCCGCATGGCGGCAATTTGGAAAAATATTTGAATTTTTGTTTTTGCATTGCTCCAAGTTTTATGTGATTTCCAACCAAAAAAAAATTGTTTGAGAGAAAAAAACAAAATTTTGCAACTTTTTTCAAAAAAATTTTTATTTGAAAAATATTTAAATTTTTTTTTGCATTTCTACATGTTTAAATGATTTGCAACCCCCCCCAAAAAAAATTGTTGGAGGAAAGAAAAAAAATTTGCACCTTTTTTTTCAAAAAAATTTCGATTTTTTTTTTTTTGCCATTTCTCCATGAGCGTCGATCTAGTTAACCTCCGCCATCGAAGATGGACTGAGGTTACTGTTTTCACCCCTGTCTGTTTGTTTGTTTGTGAACAGTGTGATGACTCTCCACCCGGCCGAGTAAGATGACAGAGTCAGATGAGGATCCTCGAATTATACGTTTTATTCCAGAAGACCACACACATGCGGAATGTGGTGCAATGACCCTTCATTCAAGTTCCTCCGAACTTCATTGAGAGTATTGCTTCAAAACCATCATATATATAATCACACAAAGCAGAACTGGGTGTGGACTAAAAGTGTTTGCTCAGGAATAAAGAAATAAAGAAATAAATGTGGCATTGGGCTCCTTTCCCCCCTCCATCAGGGCCCTAGAGGAAGTTTAATTGGTCAATGCTCAGCTTTGCAACCCAAAACTTTATCTTGCAAACTAATGACTTTCTAGCCCTCCTTCACTGGTACATGATGATAGCAAAGGCGGAACTCTTGTGATGACTAAGGACAGGAATGTGTGGTATATCAGCATACACAGTCCTCCCAAGGACATGCTGTTGTGCAGCTGCAGAGCCATAAAGGCTTATCAAAGACATCGTGAAAACAGCATGATACATTTAAAGCAACATTTTAAGGCAAGGTGCGAATCCCGACAACTGATTAATATGCAACTATTGAGTATTGATTAGATATTTAACTCTGGCTCACATGTGACCACCTAACATATCACCATTCCTCACAGTCCCTCCTTGGCATATTTGACCACACTTGGACATCAAACGACATAATGTAAAGATACTTGACCAAAGGAAAAACATCTCTGACAACCAATTCGATTTTACAGCCAACAATTAAATTTAAAAGACCCCAAATGATTATATCACCCACGATCACCATACCCTGTTCCTGGAGGAGAAAGATATGGATCACACCAGTCCAATTCACGAAGGCAGTGAACGCTCAGAAAATACATTCGAGGTACACCCCGTTGACCTGAGGGGAAGGTAGATTGTGGCAGGCAAGAACTTGGGCTCATTGCTGGGTTGAAGGTAATGAAAATGATCAGAGAGGTGACCCAGAGTCCCAGCCGATTTCGGCCCCTTGTAGCAGCAGTTTCCACGCTTACCTGGCCGGCCTGGCATCACAAAACGGTGAAGCTAGGTCTTGCCCAACCTTCTCCTCAGTGGGATTTTCCTTCTCACATCGTTTCTCTTATCTCCTCAGGAAGGGGGCAGTTTCATGATCACGTGTTGAATGCCCAATCACCAAAATCTGGGTTCTCCCCATATTCCAATCTTTCGGTTGAAGTTCTCCCAAAGCTCCACTAGACAAAATCGTACAGTGCATCAAAGACTGCTTTCAACACTCCGAAACAAACAAAGCATCGATTAAACAACAATCAATAAACTTCATGGGTTCATGTATTTCCACAAGACTGACAAAGGTTCTTACAAAATTCATTCAACTTGCATTATTTGTCATATCAATATTTTAACCCTTTCCTTGTTATTTTTTTTTTCCTTTCCAAAACATGCCAAAATATACAGAAATCTCAGTTGTACGTATACTCAAAACATTCATCTCATTTGCTATTTCCATGTAAAAGCAAACAGTCTTTATCAGGGTTCCAATTTGTAATCAATAATTCTTTTCACCAAAAAATATTCCATTATCTATACAAAAATATGAAAGTTAGCTACTTCTTTCAAGTACTGAATCCAAAGGGATTGGATTTGGACAGTTCCCATTTTAACATTTGCAATCATTATCTGCTAAAGAATCCACAGTTTCATTCACAAGAAGTTCCAGAGAACCTGCCATTATTTATTTATTTTCCCAATAACTTGGCACTTCTGTCCTGATGAAAGGTGGTCAAGTCTGTGCTAGAAATACCTCAACTTACTTAAGCAAACATACAATAAGTACCGCTCAATAAAAATCATGCACTTGGCCAATTAACCAGAAGACAGATAACATAGGTGATTTTTAAATTGGCTTGTAGCGTCATTGCATTCTTTTCAATAATAGAATTCTTTTATTTTGACCGATGTAACATTTATTTCATGGTCATGTTTTCTGTACTCCGCATAATTCTCGTTTATCTTTCCACAAATTGTAGAGTCATTATATTTACATTACAGTCAGGTCTGTTCCAGCTCCTAATCAGTGAGAGCAATACAGTTACAATACATGGTACAATTCCTAATTCCATTTAATTGATTTCATGATTGCTGTTGGTCTCGCCATTCTTTCAGTCATTGTGCATTATGGTTACGTAAATACCATGCTGTTTTCCCTCATAACTTGATTTCTAATAAGTAGTGTTGACCAATCTGTCGATCAATTTAATAACAGAGACCCTTTTTCAATATTATGTAAGTACCTTAACTTAATATATTATTATCTTGATTCAATTTTCGGGAACTTTTTCCTATCCTCAATTCACAGATTATCAAAGTCCTTTGGAAAAGGATTCTCAAATTGAAAACAAAAGTTTATCAATTACAACTAAAAGAAACATCATGGTTCGCTCCCAATGAGTTCTTTTCCCCAAATTTTCCTATTTTTATGAGCTTAGTCTGAAATTAACTAACACGGTTACCATACACTATCTCCATTTTTTATGGATTTGACAACCAATCCGGTAAAAGGTGTGTGAAAATTACTTTTCTGATTAATATCACATACAAACATTATCATGAGTATCATTGTTGGTCCCATTGACCCTAAGATTATCCCCATCACTACCATAACAGGTCAAAACACACTGGTGTACCATGTCTAGGTATGTGCAAAACATTGTGCAGAACACACCTGTGTGTACGGTTATCATAATTCACAAAATAGATTCCCAAATAATTCAGAGAAGTTATTCACAAGAGTAATTAAACATGAGTAATTCACAGCTCTATCATTGCCGTCACAGAGTGATTCTTTTGGAAGTCTTTCTCGGGCTCTGCAAACCCCCCATGATGAGAGTTCCACGCCATTGTTGTCGGCATGGCGTCATTCGAGTTGCCGAGCTGCAGATTACACTTTGGCTGCAGAGGGTCCATTTTGAAAACAAGAACTTGGATAACATTGTTACAAAATTTCTCCAAACAGTTAAACACCAAAGGCTAACATTGTTTCATTACTTCATCAGCATCCATTTGTTTGCTTAGCCAATTTCTATCATCACTCCAGAACTCAATCAACAGTTAAATCTTTGACATTGACCATCTATCCACTTCTCTCTCACCAAAACAGCAACATGCTGCAATATCCAACTTACTTGCACGAACCATCTATCACCTCCTCTGACCTTTTAAGTACAAGTCCATTTTCTTTTCAAATTAAAATAAATGATTCATGAATGAATCTGACAAATCAGATATTACAGCGGTGCCTCCAGAGGCATATATATATATATATATATATATATATATATATATATATATATATATATATATATATATATATATATATATATATATATATATATATGCAATTTGTATTTTTTTACCTCATTTGTTTACACATGATAACTGCTACTAGCATTTAGAAAGTGAATACCCTGTACAAATCAATCCATCCATCCATCAAACCCTTTCTGCTGTCCATCTTTTTTAAAAAAAGTCTTTGCACCTGCCACAGAAAAACGCTGCACATTCCATCCAACTTACTCTGTCCATCGAAGCACTTGCGTAAACCCACTTTAAAACACATCAATTCCTTGCGCAAAACAAACAAAGCATTTAAATCCACATGACCATCCATCCTGAATCCCTCGATCCTTCGCGCCTCGGTCCCGTGTCTCTCCCCATCCACAGATGTCATAACATGACCACAAAACCTCCCAACAACAACCAACACCAGGAGCTTCACAATCAATAGCCCTCCAGTTCGCCAACCAGCATGGCTTCCGAAGCAAAACCACTCCACATTCAACCGTCTGATTTTAAAACACCTTCACAAAATTCTCCTTACTGTGACTCCCTCCTTCAGTCAGGTATGCAAATCCACTGGGGGCAAGAACGAACAACCCCACAAATTACACGGTTCTCTTGGCACAGCCCAGACATTACAATGTGAGAACAGCAGACACTTTGTAACACCCACCAAACAAAAACAGATAGCAACACTCCGGCGCCAACCAGCACACGAAGCACCCACCAAACAAAGGCCAGCAAGCAGCCATCGCTGAATGGAACACCGCGGGGTCGGAATTGTTACGGAAACCTGCAACCATCCTATGAGCTCGATATATTTTTCTGTGCATATTAATCCTATGTCTGTCCTAGTTACCCGAAGATAATCATGCATACATCATCATTTTTATCATTATCATTATAACAGGGATTCAAATGATGCTCTGAAGGGACCATCTATTTATCACGTATGCAATGTACAGTGTTCAAAGCCAAAACAGCATACAGAGTTTATCGAAACATGAGAAACCTGAGCCTTGGTTCATTTGACTACCACAGCATAACCACAGCACGAGTACTGTAGGGAATACTCACACATAATCTGCAAACTCTCTGCTGAAGTGGTTTTAATTTTTCAATTCCCTATCGAGTTCACACACACACACACACACACACACACACACACACACACACACACACACACACACACACACACACACGCACGCACACAGACACACACGCACACACACACACACGCACACACACACATGCACACACACCTCGGTAAAAACACTCTCAATGACATTCACCCATCACTATGAATTAGCAACACGTGCAGAATCGGTCATCATCATCCTTCCTCCAGAGTTGGTGTGCGCAATTCACCTCCTCCAAAGTCTTCACGTTTAGGATGATGACCAATCATTATCTTTATACAAACATACAAGTTGTCCCACATATACAAGTTCCAGGTTGGAACACTCAACTTCCATCTAACACAAACTCAACCTTCCCACTCACATTGTATTCGCCTCCTCGCTCGTTTACCTTGAGTACGTCCTGTCTCAGCTTGTGATCCCGTTAGCCAAGCTGCTAACGCTCTCCAGTGTTTTCCGCTTTCACCGATAGCTTTAAGTGTTGTTCCTTTGGGTAACTCTATGTTCCTTGAAGAGTTATTCCCCATCTTATGTTCTTAACTTGTCACTAGCCTAAAGCTTTAGTCTTTTCTTCGTTTCTCCTTTCATGTCGAGGCCAAAGTCCCCTCCTTACCTACCGCCTGATAGCTCTCTTTTCTCTCTTTAATGTGCAGGATCAATGTCCCGCTCTACTCAATCGCCTTAAGCTTTCTTCTAGGACTTAAACCTATCTGTCTTTCACACACCAACTCAGAAAACGGGACTCGAACCTATTTTCTCCTTATTTCACGTGGATATTTATTATCCTCTTCATACAACAACCTTATTTCACGTGGCCCCACACAATACCACAGAATACAGGACTCGAACCTGCTTCTCCATATTTCACTTGGATATCCTTATCCTCCACCTTTCCCAGTCCCAGCATACATCCTGACAGCCCTCTCTTCGTGCCCTTCAAACAAACCGCATTCGAATCACCTCATATGTTTTACTGTTACAGTTCTTGATCCGAGCAGATCCTGGAGCTGCGTCCAGCGGGGCGCTACCCACCAAGTGTACAGCGCTCGCCTAACTGGGGCTCCCTATTTTAGGTGCCCCACGTGCGATCGCCATGTACCTTTTAGCTGAACCCTTGCGATCGCTGTACACCAAGTGGAGTCCTGCCGTCCACACCGCCAGCATCAGTCGAATCCCATCCTCGTCACCAAATGTGATGACTCTCCACCCGGCCGAGTAAGATGACAGAGTCAGATAAGGATCCTCGAATTATACGTTTTATTCCAGAAGACCACACGCATGCGGAATGTGGTGCAACGACACTTCAGTCAGGTGCCTCCGAACCACATTGAGAGTATTGCTTCAAAACCATCATATGTATATATATATATATATATATATATATATATATATATATATATATATATATATATATATATATATATGTATATATATATATATATATATATATATATATATATATATATATATATATATATATATATATGTATATATATATATATATATATATATATATATATATATATATATATATATATATATATATATATATATATATATATATATATATATATATATATATATATATATATATATATATATATACACACACACATGTATAATCACACAAAGCAGAACTGGGTGTGGACTAAAAGTGTGTGCTAAGGAATAAAGAAATAAAGAAATAAATGTGGCAGTGGGCTCCTTTCCCCCCTCCCTTGGGGCCCCAGAGGAAGTTGAATCGGTCAATGCTCAGCTTTGCAACCCAACAGTTTATCTTGCAAACGAATGACTTTCTAGCCCTCCTACAATGGTACATGGTGATAGCAAAGGCGAAACTCTTGTGATGACTAAGAACAGGAACGTGTGGGATGTCAGCATACACAGTTCTCCCAAGGACATGCTGTTGTGCAGCTGCAGAGCCATAAAGGCTTATCAAAGACATAGTGAAATCAGCATGATACATTTAAAGCAACATTTTAAAGCAAGGTTCAAATCCCAACAACTGATTAATATACAACTATTGACTATTGATTAGATATTTAACTATGGCTCAAATGTGACCACCTAACATATCACCATTCCCAACAAAGAGTATCATGGAAAAACTCCTGGACGGATTCACAGACTTCTTATAATAACCTGGACCAGCAATGCTATCTACTCGCAGCAGTGAGAACTGAAGTCACCGGAAATGGCTCAGCGGCCATGTTGCGTTGCCACTCGCTAGTCGCCCGCAATTCAAAAAACCTGTAGATGCATTAAGAGTTTTAACTATTTTGCCAGTATTTTGAACCGGTAAACGTAAAAATGCCACAGTGCGTGGCGTTCGGATGCAATAATAAGTCTGGGAAGAACTCCACATGCACCTTTCATCAGTAAGAATGCAATTATTGATGCTTTTTTTTCTCGTTCAATCGTCAATCTATTTTTAGAGTATTATTTTAAGAAGTTACAATTTAAATGCTAAGCGCCAGTTTAACAATCTAAATGATGGCAAAGTACAGTCGATAATTTGAAAGAAAATGTAAAAAAACGATATTATCCAGGAATATGCTGGAAATGAGTTTTCCAGGTGTCTAGAATTCAATTTTTTCCGGAGATTCATTCCCCCCATCGACCGCCGTGGCTGCGTAAATAGTTGGGCGGGTAGCTCACAATATTTGTCCATTTGGGGGCACAGGCCCTCCCTATTCCGAGGGTCCTGGCTCCGCGGTCCAGCGAACCCGATGTTACGCCCAAAATCATTTTGCTTCCTACGCGCTTTAGGGTTCGGGGGTCGTATCTATCTTGATATCAGTGATCACATGTTTGAGAGGGAAGCAGACTATCATCATGTATTTTCTCTCATACAGCACATCTGTGAGTGCAACACAAAGATTCGTCTCCACCATGTTGTTCGAACCATGAACACTGGATTGAAAGATAAACCCATCAGGAAAAAATTCAGCAAACTGATCCTATTTGCACATCAATAGTTTACTAACCATTTGCATTGAAGTGTTTCTCCTAGGTTTCGACATATCTTATGTTTCAACCTACTGCGATTATAATAGTTGATCGTCATCTTCCATAGGTCAATGCATATTAAACCAGTCTCATTGGTGTTTAGATTTTAGATCATGTTTCTTAAGGTTGTCCAATGTCTGTTCAATGTTTTCATGATTGATCAATATATTATAGGCCATACAGGGTAGCTTTAAGCTACTCACATAGGGGGTAGCTTTAAGCTACCCACTATGGCCTATACTATGTTGATCAATCAAGAAAACATTAATGAGACTGGTACTGGTTCAATATGCTTCGACCTACTACAGAAAGCTACCCTCTATAATATACACATATTAATGAGGCCATAGGTTAGTCTGTAGATTATAAATCATATTTATTAAGGTTGTCCGATGTCTGTTCAATGTTTTTATGATTGGTGAATATATTATTAATTATAGGCCATAAAGCCTATTATTATTATTATTATAAGGGGTAGCTGAAAGCTACCGCCTTATGGCCTATAATAATACACATATTATAGGCCAGAGGGGGTTAGCTATACACATTACATTGATTATCATCAACACATGACACTGATTATCATCAGATCATATGACATATGATATGATAATCATTCATGAGAATTGTGACACCTCTTACTCACTCACCTTATTGATTCGTGCTGCAGAGCTTATATTAGCTTGGTAGTGACAATGGGCGGCGGAGACTGTTGTTAGTGAAATGAAAATCCTGTTCTTCTTATTAAACTGTACAAAAATGTTGTTTCCAGCGAGAAATTCGGCACAGATTAATATATTCAATCTGTGAATTCGGATTGGCAACGCAACATGGCGACTTCAGTCGACCTCTGACTTCAGTCAACAGAGGCCGTTGCTGGTACAGGTTATTATAAGAAGTCCATGGACGGATTTCGACGAAACTTAGTGGGTGGATTAGGGATGGTCCAAGGATCATGCCATTAGATTTTGGACTTGGTCCAAAGTCCAATATGGCCACTATGGCAGCCATTTTGAAAAACTATTTGAATTTTTGTTTTTGCATTTCTACATGTTTTAAGTATTTCCAACCAAAAAAAAAATTTGTAAGAGAAAAAAAACAAAATTTTGCAACTATTTTTTCAAAAAAAATTTGATTTTTTTTGGGCATTTTTGCATTTCTACATGTTTTTAGTGAATTATGCATTCAAAAAATATTTGAATTCTTGTTTTTGCATTTCTACATGTTTTAAGTGATTTCTAACCAAAAAAAAATTGTTAGAGAAAAAAAAAAAACAATTTTGCCATGAGATTCTGGACTTGGTCCAAAGTCCAATATAGCCGCTATGGTGTCCATTTTGAAAAAATAATTGAATTTTTGTTTTTGCATTTCTACATGTTTTAAGTGATTTCCAACCCCCCCAAAAAACAATTTTGCATCCTTTTTTCAAAAAAATTTCGATTTTATTTGAAAAATATTTTAATTTTTTTTTGCATTTCTACATGTTTTAAGTGATTTCCAACGCCCCCCCCAAAAAAAAATAGTTGGAGAAAAAAAAAATTTGCACCTTTTTTTTCAAAAAAATTTCGACTTTATTTTTGTGGCATTTCTACATGCACATCGATCGAGTTAACCTCCACCATCGAAGATGGATGGAGGTTACTGTTTTCACCCATGTCTGTTTGTTACTTACGAAATCTAAAGATTTCGTAAGTATATTGATGACTTCCGTTTCTGTTTGTTTAGATTTCGTAAGTATATTGATGACTTCCGTTTCTGTTTGTTTAGATTTCGTAAGTATATTGATGCCTTCTGTTTCTGTTTGTTAGTTTGTTTGTTTGTAGGCACGATAACTCGAGAACGGAAGAAGCTACCAATGCCAAATTACACCACGTGATTCAGGAAGGTGATGGCTGGTGCTGATTAGATTTTGGTTAAAATCGGTCAAAGGTCAAGGTCACAGTGAGGTCAAATATTCGATTTTTGATGGTTTGGTACAGATAACTCAAGAACAGAAGAAGCTACCAATGTCAAATTATACCACGTGATTCAGGAAGGTGATGGCTGGTGCTGATTAGATTTTGGTTAAAATCGGTCAAAAGTCAAGGTCACAGTGAGGTCAAACATCCAAAAAATGATAACTCGAGAACGGAAGAAGCTCCCAATGGCAAGTTACACCACCTGATTCAGGAGGGTGATGGCTCGCGCTGATTAGATTTTGGTTAAAATCGGTCAAAGGTCAAGGTCACAGTGAGGTCAAACATCCAAAACATTCTATTTTTGATGGTTTGGTAGAGAATCATCGTAGAAACTTCTGCTTTGCTTCGCTACCTTCTTGAGAGACAGCTTTTATTAGACAAGTTCAGAGGTCAAGTTGACGATTTCGTAAGTACCAGTCTACGACTGCTTGTTTGTTTGATTGTTTGTAGGCACGATAACTCGAGAAAGGAAGAAGCTACCATTGTCAAATTACACCACGTGATTCAGGAGGGTGATGGCCAGTGCTGATTAGATTTTGGTCAAAATCGGTCATAGCTCAAGGTCACAGTGAGGTCAAATATTCGATTTTTGATGGTTTGGCAGAGATAACTCGAGAACGGAAGAACCTACCAATGTCAAATAACACCACGTGATTCAGGAGGGTGATGGCTAGTGCTGATTAGATTTTGATCAAAATCGGTCAAAGGTCAAGGTCACAGTGAGGTCAAACATCCAAAACATTCGATTTTTGATGGTTTGGTACAGAATCATCCAAGAAACTTCTGGTTTGCGTCGCTACCTTCTCTCGAGACATCTTTTATTAGACAAGGTAAGAGGTCAAGTTGACGATTTCGTAAGTACCAGTCTATGACTGCTTGTTACTTAAGAAATCTAACGATTTCGTAAGTATATTGATGCCTTCCGTTTCTGTTTGTTTGTTTGCTTGTTTGTAGGCATAACTCGAGAACGGAAGAAGCTGCCAATGTCAAATTACACCACTTGGTTCAGGGTGGTGATGGCGAGTGCTGATTAGATTTTGGTCAAAATCGGTCAAAGGTCAAGGTCACAGTGAGGTCAAATATCTAAAAAATGATAACTCGAGAATGGAAGAAGCTTCCAATGTCAAATTACACCGGGTGATTCAGGAGGGTGGTGGCTAGCGCTGATTCGATTTTGGTCAAAATCGGTCAAAGGTCAAGGTCACAGTGAGGTCAAACATCCAAAACATTCGATTTTTGATAGTTTGGTACAGAATCATCGTAGAAACTTCTGGTTTGTGTCGCTACCTTCTCAAGAGACAGCTTTTATTAGACAAGGTCAGAGGTCAAGTTGACGATTTCGTAAGTACCAGTCTATGACTGCTTGTTTGTTTGTTTGTTTGTTTGTAGGCACGATAACTCGAGAACGGAAGAAGCTACCAATGTCAAATTACACCACGTGATTCATGAGGGTGATGGTGAGTGCTGATTACATTTGTCAAAATCGGTCAAAGGTCAAGGTCTCAGTGAGGTCAAATATTCGATTTTTGATGGTTTGGTACAAATAACTCGAGAACGGAAGAAGCTCCCAATGTCAAATTACACCACGTGATTCAGGAGTGTGGTGGCTCGCGCTGATTAGATTTTAGTAAAAATCTTTCAAAGGTCAAGGTCACAGTGAGGTCAAACATCCAAAACATTCGATTTTTGATGGTTTGGTACAGAATCATCGAAGAAACTTCTGGTTCGCGTTGCTACCTTCTCTCGAGACAGCTTTTATTAGACAAGGTCAGAGGTCAAGTTGACGATTTCGTAAGTACCAGTCTATGACTGCTTGTTTGTTTGTTTGTAGGCACGATAACTCGAGAAAGGAAGAAGCTACCAATGTCAAATTACACCACATGATTCAGGAGGGTGATGGCTCGTGCTGGTTAGATTTTGGTCAAAATCGGTCAAAGGTCAAGGTCACAGTGAGGTCAAACATAATTCCATAAATTCAAGTGGAGAAATGGAGTATTTTTGCTTCGCGCGACGTTACGAGTTCGTTTTAACTTCGTTTTTAATGTTGTCATCGGTTTTTGCGATCGCTTAGGACGCTTAAAACTCGGTTGTCGAAATTCTGGTAAAAATCGGATGTTTTGGAGACGTTTTAAGATTGTATAAAAAATATTTCACTCGACGTGTCACGGGTCGTCCCATGAGCAGTGCGCTCGAGCAGACTCGTCGTTGAGTTACGTTAAGGTATAATATAATTGCGTGGAGAAATGGAGATTTTTGCTTCGGTCGACATTACGATTTTTGATGGTTTTATGCAGAATCATTGTAGAAATTTCTGGTTTGCGTCGCTACCTTCTCTGGAGACAGCTTTTATTAGACAAAGTCAGAGGTCAAGTTGACGATTTCGTAAGTACCAGTCTATGACTGCTTGTTTGTTTGATTGTGAACAGTATTATGGAAAAAACTCCTGGACAGATTTCGACGAAACTTGGTGTGGGGATTTGGTATGGTCCAAGGATCATGCATTAGATTTTGGACTTGGTTCAAAGTCCAATATGGCCGCTATGGCGGTCATTTTAAAACTATTTGAATTTTTGTTTTTGCATTTCTATATGTTTTAAGTGATTTCCAACCCCAAAAAAAAATTGTTAGAGAAAAAAAATTTTGCAACTTTTTTTTCAAATAAATTTCGATTTTATTTTTTTGGCATTTCGACATGCGCGTCGATCAAGTTAACCTCCGCCATCAAAGATGGACGGAGATTACTGTTTTCACCCCTGTCTGTTTGTTTGTGAACAGTATTACGGAAAAATTCCTGGACAGATTTTGATGAAACTTGGTGAGGGGATTAGGTATCATCCAAGGATCATGCCATTAGATTTTGGACTTGGTCCAAAGTCCAATATGGCTGGTATGGCGTCCATTTTGAAAAAATATTCGAATTTTTGTTTTTGCATTTCTGCAGGTTTTAAGTGATTTCCAAACAAAAAAAAAATTGTTAGAGGAAAAAGAAAAAAAAACAATTTGCAACTTTCTTTCAAAAAAATTTCGATTTTATTTGAAAAATATTTGAATTTTTTTTTTTGCATTTTTACATGTTTTAAGTGATTTCCAACCCCCCCCTCAAAAAAAATTGTTGGAGGAAAAAAAACCCAGAAATTTTGCACCTTTTTTTTCAAAACAAATTTCGATTTTTTTTTCGGCATTTCTACATGCGCGTCGATCTCGTTCACCTCCGCCATCGAAGATGGACGGAGGTTCCTGTTCTCACCCGTCTGTTTGTTTGTTTGTTTGTTTGTGAACACTATTCCGGAAAAACTCCTGGACGGATTTCGACGAAACTTGGTGGGGCGATTAGGTATGGTCCAAGGATCATGCGATTAGATTTTGGCCTTGGTCCAAAGTCCAATATGGCCTCTATGGAGGCCATTTTGAAAAATATTTGAATTTTTGTTTTTGCATTTCTACATGTTTTAAGTGATTTCCAACCAAAAAAAAAAATTGTTGGAGGAAAAAATAACAACAAAATTTTGCAACTTTTTTCAAAAAAATTTCGATTTAATTTGAAAAATATTTGAATTTTTTTTGCATTTCTACATGTTTTAAGTGATTTCCAACCCCCCCAAAAAAATTTGTGAGAGAAAAAAAACCCAGAAATTTTGTACCTTTTTTTTCAAAAAAATTTCGATTTTATTTTTTTGGCATTTCTGCATGCGCGTCGATCTTGTTTAGTTTATTCAATCGTGCTTCAGTAGAGTCTGATCCGTTTTGACCTACAATGAATAGGATATCAGGTTCACTTAAGTGACCCAGCAGTATTGGCGGCGGAGGTTTTGCACTCTTCCGAGTGCTCCCCCTCTCGTATATAAAGAAATTCGATAAATCACATTGTGAACACTGGATATATTGACGTCCTAATGAACCCTCACTCTCGATACTTCGCGCATAGCGCGGGTTTGGCTCGTGTGTGTGTATATATATATATATATATATATATATATATATATATATATATATATATATATATATATATATATATATATATATATATATATATATATATATATATATATATACACTTACATACATATATTGTTGTGGTTGCATATTAGACCCTCTTGAATCGAGACCCATTAGACTGCTTAGACCCCTAAAACCTTTTAAACTGCTCAGACCTTTCAAGACCCTTTAGGTATTTACAGCCTTTAGATCACCTTCAACCCTTTTTCGACCCGATACCTCCATTCGACCCCACTACTTTTGGAACGCACCCTTGAGACCTTTAGATCCCTTAAGCCACATGCAGTTGACCTTTACACCTCATATGACCCATAAAACTTCTATAGACCCGATGAACACCTTACACCTGCAGACCTTTTTGACATATTAAAACAGTTCGACCACTTTAGACCCTTTTGGCTTTCTCAGGCCAATAAACCTCTTTTGGCCTGAGGAAGTGCGCTGGGAAGTGGGTGAAACTTCACCTGAGACCAGGTCTGCTCTTGCTTATTACATAAATTCAAAAAGTACATCCAGTTACTTTTTGGGTTGTAAGTGCCTTTCTTATTATTAAAAAAAGGGAAAAAAACCGTTATATATATATATATATATATATATATATATATATATATATATATATATATATATATATATATATATATATATATATATATATATATATATATATATATATATATATATATATATATATATATATATATATATATATATATATATATATATATATCCTCGTGTTGGCGCAGTGGTTAGGGCAGCGGCTTGGGATCCAAAAGGTCCTGAGTTCAAGCCCCGTTGGGCCACTGAATTAATACACCAGGAGGTTGACTCAGCCTGTCATCCTTCCGAGGTCGGCAAAGTGAGTACCAGTATACTGGGCTAGTGTATACCCCGGTTAGAATAGGTGTAGCAGATCCCTGTGTCGTAAGAGGCAACCAGGGTTGCGTCAGGAAGGGCATCCACCATAAAAACTGTGCGAAATCATTATGCTGATCATAACGGATGATCCGCTGTGGCGACCCCAAACGGGAACAGCCGAAAGAAGAAGATATATATATATATATATATATATATATATATATATATATATATATATATATATATATATATATATATATATATATATATATATATATATATATATATATATATACACACACACACATACAGTGGGGAGAACAAGTATTTGATACACTGCCGATTTTGCAGGTTTTCCTGCTTACAAAGCACGTAGAGGTCTGTAATTTTTATCATAGGTGCACTTCAACTGTGAAAGACGGAATCTAAAACAAAAATCCTGAAAATCACATTGTATGATTTTAAAATAATTTATTTGCATTTTATTGCATGAAATAAGTATTTGATCACCTACCAACCAGTAAGAATTCCAGCTCTCACAGACCTGTTAGTTTTGTCTCTAAGCAGCCCTCCCATTCTCCACTCATTACCTGTATTAACTGCACCTGTTTGAACTCATTATCTGCATAAAAGACAGCTGTCCACATTCAATCAATCAGACTCCAACCTCTCCAAAATGGGCAAGACCAGAGAGCTGTCGAAGGACATCAGGGACAAAATTGTAGACTTGCACAAGGCTGGGATGGGCGACAGGACAATAGGCAAGCAGCTTGGTGAGAATGCAACAACTGTTGGCGCAATTATTAGAAAATGAAAGAAGTTCAAGAAAACAGTCAATCTCCCTCGGTCTGGGGCTCCATGCAAGATCTCACTTCGTGCAGCCTCAATGATGATGAGAAAGGTGAGGGATCAGCCCAGAACTACACGGCAGGTCAGGTCAGGTATGGGAGCATGTGCCAGAACAGCACGTCGCTGCGTCCACTTTCCGCCGGTACTCCAGGTGCCTCCGTCTGGCCATCCCCAGGCAGATGCCAGGCCCATCCCCATCTCCTTGAGATGATGGTCAACCTGCTGCAACCATGAGGCACGTGGTCGGCCCACTGGCCTCCTCCACTCATGAGACTCCCTCGCTGAGAGAATCTGGTGAGCAGGATCAGAGTCAGGAAAACGAGCCACATGTCCATACAGCCGCAACTGACGCTCACGGACTATGCAGGTAACAAATCTCATCCGAGTCTCTCTCAGCAACCGCTCGTTGGACACAAAATCCGACCAGCGATAGCCAAGGATTCTCCGAAGAGACCTGGTACCAAAGGAATTAAGTCTCCGTCTCAGATCCTTGGTCAGAGTCCAAGTCTCGCACCCATAGAGCAAGACTGGAAGTACCAAGGACCTGAAGACTCGGACTTTCGTCCTCCCGCACAGGTACCGGCAGCGCCACACCCCATGATCCAGTGAATCCATGACTCCCCAGGCCCGACCCAGACGTCTATTGACCTCTGACTCGCAGCCAGCAGAGACATGAATATCACTGCCAAGGTAAGTGAATCTCTCCACGACCTCAACATCCTCACCACAAACAGACACAGACAGGACAGCAGCATCCAAGATGTCACCGAAAGCTTGGATCTTAGTTTTGACCCAAGAAACCCGTAATCCCAACGGCTCCGACTCCTCATTCAGCACCTCGAGGGCCCCCAAGAGGATGTCTAAAGTCTCCGCAAAGATGACTGCATCATCTGCAAAGTCAAGGTCCGAGATCTTGACATTCCCAAATGACGCACCGCAACTTGATCTCTCCGACATCCTCCCTAGAATCCAGTCCATACAAGCGCTGAAAAGTGTGGGGGCAAGTACACATCCCTGACGAACTCCAGTAACAACTGGAAATAAGTCAGAGATGGTACCACCACACTTCACAGCACTCTCAGTACCAGAGTGGAGTTCAGACATCAGATCGATCAGTTTTGGTGGCACCCCACGAAGACCAAGAATCCTCCAGAGGACATCCCGATTCACTGAATCGAACGCTTTACAGAGATCAACATAGGCTGCAAGCAGCCCCTGCCGAAACTCTCGCCTGCGTTCGGTGAGGACACGAAGTGCAAGGATACGGTCAATCGTTGACCTCTTTGGTGTAAAGCCTGACTGCTCTGGACGCTGGTGCTCAAGCAGATGGTGGCGAACCCTATCAAGAATTATCCGAGCAAAGACCTTACCCGGCACTGAGAGCAGCGTCACCCCTCGGTAGTTGTTGCAGTCTTGGCGATCACCCTTCCCTTTCCAGAGAGGGACAACAAGGCCCCTCTTCCAGTCAGTTGGGATGATGCCTGTGTTCCAGGCAGAGCACAAAACTGCATGCAACGACACGAGTGCAGCATTTCCACCAGCCTTGAGAAGTTCGGCATGGATGCCACAGATCCCTGGAGCTTTGCCCCGTTTCAACTGGTTCACCGCAGCCCGTGTTTCCACAAGCGTAGGTGGACCACAGTTGATTTGAGGGTCAGCAACAAGGATTATAACACCCTTGACGTCCAACTCGACAGTTGGGGGATCAGCCTGGTACAACCGCTCAAAGTAACCGGCCCAGCGGGCCTTCACTTCAGACTCCTCTGTCAAGAGCCTACCACTCTCTGCTCGAACTGCAGTGCTCCGAGGGATGGGCTTGGATGAACGTAATGCGCGAATTCCCCTGTAAGCGGGACGAGAATCACCTGTCCACAGGTGATGCTCTACCCCCTCACAGATTCCTCGCACATAGGCCTCCTTCTCCACCCTCAGTGCACGTACAGTTTTACGCCTCAGCTCCCTGAACAGCTCAGCTCTGCCATTCAGCCTGGCCCTGCGACTCTGGTCAATGGTATCCAGTGTCCCTTGAGAGACAAAATTCTTCTTTGCCCTGCGGTGAGCTCCAAGGCATCCACCGGCAACATCAAGGACGGTGGTCTTGAAGGCGCTCCACAACTCTTCAGGACCCCCCAAAGCACCCAGACCCCCCAAGTGTCCACTCAGCCTGTTCGCAAACTCCTCAGCTATTCTCTCATCCCTGAGCTTGGCAACATCCAGCCTCGGCTGGGATGGTACCATTCTCCAGGATTTAAGGTGCAGCTTTAGAGTTGCTACAACAAGCCTGTGGTCAGTATTGAGGAACTGAGCACTCCGGTAGACCCTGCAGTTCTGGATCATCCTCCAACGACTGTCAATGAGGACATGGTCAATCTCCTTTGCCACACCGTCAGCGTTGGAATACCAAGTCCAGCGATGAGCTTGTGGGCGCTGAAACCATGAACCAGCCACCCTAAGTCCATGACTTCTTGCAAAGTCAAGGAACTTAGGGCTATTCTGGTTCATAGTTCCTAACCCATGGGGACCAACACACACCTCATAACTGTCCCTATCAGTTCCAGTCGATGCATTGAAATCCCCCAAGACTAGAAGTGTATCTCGTCTGGGGCACTGATCAACCACAGACTCGAGTGTGGCGTAGAATGCATCCTTCATGGTGAGATCACTCGCCTCAGTCGGAGCATAAACAGAGACCAGGGAAATGACACCTAAGGAGTGACGAATCCTTAATCTCATAATGCACTCGTTGACCAGTGTTACCTCAATTATCATTGGGGTCAGCTTATTGGACACAGCTGCAGCAACTCCTTGGGTATGGTAACCATCAGAGCGACCAGACCAATAGTAGGTGTAACCACCCACCATTATCTCGCCGCAATCCGGTCTCCAAACCTCAGAGAGAGCTGCAATCCCGATGTCCAAACGCTTGAGCTCAGATGATAACAGAGACAGGTGATCATCCTCTCTTAGGGATGGGACATTCCAGGCACCCACCCGAAGGGACCGCCTCAGGTTAACCCAAGGAGACCGCCGTCTGGTGGACGACACCTCAGCACCACTCCCACACACTCTCCCGCAATCTGACCCAGGGATGTTACCCCGTGGTTTCCCTCCTATCAAAGATTGGGGGTCCTGAAGGCTTTGCCCCAATCCCATCATCCGGTGAGCTGCCCTGCGAAGGGAAGCTGCACAGGAGGTACTCCCACGGAGTGGGTTTTCAGATTTTTTTGCGTTTTTGCGTTTTGCGGAATGAAGGGTTTTACGGTGGCCGGAGTGCAAATCCTGCCACCAACCTCCTAATAAGAAGTGACCCAACTGCAGGAGGACGTCCGCAGACACAGTTGGGCACTAGATATGGATGGCCGTTGGCTCACAAGGAGCTCCTCCGCCCCTTTGACAGGTTTTGTTTTTAATCCTGCTGGGTGTCCATATCCAAACACCCTCCTCACCAGAAAACCTGGTGGGGGAGACGGTTTAGTCGCCGACAACCCGACCATGGAACAGGTTAGTACAGGTTTACATGGTACCTGTAGCAGGTCACAGATCGAACCTGACCTGACAGAAAATGAAAGAAGTTCAAGAAAACAGTCAATCTCCCTCGGTCTGGGGCTCCATGCAAGATCTCACTTCGTGCAGCCTCAATGATGATGAGAAAGGTGAGGGATCAGCCCAGAACTACACGGCAGGACCTGTTCAATAACCTGAAGAGAGCTGGGACCACAGTATAAAAATAAACCATCAGTAACACACTACGCCATCATGGATTAAAATCCTGCAGTGTACGCAAGGTCCGTCTGCTCAAGCCAGCGCATGTCCAGGCCTGTCTGAAGTTTGCCAATGACCATCTGGATGATCCAGAGGAAGAATGGGAGAAGGTCATGTGGTCTGATGAGACCAAAATAGAGCTTTTCATTTAAACTCCACTCAACGTGTTTGGAGGAAGAAGAAGGATGAGTTCAACTCCAAGAACACCATCCCAACCGTGAAGCATGGAGGTGGAAACATCATTATTTGGGGATGCTTTTCTGCAAAGGGGACAGGACGACTGCACCGTATTGAGGGGAGGATGGATGGGGCCATGTATCATGAGATCTTGGCCAACAACCTCCTTCCCTCAACAAGAGCATTTTCGATGCGGCGTGGCTGGGTCTTCCAGCATGACAACGACCCAAAAAACACAGCCAGGGCAACTAAGGAGTGGTTCCGTAAGAAGCATCTCAAGGTCCTGGAGTGGCCTCGCCAGTCGACAGAGCTGAACCCAATAGAAAATCTTTGGAGGGAGCTGAAAGTCTGTGTTACCCAGCGACAGCCCCGAAACCTGAAGGATATGGAGAAGATCTGTATGCAGGAGTGGGCCAAAATCCCTGCTGCAGTCTGTGCAAACCTGGTTAAGAACTACAGGAAAAGGCCCGGTCACACCTTGACATTTTAGCCAGCGATGGCAACGTATTAAAACGTCTGTAAAACGCTGGCTGACGTTGAACTTTTGATGTTTTTTTTTTAAGATTCGGACGTATTCATAACGAGTTGGTCGTATGCATAACATATTAGTAATGGACACAGAACGTTTCGTTGTGTTATAGATAACTTCTACCAACGAATGCTGAACCTGTTGTCGGCCTACACAACCGATGCCCAACGATAGTCTAACTTTGGCATAGCGTGCTGCACGCATCGCCGACGATGTCGTGACGTAGCCCATTAAAAGGCTGACGCACAACGATTCGAATCATAACTGCCGTAGAAATGGAAGTGACAACATCGCGGTCACACCTTGGCGATCTTGCCAGCGTATGCCGACCTAAGAAAAATGTGTCTAAAACGTTGGGGCACGTCAAATACGGTATGAGTAAGTTTGGTATACGTGAGTACAACGCTAAAGTACGCTATCATACGTCGTAGTAAGTAGAGTACGTCAAGAAATTTTAAACATGTTCAAAATTTTACGACTTACTCAGCGTATGACACACGTTCCGCATGCGATGGGGATAAGTTTTACACACGATATGTGGACGCTTACACACGTCCACAAAGGCTACTTATAAGCTACTCATAAGTCGAAACACGTCGCGGTAATGTCTTTTTTACGCGAAACTTATTTCTAACTTATGTTTGACGTGCTTTGAACCAATTCTTTACCTAGTCCCAACACACATCGACGTATGTAGACGTATTCCAATGACGTCTTCCGGTCGACAAAATAAAAAAAATGAATGTGTTTCTAGCTTACAACTGCCATATAAAGACGTGTTCCCAGCGGTTTTGGGAATTGGTATATAAAAATGCTGCTCATAAAAGGGGAACCCAACAGTGTTTTTGAGTCCTTTTTGAGTCGATGTCCATGTCAGCAGTAACAGTATCAGTATCAGTATCAGTATCAGTATTAGTATTAGTATTAGTAGTAGTTTGTTCATGTTGGCAGTAGTAGGTGAGTGTGAGGGGGAGGGTGTGGGTTATGATGGATCGTCCTTGCGTCCGCGTGTCCACGGGTAGGTTCATAGGCTGCCACTCAACGATTTAAATGGCTGCATCTCCACTATTGAAAGTAGACGCTTGTGCTCAACAATTGGATTTTTTTTACACTCAACGACTTTTAAACGGTACCACTCAGCTAGTTTCATTGTTTACAATGAACGATTTAAATTGCTGTCACTCGCCTTTATTTTTTGACGCTGGGTTTTGGAAATTTGAAGCGTTTCTTCTGAACGTGTTAAAACGCTCAAACTCGACTATTTTAAATAGACGCTGCCGATGGACAATTGGAATCATAGCCAAGCTAGACATCGAAGTGTGAGCATCCTCGTCATGCCGAAGAAAAGTTTGAAGAATGCTGCCAATAAGTGTCCTGGCCGTGGCCGTGGACGCTGACGCAAGGACGATCCATTATACCGACGTCTTTCAGCCTATGAGTAACTTAAAAGTAACGTCTGTCGATGTGTGGCAACGATCGCATAACGTGCCAACAACACGCTAATCATAGGTTAGAAATAAGTTTCGGGTACGCTAAACATTACCTCGGCGTGTCTCAACTTATGATTAACTTACAAGTAGCATGTGTTGACGTCTGTCAACGATTGCAGACCGTGCATACAACTTGTGGCCAGCGTAGCGGAACGTGTGAGTCATACGCCGGCATACGTCGTGAAATTTCAAGCATGAAAAAATTTGAGGACAACCGAAAAGTACAACGTTTAAAGCCAGCGTACAACGACGTATGGCAATTGTTTTTCTGCGTGCTCTCAATGTTATCAAAACTTACCCATAACGTATTCAACGTGTGCCAGCGTTTTAGAAAAAAAAATTCAAAAATCGGCATACGTTGGCTAAAACGTCAAGGTGTGACCGGGCCGAAAGGTCTGATCTCTGTAATTGCAAACAAAGGTTTCTGTATCAAATATTAAATTTTGTTTGTCTGATGTATCAAATACTTATTTCATGCAATAAAATGCAAATTAATTATTTAAAATCATACAATGTGATTTTCAAGATTTTTATTTTAGATTCCGTCTTTCACAGTTGAAGTGTACCTATGATAAAAAAAATTACAGACCTCTACGTGCTTTGTAAGTTGGAAAACCTGCAAAATCGGCAGGGTATCAAATACATGTTCTCCCCACTGTATATATATATATATATATATATATATATATATATATATATATATATATATATATATATATATATATATATATATATATATATGGAAGGAAGGACTGACTGACAGGGGTCAAGGGGTCTCAGCAATCTAATGGGTGTACCGTGGTCTTAACGGGTCTATGGGGTCTCAAGGTCCAAGAGTACATTCCAATTTCAGTTCGATACTTAAGGAGTCTATTGGGTATTAAGTGGTGTATGATGGTCTTCAAAGGTAAAAGGACTGAAAAAATGGTTCCATCTCTCTACCCTTCTCCCACCCCAACTCTTTGTCCTTCCCTCCCACTTTATTTCCAGTTCTTCAAAGAAAGAGGGTATTCATGACATTAAGTGGTCAAAATTTAATCAAGAAGTCCAATTAAATTATGAGGTTTAAATTAAACAACGATGAAACATCTCGTGAGATGATTGAATCTCGTGATATGTGATGGCCATACAAACATACATTACATTTTGAGTTGATTATCTAATTATCTCACCACCTGGATGTAAATTTTAAAAAGGGCTCCATTAATTTTAGCACATCCATATCATGAATCGTCATGCCGAGTTTCAAAACGATCCGTTGATTGTCTCGGAGGAGTACATAAAAAATGTTAATGAACCCACGGAAGGAAGGACTGACCGACATCATTATGGCTTTAACGGCTCATCTCAACTTCGTGGTGGACGAGAAATGCTTTTCTCAATGTCGAGATCTCTGATGATGATGAAAGTAAATCATTTGTAGAATCTCATTTATTCTAAAGTGGCTCCCTCCACTACCCTCCGTTAACTCTGAATCCTGTAATATCGAAAGGAAGACAGTGGAGTAAGGGTTATCTGCTTTTGTCTGAATGGGCTGTGTTGTTATTTTTATGCTAAATCATGTCAGGATTTGTTTAAATATAAATGTTTGGTAGGCGAGAAATCTTAATTTTACATCCACAACTTTGTCCTATGACTCTCTCCGTGTCAAATGAAAATTGCCATTAACCAATATCTTTCCCCAGGTGTTACAAACATATCTTTCCCCAGGTGTTGAAAGCCCAAATCTCCCCCTGGTGTTGCAAGCCAAAAATCTCCATGACATTACAGCCTATATCTTTCCCCAGGTGTTACAAGCCTACATCTTCCCCAGGCGTTATAGGCTATATATTTGTCAGGTGTTACAACCTATATCTTCCCCAGGTGTTACAACCTATATCTTCCTCAGGTGTTACAACCTATATCTTTCCCCAGATGTTACAAATTTACATCTTCCCCAGGTGTTACAAACCTACATCTTCCGCAGATGTTACAGCCTATCTATTTGCCGGGTGTTCCAACCTATATCTTCCCCAGGTGTTACAAACTATATCTTCCCTGGGTGTTACAACTTATATCTTCAAGTGTTACAGCCCTATATATTCACCAGGTGTTACAGGCCTATATCTTCCCCAGGTGTTACAGCCTATATCTCTCCCGGGTGTTGCAGCCTCTATCTTCCCTGGGCGTTACAAGCTCATGTCTCCCGCTGGTGTTACAGGCCTATATCTCCCCCAGGTGTTGCAGCCAATATCTTCTCCAGGTGTTACAAGCTCATATCTCCCCCTGGTATTAAAGCTTATATCTTCCCCAGGTGTTACAGTCTTATACCTTCCCCAGGTGTTAGAGGCGTATATCTTCCCTGGGTGTAATTTGCTAATACATGGTCTCCGGGAGTTACAGGCCGATATCTTCCCCAGGTGTTACAGGCCTACATACTGTATTCCCCAGGTGTTACAGCTTATACCTTCCCCAGGTGTTACAGGCTTATACCTTCCCCAGGTGTTAGAGGCGTATATTTTCCCTTGGTGTTATTTACTTATGCATGGTCTCCGGGAGTTACAGGCTGATATCTTGCCCAGGAGTTACAGGCCTACATACTGCATTCCGCAGGTGTTACAGGTGTATATATTCCCTGGGTGTTATTAGCTTATATATGTTCTCCAGGTGTTGCAGGCCAATATCTTTCCTGGTTCCCCAACAAAAATCTCCCATTGATTTAAATTTGATCTGATGAGATTCTTATCGAATTGACATCAGATTTCATGAGAAGTGCATGGGATATATGTATAACTAGTAGTAATGCCCGGCGTTGCTCAGGCAGGCAATAAAGCCTGGCGTTGCCAGGGCTTTCTTGCAAATTTCCTGAATAGCTGTTAGCGGTTAGGGGTTAGCGGTTAGGGTTAGGGTTAGCTGTTAGGGTTAGCGGTTAGGGTTAGGGTTAGCTGTTAGGGTTAGGGTTAGCTGTTAGGGTTAGGGTTAGTGTTAGGGTAGCTAACCGTAACCCTAACACTAACCCAAACCCTAACCCTAACAGCTAACCCTAACCCTAACCGCTAACCCTAACCCTAACCCTAACCCTAACAGCTTGGCGTAGCGGAGGTAAACAGTGCCCGGGACAAAGTGGAAATTTGCGTCCCCCGTAAGCCTTAAACTTGAGTGGATTTGAATGGAAAATCCCATAAGGGATATCGATTTATCGATTTTTTCGAATATCGGAAGTGTTATGGAAAAAATTTATAGCCAATGACCAAGTTGGACCAAAAGCCATAATCTTACCGAATTTCAATGGAATCCGTTGGAGTTTGTGAAAATGCATCAAAACGAATTTTGAGGGGCCTCAGAAGGAAGACAATAATATCATTAGTATATGTGTCAAATCTTGTTTCATTTCATGCAGTAACAAAAATCTGATGGTGGAACAAAGAAAGGGGCGTGCCGAAATATTAATATAGGTGTATGTGTGTGTGTGTGTGTGTGTGTGTGTGTGTGTGTGTGTGTGTGTGTGTGTGTGTGTGTGTGTGTGTGTGTGTGTGTGTGTGTGTGTGTGTGTGTGTGTGTGTGTGTGTGTGTGTGTGTGTGTATGGAGGATATTGAAGCCGAGGAGGAAAGTTAAACAGCCATTATTTCTCTACACAAAATAATCACTGATCTGGTGGTCATTCCTTTCTCTTAATTCTGACAACCCCCAGATCACTAAGTGACAAGAAGCTGCCATGTCTGTCTCTGCACTGTGAGCAGTGAGGTAGGTAGACACTGATCTCACCACAAAACCATCAGGACCTCAGCTGTGTAAAATGGTTCGTCTGGCGGTCATGCAAGCTTGCCTTTCCTGCCCTTGAGCACTCCTTTTGGGAGCAAAGGGATCCTCAAACTGTGTAGGAGCGAGGGAACAGCACGCTAACGGCGTTCATGCTCTTACATCAGCGCAAATATCTGCCAGAGCGCTTTCATGCTTACATCGAACTCGTGTAACCGATAGCCTAGTTGTACATGCAACTCGTCGCCAAAATTCAGGAACTGCGCGTGTTTTGTGTATTGTACGAAAAACAGATCTTCGTACGAGAGTGGGCTATAATTTGGTCTAACCTCAACAACTATCACCCACAGAGGGGCAAACATGCCCTTTTTGAGACTTTGAGTTGACCTGTTAGTCTTCCCACCTGAACTCCTGGCTGATGATTTAGTGGAACCCAGGTTGAAATACCATGTTTTCCTATCGTTTACTGATGACCTTATGATTTACGTAAAAGTACACTGATGTCTACTCATGTGTACGTCCTGTGTGTCATTTTTGTACAAGCTCTTTCACAAGCCTTAGATTGAGCCCTAGATCATGCACAAACACTTGAGCCAAGGTCCAGTATGGAGTCGGCGTGACACTCTTCCGATAGTGTAGAACAAGGAAACCACCATTTGGTCCCACGGCAGTGACCTCCCGCCCGCTGTGCAGGCAGGGTACCTGCAGCCCGCAGCAAGGAAACTTCCAAACGCGAGAGCAAAATTGTTCCGCACTCGTTTGGATGCGTAAGACTTTCCAGGGATTGCAATTTAAATGTGCCATGCAGAGACATTCAAGATCCCGACCTAGCGGTAAATCCAACAACAACAACGGGCCGAGCGGTAAAGCCCCGGTGCACCATCATTGATTTTGGTCTCTTGTGGATTGCTTTTTTTGGGAACACGTGTTGTCACTTTTAAGGCTCACGGTACTAATAAAGTCCCCGATGAGTAAATTGAAGTGTCATTGCTGCACTTCATGCTTACAGATTTATGCAATTACCTCTGTGTTGCGGACTCGAGCCTGGTAAGGATCTGTCGTGGCGTGAGATGAATCGAACCATCTGCCGCGTTTTTAAAAGGAAAAAGGTGGAAAGCAATAACTTGAGGTCTTAAACCCAGGTTCATGATTGTATCCCATATATGTTGATAAAACGTTGAAATTACCTTTCATACGCAGCTCGAACTCTTCGCTCTTCTTCTTAACTGTTCATTAGGAGACACTGCATACCTGAGCAACTCATCCTTTCCGAAAGGTCCTTGAAACAGTTTGCCCGGTCCAAATTGGCTTGTGGAATTAATCAGAGATCCCATGATATCTTTCCTAAAAACTAGCTATTGTGTGGTGGTTCGCTGTTTAAACTCCCCACTAAGCTACTGTGACTCGTGGCAATACTTATACGCCAAAATCAACGACATAATGGCCAATAACAGCACGTGCTTAATATTGAATCATCTGAAAAACTATGTGTTATTGAAATTATTCCAGCGATCGTAAGGATGCCTCCTTACATAGTGTGTGACTGATCGAGGTTGTAGTAGATTTATTGCCTAGTAGAGCCGGTGAACAATAGTGTCCTGCTGCAGAGCCAGTGAGAGACATTGTAAAATGGAGTTTAGTTGTCCCAGGGATTATTGTACCTCCACTGTGAAATGTAAAAGGCGGACTGCACATTGACCTGCTAGTTCTTACGTTGCAAGAATGGATTTTGAATAACTAGTTAGCTTTTCACATGGCCAAATGAAATGAGTATATGTATACACACATGCATATATAACATCTCAAATTGTACATTGTTATAGTGGTCCTGTCGGCCAAACAGTCGAGACACCCTGGACCGGATCAAAGGCCTGTCTACTCCTATACTGACCCTAATTTTGGATTCCCCAGTGATCAGAGCAGAGCGCCGATCATCTCCCTACATCCAGCCACTCAAAATGGTGATGAGAGCGACTTAAAGTGGATGCTAATTATCCCATCAAATCTGTCTTGGGAGCCTCCCTGTTGAGAGTTTCTGTCTATGCTGTCACTGATGACTCACCAACAAGTGATGAAACTGGTCCGGTGGCTGAGGGGGGCATGTAGCATTGCAATTCTCATATAAGTACTACTTGTGAATGTCCGCAGTTGGATAGGAACCCGGGTAGGGTTTGAAACATCAAAGGGTTTACCTTGTGTAGCTTTTCTTGGTTGCTTCATGCAGCTGTCTTTGGCAGGAAGAGCATTGAGGTTAATTTATTGAAATCCTAACCACTTGGGGTAATTGATTAGGTGGTAGCTGATTGGTTATTATCTCCAATTATGAGTGAGAGGCGTGATTGGGTCTTGTTATTTATGTTAGCTGATATTGACATTGCACGTAGTACATGCTTGGGAGCCTCAGTGGTGCACATTTCTGTCTATGCTGTTGTTGTTGACTCGCCAACAAGGGATGAAACTGGTACGGTAGCTGAGGGGCGTCACATTGCGATTCTCGTACATGTACTACTTGTGAATGTGTGCAGCTGTAGAGGAACCCGGGTAGGGTTTGAAACAGCAAATGGCTTACCTTTCGTAGCTTTTCTTGGTTGCTTCCTGCAGATTCATTTGGCTGGAAGAGCATATGGGTTGATATACTGTATATTTTGGTGTACAGGTCGATACTTTTTTCCCCGGAAGTCTGGGCCTCGACGTCCTCAGAATCGACGTATCTATGTTTTAAGAAATTGATTGTATCAATGAAAAAAATTTGCAAAGTATGATATTTTCTGAAATAAATTGTATAATTTAAAACACACCACAGCAAGTCTCCGATCAACATCATGGATGCGTCCCTAAAAAGTGTAACGTTTAGCAAAATGACGTTACGCAGCCAACATATTCCCAGAGATGTATGTTATAATGGGGGTGGAGTGAGGGAGTTTTTGTCAGGTCAGGCCAGACAAGATCTGTGACTTGCTACAGGTGCCATGTAAACCTGTACTGACCTTTAGCTTGGTCGGGTTGTCAGCGATTAAACCGTCTCCCTGACCAGGTTTCCTGGTGAGGAGGGTGCATGGATATGGACAGCCAGCAGGACTGAAAACAAAACCTGTCAAAGGGCGAAGGAGCTCCTTGTGAGCCAACGGTCATCCATATCTGATGCCCAACTGTGTCTGCGGACATCCTCCTGAAGTGGTTACCTCTTTCGAGGAGGTTGGTGGCAGGATTTGCACTTCGGCCACCGTAAAACAATTCATTCGACAAAACATACAAAAACGCAAATAAAACTAAAAACCCCACTCAGTGGGAGTAGCTCCCATGCAGCCACACTTCGCAGGGCAGCTCACTGGATGACAGGATTGGGGACTCCCATTCTTTGATGATTGGAAGAAAAACACGGGGTAACCTTCCTCGGTCGGGTTGTGGTGGTGCATAGCGGGGTGGTGCTCAGGTGTCTTCCAACAGAAGGTAGTCCCCTGAGGTTAACCTGAGGTGGTCCCTTCGGGTGGGTGCCTGGAATGTCCTCACTCTTAGAGTGGATTATCACCTGTCTGTTATCATCTGAGCTCCAGCACTTGAACATCGCCATTGCAGTACTCTCTGAGGTTCGGAGACCGGATAGTGGCAATATCACAGCGGGTGGCTGCACCTACTACTGGTTTGGTCGCTCTGATAGTTATCATGCACAAGGAGTTGCTGTAGCTGTGCCAAATAAATTGACTCCCATGATAATTGAGGTAACACCGGTCAACAAGCGAACTATGAGACGAAGGATTCATCACTCCTTGGGTGTCATTTCCCTGGTCTCGGTATATGCTCCGACTGAGGCGAGTGATATCACTGTGAAGGATGCATTCTATGCCACACTCAAGTATGTGGTTGATGAGTGCCCCAGGCAAGATACTATTCTCGTCTTGGGGGATTTCAATGCATCGGCTGGCACTGATAGGGATGACGTGTTCGGTCCCATGGGTCTGGACCTATGAACCAGAATAACACCAAGTTCCTTGACTTTGCAAGAAGTTGTGGATGTAGGGTGAGTGGTTCTTGGCTTCAGCGTCCACAGGCTCATCGCTGGAGTGGTCGTTCAATGCTGGTGGTGTGGCAAAGGAGATTGACCATGTGCTCCTTGATGGTCGCTGGAGGATGCTCCAGTACTGCATGGTCTACCAGTGTGCTCAGTTCCTCAATAGTGACCACAGGCTTGTTATAGCAACTCTGAAATTGCAGCTCAAATCCAGTGGAATGGCACCATCCCAGTCTAGGAAGGATGTTGGCAAGCTCAAGGAAGAGATGGTAGATGAGGAGTTTGCGAACAGGCTGAGTTGAGATTTAGGAGGTTTGGGGGTTTCAGGGGATCCTGAGGAGTTGTGGAGTGCCTTCAAGATTACCATTCTTGATGTTGCCTGTGGTTGTCTTGTAACTGTTAGGGAGTACCCCATTGACATGGGTCCTACTGCCCTCCCTCAGATTTTCTCCACGGTGCTTGTGACTCACTGTGTGTGGCATGGCCCTCTTAGGGGAGTCTGTCAAGGTCGGCGAAGGATATTCTGCCAACTGCCTCAGTCTGCAGGATGTGGAAACTAATGTGGTAAGGATCAATAAAGAAGATATATATATCTTCTTCTTCTTCTTTCGGCTGCTCCCGTTCGGGGTCGCCACAGCGGATCATCCGTATGATCCGCATAGTGATTTGGCACATGTTTTACGCCGGATGCCCTTCCTGACGCAACCCTGGTCGCCTCTTACGACACAGGGATACTATATATATATATATATATATATATATATATATATATATATATATATATATATATATATATATATATATATATATATATATATATATATATATATATATATATATATATATATATATATATATATATATATATATATATATATATATATATATATATATATATATATATATATATATATATATATATATATGTATATATATATATATATATATATATATATATATATATATATATATATATATATATATATATATATATATATTGTTACGAATCTGGCTGCCATTTGCACACAACTGCCAGAGTCCCTGCAGTTCAGTTATTTCGAGAAGTATGTGTCTATAGTTAGAACCCTCCACTATGTTTAATGGGTTGATAAGTGTCTGTGCGCTGCGGGTTTCTTTCCAGTTATATTTTTGCAATAGCCAACGCCAACAAATCAATGCTTCACTTCTTCGCACCATTGACGCCATTGCCCATGTGCGTTCGACCACATACATGGGCGGAGGTTTCCTCACTTCAGAACACCGAGTCTGCCCAGGAAAGTAGGGGGTTCCCCCCTGTCCAATCACGGATGGTCAGCACATCACCCCACGAAACCCTGTGCAATCAGGGCAAAGATTACCTCAGAGCTCCGACTCCACCCCAGAAGGCAGGGTTTTCCCCCTGTCCAATCAGTGGGGGACAGATATCCTCCCATGAAAACCTGTCCAATTAGGGCAAAGATTACCTCAGAGGACCGATCACACCACCCCGCCCGGGGGAGGGATAAGAATCGCCAGGCTTCCCTTTGTGTTCGCTGGAGTTGGGTTGGAAGGGTCGGAGAAGAAAGGGGTCGCCATTGCTCTTGTTGTGCATCGTTGGTGGTCGTCGTTGCCGTGTCTCAAACTGGTCCTCTGACTATTCCACAGCCGTCGACTTCCATCTCTCATTTTGTCGAGCAATAACCCAGAGTCCTAGCCGGGAATCTCCGCTGGCCCTCTGCAAGGAGCGACTCTGGCCCCCGCCTGGACCCCGCTATACCGTGTCTGGGCTCGCCGACGATTCCGAGTTTCACACCTGCAGTCGCGGGCCAAATTGCACGAGGCGGCCAGGTACCGACCAAACACTGACCTCCAGCCTGTCTATCCCGTTGGCTGCAAGGGTCGAAATAAAGAAAATCCGGGTCCATTTTCTTTTGGTTTTGTGTGTGTCTGTGGTGGTGCCGTCCTTTAAGTAGAATTGTTAAGTGCTTTTGCTCACTGTACATAGCCTGCATATTCGTGATAACTCTGTTCAGTGTCTTCCTCCGGATTATAAATAAACCCCTGTTAAATGTACCAGCTCGTTGTCTGTCGTTTCTACCATTGACCAAGCATGGTGCGGGCTTGAGAAATAGTGGGGCCGTTTGTGCCGTAAATTGTTCATTTGGTCCGGCGCGGCTTTGGTAATTTCTGCTCAGTTACGCCGGATCTGAGTCGGTAATAGCTACTCGGTTCGGACAAAGCCGGCCGAGAGTGTGGCTTCCTCGGTAGTTAGACGGCATGAGTACTTAGGTAAATTGGCATAGACAAGTGGACCCTACCTGCCGTTGAAAAATTGGCGACCATGGTATTTTAAGCGACCCGTTGACTCCGGAGTTATCCGGGGTGACGACCTTTCAATTCCGGTGTTATGTGGGAGACGGCCCGACTGCTCCATCTTACGGTCGTCCTCGCCACCGAACACACATATATATATATATATATATATATATATATATATATATATATATATATATATATATATATATATATATATATATATATATATATATATATATATATATATATATATATATATATATATATATATACACACACACAATGTACACACGTATAAATAGTTGCATGGCCAGAAGGCAAAAACATTGGAAGTATATTGGACAAGACCCCGTGAAGGAGGTGCTGCTTTGTCTGATCCTGTCTGATGTTAAGTGGGCAATTTTAACTCAACTGTTCACCTTAGGATTTTATTTTTATTCACTCAATAAAGTAAGGAGAGCAAAGACATCATGAACAAAGGTGCGGAGCGTATTAGTTCATATGCTATCGTGGCAGTTCTGAGCACGCAGACCCATCCATCCCAGCAAGTTCAGCATCAAAATCCCAGTACACAGTATTGAAAGGGACAAGATGCTGAGTTCTAATTGCAGTCAGAAGAACAAAAGTGTTGGTGAAGGTAAAATTTATCATTCCCAGTGGACTCGTGCTCAAGTGGTAGGTGTGTTGTGGCTCCTGAGCTTTGCCAGGCATCAAAATTTGACGGTGTCAATCCTGCTGGAGGACACTTTGCTCATCATGCTGCTCAAATTGATGAAATGGATATTCCATAAAACGATGATCTTTTACGTAAAGTTATTTGGATATTAAAAACTCTCTGTGTGGCCAAATAGTTCCATTCAAATTATATATTATATTATATTATATTATAAAGTATGTACATATATATATATATATATATATATATATATATATATATATATATATATATATATATATATATATATATGTATAAACTGTGTCCTGGGACTTATGACTCACCCTGTACAAGCTGTGATATTCTGGATAGCCATAAGGTGCCAAGCATTGACAGTCAAAGATTCCTTGCATTAATCCCATAGCATTAATTAGTGTGTAAGGGACTTCCAAAGCAGCTTTCTGGGCAAGGGAATACATTGGGTGGTTTGCCATTTCCAACCCAGCAATAGTCATCAGTGCAAGAATTTGTAATTTGTTTTTGGTGCTGGAGACATTGGCCTAATCTTTGCAAAATATACCTTGGAACCTTTATATCCACCAGCAGGAATGAGTGCTTATTCACCAGGATTACCATCCCAAGCACATTCGTTGATGCCTCACCCTGCCTGTGAAACACCAGGGTGACGGTTTATAGTCCGTTCAGGAATCGAACCCAGATAAGGCAGCTCATAGGTGTGCGCTAAACCTCTGAGCCATCCTGCCAACTGGAAGATGGATATGAATGTGAAACATCACAAGTGAGGCATGCCTGCAATCCGCAGGATACAACAATCTCTGAAGAGTTGGGGGAAGTTCAAAGTTGTCTATTCTGAATTTCCACCTGCAGCTGCACTTTGGGCTTCCCTCTTCCTTGCAAACCCTGGGGATGTCTCTTCCTTTAGCTTCTTGTCATGCTAACAGGCAGCAGCTGACAGCTGCTTATAGGAATTCCAGACATTATCCTCCCCAGTGACAGGTCTTGGTCACAGGCTTGTTAGCTTAAGGTCGAAAAACTGTCCTCATAGGCCTTTTAGGAGAAACAGCTGAACTTGAACACACACCTGGCGAGAATTCTCATATGCTGAGCAAAAGTTACATTTGTGGGTTACATTTATTTCTTTTCTTTTTTCCCAGCTTACTTCACCCACTGGGACGTGCTCAGCTTACGATAATCTTGCTACCGGTCTTGGATAATTGTTTCGAACTTCAATCTTCATCATCAAGGGAAACGATGAATGGAAGAAGTACAGACATTTCTAATAATCATTCAAAACTATATTTGCCATAAAACAGAAAGAAACCAATGCGCATGCTTTTCAACAAAAGGAGTGAAGGAGAAAGATTTTCATAAACTGCTGTCATCGGGATTCATAAACATTTCGTTCAGTTAAGTTCAAATAACTTCTCATAGTCATCATTTGACGGTTATTTTTATAATGAAATCCGTATCGGAAACACAATCCGAGTTGATCCCGGAGGAATACTAACCAACTGAGCAGCTATAGCTTGAAAGCTGGAAAGGCTGTTTACATTAAAAGCCAGTTCTGCGGGCAGGTGAAGGTAGAAAGACAGGTAGGAAGAAGAAATGATAGTGCACATGAAGTCGTTTCTCAAAAAAAACATGACAATAATCCAGAAGAATGCAAGATCATTGACAGGCGTTCTATGCTTCATCAGCACCTACGAATGAATTGACAACTCATTTAAGAGGAATTAATCAATCAGTAACCTCATCCAGAATGAACCATCAATCTATAGATCGAGAGATAGAGATAGAGATCGAGGGAGAGGGAGAGAGATCCAAACAGACTATTTTAGAAGAGGATTTTAACATTTTATAATATCTATTTGTTGATTGACAGAACTCCTTCCTCATTTCTAACAGCAGCTCCTTCAGTCATTAGGAAAGGTTGCTTGGTGTGCTGCCATTGTACTCGTTGGCTCCTGTTGACCGTTCCTGAAAATTGTGGATTTTAGCTCTTCCTTTACATCAACATGTCAACATCACCAGACTTGCTGACATTGTAGTTGGAGCGGCCGCTTTGAGTCTGGGAGGTCAGTGGTTCAAGCCAAGGCCATGTCCTACCAAAGACTTTAAAAACTGTACATGTTGCTTCCTTGCTTTACACTCAGCATTGACTGTATATGATAGAGTATGGGTACAGCCTGTGGGTTTCCTGCCTTCCATTCTGCTCTTTCCTGTGCTATCACTCTTCCATGAGCTTCAACTTTGGTAGTGTGGTTACAAAAACACGTGATGAACCTGCTTTACGGACCCCAATAAAGTAAAAAGTGGACCCCCAGGCTTGCACACCGCTGTTGAAATACATTAGCCAATCGGTAGGTACATTCACCTCTGGGTTGGCCAGCTTGGATTCTAATCTCTGCCAAGCTATAAACTGCCACCCTGGTGTGGTTGATGCATCGACGTGTGGACGTAACACCGAAGGACCAGGTCTGCTAACGTTAGTGAGGTTGAAGATCCCGCGGTGTCCTTCATGAAGAGTTGCCGAGTTATCACCGACACCCTGAACAAATGATAAATTATTGGCCAAATCCGCTCGGGCACTGCATCAGTAGCACAACTGCGCCTGATTGAATGATGCAACGAGGGCGCTGATTGCAGAATTGAATCTCATCCAATGCGGATTTGCTAAGAACTCCTGTTTCACCAATTATGAGCTTACAACACATTTAGACTTTCCTTATGTGTTTTAAATGACATTATCTTGTCGGCATGAAAAGTGGATAACGGAGCCAACCAAGCTGGGAGTCTCTTACAATATGTCTTCCAGACAAAGACGTCACCTTGTAATAACACCACACTGGCTTTGCAAGAGATGAATAAGGAGAATCTGTCCCATTACGTCATGTGCTTTAGGAGGGAGGTGGACAATTCAAATGTCAAATATTCTGTTTTCTGGAAGTTCTCAAACTTGCACAACCTGGTAGAACATCAAAAAAGTTAATAACCCCCATATGGAAGACAATTATCGTCTAATCACCAAATATATCTATAAGACTGTTTATCTGACAGCTGGTAGCGCAAAAGGGGTACGAGGGTGTTCAGAAATATTTACTTGCGCCAACTTCTTATTTTCAAATGTACAAGTATCGATAGTCGGGAAAGAAATGTATAAATGTATCTTTTATTTTCCAGAAACTCACTCTATACAAGTGGGGGAGGGGTGGGATTATTACCTCCACCACCAAAATTTATTTTTCACCCCTGTTTGTCTGTCTCTCTCAAAATAGCACGATATCTAAAAACGTTGTGGATGGATTCGGACAAAATTTGGTGGACAGGTTAGATATGTGGCAAGGACTAATTGATTCGATTTCGGTGAAGATCCAGATCCTATCATTAAAAAATTTCTTCAAGTGAATCTTCACCATTGGGAGATGGACCCAAAGATGATACATCGCATGAAATTTAAAAACATTGTGTTCGGATTCAAATGAAACTTGGTGGACAGGTTAGTTGCACGACAAGGATGAATTGATTCGATTTTGTTGAAGATCTGGATCTGGCCCATCAATTGGATGCAAAACATAAACTGTTCAGCCTGGTGGTATGCACTCTCCCAAGTATATCACCAAACCATTCCTTTCACACTGTGAGGCACATCGGGCTGCCAAGGAAGTTTCAATGGCGAAGGAGTACAATCCTGGACAGGTCACCACTCTGACACAGGATACCTCAATTGGTGAAAACCCCAGTAAGCTGCTGCTCATTTCACTGATCTCAGAAGGATGACAGAGGCTGAGTCAACCCCACATGGTGTTAATTCAACAGTTAAAGGGACTTGAACTCAGGATCCCAAGCTAGACACTTTAACCACTAAGCCACCACCAGGCTTGCTCTACCAAATGCCATGCCAGTTACTATTATTATTTAGCAATTATCATTATTACCTCTGCCACTGAAATTTTCACCCTTGTTTGTTTGTCTGTGAGCAGGATATCTCAAAAAGTTGTGGACGGAGGAGAATGGCAATGATGAGGGTGTAGCGAGTGCAGGCAGGGGTGATGGTGCAGCAATAGACATAGATAGGTAGGAATCACACCAGTGAGACCGTTTTTGTTGGAGAGGAATCTTTTAAATATGTAATCAAACGGAAGACCAAATACTGCATTGGAGTCATCAGAAGGAACACAAATAAGTAAAGAGGAAAGATGGAGTCACCAGGAGGAACCTGGATAGGATTCCAGTTTCAGCCGCTACTCCACTACCTTCAAACCCATCCAGGCGCAGCCAAGAGAGCCATACAGAAAACTTTCTGCAAGAATTCACTTCTCCTTAGAGAGATGGATAAAGATAAAGAAAGAGAGAAATAAAGAGTAAAAGAGATGAAAGAAAATAAAAAGCAAGAATTAGAATGAAAAGAAGAGAATTGTGCAAAATTAGAAAGAAGTGTGAAAGGAACAAAGAACAAAGATGTCGGGAAGAACCCGGACAGATAGATTTCAGCAGTTACCCCCCTCGATTCGTCATTCTGCAGGAAGGATGGTAGACATCGAGTTGTGTGAAGTTTTGAAGGTGCATGAGTTCGTGACATTGAAGGAAGGTTAAATGACAGTGAATTGGGAAACGGTAGGAAGACGTCCATTCTGGAACAACTAGGGGCAAATGATGTAGGGAAAGTTTACTCAGGGGATTTTAAAAATAGATACAGGATATTAGGAAAGCGGCTGAAAGCAAAGGGTTGTGAGGTCATGTTTTCTGGGATTCTCCCAAGATTCGGAAATGATATAGAAATTATGATCAGAGCGATAGATGTCAACCAACGGCTGGAAGAATGGTGGAGGGGGGAAGGTTTTACATTTAAGAAGCAGTGGGAATCATTTAGGGGACAAAGGAAGTGTTTCCGGAATGATGGTCGTATGCTAAATAGAAAGGGGGCAGCAAGGTTTGCAGTGGGAATTCAGGATTTTTTTTTAGGTTAGAGGAGGGTTCGTTGTGTTCTTGTGCTTGGCAACTTGGCTGCCAGGTAGCTCTAATTTCTTGAAAGCATGGCTGCTGATGCTGTGCCCCTCCACCAGTATACTAGTACTCATTTTGCTGACCTTGGAAGGACAACAGGCTAAGTCAACCCCACCTGGTGTGTTAATTCAGCAGCCAAGAGGACTTGAACTCAGGACCCGAAGATCACAAAGCCAGCCATCCTAACCACTAAGCCAACACCAGGTTAGAAGAGGATGGGGGAAGTGATAAAGGAAGGAACTGGTGATGTAATTATGATTGGTAAGGCCAGACAGGAAAATGTAATTTGCAGGCAGGGGTGAGGGTGTGAGTTCCCTTCAGGAAGGGAAAAGTTAAATATATTCTATCCCAATACCTGGAGTTTAAACTACATATCTGCATTCACAAAGCGATCACCAAGGGTAAGCCAAAGGAGGCTTCCCTTCTTCTTCTTCTTCTTCTTCTTCTTCTTCTTCTTCTTCTTCTTCTTCTTCTTCTTCTTCTTCTTCTTCTTCTTCTTCTTCTTCTTCTTCTTCTTCTTCTTCTTCTTCTTTCGGCTGCTCCCGTTAGGGGTCGCCACAGCGGATCAACCGTCTCCATTTCGCTCTCCATATCCTCCACATCTTCCATTGACACTCCAACCACCCGCATGTCCGCCCTCACAGCATCCATGAACCTCCTCTTTGGCCTTCCTCTTCTCCTCCTGCCTGGTGGCTCCATCTTCAGCATCCTTCTCCCGATATACTCCGCTTCCCTCCTGTGCACATGACCAAACCATCTCAATCTCACCTCTCTCACTTTGTCTCCAAACCGTCCTACCTGTGCAGTCCCTCGAATATACTCATTCCTTATCCTGCCCATCCTCGTCACTCCCAACGAGAATCGCAGCATCTTTAACTCTGCCACCTCCAGCTCCGCTTCCTGTCTTTTTGTTAGCGCCACCGCCTCCAAACCATACAACATAGCCGGTCTCACTCAGTGCCCGTATATAAAGAGAGTCTGGCCAACTCGCTAGGCAGGTGCCATATTGCATCCCAGCCAGCGTGGTGCTGGCTCTGCGGGAGCATATGCGCGGTGCGATATGAACGGGCATTTTCCTTCTCACACAAAAAGTAATGGGAGTTTTGACTTCAAATTTTGAGTTTTGCTCGAAAATAAGTTGCTCTACAAGATGGTGTATTCTGGATGCTGATAAACCCACCCAAAAATAACTGAGGTGGCATAAGACCGCAAGTCGCATACTGAGGATGGACTAATCTATTTCTTGACTGTGCAAGATTTCTTGCCTGAATCTATGGAAACCTGTGTATCGCACGAACCACAGAGGCTAGAAATCTAGTGCAAAGCTAACCAGTTCAGCAAAGCCAATCATGGTTCAGAGAACTCCTCAGGATGAATTAAAAGAAACATGACCCAGAATTACAGAGTACAAGATTCATAAAACCCCAAAACGAAAAAGTACGGTAGACGGCTATAGATGGCCAGGACGGTAGATGGATATAACCGCTATAGCAATCGCGGTTATAGCCGTCACCCGTCCATAAGGGGTTAAAAGTCAAAACCATCTTCGGTTCTTCTCCATATGACTTAACCCCTTCAGGATGGGAGGTGGCTATAACCTACAGGCGGTTATGGCCACCTCCCGTCCTGAAGGGGTTAATACGAACAACTGACACCAAGCTCAGTTCTACTTAATTTTTTTCACACATGCTCTCATTGCCGCGCTCTTGCTGCCGAGTTGACTGGCAGTACCAACTTTTTCCTGGCTGACACGGATCGAATTTTGCGCTTTGGAATAGATGTACAGACGCACAGCGACAAACTTCGTCAGTAGCTTCCTTTTCAGATGGTGACAGTCGGGAATGTCAACTGAGAAAGCTGACATACGACGGACAAGTTTTTCAACCAGGTTATGCCCATTAAACTGGTCCTGCACCATCCTGAACTGCTTCTCTCCTTCTCTGAACAGCTTGAAAGCCTCGTCACTGCAATGAGTCAAAGTCCCTTCTTTGTACTCCTTCAGTCTTGTTATCGCCTCACGACAGCCCTGCGAAAGAGACTTTTGGCGGTCCTCCGCGGCTTCCAGGCAAGTGGTGCAATGTGTCCAGGATTTGGAGATGGAGGAAATACAGTATCCAGCCAGGTAATACAAGCTGCTCTCTTGGGCTTTGCTGAGAAGATCAGGAGGCAGCTCTCCAATCAAATAGCTGAACGTGTCCTCGTCGCATTTGTCTGGTGTCGTCGGTTTCTCTTTCGGAGTGTCGAGGAAATCTGCTAAAAATGACCGGTCATCCTCGAGATAATTACCGGATGCGGGATGCTTCAGAAATTGCGCCACCGTTATGAGCTTCAGAGCCTGTCAGAATTCCAGCGCGTTTGGGACAGGAGTCTTGAATCGGACGCACCCAAACAGGTTCTCGAGGCAATCCTGCGCGAGTCTGGATGTGAGCACAAAGTGGTGTCCCCTGGCCAGCAGTTCTCTCTGAATGACGAGCACAGACGAGGTCGATAATAAGACGCCGGATTGCCATGGCTTCCACAATTTGCCACATTCTATCCCTCCGAATACCACCAGCATCTCTTCAAGGTGCCGGATCGCCTTCTCGTAAGCACACGTATTCGCTTGACTGAGCACGGTGGAGGAGTGACGGCTGGACATCAGGTCAAACCAGGTGTTCAAAAAGTCCAAAAACCAGGCAGTCATTAGCAACGCGTTGTCAAAACATTCGTTTTCAACCAGGTAGTGCAGCCCAGCACTGACCGACTTACTGAAAAAATTCAATGCCTTTCCCACTTTCATTTTGTCGAAATGGGCGGTGTTCGACACCATTTCCATGCCGAGATTGGGCGTCAGTTTCAGATCGTCATTGACCTGAAATGTCACCAGTTCCTTGATTGCCCCCAGGCTGACGACATTTGAAGGCAGATCATGCCTGGAGACGATATCAGCACCGAGCTTGAATTCGTTCCCATTCACCAGACCCGCCTTGACATTCTTGATCAGGTGCGGTACATCGTACATGAAGTGTAGGAACCTGCCGTCAGCACATTGGTGGGGAATTCAATTGACTGTCACTGCGTGCTTCGAACTAACCAGTCCGAAGTTCTTGAACATTGCTCGATTGGCACTACCCATGTCACATGTGACTGCGTTGACGTGGAGCCCAATGACATGAGCCCGCTGTACGATTTCAGTCACAAGTGGCTGGAAGTAGGCTCCTTACACCGAATTGCCCATAAAATGAGAGACAATTGTTTGCTTCCATCTGGCGGTGATGCCAGCCAGCATGAATACGAGGGCATGAGTTGTAGCACCACCATCTCCTGGCAAAGTTACATTTCCGCACAAACTACTGGATGATCTGTCGAACTGCAATCCCACTTCAATTGTCATTTCATCCAGCGTTAGGCAGCACTCACGCTCCGGTTTCTTCATGGTAGCAACCTTCAGCTGGAGGAAGTCGAACACTTTATAAAGAATACCAGGTTCCATCGCAATAACCTCCATCTTCCGTCGTAACGAACGAAGCGATGGCAGAAGCTGGTGTTGCGACAACAGGACTTCGTAGTCGGTACTGCCACATGCAAAGCGGAGTTGCAGAGCCTTTTTGTAGGTTTCTGCTGACCACTGAGTACCCCTTATGCTGAGACGAGACAGCTTGTTGATCTGATCGAGGTTTAAAACTTTCTGGACATTCGCCTTTAGAGTGACGAGCTCCCTGCCTTGTTTGTGTTTGTCCCACTGTGCCTCATGTAACTGCCACTTGAGAGAGATCACTTTCGCCTCCACTGCTGCGATCTTGGCGTCGTAGTCAGGACCCTGGTCGGTTTCAGCCAGCGTTACAGGGGTATCGGAGGCAAGGGCAACGAGTTGGACATCTTGGTTGTCGTCGTCATTCACAGGCATGTCTTGTTCTGTGTGTGTGTGTGTGATCTGGGACGGGCTCCTTCTGTGGTGTCGTCTTGTCATGGGGTCGTTTCCTCAGCTTCCTTTTCGTGACAGGCACAATATGCGGGAAGACAGTCGGGACGGCATTGTGCTTGAGTGGTCTTGAACCATCAACCCTCCTGTTTTCATACTGACTGTCGTCGAAATGCTTCTGAAAAAACAAAAAAACGGAAAATTGAAGTACGTGTTGACGCTCAGTTCGAAGTCGATGAAAGTTTCCAAATACGATTTGCAGTCGAGAACCCCGGGACGGGAAATTCCTGAGATTCCCGGTCAAAATGTGGAACGATTTCCACAGAAACATACGCCGGGAATCCCGGGGAAATATACATCAGATAAAGATTAGAAATGAAAAACAGTTTGCAGCTGCAGTCATCCAGCGACGTTGTCAGTGCATTTTGTTCCACTTGACCGTCGTCAGGTGAAGGGATTGAATTTTATGGGAAAACTACAAACACTATTTCCTAAGCTAATGTGGATAAAACCAATGTAAGAAAGTTACTTACGGCTGGTGGTGTGTATCGGATCGGATATATTGCAAATCTGGTGTTGACTACTTACGCATTAGTGAAATTTCGGCATCGGATTACGTCTCGCTATTTCGGATTCCGAGCTGTTTCAGCGCTCCGATCTGATCCGATCCTACAGGCATTCATTCAATGTGACTTTAACCTCGATACTCCGATCAGACGTCGGACGGGAACTGCAAACCGCCGCTACTTACCGCACAAAGGGAGGCATTGTCGTGTGGAGTCCAGTTCTCCCTTTTCACATTTACGGGCCAACGGCGACGTCTTTCCGGGTCCCTGGGGAAGCGGTGCATTTTCACGCCTTGCCCGGGACGCACAGAACACCATTGTGTCATCAAAAAAGTCAAAATCTGACGAGAAAACGTGAAAAGACGGCGAAAACTATTCTAATTTCGCTCCAAGATTCACTCGTGTTGAGATGGGCAACAACATGGCGCCAGCAACGCACGTGACCGGGTATTGACCAATCAGAGCGCAGCATGATCAAGACAATAGTTGTCCAGACTCTCTTTATATAGGGCACTGGTCTCACTACCGTCTTATATACTTTCCGCTTCACTCTTGAAGCTACCCTTCTGTCACAAATCACTCCTGCAACTCTTCTCCACCCACTCCATCCTGCCTGCACTCTCTTTTTCACTTCTCTCCCACACTCTCCATTACTTTGGACAGTTGATCCCAAGTATTTAAACCCATCCACCTTCCCCACCTCAACTCCTTGCAACCGCACCATACCACCACCCTCCCTCTCATTTACGCACATGTACTCCGTCTTACTCCTACTGACTAACATTCCCCTTCTCTCCAGTGCGTACCTCCACCTCTCAAGGCTCGATTCAGCCTGCTCCCTACTCTCCCTACAGATCATGATGTCATCCGCGAACATCATAGTCCATGGAGACTCCAGTCTGATCTCGTCCGTCAACCTGTCCATCACCATTGCAAACAGGAAAGGGCTCAGAGTCGATCCTTGGTGCAATCCCACTTTTACCTTAAACCGGTCCGTCATTCCAACCGCACACCTCACCGCTGTCACACTGTCCTCGTACATATCCTGCACGATCCTCAAATACTTCACCACTCCAGACTTCCTCATACAATGCCACAACTCCTCTCTAGGCACCCTATCATAAGCTTTCTCTAAATCTACAAACACACTGTAACTCCTTATGGCCTTCCCTATACTTCTCCATCAACATTCTCAAAGCAAACATTGCATCAGTGGTGCTCTTTCCTGGCATAAACCCATATTACTGCTCACAAATCGTCACCTCTCCTCTCAACCTCGTTTCCACTACTCTTTCCAACAACTTCATGGTGTGGCTTAACAACTTTATCCCTCTGTAATTTCCATAGCTCTGCACATCACCCTTGTTCTTGAAAATCGGAACCAGTACACTTAATCTCCACTCCTCCGGCATCCTCTCACTTTCCAAGATTTTATTAAACAATCTGGTGAACAACCCCACTGCCATCTCTCCGAAACACTTCCATGCCTCCACTGGTATGTCATCTGGGCCAACTGCCTTTCCACTTTTCATCCTCTTCATAGCACTCCCCACTTCATCCTTACTGATCCACCCCACTTCCTGATTCACTATCTCCACCTCTTCCAACCTTCTCTCTCTCATTTTCTTCATTCATCAGCTCCTCAAAGTACTCCATCCACCTTCTCAACACACTCTCCTCACTCGTCAGCACATTCCCATTTACGTCCTTTATCACCCGAACCTGCAGCACATCCTTCCCAGCTCGGTCCCTCTGTCTTGCCAATCGGTATAAATCCTTTTCCCCTTCTTTTGTATCCAACTTCTCATACAGCTCGTCATATGCCTTTTCCTTGGCCTTTGCCACCTCTCTTTTTGCCTTTCGACGCCACTCCTTGTACTCCTGCCTCCTTTCTTCATCTCTCTGACTATCCCACTTCTTTTTCGCCAACCCCTTCTTCCTTATACTTTCCTGTACTTCCTCGTTCCACCACCAAGTCCGCTTATCTTCCTTCCTCTGTCCAGATGTCACACCAAGTACCTTCCAAGCTATCTCCCTCATCACTTCTGCTGTAGTTGCCCAATCATCCCACCCATCTTTATCACCATCCAACACCTGTCTCGCCTCCTCCCTAAATTCCACGCAACAGTCTTCCTCCTTCAGCTTCCACCATCTGGTCCTTGGATCAGCCCTCACTCTCTTCCTCAACCTCACTCCAAAATCATCCTACAGATCACCAATCGATGCTGTCGAGCTACACTCTCCCCTGCCACCACCTTACACTCTCTAATCTCTTTCAGGTTGCATCTCCTGCTTAAGATGTAATCCACCTGTGTGCACTTTCCTCCACTCTTGTATATCACCC
>NC_140968.1:56148620-56161120 GCF_056783735.1 Eptatretus burgeri
AGAGCAAAGATGGGACAGAGTTGGGAGGGGTGGTCTGCAGCTTTTTGTTGAGTTGTCAGAATTGCATGTGAGTTTATTCACAATTAAAATGTAATTGAGTGTGTGTGTGTGTGTGTGTGTGTGTGTGTGTGTGTGTATGTGTGCGCACGCGCTCCACTGTAGGGGGTGACGCAATCATCCTACAGGTAATGTGCTCATACATCAGAAAGGAGGGGGCTACGAAGGTTTATGATAGAGATGTTTAAGATAATGAAGGGTATCGAGAAAATAAGTGCAGAAGAATGATTTAGCAAAATGGACAGAAAAAGAACTGGGGGGCATTGCTTGAAAGCAAAGAAGAGGAGACTTAAGATGGTAGTAAGGCAGGGGGGGCTTTCACTTCGAGAGTAGTTAATGCATGGAGTGGTTTCTCTGAAAAGGTAGTGGCAGCAGAAACAGCAGATAGGTTTAAATTGGAATTAGATAGGTACCTACATGCATTAGAGATCGTTATATTGGTGGGTCTTGTAAGTAACTTGAGTGTAGATGGGTGATTGTATACATCTATGCTGAATGTGATGTCTACGAGGTCTCGTAAAAGGATAGTGTGTGGCTGGTGTTGTACATTCTTCACCTACCACCACCCCCCCCCCCCCCCAAAAAAAAACATTTCCTTCCACCATTTATACCTAATCTGGAATTTAAATTCCAGATATGGTATCGTCATCGTGCACCATCCATCCGACTGTCCGTCCATCTCCGATTTTGACTTCTCTGGCCAAACTGCCAAACTGCTTGACTTTCGGTAGGTCAAAATGGCCGACTTAGTAAAATTATTCAAAAATCTTCTTCTCCACACCCACCAGTCAGAATGCTACCAAATTTTGGTTCCAATATTAGGACAGGGTTCTGATGTTAAATTGTGGAGGCCGTGCCGATCACGTGACCAGAAGTGTGTCAAAATGGCCGACTTAAGTAATTTTTGGGGAAAACCGGGTAAATTCCTTCAAAACTCTTCTTCTCCAGATCCACCAATCAGAATGCCACCAAATTTGGGTTAGAAAATTAGGCCAGGGCCAAGATAAGCTACAGGTCCAGTGGTCCTATTTATATTTTCAGCATCCTGGTGATATTCCTGAGCCTGCCACACTGTTCTCATCCCCACTCCTCCTCTCATTCCTCCAATGAAATGAAGTCGTTGTCAAAGATTAATTTAATCTGGTATTGGTGTAGTGTAGGCATGATGGGCCGAATGGCCTGATCCTGTGCTTAATTTTGTTGTTTTTCCTTGTTTTCAGCACGGCTGCCACGCAACAGCACGAAACGGCTGGTTTTTGATACCTTCCATGTTTATTTACTCATTTATCATTTTAGCTTCAGTGTGTCTGTACACTCTGCCTGCAAAACACTAGGATCTCCATAACTTTCAGCTTTTGTCATCAAATTTTCAACAAACCTTTATTTTGAGAATATGGATATATTATTCTAGCTAATAAAATGGACTTTTTTTTTTTTTTGCTGTTTTCGCCAAGTTTATTTCAAGTTCAAAGCGGATGCTCACGGCCTTTACATTTTGGGATGTTTTCTCGTTTAGTATGTGACTAGGCCTCGCTATGCTTGTTTTTCTTCTTGGCCTTTGACTACGAATATCTTGTTCGTGGAACCTTTTGAAGCGAAAATGAAAAGATGACCAAGTTAACTGATGGAGGGATTCGAAGAACATTGACTCACAAACCTGAGACAGACCGAGCCAGGTGCTCCTGCGATCACCCCCAAATTTACAAAGAAAAACAAGCTCCTCGTCATATTTTGTTCTTCTTTTGTACGCAGCATGTGGCTCTGGGTTGCATAATTTGCTGTGGGGGCAGCTGAATCACTGATGCAGTGCCCCCTTTCCACTGGAGTAGGAATATGCAATTTGTTCATGGTCTGGAAATAGCTTTGCCCCACTTTTTGCGAAGAATACCGTTGGACTTTAAAGGACACACGGCTTAAAAAACCTCTCAATGTACAGCACACACATTGACGAATCACTCTGCCTGCAAAACACCAGGATGACAGTTTATAGCTCGGTTGGGATTCAAACCCAGGTTCGACATCACCTCTCGGTTATCCTGCCATCCCACATGTTGTGGAGGATAAAGCTCCTATTGATTGTTTTGATCTTCATTATCTGTCTGTCATCCATATGAAGCAGAAGTAGCATACGGTTTAATGGAGACAACATTTTTTTTCGAAAGTTTCTTCATGCTTCGATGTGGCCCTTCGCGATTCTGATTGTCCAAGTAGCAGCTGTGCTCTGGTTCCCAGGCTTTGCCAGGCATACAATCCCAGAGGTGGAATTTGCTCATCATGCCTCATGGTTTATCCACCCCGATTGAAAATGTGCATTATAGACTTTCCACGTGCACACTACACCTGCCTTCAGGTGACTTTTCCATGTTTTTACAAATTGAAATTGGACTACACTTATGGAAGAAGTGTGATGAAACCAAAAAATTGCAGGACAAGATGAGTTGACCAAACTTGTGTTCCAGACGGGAACTTCTTGTAATGCGTGCAATCACAATTGAAATTTGTCAAAGGTGAGAAGAACATACAAAACTAGAACAGCACTCAGTGGAGAGCATACCTCCACCAGGTTGAACAGTTTACGTTTTGCATTCCACTGAAAGGCCGGATCTGCATCCTGACCTCAACCAAAATCGAATGGGCTTCTTCTTATCACCGACCCAACTCATCCACCAAGTTTCGTCCGAATCCGTCCACAATTTTTTTGAAATATCAAGCTAGATATCATATTTGTCCATTCCACTCAATGGTGAAGAATCACTTTTAAAAATTCTGGTATCCTGATCTTCACCAAAATTGAATCGATTCGTCCTTGTCGCACACACTACCTGTCCACCAAGTTTCGTCCGAATGTCCATAAATTTCTGAGATATCCATAACAAACAGGCAAACGAGGATGAAAACATAACCTCCGTCCATCTTCGGTGGTGGAGATAATTAAGGTAAATCCAAAATCTTCTTTCTTTGTGATGACATCATAGTTTTCTGCTCCTGTAAATTGATTTGTCCCGATAACTTGCATTATCGGATCGGCCCTTTGACTCATCAGCTTGAATATGTCCGAATTGGGAAGCGATGGCACAGTGTCGACCTTAGTTCCTCTTCCATTGGATGAGCTCGATGTTGTTGTGTTGCATGCCAATCAAGGGATGTTGGAATGGTGGAATGGTTGTTGTACCATCGGCATGGTATTCCTATTTATCTGGTGTACCATCAGTGGAAAACTGCTGACTTTTCGAGAATAAAGGCAGCTCGTGTTTGTGCAATAAAATTCTCAGACATCATGTTGCTCGCATATGGATATGCTCTTAGCTTTGATACATGCTGCACCACCAGATGCAGCAGCTGAAGATATTGCTGTGAACATGTGGTTGGTGCAAGGGGGACACCAGGCGATGGGGGAGATTTTTAAAGGAAGACTTTCTCAGCAGACATCCACTACATCGATAAGAAATGTGTGATGTTTGAATGGAGGAAAATTAAATATTTAAACACACTTTATTTCTGGACACAAAGCTGAGGCTCGTGGAAGAGATAAGACATAGAACGGATGAGGATGCAACAGAACAAAAGGAATGGCAGAAAATGAGGGGGTGGGGTGGGGGGCAAAGGAACAGCAGGGTTGAGGGCCAAAATTAAATACAGGGAGACTTTGAGAAATATGGGATGTGAGGAGGAATGAGTAGGGGAGGATGCATGTGGTGGACAAGGTGAATGCAGAAGCAAACTCTCAGGAAGCAAAGACATGGCATTGGGGGTTGGGGGGTTAATGAGGGTAGAGAAGATAATGGTTTTAGATTGGGGGTGATCTGAGATGGTAGGGGAACAGCTGTCTTGAAAAGGTGGATGGAAGAACAAGATTGAAGAGAATGTGGAAGTTGGTTCCACAGGTAGGAAAAAAAGTGGAATGAATGAGTGGAGGTGAGCAGTGATTCTGGATGTTGGGAATTTTGCAGGGGGCTGATAGGGACCATGTGCACCCTGCAGAAACCTGGAGGGGGGCATGGGAACAAAGTATGGAAAGAGCAGAGGGTGCAAGACCAGAAGGGAGGCTGTATAAGATAGAGAGACTACTGACCTGCCTGCATTGGGAAAGTGATTGGCCCAGAGACTCAGCTTCATCGATGGAGATTCCAATAAACGTGAAGGCCTTGGTTTCCACGGCATCAAGCTGAGTAAGGTGTGAGGCAGGGGCACCAGCCCAAAATGGGGAGCAGTGTTCCATTAGGCTGCAAATGAGGCCTTGTATGTGGATAGGAATTTAGGTGTGCCAAGGAAGTAATTTGTACAACAGAGGATGCCTAGTCTGTAAACTGGCTTTGGAGGGAGAGAGTGAGAGAGGAATATATATATATATATATATATATATATATATATATATATATATATATATATATATATATATATATATATATATATATATATAGTTACAGATCTCCACAGGCCAGCATGCGAACGACCGCGTTTAACCAATAGCTGCTGCTTCGCCTAACGGACGGACAATCCAGTCGCGGCTTTCTGGATCAACGCCGAAAACCAGACACGGGTGTGTTTTTGAGCACACCACAACCTTGTCCATACTCTACCCGCGCTACAGGGTCAATCGCCGATATACCTAATTAATCGCGCGGGCAGATTACCGAGAGATTGTACCACAACGGGACCGCTTGGAAACGAGCCGCTTAATCAGCTCGCTTCCTTTTGGGATAACCGAGCCGGGTGTTATCGCGCAGTCCCGTTGGACTCGATCACTTTACCGGCTATTTAAAAACCAACTATATTCCGAGTGCAAGATGGCAGCTCAGTTAAGGAAAAGACGCAACGAACGGGGTCCATTTAAACAAGCACATTTATTTACGAACAACACATAGGCATGTATAAACAATGATGTAGTCATGCAGGTATGCAGGTATGCAAAACACGCATGCAGTCATGTATCAATCAAGCAAAAGCAATGCAAAAGAGCTACTACCGTCTATCTATTATGTACAGTCACTTATACAGTTCTACTTGCGGACATGGCGCCACAACTTTCATTCAAAAGCAAGGAAAAACCCCAGGACAGACGAGGGGTAGACTGGACCTCTTTGCGTCTTTATTGCACGGAGCCGTGTCGACTGCAGAGGCTCTGCGAGGCCGCGCTGGTTACCTTCACCTCACTGGGGCGAGTCGCGACATCCCGTCCCTACGGCCGCTGTCGTGACCGCGGTTCGGCCCAGGGCTCCTCCGACGGCCTGGTGATTCGGGCCCAGCCGGCAACGCCTCAGAGGAACGAACAGGCCTTATGCTCTTTCAGAGTTGATGCTCTCTTTAAGAGCCCGTCCGTCCCTCGCGATGCTCGGACTGTCCTGAAGCCCGATCACCTTGGACCGTTTGATGCTGGCTGGCGACCTCTCTCTGGCTCTTCCCACGTCCCACACAAATCCGCAGTTCCGTGTGGCACGGCTGGCCTGCTGTGCTCCCAACTCCGTCTCCTCGGTGAACCTGAACTTCCACTGCCCTCCACTGGGCTAGAACTCCGCTCCTCACACCGCTCCAGACCCCGACCGACTCAACTGGCGCTCTGCGCGCTGTTTTATAGGGTTATTGAGGCAAGATCTGATCTCCGCACTTTCACCTCTGACCCCCACTGGCTCCGCCCCTCTCGCTCTCCTGATCCGAATTCCGAGGTGAGGTTCGGGGCGAGTGGACGTGGCAGGAATCATCGACGCTGAAGGGAGACGCTGAATCATCGACGCTACATATACATATATATATATATATATATATATATATATATATGTATGTATGTATGTATATATATATATATATATATATATATATATATATGTATGTATGTATGTATATATATATATATATATATATATGTATGTATGTATATATATATATATATATATATACATACATACATACATATATATATATATATATACATATATATATATATATATATGTATGTATGTATGTATATATATATATATATATATATATATATATATATGTATGTATGTATGTATGTATATATATATATATATATGTATGTATGTATGTATGTATATATATATATATATATATATGTATGTATGTATGTATATATGTATATATATACATATATATATATATATATATGTATGTATGTATGTATATATGTATATATATATACATATATATATATATATATGTATGTATGTGTGTATATATATATAGTCCGAGAGGGTCACGACGGGATTGGACGGGATTGTCCGTCCGGTGGGCGACGTGCCGCGATTCGAGTTACGTGGCCGTTCGCACGCCGGCGGGCGCGAATCTGCAACACTGGTGTCAGGTCGTGCGATATAAACTCATCGCCCTCCTCGCGGCACTGGTATCGGAGAACGGGAAAACGGGCTCTCCTGTCTCCAGCTAAATTCACGGGAATCGGTCCAGGGGTGAGAGGAGCGACCCCCGATTCCCTCCAAATTACGAGCGAGCTAAATTAACCCTTTACGAGAAATAAGATGGCGTCTCAAGGCGAGCGGGAGCCGGGGGTATTAGAAATGTATATGTGTAGTAATGTAGGATCCATGGTCCAGAATGAAAACCCCGAGCAGGAAATGTTGGTTGTGCAGGAACACGAACTCCCCCAACTGAACCCAGAGCCCGAAATAGGTGCGGCGGCGGCCGCGGTGTATGACACCTCCCCTTCCCCTCTCCACCAAAACCCCCCCGATCCTTGCCGAAACGGCTCACCCAAGCGCACCCGACATGGCCCAGCTATGCGCCATGCTGGCGGCAATGATAGCGAGGATGGATACAAACACAAATGAAATGAAAAACGAAATAAAAGGCATGAACAAGCAAATGAACGAAATGAAAACGAAAATGGAAACAAACGCACTCGAAATGAAAGAGCTGCGGGGTGAGACGCAGAACATGGGCCAAAGCCTGCAGGCGGGCATGAAGGCAATGGCGGCGGAGCTCAAAATGGCGACTCCACGTGTGGGAGCGAACGAGCTGGGAGGGAGTGCAACGGCTGTCGGGCCCGCGGTGGAGGCGGGTAAGGAGAAAATAATTCGGGAGACAAGAGACGAGGTGAAAGTAATTGGGAGGGAGAGAAAAGAACAATTAAGACGGAAAGCAAGGATGAGGTACGCGGAGATCGTGAAAGAGCAAGGAGTGAAAAACAGGGAAGGACGGGAGCGACTTAAGGAGAAAGCAAGGTTGACCTACATAAAGATAAGGGAAAGACGCCAGAAAGAAGCAGAGACCAATAGACACGAGGAGACGACAGAAAGAATAAAATGTATAGAGACACGGGAGATAGAGGGTGAATTGGACAAGGTTAGTGACGCACACACACACACACACACACACACGGAGGTGGTGGAGGATAATGGGGGTGAGCTGGCGGACTGGGTAGAGACCCAGTGCGAGCAGCAGGATAGCCTCCTCCAGGAACGAGGGGAGCGAGTATGCCCCCTTGAGGCGAGTCACGACCAGGTGGGTTCGGTCGTGCTTTGCGAGGTTGAGGGGACGAGTGCTGTGGACGGGTGCACGGAGAGCTTGGGGGTATAGAGGCCCCGGAGACCCTTGTGGGGACACGAATCCCCAGTGTGGTTGTCCCGGTGTGTGTGGTGTCGAGGTGTGTGTTCACGAGTGTGGCGAAATGCGTGCTGCAATGCACGCATTGCGCGGGTGCAAGGGCGTGTGTGAGAGCGACCGGGTGGGTGACAAAGACCCCGTGTGTGGAAGCGACCCCGTGTGTGAGTGGTGTGGTGGTAAGTGTGCAGAAGGTGGTGCTTCCCAGCACGCCGTGTGTGGATGAGGCACCGCGGATGAGTGCCCCCGCGTGTGTGAGTGAGGCACGGTGTATGAGTGAGGTACCGTGGATGAGTTCCCCCGCATGTGTGAGTAGTATGGTTTGTGTGAGGGAAATGGCACGAGTGAGTGAAAGGCCGCGAGTGAGTGGAGCCACGTGTGCAAGGTTAATGGCATGCGTGAGTGAGCGGCCGAGTGTGAGAGAGACAGCGTGTGCAAGGTCGCTGTGTGTGAGGGAGATGTCGGTGGGCATGTGTGAACATGCAGCCGCGTCTCCCGGTGTGAGTTTCATGGTGAGGTGTGTTAGCGTCGTAACACGCGGGAGTGCGTGGGTGGAATGGAGACTATGACGGTGACATGTGAGGGACAAAAGCCGGGTAGCGGCTGTAGTTGTTTCGGGGACCGTGCCGGGTTCACCCAGCAGTGAGCACGAGGTCCGTGCTGTGCAACGCACGAGGCCCCCACGTGCTCGCTTGCGAGAGTGAAGTCCCGGTCCGGAAACGCACGCGGTGGATTTGCCGATCCCGCGGACGGACAAAGTTTAGGCAGGATTATGGATTTGGACCGGACGGGTTCTCCACGCGATCGTGTGTGTTAAGCTCCAATGGGCAAAGCACATGTGTTCGCGTGGGGAACCCCTCGAGACGTGGGGCTTGTGTTTTTTTATGCGCACGGTGACGTCATGGCTGTACGTGGGGTTGGAATCCGGCAGGAGGGGTATCCCTGCCGGATGGTACCGTCCAAGGAGGGACGAGGTACACGTGCAGCTGCATGACGTCACGGGCAGGTGCAAAGTGCGCGAGCTGTGAGTTGCCGCGCTGGTGCTGCGCATGTAAAGAAAAGAAAAAAAAAAGCAAGCCTCACTTTCGGGTGCACAGGATTCCTGGGCAAGGGGTGGAAGACCCCCTTGACCAGGGCACAGGATGGAAACTAGTTAGGGGGAAGGGTTAGCTTAGCTAGACCGACTTCATGGGGCAGGGGTAAGTCCGCATGGAGTCCGTGGAATGGATTAGTTAGAGGGATTGTAGCCAGATGTAGGTTGGGTAAATAATTTTTGGGACATTTGAGAACAGTGACAGACTTGTGAATGTGTAGAGGGGACGTAGCTTAGCTACGTAGTGTTAAAAGGAACGTGCTACTAGTTTAAGGGACGACGTGGGAGCACGAGTTAGTTAGGGGATGTAGTTAGAAGGATGGCAGAGTTCAGCGGTGAGTGTGTTGAAGAGTTGTTGGTGAGTGAAGTGGAAGCATGTGCTTGGTGAGTGAGTGAGGCCAGCGGGTCTGAGGGTATGGAGCGAATGGGGACTGCATGGTGCGATGAGTGATTGGGGGGAGGAGTGACTCCCGCCCAAGGGACCCCGGGGTCAGTGTAGAGTGAGTTAGGGGGTTAGTTAAATTTACAAAATGGAGGTCGTTTTGTTGTTGGTGGGAAAGTAGGCTCGAAACCCATTTGGAGGGGTGCAGGAGCCCTGTTGACGGGCTGGGAGCGTGGCTGCGAAAGGTGAGTATCGCTGAGTGGGTACCCCGGGCACCAGGCTAGTCGGCAGTGGTAGGCCAAGGGCCCATGGGGGGCCGGGATAGCGTAGTGGGCACGGGTGCGCCTGCTTGGTGCGGGGGCCCGGAGCGCCATTAGCCGCGTGGGCAGTGTTGTGGGCACGGGTGACCCTCAGAAAGGCGCCTGGGAAGCCAGCCTGCCACGTGTGCGTTTCAGGGGAGGTGCCATGGGGGGCACTCCCCGGTGTTTAGGGAGCTGGTAGGCTCGGAGGCAGTGTAGTGCCCGGGGGTGCCATAGCGGGAGATTCGGCAGAGGGTCGTGCCTGCCAAAAGGAGCCACGTGTTCCAGCCATGAGACCGTGTGAGGGCACAGAGAGAAAATTGGGGGGGCGAGGCCCGAAATTGTGAGGACACCAACACAGGCGATGGGAATCTGGGTTGTTAGAACCAATAGTTTAAGCGAGAGGCGCTTGTTGAAAGCCCCGGGGTAGTTTAACAGTTAAATGGTTTGGGTAGATTAGGAGATGTACCCCTCAGCACCATCCATCCCCTCGCTGTCGTTGTGGGCCGCTGGACCCACTTTGGTTATAGATCGCTGAACTCTGGGGAGGCCATTCTGAGGCTTCGTTGGGCCTCGACACAGGACGCTAGCTCTCCCTTATTCCCCTCTGGGAAGGGAACGTAGGGGTTGGGAGTAGGCTAGGTGACAGGATAGGTTAGCCGAACAAGGACAGTACAGGGGGTTAGGGGACAATTTATAGTGGGGAAGTAAAAAAAAAAAAAAAAAGTTGGGGCTAAATTGGGGTTTGACAAATTAAGGGAGTGGGTATAGACAGTGACAGGCAAAGGCGATAAGTTGGGAGGGAGACCGTAGAGTAGGTCCGAGCCCGCCTTCCGAGTGGCCAGCACCACCGCACTCCCTCCACCAACCTCCACTGAACGGCAAAGGCTGGCCAGCTTCATCTGCTGGCTGCGTTGCTGCAAGGCAAAGGCCGGCCCACTTCATCGACAGCTGCTGTGCTGCAAGGCCTGTGCCGGTCGGATTGTCTGCAGCTGCTTTGCTTCAAGGCCTGTGCCGGCCAGTTCATCTGCCGGCTGTGTTTGCCTGCAGCTGCCTTCTTCTGCGGGCTGTGTTTGCCTGCTGCCTTTGCCATGCCATGCCCACTGCCCCTGTTCACCAGCCCCCGTACAATTTTGCGTTGCCCCCCCCCCCTGTTCATTGCCATGTGCGCCAGGATCAAGGCAACAGTTTGCAAGCTGCGAGAACTGCCCTGCTGGCAGCTACAACACGGGCCTGCAGTGGCAGCCCGTGCACCATGTTTGTGTCCATCCATCCATCCGTTGTGTTCATTGCATGTGCCACTTGAGCTGGCACGGAGACTGCGTTGTGCAGCCCATGCACCGTTGTGGTTCACTGCGTTCAGTTCAAAAGGGAAGGCCTTGGACTGCGTGTGAGCAGCCGGCCACGTTCCCTGTCACCTGCATTGTTTGAGCCAGAGACTGCATGCGAGCAGCCTGGCTCCCTGCTAACTGCTTTCTTTTTGCAGAGCTCATTGATCCTGGGCCATGGTTTAGTGTAGAATTTGTAAGTTAAGGTTAAGATGTACTGTAAATATGAGTGCGCCCCCGGCATGTCTGTCCAATTCACCCTCTATCTCCCGTGTCTCCATACATTTTATTCTTTCTGTCGTCTCCTCGTGTCTATTGGTCTCTGCTTCTTTCTGGCGTCTTTCCCTTATCTTTATGTAGGTCAACCTTGCTTTCTCCTTAAGTCGCTCCCGTCCTTCCCTGTTTTTCACTCCTTGCTCTTTCACGATCTCCGCGTACCTCATCCTTGCTTTCCGTCTTAATTGTTCTTTTCTCTCCCTCCCAATTACTTTCACCTCGTCTCTTGTCTCCCGAATTATTTTCTCCTTACCCGCCTCCACCGCGGGCCCGACAGCCGTTGCACTCCCTCCCAGCTCGTTCGCTCCCACACGTGGAGTCGCCATTTTGAGCTCCGCCGCCATTGCCTTCATGCCCGCCTGCAGGCTTTGGCCCATGTTCTGCGTCTCACCCCGCAGCTCTTTCATTTCGAGTGCGTTTGTTTCCATTTTCGTTTTCATTTCGTTCATTTGCTTGTTCATGCCTTTTATTTCGTTTTTCATTTCATTTGTGTTTGTATCCATCCTCGCTATCATTGCCGCCAGCATGGCGCATAGCTGGGCCATGTCGGGTGCGCTTGGGTGAGCCGTTTCGGCAAGGATCGGGGGGGTTTTGGTGGAGAGGGGGAGGGGAGGTGTCATACACCGCGGCCGCCGCCGCACCTATTTCGGGCTCTGGGTTCAGTTGGGGGAGTTCGTGTTCCTGCACAACCAACATTTCCTGCTCGGGGTTTTCATTCTGGACCATGGATCCTACATTACTACACATATACATTTCTAATACCCCCGGCTCCCGCTCGCCTTGAGACGCCATCTTATTTCTCGTAAAGGGTTAATTTAGCTCGCTCGTAATTTGGAGGGAATCGGGGGTCGCTCCTCTCACCCCTGGACCGATTCCCGTGAATTTAGCTGGAGACAGGAGAGCCCGTTTTCCCGTTCTCCGATACCAGTGCCGCGAGGAGGGCGATGAGTTTATATCGCACGACCTGACACCAGTGTTGCAGATTCGCGCCCGCCGGCGTGCGAACGGCCACGTAACTCGAATCGCGGCACGTCGCCCACCGGACGGACAATCCCGTCGTGACCCTCTCGGACTAACGCCGGGAACTAGTCACGGGTGGGCCTTTCGGCCTCACCACGATCGTGCCAATCGGCCCCCCCGCGTGGGATAGGGTTGCTCGCCAAATTCGACCTACCTAAGTACCCACACGGAGGGTAGACCGGGCGATCGCACCTCGCCGCAGGTCGACTTCGGACACGGGCCACTTTAAGCGACCCGTTCCATACTATCGGGATAACCGAGCGGTGTTATCGTCAACCTGGACGGTTCGATTAATTATCGGGCGTTTTAGCCCATGACCAACCCTTTACGTGAAGTAAGATGGAGATTCAATTAGAGAAAAGACGAAGCGAAACGGGAGAAACAGTTCAACATAGAGCACATTTATTTCGCGATGGCACACGGATAGCACACATATACAATTATACACCAAAAGCAAATGTAAAAGAAGAAGA
>NC_140968.1:56178620-56191120 GCF_056783735.1 Eptatretus burgeri
TCACAAATATGACAGATATTGTTCATTCTAAATTCTAATTTTTCTTCTTTGGTTAATTTCATCGGTTCATTTGTTTCTTTCATTAATTTAGTGAGTCTTATACAATCCTTTTCTAATCGTTTTACAAACTCTTGTGAAGCATTTTTTCCACGATAATGTTCAAGTTTGTTATACTTTTCTCCAACAGATGATTTGATATAATAACAAAAACCACAAGGAATATGTTTTTGATATTTATTTGTATATGGTTCTTTTGGATTAGGAGAAGCAGTATTTATCTTTTTAAGGATACATTCAAAATCAGCGTATATCACAAATGGGTGCATGATAGATTTATTATAATCTTCAAAATAAATCTTTTCACCAGGTTTAGGCATTGTAATTACAGCTGATTTATGATTACTACAATATTTTGAATGTTGTTCTAATCGTTCTTTTGTATGAAATGAATTAAGACATCGCTTACAAGGATATATTTTGTTTGCTGTTCTGAATACCTGAGAAGAGATTAATCTTGATAAATTATTGATGTATGTGTAATGTGAATTCTTTCCAACACTAAAATACAAAAAGGTCAATGTGTGTTTCTTCATTTTTATAGTTGTTTGAAATTTTTAATATTTGAACTTTGTTTGTATCCGTTAATCCATATACATTAATAGAAAGATTATTCTTTTTCTCAAATTTAGGAATATCTGTTAGTGGCATTGGGAATTTAAAATCTTTAATGTCCAAGGTATTCTCATATTTCATATATTGTTTTACTCTTTCTGAATTACATTTTGGTGGATGTAAGTGAGCAAGAACAGACCAGAGAAAACATTTATTATCATTGTTCTTAATATTAACAACTGCCTTCTTTAGTTTTATTTCTTTTGGTAATTCAATATAAGAAGAAGCTTTAAGAGGGTTTGATTTTAGAATGTGTATATCTAAAAAGATGATTTTTTTAATATTGAATCCACTTCCTACCACTGTATTATCAACATCCTCCTCTTGTCTTGATAGTTCTTCATAAACCCCACTATTCAAAAAATCTTGAAATGATGTTATAAAATGAAGATCTGTTCTCATATAAGGAGTTTGTTCTTCATCTTGTCTTTTCATATTCATTTTCACTCCCATATAAAACTTTAAAGTTTTTATTTCTTTTAATGTCTTTTTAATAAATTTTTCAACATCGGGTTTCACTATTTCAATTGATTCAGCTATTGATGATGGACCGGGTTCTCCAAATTGAAAAATCCTTATTTTTATATGCCCTTTAAATGCCTCATCAGTGTTTTTAATATAATAGTCTCCCTTTACTTTAAACTCATTTTTCTTGTGTTTTTGTGATTGAAGATGTTGATTATAACTACTCTTCAAAACATCCTTTGAACAGATATCACAATGTTTTCTTTCCAACTCAAGAGGAGATATTTGATGAAATAGATTAAATGTGTGTTTGTTGGTTCGGAGGTGTTTTCTATAATGTTTATATTCGTGATTACAAACATCGCAGTACGTTGTATTCACCATATTTATAGAATAAAACTTTGCTTGAACTAAAATTTTCTTGATGAAAATTTCGTTTAATTTATAGGTGAATCTGTGCTTAAAAACATTTTATCCTCCAACTTTTTTCACTTAATAAATACAATGTTTCAAGACACAAAAGACAAGTTTCAATCAATCTCTTCATCTGTTAAAGATACTGAGAAATATGTCAAGGATGTAAAATTGAACAAAGATAAATATAACAACTATTGGATAAAAACTATTATGGTAAATAATATGAGTTCTTCAATTTCCTTCAGTGGAAGGGCTTTTAGTATACCTGGTAGAACATCAATTAAAGTATCTCTAACAAAAGTTTCTCCTCTCCTTCTAGTAATATATTCAAAACTAGAAAAAGCAATGAAACAAGAAAAAGTATCAAAGAACAAAAACCTTATGGATGAAGCTTTAGAAAGAAAAGATAAGACCATCTGTAATATGCAAGGAGAAATTTGTATTTTTTTCAACAACCCTAAAGATGTAAATCTTGATGAAATAAAGGATGTTAATATATCAGGTGAAATGACATTTCGTTCAATAGTAGTTAACGATAATTTTAAAATTACCTTTAATATAAAAAATGTTGTCGTTGAATCTGATAATGAAAAAAAGTATATCGATATCGATGGTAATATACAACTGAAAGTATAGATGAATTTCAGTTTAAGTAAAGTTTTACTTTATAAATATGCTCGACTTTCCTGATTCTCCATATGACAAATTTGAGAATTGTCCTGCGTGTGAAAGACGGGGATTAAACACAGAGTCAAAAGCCTATAAACAATGTATATTCTGTGATTATCTTCTAATTAATGATAATAAAAAATATAAAAAGGAAAATAATTCTTTTAGATTTACACCAAAAATGAATTACTTTACAAGATTGATTAGAGAAATGAATGTAAAGTATGAGGATGATAACACACCTTTCCTTACAAGGGAAGAAACTGAACGTATAAGAGAAATGTTCAAAGGATTGTTGTTGTATATTATTCATGGATGTAATTTTCAGGGAAATATCAACACAAGATATTGTATAAATAAAATAATGGATTATCTTGAAATTAAACCTGAACTTAGGATAAAATATAGAGTTTCTAAAAAAGCCAATAATAAATTAAATAACCTGTTTTTCAAATATATAAATGAATGATTTTTTACCTATTTGGGAAAATAAGATAAAATTTAACAACCATAAAAATCTCCCAAATTCATTAAGATGTCTCATAGTTGGTTCAAGTGGATGTGGAAAAACCTGCTTACTTTTAAAAATGCTCCTCACTCCCAACTTTTTAGATTATGATAATTTAATAATTTTCACAAAGTCGAGTTTTCAACCAGAGTATCAACTACTCTCACAAGGTTTTAATGCTGGTCTTCAAAAAGAAGATATAATAGGTTTATTTAAACGTCAAAAAAACCTAAATGATTATAACATTGAAGATATAATTCAACTATTTTGTGATACACAGAGATGTAAAAAGAAATCAAATCTTATAACTTGTATTCTTAGTGATAATACGGATGATATACCGTCTCCCCAAGATTTGGATAAATCAAAAAAGAACCTCGTTATCTTTGATGATTGTGTTAATGAGAGAAACCAAACGGTAATGGACAGCTACTACACAAGAGGGAGACATTCTTCTTGTAATTGTATTTATCTTAGTCAATCGTACTTTCAACTTCCTTGTCGTTCCATCAGAAACAATGCTAATACTTTTATTTTATTCAAGTTAAATTCAATAGATATCAATAATTTTTGGAGAGATAATTGTTCTACATTATGTAGTAAAAAGAAATTTGAGGATTATATGAAGCACACGACTGAAAAATATAAATATATTGTTGTGAAACAAGATGAGATATTAAGGGATATATTTTTTGTTTTATAAACAATTACATATATAAATGACAACTATTATTATAAATCTTGTGGGTAAATCTGCTTCTGGAAAAAACTTTCATAAATCAAGGTTCTTGTGTAGTACAAATGAGAATATTGTAAATTTACTTAAAAAACACCCCGTGATACGCATTGTATCAACAACAACTAGAGCAATAAGACCTGGAGAAGTAAAAGGTGAAGATTATCACTATATTTCAGTGGAGGAACATATGCGATTGAGGAATGAAGGACAAATATTTGAGGAGGTTTCTCTTGGTACAACAAAATATTCACATTGTAAGAGTGAGTTAAAGAAACTAAAATCTGGTGGTGTTGGGATATTAGAAACTAATCCAGAAGGAACGAGACAAATTATTAAATATCTGAGCGGAGTGAAGATTTTATCATTCGGTTTTGATGTTGATGAAGAAACTCAACACAAACGTATGAAAAGCAGAGATGCAAGGATTAGTGAAGAAGAAATTACAACTCGCATTAATGTTAATAAAGAATTTGATGAAATATTTAAAGAAAAGGATTTATTTGAACACATCTACTTGAATGATGAAGAAAAGGAAAATTTCCCTGTTGATCTTTACAATTCATTAAATGATATTTTACAATAAATAAATGGATACAAAAGAAAGAGCAAGAAGATTTAAGGAACATCAAGAGTTGGTTTCAAAAGTTGTAAAACAACAGGAAGACATAAAGAAGAAACGCAGACAGAAACTAACGGGCGAAGAAGCATTTGAAAAAAACAAGAGAAATTTTTTAAACCACTTTTAAAAACTTCCCAAGAAAAAATGAAAGATGTTTCCACAGTTCCCACAGTAGAATATACTCCTAGAAAGCTTCAAATGTTAAAAGATTTCAGTCAAATGACGGAGGAAGAATTAGAGCATTTAGGAGAATTAGAATATGATGATGAAGGTTTATTTCAACAACTGGAAGAGATTAATCAACCCCCTGATTATATTGTGAATGCTGTTCAAAACAATGAATATTCAGCGGATTCAAAAACCAAAGCAGGACTCATTCCAACAGAACAACCAGCAATATTTCATCTTGTTCAAGAAAAGGTATTGATATTTAATGATGAATTAAGGTTCTTAAGTTCTGCTCAACCCCCTGTTAAACTAACTCCGAGATTAATGTTTCTTCTCACAAAAGATGGAAGACAAGGTTCAACTGTGAGGGATGAATCAAAGTATATTGATAAACCATTGGATATGGAAAATAATGATGATAGAGTATATATTGATTTGCTGAACACTCTAAATTATAAGGTTATTCTTTCTGGTAAAAGTAGGAAGAATGAGAAGGAGAAACACATTATTCAGGCTTTAAGTATCCTTGGTTCAGGTATTAGTTTTCTTCCAAATGACCCATCGCAATTAGTTAATAGACTGTTATTGTTGTTCGGCAGTAAGAAGGCTGGAAATAACAATTGTTTTAATGAAGCATCAGCCATTTTAGACCAGTTGATGAACATGAAAATAATTAATAAATCTCAATATAAAGACATTTTAACTCATATTAAATAAGATGAGAAGCACAATCCTGAGTTTTAATTTCACAACAAGCGACCACACATCTTCATTCCCATACCCACTACAACTTGACACAACAAAAGAATATGAGGCATCTTTATTGTCCATGGAGACTTATAATACCTTATTTAATATAACCGAGAAAAATGACAAGTTTAGTTATAATCCGGGAAGTGGATACAAAACGATAACAGTCTCACCCGGAGCATACGAGATTTCTCAAATATCTTCCGAAATTGCTCGTCTTATGAAAGAACAGGGTGATGAACCAAAAAATATTGTTATAAACATTCAAAAACATACTTCAAAATCAACGATTAAAGTTAAAAATAACTACAAGGTTGATTTCACAATTGATAATTCATTTAGAGAGTTATTAGGTTTCTCCTCAAAAAAGATTGAAACTAATGGGACGTTTTACAGTGATAATGTCATTCAAATATCCTCAGGAATAAATTCGGTGTTAATTCACTGTGATTTGATTGATGGTGCTTATAATGATGGATTAAAAACAAATACAATATTTTCATTCAGCGCATACTCAACCCCAATTGGTTATAAATTCAATATGGAGCCTAAAAATTTGGTTTATCTACCTGTGTCAGGAAAAACCATACACAGAGTAAATTTTAGGATAACCGACCAAGATAATCGTGTGATCTCTTTTAATGGAGAAGTTATATCCATCAGAATTCACCTACGTGAAGTTTTTCAATAAATAAATACGATGGTTATTGTGAGGAAGCACGAGTTGGGAAAATATAAAATAATTACAGGGGATGGGATGTTCCTTTCCCCGTACTACAAGGGTGAAGGTATGTATCTTGGTAGAGGATACTATAAACCTAAGAGACAAAGGGGTGTTGGACATCAATTTAGAGGAGATGGGATAATTGATACTCTCATGGGTATTGGTTCAACTATTCTTAAACATAAAGACCTAATTGGTTCAACTGCTTCTGCTGTGGGAAATGTAGCAGGTGCTGTAAAGAGTATAAAAGATGCTCAGAAAGAATCTCATAAATTACAAGCAATAAAAGAAATTAAGAAAGGTAAAACTCAGTTGTCCCCCCAAGAACGACAGAAAATAATTCAAATACTTGGATCAGGGTTTCAAAAGTTTTAACATCTTTTTTCCTAAATAAATACAAGTATGGAAGCAATTGATAGTATCTATGATTTGGATGATACTATTATTATCTCAAACTCCACTAAAAAAGAAGATTACTTCAAGGTAAATGCAATAACTGGAACAGACTGGAATACAAATGGTACAAAAAGTTTTGAAATAAATAATCAACAAACCTATTTGAATCTCTCCGAAAGTTTCTTGTTGTGTAAATTTAAATTCACTAAGGTTGGGAATAACACAAACGCTACACTTGTAAATGATTTCTTCTGGAAAATGTTTGATAGTGTGCGATTGTATATTGGAACACAAGAAGTTGAAGCGGTTGATTATGTCTCTGCTGTATCTGAAATGATGAAATTTACACTCTATACATTCAGTGATAGAATGGGAAAGGGGTCTGTCGAAGGTTTTATTCCTGATATGTCAACGGGAACAAACACAGACCCTGGATATATTCAAAGGAAAGGAATGTATAATGATGATACAAAAGCAGAAAATAGTTTTACTGTGGCAGTTCCTCTTAAAGGTATATTTGGATTTTGTGATTATGATAAAGTTCTGTATGGTCTTAAAATTAGATTTCAACTACAAAGGAATGATAATGAAAATAGATTGCTTTTTGGTGTTGGTAATGCTTTTGGTGATCAGAATAAATTTGTAATTGAGGAGATGAGTTGGTATATCAGTGAATATACTCCTAATCTTAAAACAGAAGAGATGTTGAATCGAAGACTTAACTCAAAAAAACCACTCAGTGTATCATACCTCAAAAGAAGATGTCAACACGTTAAACTCAATCAAACTACTTACACGTGGAATTTGGGTGTTCTGGAAGGAAAGCCACGATATCTGTGGATGATTTTTAAAAAGCCAGATGGTGATACTGCGACTGATAAGAATAATGCATTGAGTGATAATGCTAAGGTGAAACAACTTCGCGTTTCTCTAGATGGAACATTTTATCCACGAGATAGATTGGAAATTAATTGGGAAAAAAATGATTTTGCTGAAGCATACAAGTCTTACCAAAAGGTGTGTGAAAGTAATGGAAATAAAGAACCTATTTTGGATATGACAGCATTTAAAAGTTTGTATACAATCTATACGTTTGACCTGAGCGCTCAAAAAGAAACTATAAAGTCTAATCGAGTGGATACTTCCCTATACATTGAAAGAGGAGAGAGTGAAGAAGTTGATACATATTGTTTGCTTTTGGAAGAAACAGAATTGCAGATTAATACAGATAATGGTGTGATGATTAGTCTCACATAATTTTTTTGTTAAATAAATGAGTGGCAAAGTACCAACTGGGGTATATGTTAATCAAATCAATCTTCATAAACTATCATCTTGTGTTCAAAATCAAAAGCCTTGTACGATTAACGTTAATACAATTCAGAGAAAAGGAGCAGTAAGAATTGATGTTTTGCTCACAAGAGAACAGGTTAAAATCTTGAATGACACTGACTCACTTAAAATTAAAATGACAAAACCAATGTTGAAAAAATATTCAATAAGAGAGACGAGTGGAGGATTTCTCCCATTTCTAATTCCTTTATTTGCTGGTTTAAGTGCGGTTGGAGCATTGACGGGTGGTATTTCAACAGCGGTCAAAACTGCCAACGAAAGGAAGGCTCAACTCCAGGCTCAAAAAGAATTGGAAAGACATAACAAAGAGTTGGAGAAACAAATTAGTGGAAGTGGTGTAATTGTAGATTTTGCTGAAAAACTTGAAGGTCTGCCTGATAAAGCGAGATTGTTAGTTGGAGATATGCTTTCTTCTATAGCACAAGCAGGTGTAAAATTAACGAAAAGAGGTAATGGATTATATCTTTCTAATAAATAAATGAGCATTGATGAGTGGTTGAAAGAATTTGGAAAGAATACAACATCAAATTTACAACTTGCCAAATATTGTAAGAAATTAAAAATTCATAATGTGGTTATTTGTATGAGAGATGAATTAACAAATGTGTCGAAACATACAAAGAATATTATTATGAACTTAGAAGATAATGATGGGAACGGTTCTCATTGGGTTTGTATTTTTAATAGTCAAGACAAATATTATTTTGATAGTTTTGGTCTTCCACCACCTGTTGAAGTCATAAAATTCTTACAGAATGGTGTTTATCAAACATTTCAAGTCCAAGAATTAAATTCCAAGTGTTGTGGTCAATTATGTCTATATGTGTTATTTCAACTCAACAAAAATAAAAAATTTTATGATATTATTTTTAATCTAATATAAATGACTTATGTTGGTAAAGATGGTTCTATCTTTGGTGTATCTCAAGAACTGGATATTGATTTATCAAATTATTACACAAAGGCACAGGCTGAACGACATAAATATAATATAAACAAAAATATTAACATGAAAAATGTTTATAAATTAAAAAATTATCCAAGCCCGACTGACGCGAATGACTTGGTGAGATTAAGCGATTTATCACAATATATATACTTAAATAAAACGGCTGTGTATTCTAAAGATACAGAAGTGTTGATATTATCTCCAGGTCATACAGAATTCACAGTTCGAATTAAAATAAATTTTTATAAAGAAGGGCGTATCGTTTGTATGAGAATAGAACAATGGGGGTATGATATGAATGATTTAGGGTATAATTGGTCATTTAAAATTAACCTCGAAGACCTGGAACAATTAAATCAGTCTCGTAAGGAAGAATATTATCCACTTGGTATCGAGAATGAGTTTTGTGGAGCCACGATTAGTAAACAACAAATAAAAGAATTTAACAAGGGTAAATATAATAATGGTTTTGCCCTTGTTTATCTCATGAAAACAGAAAAACAGGATTATATATAATAAGTAAGGAAATACAAAATGATTTAACTATGGGAAGATGGGGAGGTGTTTCGTGCCATAATATTATTCTAACATATATTTCTAATACATAAATGACAGCAAGAAGGCTTCAAGAAAAATTATCATTTCTGTGTTCAAGCATACCTTCAAGAAAAGGGTATTCGGTATTTTAATAAATATGTTCTACAACATAAGAATGAGGTATTTTCAATAAAAGATTGGCATTATGCTGATGTTGATAAACCAACAACTTTAGATTTAATTAGAATGTTAAATAATGAAAAAATTATAAGGTTAAGAAAAGGTAAGGCTCTTTTAGAAATTCAAAAGAAATTTTATTGGTTTCCTGTTGTAAAAAAATTATTTTGGATACAGGAATAACAAGAAATCCTGATGAATATATGTATAATATTCTATGGGGTGTAAACGATTCAAGGATAGTAAGGGATGAGGAAGGAGTTGAAGAAGAGAGGGAAGAGGAGGAAAAGGAGAAGGAGGAGAGGGAGAAGAAAGAGAAGGAGGAAAAGGAGAAGAGAGAGAAGGAGGAAAGAGAGAATAGAGAGAGGGAGGAAAGAGAGAAGAGAGAGAGGGAGAAGAAAGAGAAGGAGGAAAAGGAGAAGAGAGAGAAGGAGGAAAGAGAGAAGAGAGAGAAGGAGGAAAAGGAGAAGAGAGAGAGGGAGGAAAGAGAGAGAATGAATAAATATCAAAATATGGAAACCAGTGAGATTCAAAAAAGAATAGAGGTATTACAGAAAATAACTCAACCCACCGAGGAGGAAAACAAAGAATTGACAAGTCTATTTGCAATACTTTCGACAAGACTATTAGCATCGACAAGATATAGATTTTAATTCAAGTTTTTTCTTAAATAAATGGAGGAGAGAGTGAAGGCATTTCTAAGGATTCTTTATGTTTTAAAAATTAAGATTCAAATGTGCATGTTGGAAACTAAAAAGGTTTTTGCACTCTGCAGAAATTTTTCTCATAAATAAATGAGTTATTGTCTCAAATGTAAAAAGAAAACTAATACTAAAAATATTTCATATATTAAAAGTAAAAATAACAGGGTTATACAAAAAGGTATATGTTCGGTGTGTGGTTCAAAAAAAAATCAATTTATCTCCAAACACAAACTCGGAGGAGATATACAAAAGTTTTTATCAGGAAGTAAATTTACAACTACTGGAATACCAGGGGAATTACATCTTCCAGGTTATTCTTTCTGTGGTCCAGGCACAAACTTAGATAAAAGATTAGATGAGGCAGACAATCCTAAATCCTGGAGTAAACCAATCAATAGAGTTGATGAAGTGTGCATGAGACACGATATTGATTATGGGAATACCACAACGTTGGAAGAAAAGCATGAAGCCGATAGAGAAATGTTATATAATTTGTCTCTGATACAAAATCCAACCTTGAGAGAAAAAGTTGATAGGTTCATCGTGAAGAAGATGATTAGTGCTAAATTGAAACTTGGACTTGGAAATTCAAAAAACTTATAGGCTGTAATGATGCCATTAAGACTGAAGAGCAATTAGCTGATGAATTACATAAACCAATATTCACAAAGTTTCAGAGAAGGAAAGTTTATTCCAAGGAAGTTGATTATATCTGGTCTGCTGATTTGATTGAACTCAATAATGATAAGGGGTACAAGTATGCTTTAACCGTTATTGATTTGAGGAGTAGATATGCGTGGGTTGTCCCTTTAAAAAACAAAACAGGTAATACTCTTATGTTAGCTTTTCAACAGATATTTAATAAAAGTAAGAGAAAACCTAAGAAATTGTGGACTGATGAGGGTAGAGAGTTTTATAACAAGACATTTATGAATTTTCTAAAAAATAACAGTATTACATTATACAGTACCTTTAATGAAGGGAAGGCAGTTGTTGTTGAACGTTTTAATCGTACCTTAAAAGAGAGACTATATAAAAAATTCACACAACTCGGTTCACAACAATGGTCATCTTTTATTCAGGATATTGTGGATAAGTATAATGACACGATTCACACGTCAACGAATATGAAGCCATCAGAAACATTTACAAAATTAAAATATGAAAAAGAGATTAATGTCAGAAAACCTAAGTTCAAAGTTGGTGATATCGTAAGAATATATAGGTGGAAATCTCATTTTGAAAAGGGTTTTACTGAACGATGGACGAAAGAACTTTTTAAAATTGTTGATGTAATAGATACAGTTCCTTGGACTTATAAAATATATGATTTGGAAGGGGAAGAGATTTTAGGTTCATTTTATTCACAGGAATTACAAAAGACAAAACTAAGCAGATAATACACCTTTGTGGACACTAGAGGGACAAGTCCGAGGTGTATTACAGTATATAATGTGTGTCAAGGGGGACGTTCTTAGATCTGTGAACCCCAAACACAGAATCCTCAACTGAATAGTCAAGGCTTAACTTTTGTTTGTGTGTGTGTGTGTGCAATGGGAGCAATAGGTTGGCGCTTCACTCCCTCCTACTATACACCGTTGTGGACACTCGAGGGCCAAGTCCGAGGTGTATAACAGTATATAATGTGTGTCAAGGGGGACATTCTTAGATCTGTGAACCCCAAACACAGAATCCTCAACTGAATAGTCAAGGCTTAACTTTTGTTTGTTGATGTGTATGTGTGTGTGTCCCAACCCTCACATTCAAAATCTCAACCCCAACCCTCACATTCAAAATCTCAACCCCAACTCAATCCTCGCCCAACACAATGTCTTTTTCAAAATGAGATTTCCACCTATATATATATATTTTTACGTTTTTTTTTTTCTTCTTCCAATTCTGTCTTTTAAGGCTTTCAGGTTTGATGACGTAGAAAGAGGGAGTAAGCCTGCACTTTCTTCCCAGAACGAACAATGTATATTTTTTGTTTTTTTTCTCTTCTTCCAATTCTGTCTTTTAAGGCTTTCAGGTTTGATGACGTAGAAAGAGGGAGTAAGCCTGCACTTTCTTCCCAGAACTTTCTTGATCTTGCTCCCATCAAGCACCATCCGACAAAGAACTACATCGATAGGTTTAGATCCCAAAGAGTGATAGCAACTCCAAAAGTCTCCAAAATATAAATAAATAAAATAATAATAATAATAAATAAATAAATAAATAAATAAAAGCCCCCAAAAAAGTTTCAAGTGTCCAACATAAACCCAACTTTCCAAGTCTTCAAGGTATAACCACATTCCCGTTGAGTTTCCAAGATATGTATCACATTGTGAGTTATCAATCCAGAACCCACATTTCAAGTATTCAAAGTAAAACCAACTTACAAAGTCTCTTAAGGATAACTCATTTACTGATTTTTTTCAAAATTTGTGAGTCTCCAAGGTAGGCCCCATATTTAGAACCATCTTGGCAGAACCCTTTTCCTGAGTCTCCAAGGTAGTTATTTAAACCATCAAGGCAGAACTCATTTACTGATTTTTTCAAAATTTGTGAGTCTCCAAGGTAGGCCCCATATTTAGAACCATCTTGGCAGAACCCTTTTCCTGAGTCTCCAAGGTAGTTATTTAAACCATCAAGGCAGAACTCATTTACTGAT
>NC_140968.1:56203620-56218620 GCF_056783735.1 Eptatretus burgeri
ATTGATTTGCTCTCAATGTGGCGGGGTTGAGGTCCTATCCTCGTCTTTGAGGTTAAATTCAAAATCCGACTAAACTGTCACACTGGTATTTTGAAGGCAGGGCATTGCATCAATGATAACGCCATTCATCAGATGGAACATCAAGGTGGGGATCTGCCAGATGACAGCATTTTTTTTTCTACAAGACCAAGGCTTATGGAAGGACAACATGACAAAGGGTAGGGCAGCGGGGCAACTCTTGGACATAATAAGCAAGAGAATGAACAAACAGGAAAAGAGAGGAGGGGAGTAATTTGCAAGTAAGAGGGTTAGATTAGGAAAGATTAATGTGGGTAATAAAGACTGTCGGTAAGGATGGGGGTGACTGGAGATGGTGGTGCACTGCCTACTTGAAGACATTGAGGGAAGAGCGAGATAGCCCAGCGACTGGAAGGTGAATCCACAGACAGAAGAAGTGAGGAACAGAAGAGTTGAGATGTGGAGCCTGGATCTTGGGAGCTTCAGCAGGAGTGTGCTACTGGAAGAACGCATACATCCTGGAGGAGTTGGGGTAGGTCAGAGAGCTGAGGGGACAGCTAAAAACAAAGAGGGATGACTGTGTAGGAGAAAGACTTAGAAATCATGGAAGACAAAACACTGAGGCAGTCAGAGCAGTACCAGGCAGCAATAAACGAAATATAATTTTAGGATGCAACAGGGGGCCATGACGTTTACATTAAGAGGAAGTAGTGCTCACATTCTATGTTTGTTGAGCCTCATAAAGATGATTGCGTTCAGTTTAGCAATCTTATATAAAGGATATACTGGAGTTGTATTCAAAAGGGTTCAGCATTGGGCAGTTAGGATGATTCCAGGGTTGGCAGGTCTTCGTCATGAGGAAAGGGGAGACAAAACTGATTGTTTACCTAATAGAAAAGAAGATTAGTTGGAGACATGATCGGAATATTTCAGATATTCGATTTAAATTCGGAAGTTGAGGGGACTGGAAATTTCACTTAAGAGTCGTTTGTGCGCAGAATAGTTCACGATGATCAACGAGACCTATGACTGTTGATAAGTTAAAAAAAAAAAAGTAATCTGATAATCTTGTATAAATCTCACCCTTTTGTTTACTTCTGAAGATGATCTAAAGCTGGTGGTGGAACTTGGAGGTAAACCACGTTCAGGTCAAATAATCGAGGACAGCATCGGAGTACATTCTGTCACCAATACCGACATCGACAGACAATGGACAAATTGGCACTCTATCTGGGATTTGAACCGATCCAAACATGACCGTGAGCCATGTGTTCATATGGGAAAGCTAAACAGGTCAACCAACCAATGATGAAATAAAATGTTTTTTCCAGTTCAAACCCAAATTAATAAACATTGCATGAGCTTCACTTTCATGAATTTCACTTTCCATCGCATATTTGATCATCCTCAAGTCCATCATCGTTTTCAAGCCATTATATCTTCTTATATACTAATAAATGTCAGTGGGTGTGTGTGTGTCTCCCCCATAACTCCAAAACTATAAAACATAGCAGCCTCAAACTTTGCATACACACTAAGAAAACTCAAAGGAAGTGCAAGAGTGAAAATTGGGTGTTTGGATTGATTAAAACACTCCTTTTGAAGACGATCAATGGTCCTATTTAATTATATCTTTTATCAGGTGTATCTTCGGTCACCACTCTCTGTGAGGTCTTAAGGTGTTTCCTCGGTAACCTCACTGGGGTATGAAGCCGCCACGTTTTTTTGGCCTGCTCAACCTTGCCTTGACTTGGAACAGGCAAAACGATTCTTAACGATGAAGATTTTTTTTTTCACTTTCCTCACTTTCATTACCGAATGCCTGTTCATCATAGCTATGAATCGCTGGGTATAATATTACAATGCTTATAAACGCCCGGAGACATCAGCGTTCGTTGCTTTATTTCATTTCCGCACATGCAATCACCACGAGAATCTCTTAAACTAAGCAGAATTACAAAATTTAAGCTTCAGAATCAAACTTACAAGTAGTTCTGACTCTCGGGAAAGTGTTCATTTGTCCAATTCAGACATACTTGAAATTTCGGGTGCCTCCAGGAGGTGAACGTTTAATATGGCGGTTCTGTGATTGCCAATTGTGTGCCAAGGGAGCCGTTTCTCATCAACCGTTTTGTTTTGTTGGAGTACTTCAGCCACTTGGCGAGTGCTCAAAAATATTCACACTGTCTCCCATTTCGCTGGCGTGCTTAAGCCAATTGGCGAGCGCTCTAAAATATTCACACTGTCACTGAATATTGTGCAGGGTGTTTCAAAAGGAGTGGTGCAACTTTAAATGTTTAGTTGCAAAGAAACAGAAACCTCAGGAATGTGAACCAAACATTTCTTGAAAGCTTATAACATGGAATTTTTCTATCACTGATTGCTATTGCAGTCAGTCACTGATCGAGTTAGTGAGAGGCCAAGGTCTGAAATTGGCATCGACACAAAATCCTTGTAATTAACGTTCTCAATGTGTGCTCCTTTGCGGTTCAGACAGGCATTGATCCTGACTCCAAAGTTCTGTCCAACTTTCCTGGAGGTCCCATGAGGTACTGCCTTGAGGTAGTCTGACGTAGACAGAGCCCTGACGTATACAGAGTGGTTGGCGTAGACAGAGCCCTTGGCAGCCCCCCAGAACCAGTAGTCCAGAACGTTCAAGTCTGGGCTATGGGGTACCCAGGGCAACGAGGCGGTTTCTGAAGAGCTGCCGCAGGAAAGTGATGGTGTCACCAGTTGTATGTTGGGGTGCACGATCCTGCATAAACCAGATCATGCTGAGCTGGTTTGGGGTGACCTTTTGGGCTCGATCATTATGGAACTTCTGAAGCATGGCCCAGCAGCACTTACCGTTGATCGTCACCATCCTGCTGTTGTCATTCTCAAACCAGTAAGGCCCTATCGTTCCCCATCTGGCATTGAAGGTGCAGAAGCATGTGACCTTAGGCCCTTTCAGGTACCTCTCAGTGATCTCTTCAGGTGGTTCTGCCCCCCCAGAAAATGTTGTTGTGGTTGTTGATGACACCGTTTAAGTGGAAATGGGCTTCTTCAATGAACCAGATCAGGTTGATCCAGTTTGGGTACTGTTACATCCTGTCACTGAGCCAAATGCACATATCAAGTCTCCTTCTCATGTAATCTTGACTCAGTTTATGCCCAATAGAGATGATGTATGGGAAAAGCTTCAGTTCCTTAGTGAGGATACACCAGACTGATGTTGGTTTGATGCCGAGCTCCCGGGAATGCTGGCGGTGGGACTTCCACTGCAGAATCCCACACGGCATCGATGTTGGTTTGGCTCTTGGTGACTGATGCTGGCCTGCAACTGTTGTCCTTGCTCTGGTTGTGTACTGTACCCTTGTGCTCAAAATGTTTCACAATACGTTGAATGGAACAATTTGTGGGTCCATCACGTGTTCTGAAGTCGTATTCTCGGCAGAACCTCCGGCGGGTGTCCACATACGATTTAGTCTCATACCACAGAGCCACCACTTTTGTCTTCTGCTTCAATGTCAATAGCATAGTTGAGCTACACAGCTAGAAATCCCAGGGAACAAATACCACGATAACACCACCAAACCTTGAAAAGGAAAACTGTGTCAGGCAAAAAACAAAGAAATGGCAGGAAGTCAAAGTTGTATCAATCTTTTTGAAACACCCTGTATTTCTAGATCGACTTGAACAATGTTTAGGGGTCATTGGCCTGTGTTGGCCACGTGTTGCTCTGTGGTGAAACAGGCGGTGGTTGGCTCGCTGAAAACGTGAAATTTTATTTTCCACATTTCCCCTTTTTGCACGATCTTCCATTATACGACCCGTCACTTCGGCAGAGATAAATATAAATCTAAATTAAACGTTTCGCTTTTAAAAGTTTCTTCAACCGTGTCGTGGAGTGCTTGGTGAAGCCAATTGACACGTGTTCTTCAAGTTTCAATCAATGGCGATACCGTGGTTCTGTCCCGGAGGTAGGAAGGCAAAATAAATGATATGACAAGCCGGTAGGCAACATGGGTGGTCGCGACATAATTGCATACTAGTCATACAGTTTTTGACGGATCGGGCTGAAATTTTTTGACAAAGTGTGATTATCGTGCGCATAAAATCCTGGAAGCCAATTTTTGATTTTCGAAAAAATTATTTTTTTAGGATTTTTCAAAAAATTCAAAGTCCCGTTGCTAGGCAACGGTGGCGTCTATAGCAACGGTGCTCAAAAGCATAGAACTAGATCCTGGTATGAACCTACCTGTCAAGTTTCATCAAAATCGGTTGACTCCTCTGGCCTCCAGAGCTGTCCATTACATACAAACAAACAGACAGATGGAAAAACTGAGAATAAGGATAGTCTAGCAGTGACCACCCAATGATCACAGTGAGCGTCACATCTGCAGGAATCCCTCACCCCTCTCCCTCGCAACCTTACCCTCTTTCTCCCACCCCTCTCCCTCCTGACACTGACCCCTCTCCCTCTCTCTGACCCCTCACCTCTTCTCTCCCTATCTCTCTCCACCCCTCTATCTCTCTCTACCCCAACCCTCCCCCTCTGTTGAGGACTAGCATGTTCAAATCCCATTCGGAGTGAGCCAACCGGTGAGATGCAAAGGTCGCTGCATGGATGAGCATGCAGGCAGACCTTTGCCAGGAACCGAGCATGGGATTTAAATGCTCCTGCCCCAGGTTTCAATGTGTGTGTGTGTGTGTGTGTGTGTGTGTGTGTGTGTGTGTGTGTGTGTGTGTGTGTGTGTGTGTGTGTGTGTGTGTGTGTGTGTGTGTGTGTGTGTGTGTGTGTGTGTGTGCGCGCGCGCACGTGTGCGTGCGTCTGTCTGTCTGTATTTCTGTCCTCAATTCTGCAATAAAGCCTAACTTCATCAACATAATTATTGTTATTCTTAAAAGTAATCCTCCTTTTATTTGGATTATAATATATAGGAGAAATGTTTAGCATGAATGTTAATCACATGACTATTTTCAACCCCAAAATTCACGTCATTGTTTTATTTGTCACAAATGCCTTTTTGAATTCCATCGTTGAAGTATTTCACTAAGCCTGGTGTTGGCTTTTTGGTTAGGGTGGTTGGCTTGGGATCTTAGGGTCCTGAGTTTGAGCGCCGTTGGCTGCTCAATTAACACCAGGTGGGGTTAACTCAGCCTGTCATCTTTCCGAGGTTGGTGAAATAAGTACCAGTGTATCGGTTGAAGGGCACAGCATCAGCGGCATAGTCGCACCCCAACGAAATGATGGCTGCCATACGCAAGAAGAAGAGGAAATATTTCACTCTGTAATTTAGTCCGAGAATCTGTCCATAATATAGTCCTGCTATCCATCCAGAAGTTACTATATTCTCACTTCACAAATATGGAGCACTGACTGATAATCAAGATGAAAGAATCGACAGCACTTCCATTATGAATCGCAACTCTGTCACTTCCAAAAGAAACATGGTCCCAACTGAGATTTATATCCAAATACCAAGAGGTGGCAACGATAGACCGGTACAGGTTTGTATATCTTTAGCATACAGATACAGACGTCCAAGCTCATGGAGGGACTAATCGACAGAGTCAAAGCAGATTCACAGACTGACAGATGATCAAGCAGGAAAAGGGAGGCGAGAACGTTGTGCAAGAGTGCTCGAAAGGAAAGCAGAAGAGAAGAGAGCAGGACTGGGTTTGGGATAAAGCATGAGATTATTATGGGAAGAACTTTTGAAGGACTGGATGGAAGGGGACATGAAAAGAGAGACAGGAAAGCAGTTCAACAGATGAAAGAATCGACGATTGAAAGAATGGAGGTGAATGTTCGACTTATATTTGCAGAGGATAGTCAGATATGTGATTCTTGAAGAACGTGTGTGACCAGGACAGACAGGGAGAGGATGGAACAAAAGGCCAGGGGAGCATGGCTCGAATTGAGGAGATAGAAAACAGAGTCCACCTGCCTGTGATGGGCAAGAAGTGGACTTTGGGACTCGGTCTCCCACACAGATTTGCTGATAATGTAGAACTTTGAACTCTATCACCTCAAAGGAGGTAAGATGGGAAGTAGCTGCATCAGCCGAGAGCAGGAAACCATTATCTTGCATCAAACTGTGTTGAACCATATTGATGAGTATGGTAAAAGAGCATCATGTGATTTGTTCAATCATACCGTATCAAAAAGCATCTCCATTCAAAATCAGCATTGTGCTCGACAAGGAACCACCTATCATGTACAGGAGAAAAAGAGTGGGGGAGGGGGGGGGGGTGGCCGGGGGCTTGTGGTTGGGGCTCAGGTCCTGCTTGGCAGCTCCACTCGGTGGTAGTATGTTCACCTTTGAGTATGGATGTTCCCACTACAACCAATTTTTTGCATTCGTTTCAATGCATTTAATTGTGTACAAGGCCTGTGTTACATATAGCACCATTCCTGAAGGTGGCCCAAATCAGCTGTATCACTCTTAGTGCAGCCTGGAGCTGGCCCCTGTGACGATGTTTTGACACTACAAGTATGTGACAATGTGTGTGGCTGCTGATTCGCTGGCAACACAGAAATGACTGAAGAAACCTAGAAGTGACTGAAGGATTAATCTGAAAATCTGCCGTTCCTTCTGACTTCCTCCATTCACACAGTCAACACATTGCTCTCAACGAAACCCTCTCCTCTCCTAGTGAAGGCTGGAGTGCACCAAGGCAGGGTCTTACGGACAATTTGTTGTACCTCATCTACATAAATGACTTCTGGAATGCTCTAGTGGAAACTCTTTTTGCATATGACTCCACGTTATGTCATACAATACTGCAACCCCTTGACAGGCACGTGGTAGCAGTCACTCTCGGCTGAACTGGAATAGATTAGATACTGCTCTGGCAACAAAAGGAACGTCTTTCACTCCAAGGAAATCTCGGTTTCACCCTGTTGCTCCAGAAGAAGGATCCTCAAACAAATACACCTATCTATTTCCATGATCAGATAACTGGAAGAGGTTCAAACTCTTGAACTTTTAGGCTTCAGCATCAGCCATGACCTCTTCTGGGCTGACCACATAGCAAAGGTCTTCTCCAAGGAGAGCCACAGAGTGGGCCTCCTCCTTTGTTCTAAGTTCTTGCTTGAAAAATTGGATCTACTCACAGTCTACAAGGATTTTGTCACTAGGTCAACGGAGTACTGCTTTATCTGTCTCTGTTGGATTTTGTGTAACAAAGCTCTTACAGTGATTGAAAGGTTCCACAACGAGGCTGAAAAACAAGGTCTTTTGCTATCACATCGCTGACACTTCAGTGGTCTCTCTTTTTTTTATTTTTTTTTTCAAACCACCTCTGCTTCGGTCAAGCTCACCAAATGCTTCGACCCATTCTTCCAGGAACCTCCTAGTTAAACTCCCCAAATACAGACTTAATTCACACCTCAACTCATTTGTTCCTCATTTCTCCTGTTTGTGGAATAACCCTTCCTGATATGAGGATGTTACCCACAATATTTTCTATCCCCGTCCCCTCAATTAACCCTACCTCACCCAACCATCTTACTTACAAGTTACTGTGCTTCTCCCCTCGTCTTTCCCGTTTATTCATTCCCTTGCTTATGTCCAAACGTGGCTCCACCGTCAGTTTGTTGCCATTTTACCCTCTGTCACGTAACGCTTCCATGAGCCTCTATCTTAAATATAAAAAACATACTGTTGATGAAAATGTAAGTTTATAACTAAACGTAATGTGGCAAAAGAGAGATACTCAGGCAAATCTTTAGTTTTTGCTCAAGGACATTACATGTGTCACCATACGAAGTTTTGGAGATCCTTCAGAACGCAGTGTATACATGCTGTCACAGAAAACATATTCGATGTTTGGGGGGGGAAGTGTCATCAAACATATGGATTTTAATCCATAAAAATTGTGGTTTTTGCAGTTTGGTTTCAGGAAATAAAGCAATTGCAATGCGTACTTGGACGAGTACTTAGACAATTGGATTGTTAAAGGCGTCGGTGAAAGAGCATTTACTTCTCACTTCAGAAAACTGGGAAAGCATTTAGTAAGTGCAAGTCCCAATCCTAAAAGGGAACTGGTATTTTTTTCATTTTACAAGGACAAGTGAGCTATTGTACATGGAAATGTGTCTTGGCCGAGATTTCACTTCCTGCAGCTCGACGACCGTGCAGAATGGCACCTGGTCACCCTAAGTGGGCTCGCGTGTTGGGCATGAATGGCGTTGCGGCTATTTCGAGGCACTCGGCCATTTGACAATTTAGCAAATTTCATGGTGGTTCACTTGACAAACACTGCCGTGCTAACTGTCACCACCTTCCGTCCTGCTATAATGTGCCTCCTCGGTTGGTCAAAGCTTTAATCAGTGAATTGCTGTCACTTTTTATAATCAGACCAGATGCAACAGAAGCCATGGCTTCTCTCTGACAATAATGAATTAGCTTCAAAACTGGCAGAAAATACAAAAGCATTTAAGAAAAAATCCATCTGACTCCCACTCCCTCCCCACCACACTCCTCCAAAGAAGCAATTAAAAAAAACAGCTCAAATATGATAATTTATTTGAAAAAAAGGAAAATCAGAACCAGTGTCCAGTTTATTTTTTTAGATCATATATATATATATATATATATATATATATATATATATATATATATATATATATATATATATATATATATATATATATATATATATATATATATATGTACATACAGTCTGGAACTACACTAAAACGTGTAGAAAAACAACAACCTTGTATTCCCCCAAGTTATGACTCAGGCCACAAACTTCACGTGGAAGCGGACAAAATGGGTGTACAATATAATTTATCGACTATGTACATTGTACAATGTGTTACCCGAGGCCACTGTGTGCAAGGTCGTTCACTGGCCTGGCAGATTTCAACTCTCATCACGTGTTAGTCTTCTCCTTCCATAACGGAGATTTCTTGGAAACCATCCACGGCAAAAAAAGTCATTAAAAAAAACCCTGAAATCGTGTTCTAAAAGTGATCCAGTGTTGGCAAATGTATCATTTTAAACATCGAACGAAATCCATGCACGCAACCGGGAGGAAATAAATCTGCCGGTAAGGAATAGACAAAATGCATAGTGATAGGATTCGATTTCAAGTGCAAAAGATTAAAACTGCGATTACACAACACATACAGCATTATAGGTTTGATTTCACCAGGTATGCTCGGTCCCATCTTCGGACAGGTTCCACACAGTGACTGCTGACATCAGGGACCGTATTGAAAAGTATGAAGCGTAGCACTCCACAACAAAGTAGGCACACACGAAAGGGTTTCCCTTTTTCTTTGTTAAAGTCCCCCTGTTCTTGGCCCTTGCGATGTTTCTCTCATGCTTGTTTTTTGTTGGCTAATAGTGAAGTCACCGCTCAGGCTTAATGACCTGCGGAGAGGACTGTTAGACACAAAACAAGTCCTGACTGAGCTGCTTTGCTCCGAAGACCGTCTGAAGCAATTTGCATTTGTCGCCAACGCCTCGGATGGAACCTTGTTGAGGCCTGGAGGTTGTGCCATCAAGCCTTGGCAAGGGATACTTGGACGTGCGTGACATTGCCGAGGAAGGTTCTTTTCTGTCGACACTGTTCTATGTGGAGAGTCTTCTGCTACCGGATGACCGGGTGCATCCGACTCCTTATTACCATCACCGTTCCAAGGGAGGTCCACGAGGTGAGAGGCAACTGTGGTCCAGTGCTTGCAGGACCGATCTGTTTTCTCGTGAATGGTTGCGCTATCGCTTCTGGCTCTGCCAGAAAGAGTGATACCCAACCTGCGTAGTTGTTCCACTAAAGCTAAATGGCTGCAGCTCCGCTTTGTTTGGTTCCCTGTGCTCGTACCGCCACCACGAGGACCCATTATCTCTCGAAGGATCGATGTAGCTGGCCTAGATGCCAGGAAAGGTTCACTAACCCGGCCTCGAGTTGGTAGTGAGAGCAGTGGAGGCAAAGGTGCGACAGGTGACTTCTCATTGGTTGGCATATTTGAAGCCAAAGTGCTTGGGAAAAGCAGCGTTTGCGGTCGGCTGCAGAGGCTCGCAGCTGCTGGAAGAGACGGCAGTCGGCAAGAAGCAGCAGCCGAGATCCCACACTTTTGCATCAGTTTGGCCAGACCCAGTGTTGTGCTGGACGTCTTCGTAGCATCTCTGACGTTAGTGAAGGATTCGGCTCGGTGTGGATGTCGAACACAAGCTGCAGACGATCTTTGCTTTGGTCGGAAAGACAAAGGCACGAGAGACGGTCCTGGTAGTTGGCTGGCACTTCACAGGAACAGAGCAAGAAAAATAAATAAATAAACATACCATGTAAAGATCCCAGGATTAAATGCTCTGTAAATTAGAATCAAAATGCACCACCATATTCATCATGAGAATTTACATTTATGGGAAAAAATTTTTTTTTTCAAATAAATGTCTGGGGAAAAATAAATACTCCTCTCTGGCAATTACAGAATTGCAATTAGCGCTCCGGTTTGCCAAATGTGCCATGATCCGATTTGTACTGCCCAATACGCTCACGTGATAATTGCTTTTCCCAACACTTTGGAAGACATTTCAGAATGTTCTCAGTTCACAGCGAAATGCCAATGTTGGGCAAAATTGGCTCATTATAGGAAATGAAAGGTGGGAGAGGGGGGAGGGGGAATGGTATGGGGAGAATAAAATGAAAATAAAATGAAACAACTGCTATGACAGGAGATACATGATGAATATGGTGAGGAAAGCCTTACGCCCTCAATCAGAAGTGAATAAAAGGCAGAAGTCAAATGTGTGGAAGTGAATTGTAGTAGAAGAGAAAGTAAGTCCCAGAGGAATAGAAAAATCAGACAAGGGAATAATAACACATGAGGCTGGATTCATTAAAGCCCCCCAATCACAAAATGCACAGAGCATTTGGCTTCTCATATTGCCTCGCGTGGATGAGGGCAACACTCCAGCCACAGCCCAAGAGTTTGTGGTATTAGTAAAGGCAAAACGGGGTTAAAGGCACGCCGATTTGAAGTGAAGCAAAAGGGTTATGTGATCTCACTGCAGGCTCCATTGATTTGATCACCACCCTGAGATTGCAAGCACGGTCACACAGCGCCCCCTCGTGCCACAACAACAACCTGTAATCAGAAAAGCTGTGCTAAAGCAAGGCCGACTACGTACCAACAAATGGGCTTCGGTAACTTCTCAAAATCCGAGGGTGCTAAATGGAACAACCCCTCGGTTAAAATTGCTAAAATTCACGGAGTGAATGGGAATGGAGCAACGAAAGCTTCCTTGAGATAATTTGGTGTTATTGCTCAGGAATACTTTGCACTCGCATACAAAAGCTTCCCTCGTAAGCACTGTGAAAAGGTCCTGCAGAAGACCCTTCTTCGTGAATATTTGCCTGCCAAAGACTTCCGTTGACCACGAGGACGAATGCAGAATTTCGGCCTCTACCGTTATGGACTAAATCGTGTGCCAAAGCTTTCTTCAAGCAGCGAGTGTCCAAATTAAAGAGCCTTGAATTAACACAGCAACGTTTCATTCCGTTCTGTCTAGCACTCAACTGTAATTGTGTCCCAAGCAAGAGACCTAGTCTTCTAAACGCAAACCAAAATGTGGCCCAGTGTCCTCCGCACATCCAGACCTGCAAAGAGCCAACACATTATACGCGCAACAACCACAAAGGAGGCAAAGACTCACCGGCACCTGTTAGTGGGAATATGTGTCCATGCCTCCGGAAAGAGATGCCTTTCCGATGAACCGTGGCATGTGTGTTTGATAGTAAAAGGATGCATCTCCTTTCTTTGTTTGTTGAGACAGCTAGCCATTTACTCCAAGATGAACCAATGCCATGGCAACGGAAGATCAATGAGCCATCTACCAGCATAAATGTGTCTTGTTATGTCTGGCTTTCCTCTTGGGACTAAGGTGCAGTAAATGGTCTTTATTTTGATCAAACATGCTGACTCTTGTTTTGCTGCCCACTACACTGGAAGTGAGCAGCATGCATGGGTGGTTGCGAAACAAGAGTGAGAATGCGTTACTTGTCCACGTGGTATATTCTTTTGAAAGACGAAGATGCTAATTAATTAAATAATGTCCACAGGCAGCTTGCTGTCAAACACCATTTGCCTTCATTTTCAGCCATGTCTGACCTTCCCCACCTTTACTGCCACATATGCAACTCGACGTTGATTTCATCAAGATCCGTGAGAATGCAAAACCGCTCCCTAGATTTTCACGCAATGAATGCTTTTTGATTTTTGCAAACAGACCATTAAATTATATGGACAAAAAGTTGCGAAATTGTTTACTTATTCAATCGTCGTACATGTGCGCATGCTTGACACGATGATAATCGGTACACGGGCCTCCAATGAGGCCAAATTATCATTATTTTCCAGGAGTGGTTAGGCAGGATAGCCTAGAGGTACGCTGACTCACCTTCATTGGAACCTCAACCCAGCTATCAACTGTCATTCTGGTGTTTCACATGCTGGGCGAGGCATCGACGTGTGTACCATCCCTTGGAAGGACGTTGAGCCAAACTATCTGTCTGTCAGCAATGGTCATCTGTGGACTTAAAAAACCCCAGGGTGTCTTTTGGGAAGAGTAGGCAAGTAATCACTGGCATCCTAGGCAAACTTCATTCCTGCCCAATTAGCCTTCAGTCGAAGGGCAGGGCCGGGCTGGCCAATTCGTGAAAGACAAGGGACATTCGTGAACAACAAGGATCAAAAACTTCGAGGATAAGTGTTTTAGACACCAGCATCGATTAATACAATTTCCATGGCATAAAGGTACAAGGAAAAGAAGAATCAAAATTAAAATAAACAAGAAGGTATATACAGAATTGTGCTACTACATGAAAAACAGCATCCTGGTTGCCATGGCAACCACTTCAGATGACGAACGTATGTCGCGACACACCGTCTCCACAGTCTGTACCTATATACCAAATATGAAACGTGAAAGTTGAAAACTTTTGGCGTTAAGAGTGCGGACAGGAACGGATGGATGGACGGACAGACAGACAGACAGACAGATAGATAGATGGATGGACGACCGGTATCACAAAACACGCCCCGATATATACAGTATATATATATATATATATATATATATATATATATATATATATATATATATATATATATATATATATATATATATATATATATATATATATATATATATCGGGCGTATAAAAAGGGTTAACAATGAAGGGTTAATTATGAAAGGGAAATCCGCACAAGACAAAGAGAAAGCAAAAGATAAAATTATGAAAAAAATACCAGCGAAAACATACAAAACTAGAAGGACACTCGGTAGAGCGCATACCTCCGCCACGTAATGCCTGATCCATGAGAACATATCGGGCCCGATACATTTTCGAAATATTGTGCTATATATCAATTGAGCCCAATCTCTCAATGGTGAAGAATTACTTTCAAAATTATCAGATCTGGATCCGGATTCGGATCTTCACCAAAATTGAATCAACTCTCCCTCGTCACACATTGAACATGTCCACCAAGTTTAATCCGAATCCGTCCAAAAATTTTTGATATATTGTGCTATATATCGTTTTTGAGGCCAATCTCTCAATGGTGAAAAATCACTTTTAAAAACTCTAGTAGTCGGATCCGGATCCGGATCTTCACCAAAATCTAATCAGTTTGTCCTTGTCGCACACCCAACCTGTCCACCAAGTTTCATCCAGGTCTGTCTACAACTTTTTGAGATATCCTGTACACAAAAACAAACAAACAAACAGACAGAAAGGGGTGAAAACAAAACCTCCTTCACCTTCAGTGGCGGAGGTAATAAATCAATCCGTGTCAATAAACCTGTGTAAGTGATAATTGGAAAGTGCAAGATAAAACAGATTGGTGGTGGTGGGGTGTGGCCGGGAGGGGGGGGGGTTGGAAGGGGAGGGGGTTGTATTTGCAACATGTAACCACATTCCGGCAGCAATGTTGTATCCGTTTGGGTCACAAGAATCACAAAATAAATCTTGGATTGTACTTGAAATAATCACTTTCAGTGACCTCTGGTGAAGCTGCTTAGAAGCTGCAGTGTTTCATCACCAAGGGGTATAAAAAGTCAATCACCAGGCTTAGAAAATTACAAATTGGGTCACCTGATCAAGATCGGGTTACTTGGACTTTAGTAAAGCATCAAGAAGATTGGTGTGAGGAGCAAAGATTGTCATAAATAAACAAAGCCATAAAGACAATAAAAACACTGGAAAGAAGAGATACACACCAACGGTAGGGTAAACTGAAGAGGGACACTTGGAGGAAGAATGGGCGAGGGGAGGAAACACCTAGAAATAAAACGTCTGGGTACAGAAATGGACGTATTGCACCTTCAGTAAAAATGTAACTCGGGAGGGCAACACGGCAATGATGGGCCAAAAGGCCTCCTCATTTCCTTGATTAAGGTCATACAGGATCATGCGACCACTCATTAGACTCAGTGTAATCCAGTGGAGGCTGTGGACACCTTGTGTATTAATTTCCATTTTGCATATGGGAAGCAGACATTCAAATGTAATTGCTTCGATTCCTGACAGAGCATCGACCAAAATGAGACGTTTTTATTTCAGTGCACATCACAATCAAAACTAGAGGGGGAGCACTCGGGAGAGTGCAAAACCTCCGCCGCCAATACTGCTGGGTCACTCAAGTGAACCTTATATCTTATTCATTAAATACGATGTCAACAGTGCTGACAGAGTTATAGTTCTTTTCTCCATTTTATTTTTTTTTTGGGGGGGGGGGGGTTGGAAATCACTTAAAACATCTAGAAATGCAAAAAAAAGAAATCGAAATTTTGTTGAAAAAAAAGTTGCAAAAATTTTTTTTTCTCCAACAATTTTTTTTTGGGTGGCGGGGGGGGGGGTAGGAAATCACTTAAAATATGTAGAAATGCAAAAAAAATTCTTTTTGGGGGGGAGGGAAACAATTTTTTTTGAGGGGGGGGGTTGGAAATCACTTAAAACATGTAGAAATGCAAAAAA
>NC_140968.1:56223620-56238620 GCF_056783735.1 Eptatretus burgeri
CATACATACTGAGATAGCAAAATATTAAATTGGTTATGGAGAGTAATAAAGTCACCCAATCGTGATCATCATAATCGTGAAACATTGTAAGTGAAATTTGAGATATATGACAAAACTACCTCATCAGTATTTTTTGCAACATACTCATGAGATTAAACTCTGGTATTCCAACAGCTCCAGGGAGCAGAACAATTGTCCAAGGATGGATCTGGGACCCCCGAGTGAGGACATACGATCAACAGGTGGATTAATGACCTCTCCGGTTCACCAAAATGCGTCCCCAAGGCTGGGGATTTCAGGGTGCTGCTGAGGATTGCCTACAGGTGGTGGCACCGTTCTTCAAGAAAAGACAGTCCAAGGAAATGGCAAGGAACTGGAGCTCAGAAAGAAGACAATCCTTAACTGTCGTCAATATTCCCAAAATATTGGTGGGCCCAAGTGATGGCACAATAGCCAGGCTCCCAGTGTTGGTGGTGATATCAGCAACAAAGACGTCAAAAATTTATTGTGGAGGAATTCCTCCCACTATTCGAAAGGAAACATGGTGAAGTTCACAGTAATATCTGGACGAGCTGCTTATATGAATTCCAACAGTTGGCATTATATTCTCAATGATTTGCGATGGCTCACCAATTGCTTTAACATGGAGTAGAGGCAAGATTTCTCACTATAATGTTAAGCTTTGTCACCACAGTTCAGAACGTCCCCGTTTCAGAACAGGGTAGAAAGAGAATGAAACTACACAACTCAATTGGCATCCAATTATGCTGTGGAATGCATAGACAAAGGTTTGCACAGTAGGTACGGTCAGGTGCAAAAATCGCAAAAAACAGCGACCCCAACATAGTCTTTGTTTACATAAGTGCAGTGGTGTAGTGGTACAACATAATGTGGGTAAACTATACGAATGCCAGTTGAGGCAAAGAAGCAGTGTGTCCGCAGGCTACAAAAACACAAGGTGTGCAGAGCACAGGAAGGGTGAGGAAGGGGGTATCTCTCTATCTCTCTCTATCTGCATATCAGTCTAAAGCTGTGTGGTCTTGGCTCCACACGGGCGTCAGTGTGGCTTCTAAGTTGTGGGGGGATCTTTGGGCTGCTTCTCCAGGATGGGTTAGCTGTCGCCGTGCTGCGGGCCAGTTTGTGTACGAATCAGATTCAGAGTGAGCCGACCGGAGGGGTGCAAAGGTCACTGCATGTAAGAGCATGCATGCAGGCAGGCCTTTGCCAGGTAGATAGCATGGGTTATAAATGCTCCCGCCCCAGGTCTCAAAGTATCCACCTCCGTGTGTGTGTGGTGCGTGCGTGCGAGTGTGTGTGTGTGATTTGTCACTATCTTTTGGTGGAAAATCCACTGTACTGTTTCTTCAATATTTATATGTTTCTTATGTATTTATGAAAAGTATGGATTGACTGACTGCCTGGACACAACTGAGGTTGTGGATCTACTGATGTAGGTAATCTACTGATGTGGATCCGTGACCGAGGTTTTGGATCGGCCATTTGGAGAGGGTCTGGAAGGATCGAAACCTCAATGAAGAATGGTGCCCAGTTGATGATCCCTGCAGTCAGGAAAGGTGTGTGCTTTTGTGCGAATGTATGTATGTATATATATATATATATATATATATATATATATATATATATATATATATATATATACATATATATATATATGTATTTGTTTGTGTTTGTGCATGTTTGTGTGTGTTTGCATGGATGAGTATGTGTGCGTGTGTTTGTTTTTGTTTGGGTGTGTGTGTGTGTGTGGGTGTGTGTTTTTTCTTTGGGTTTGTGTGTTTTTGTTTGTTTTTTATTTAGAATTATTGAATTTATTTACTTTTTTGTGTGTGTGTGTGTGTGTGTGATAGAATTGTTAGGAACAGTTGTGCGTGAAAAAATGAGATGTGAGTGAGTGTGTGTGTGTCATTCATTGGTATCTCCATAATTCGGGTTTTAGAAGGTGGGACGGAGCCCTTCCAGGACTCAGGACTCGAAGTATCAACCGTTATTTCGGTAAAGGATCATGATTCATGGTCTGAGTTGTGAAGTTTTCTTGTTCTCAGAGTTTTGTTCCCAATTTGACAGCACCAAAGACGTCATTGGCTTCACATAGCAGTAAGGCCAAAGTCACATTTGCTCTACGGGCGAGGATACGGCGGCCGTGCGTCCTCTGAATTGACAGAAACGTGCGGCGGCCGCAGAGTTTCTGCGGTGGCCTCAGGGTGGCCCTACGCCATTTGGCTATTTTTTACAGGTCGTAGGGGGTCGCCGTGGAATTATAACGCGGAGTTATAACTTTTTTCATTTCTACGTTCGTCGGAGCAATTCGACAAGCCGAAAAAAAAAAACTGGTAAAAAAAAAAATAATATTAACCCATTCGCTATCGTCCGTCTGGCCGCACGTTCCCCTTAGGGCCAAGCTGTTAGGGGGCCTGCGGTCGCCTTGCGGGCACCTTGAGGCTACCTTGCGTCTGCCTTGAAAATTCTATGGCCGCCGCAGGGCCCCCTTAAGGTCACCGTGCGACATCAAATCAAAGACCGTACGGCAACCCCACGTTTTCGGTCTCCACAATTTATAAATACGCCGTGCGGCTCCCCGAAAAATAAAAACATATGTGACTGCTACATTGTGTGACCGTGGAAATACTGCGGCCGCCGTATAATTGCTAGTGGCCGAAGATTTTGGAGACCCCACGGCCGCCGTGGAAAATGTGACCTAGGCCTAAGCACCAACATAGCGACCGTGTGATTTGTCAGGCTGAAACTGCGGGTGGTGTCAGAGCAGTTGTCCAACAGAATGATACACACAGACAGATGGATGAACAAGCGTATTATTAGATACATAATAATAATAGTAATACAAATACAAAAAAACAGATTGACGTAAAGAAAATGAAATACAGGTACAAAAATTAAGGATGATTAAACCCTTACCCTAAACCTACAGAGTTTTGAATGCTTGAAAAGAAAGAGCAACACTTTATTCTTTCAAAATTTATCAATGTGTGATGTCATTTATTTATGGGGTATTTTGCAGCGGTGACGTATTTAGTTCCGGCAAACCAAATGTGAGTGGGGCTTATCACCATCGGATCAAGTTTGATTCCTTGCAGCATCTTTTGCAACCAGGCCAACATACAGGACATTGATGAGAGTTGAATAATTGACTGCTTGTTGCATATTCTTACTTCGCTCAAAAGAAAAGTTATGGGAGGAATTCGATATGAAGGTACAAGGAGGCTGTTGTTTTATGACATTGATCTCTTACACCTTAGAGAGGGGAGGCTAACACTGTGTTAGAAAGTTCATAATCGTCGAATAATGTTAAAATATAGAGCTGATTAAAGGCTCACCTTCCAAGGGTTTAACAATCTGTAGCTTGTCAGGAATGAAGGTACGGACGCCAAGAGACATGGCTGAGCGTGAATCTGACGACGATTCGCTCCCAGTTGGCGTCGAGGGCCGACTCAAAACAGAGGTGCTAGCCGTTGTTGTTCCCGAGAGCTCCAGCAGGCGTCGGTCCCACTCCTCGTCCATAAACCGACGCTCGCTCAGCAAAGCCTCACGCCGTAGGGCCAGACGTCTCAGGGCTGCTTCCAGATCATTGGAGCCTGGCATCCCTGGTTGGCCTGGCCTTCGCTCCTCACTGCACATCCCAAACACAAAGACTCAAATACACTTGTGAGATTGTGTTGTTCTGTTTTATGACATTATATACTGTATACTTACTTTTGGCATTATGCTGATAGGGATGGGATTATCAATTATTATCAATGTGAAGGCACATCCAAGCAACAAAAACAAATTAAACACTCTCATTTCTGAAGCAAACAGGAGAGAGCAGAGTAACATGGAAAACATAAATCACACCAAAATTAAGAACAGACGTCTTGCTGGTAAAGGCTAGTATTGACGTATCAGGATTACATTAACTTCACAAGTTACATCAATAGTTCGGTATTTTTTGCTTAATTAAATGAATACATAATTTTTGTTAAACAGTGGTTGTTTGGTTTGAGTGGCTCAAAACTTGTTTCTTTCTGTCCCAGCTGGTTTTGGTTCGATTCCCATTGCTGCTCGTTCTTGCCAACCCTGACTTGGTGAGCATGGTGAGTAACCCAAACACACCTCATTGTGATTTGAGGGAGGACTTCGCCCTATAGTGGACTGGAAAATGCTGGTTTAAAGTTCTCACAGTTTAGAGGTATTTTAAAAATATATTAATAATGTAAGTCGATAAAATAAATTGCAGTTTTATACTTTTTAGCATTCAGAAAACCATTCCATCAGAGAAGTGGGGTGAAGTTGCCATTGGAAAGAGATATTGATAAAGAAAGTAACCGAGGACAATCTCCAGGCTCCTGAACACAAGGCAAAATAATAAGTAAACCTAAATTACCTCTCACACCTCCCCACCTCCATATCTTTTTGAATTACTAACCCCTCAATGCTCATGTCCATATCCAAGCTCCTGTTGGTGGCCCCGCTGCATGTGGCCGATGTCTCGGAGCCATAGTAGCTGGAGCGTGGTGATGGGAAGCTGCTAGATTGATTAGAGCCGAATGCTGACATCTGATTGGAACCAGGAATGGGCAGTGGTGAGAGACTGCGCAGGCGACGTTTGCTGGCCTCATTCACATTCCGTACAGTGTCAAACATCCTTCGTTCTCTGCTTCTGTTCCGGTAGAGAGAGAGCATTCTGAGCGGGCGCCCAAAAGGCTTAAGCAGTAACAACAATAGGTACACAAATAATTCAATCATTATTAATCCGGAATCTACAAAAGTGAATGGTTTAACGCAAGAATACACAGGAGATCCTCGTATAAAGTGGGGGATTCGTTCCTGCGAAATGACGTGTTATCCGAAAACGTGTTATGGGGCAATGTTTAACATGTAAAAATCTTGGTTATGTTCCAAATGGGGAATATTTCAACCTTTTAAGGTTGAAGGCCAACATAAAAACCTCAAAAAAGCAGTAAACAATGCATAAATTAAATATATAACAAATTACAACATTAAAATGAATTACTTTTTAGCTCACCTGGAACATAGTTCTGGGGAGCTTATGGGAAGGGGTGTCATCCGTCTGTCCATCCACAAATACTTACAACTTATTTCCTGAAACTACACATACGATTTCGATAAAACTTTACCACAATGTTCATCATTGTGTATGTACCAAAGTTTGTTCATCTATCTATAATTCCAGCAGTGTGTGTGTGTGTGTGTGTGTGTGTGTGTGTGTGTGTGTGTGTGTGTGTGTGTGTGTGTGTGTGTGTGTGTGTGACCGCTGGTCCGATCTAATTGAAACTTGCCAGGTATATTGCTGGGGACCTGAGGATGTGCCTTTTCAAGGTTTGATATTAATCGGCCAAGTGCTTCCCAAGTTATGGCCATTTATTTACCAAACCAATGACAAGACACGTTGTTGCGTAGGTGTGGCCGATGGGGAAGGGAAGCTCAGTCACGCTCCCCATTACAGGTTACAACGTACGGACTTCCGGAGAGTGATAACCTCGTGTATTCTAATAATTTCTCGATTTCTTATGCGCATTTATAGATAAACACAATGCTGCAAGTTATGATCGTTTTCATATTAAACGGTGCATAAATTTCGGTAACATCAGAGTGCTGGTATGCTCCGAACCAGGAAGTAGTTTTTTTCTCTCTTCTCTTCTCTTTTTGTTTTTCCTTGCGATGACATTGCGAAAAGGCAAAATACGTTGGCGCTAATTGAATAATTGGCGATTAAAACCTAAATTGCGAATCATCGTAACTGTGATATGCGAACTTCCGCGCCACGCACGTACGGGCACGCGAGAGCGAAGAAACGGCCTGTGTGGTTGTTGTTTGTTGCTCAAGGTGGAATTTTTTTTTTTTTTACGGGCACGTACTAGTCTATCTATAATTCCAGCAATTTCTGTGTGTGTCTGTCTGTCTGTCCGTCTGTTTGTCTGCGACCGCAGTTTCTCGACGACCGCCGGTCCGATCGGATTGAAACTTGCCAGGAATATTGCTGGGGATCCGCGGATGTGCCTTTTTGAGGTTTGATATTAATCGAATAAGCGGTTCCCAAGTTACGGCCATTTATCTGTCCACCAATGACAAGACACGGTGCTATGACATCACAAATGACATCACAATGAATGTTTATTTATTTGTTTTTTGTGAATACATTTACAGAGAGAGGGGTGAGAGAGGAGGGGGGAGAGGGGAGGGGGAAAGAGGGGGGGAGAGAGGGGGAGAGAGGGGGATAGAGAGGGGGAGAGGGGGGAGAGAGGGGGAGAGAGGGGGTAGAGAGGGGAGGGAGAGAGGGGAGGGAGAGAGGGGGAGAGAGGGAGGGGAGAGAGGGAAGGGAGAGAGGGAGGGGAGAGAGGGGGAGAGAGAGGGGCGTCACAATTCAAGAGAGGGGGAGAGAGGAGGAGGCGAGATAGGGGGAGAGAGGGGGGCAAGAGAGGGGCGAGAGAGGGGAGGGAGAGAGGGGCGAGAGAGAGAGAGGTGAGAGAGGAGGAGGGAGAGAGGAGGGGCGAGACTAGGGGGGAGTGAGAGAGAGGGGCGTCACAATTCTTCGTTTAATATGACGTCACAATTGACGCTGGGGACCTGAGTATGTTTCCCAGGTGTTTCCCCAGTTATGGCCATTTATGATACAGTTGGTCCGATCTAATCGAAAAAATGCCCCAATCCAGTCATCGTTTACGAGAGCGAAGGAAGGAAGCTGCACATACTGGCACGCCTCACCCACAAGAGAGGGTACTGGAATGAGAGAGGGGGAGAGAGGAGGGGGTGAGAGATGGAGGGGGGGTGGGTGAGAGGAGAGGGTGAAAAAAATGCCCAAATCCAGTCATCATTTATGCACCTATGGGCACGCACCTACGGGCCTGTGCTTGTGGCATTAAAAAAGGCAAATAAATAAATAAAAAAATCGGGCCCCAGAGGGGTCTTTAGGGGTTGCCCCCCAAAATAGTAATTTGCTTTCTTCTCAAAAACGATGCAAACAATTCTGAGGAAACTTCAATACAACCTTCATCACACATGATGTCCCAAAATTTGTTAATGCAATTAGAAAAATCAGGGTCTAAGGGGATGTAAGGGGGGTTGCCCCCCTACCCCAAATATGTACTTGCTTTCTTCTCCGAAACTACTACACACCATTTTGATGAAACTTGACCACAACCTTCAGCATCCATGAAGTACCAATGTTTGCTCACACCACATAAAAAACCCCCAAAAAAGCTGAGGTCTAAGAGGGTCGAAGGGTGAGGGTTGCCCCCCCAAAATAGGTATTTGCTTTATTCTCAGAAACTACATACACAATTCCAATGAAACTTGACTACAACCTTCATCATCCGTGATGTACGAAAGCTTGTTCACACCATTAAAAAAGTAAAATAAAATAATATTAATAATAATAAAAAAATCGGGGTATAAGGGGGTATACAGGAGGGGGGGGGTTCCCCCAGAATATTTTCTTTCTCTGAAACTTTCTTCTCTGAAACCACACACACAATTTAGATGAAACTTAAACACAACCTTTATCGCCCCTGATGCACCAAAGTTTGTTCACGTCATCAAAAAAAAAATCCATAGGTACTTACTTTCTTCTCCGTTACATATTTTGTGGGTCATATAGACCTACCAGTGATTCCCTCGTTACCTTATCCATCTGCTACCAGGTGAGTGGCCAGGGGTATTTCCCCCATGTTTAACAAGTGTTATCATGATTGGTGTTGGATACAGTACATATTGCTTGTGGCAGGCTTATTCAGGTGTGGCAGGCTGTCCAGTTGAGGTTGAAGGCTCAGAAGATGAAATGGAGGCTGATTCGTTTGGGAATTTTTTGAACAACTTCATAATGGAGTCTTGAGTGGCTGCCTTCATTTTCTGTTCATAGATCTTCGTTTAACATTTTAAGACATTCTTCATCTCCCTCCACACCTTGGAACTTCTCATGTAGTTGGGATCATGTTAATCAAAGATGGCCATGGCTTCATCAACCAACTTGAAACCTTTAGCCATGACCTTCATCATGAGGGTTTTAACAGGCACAGAGTACTCAAAACTTCATTTTGATTCCTCTCTGATGTGCTCCTCCTCCAGAGCCAGAAGATCTTCATTGCTCAGCTCCTCTATGTGTAAGAGAAGCAAATCCTCAACATCATCTTCGCTGACCTCCTCAAATCCCACTTGCAGGGACATGTCCATAATCTGTTGCCTTGCTTCACTGACTTCAGTCTCCATGAAACCTCTCAACTCAATCACTGCCTCAGGCCCGAGTTGATGGAGATGAAGATGTTTGAGATGAAAGTACAACTTGGCATGCGTTTCAATAAAGTCCTGTTTCATCGAGGTTAAACACCTGGCTTGGTGTGTCACCTCCATCTGCGATCACTGATTTGCAGACAGCTGGAAATTTTTTGGCAGCAGCATGATCTGCTGCAGCAGCTTCCCCAGTCAACTTGAGATTGTGGAACACATGGCAACTCTTGAAGCGCTCGAAGCACCCATGACTGGCAGCAAAAGGCACTGGATAATTGGTATCTTTGGTTAGATCGCCATACAAACTCCTCACCTTCTCTTGAATGACCATTCCAGACATTCTGTTGGTTCTGATACTCTATCCACGTGGTCAACATCTTCTCCATTTTCTCAATAGCATCAGGCCGAGATCTTGCATTTGTAGTAACAATGAGATTTGTTGTTGTCTGAGCGCTCATGGATTTTATCACGATTGTCACAAATGGTTCTCCCTGTAGAATCACGAAGTCCCATCTCTCTGAATAGCAATGCTGCGCTCACCTCTATCAAACCGATCTAAAACTTTTAATTAACTTCCAATGAATGAGACTTTCTTGACTTCTTCTTCACTTGATCATTATCTCCAATGCCACTTGTTACACGCTTTGCAGCCAGTTTTGACCGCTGTGAGTGAACGACTCGCTCAGAATGACAGAGCGCGAATGACTCGCACAGAATGATATAGCGTTTGTTGGTGTTGTTGTGGTAACAGTAGTAGTTGTAGTTATTAAATCCGCACTGAAGCAAAATCGCTTCATCAAAACACGTGTTGACCGTATCATGGATTGCAATTCCCCAAATATTCATCGGAATTGGGGCTGTTTACTCTTTTCAAGTAAACCATTGTTGCCAAATGATGAATGTACGTAATGTAGACGAGACTGAATATTCAGTAAACAGCCCCAGTTAATAGCATCATGCTGTCTGCCGATAAGATAACGAGTTACAACAGACCAATATGGTGGTAAAAAAGTGGAAACCCACCAAATAATTAAACTCTGGCATATCTGATAATGTCTGACACAATGCTTACATGGTAGCATTCCCAAAAAAGGATGTGCAAATTGTGAAACATGTCCTTGAGGTCAGGTCGGTAAGGCTGACAGCTTTCTCCAATATCATGGCGCTTATCTAGATGGTTAAGCCTGGTGTTGGCTTCAAAGTTAAGGTGGCGAGATTATGATCTTAAGGTCCTGAGTTTGAGCCTTTGTCGTGCCATAAATAACACCAGGTGGATCGACTCAGCCCGTCATCCTTCCAAGGTCGACAAGATCAGTTCCAGCTCTGCGAAGAATGAGCTATTTGAGTATTCTGTGTCGGAGGGGTGACCTGTACAGGATTGTGCCCCATAGCCAAGGAAAAAGTGTGTCTGCAGCCCTACGCACATGATGGTCTGAAAGAAACGTTTATCTTTATATCTCGATGGGTTGTGGTTCTGGCCTCAAGGGTATTGCAAGAGAAAAGAGAGAAGAAACTAAAGTTGGAAAGTAATGAACCAAATTATATTTTACCAATTCTTCCAAGAGTGTTTCACTTCCGGGAGATATGTACAAAAAATTGTTTTAACTGCAAACCATTCTAATTTGCAACCATAACGTCAAAACAAAGAGTGCTATCATGTGACAAGAACACACAACAAACCTTAACTTAACTCCATTACAAGCATGTATGAAAATTTTTGTCTTTTCAATATTTTCCACGAGTGAACTTCATTACACCTGGAAACACTCTTCTTCTACCATTCCTCAAATCCTCCTTGTGCGACAGTGCATCCCTGTCAGCGTCCCGCTGCTTACCCTGTGCCCCATTTTGTCTGTTGATCCATTGCGGCGTGTCACTACTCTTCCATGAGCCTCTACATCTGTAGAAAAATAAATTCCATTTCATGTAAATCTGATGAAATCCATTGGGAGAGCGATAGAGTGTGTGCCCTGCTTACTTGTCAGGGTTGACACTATCCTCTAGTTCTCTTCTCATGGTCCCCTCGATCTCGGCAGCCAGAGAATCCTGGACACATGGCATGGTAACAGTCAGCAACTATGGAATGGAACAAGAGTTAATTTAGCTCCAACCTATCCAGATTAAACTACATCTGGTGGTGTAATGGTTAGTGTGTGTCTGCTCTGAATCTGGGAGGTTGGTGGTTCGAATCCTGGGGAGTCATACGAAAGACTTTAAAAAAATGGTACGTGCTGCATCCTTGCTTCATGCTCAGCATTAAAAAAAAGGATAGAGCACGGACAAACAACAATATGTTGGTAATAATAGTGGAGGATTTGATTCGTGGAGGCCTAATGGCTTTCTCTTGAGTTGAAGTACTTCCTTGTAAGATAACTCCTATTATTAGAAATAAATGGAGGATCAACCTCAATGTCGAGCCATGTCTGTTTTGGGCTTTTTCACATCTCATTTCCCGCACACCTCCGAAGAAGGGAAGTAGGTATGGTGGAATGCTAGTAATGCATCATTAGAAGCTCACGTTGCTGAACACCCACCATGGGGAAGTTGACCAAAGGGTGAAACCAACGCGGTGAAGTCGTTTGTAGCCCGGCTTTGTTTCGCAGGTTTTTGGCCTCCTCCTGGGCTTCGTGAAGCATGTCCGTGCACTGCTGCATCTTCTCTTTGATGTATCGCAGCTACACAAACAGAATCAAACACCTTCAGGGTCATTTGAATCGAACAAACATACTTTGTATTTACATGCACAGGAATCGTATTACAAGGAGGCACCATTTTGGATGTGCTGAGGGATAGTCACGATGGCCTAAGCCATTCAATAACTTGCTGATGTAACCTGGAAGCAGAGTTAACTGATCCAGTAACACAGTGGAAGGTCATCATGCCATTCATTGCGTCAGCAACAATTGCGATTAAAATGAAGCCATATTATCTGGCACAAGCTGGATAAGCTTGGATTTACCTCACTGGTGAGTTCTCTTTGGGCATCTTTGGCTGCAGCAAGATGCTGGTTCAACTCATCATTATCTGTTGCAAACTGCAAATACAATTAAAAGAATGAAACATGTTTAAAGCATACAGTTTACCATAAACAGAAGGTTATCAGATTGAGCTAACAAGAAAAGTGAGTTAAAGCTAGGCTAGCAAGTCAGTCGTTTTTAAAATTGAATGCTTTCCTATTGAAGTAGTGAGAGAGCGAGAGAGGTAGCAAAGTCTACACAATGCATAAATATATGAGGGTGTGACTAAGGATGTGAAAGCTATCGAATCTTCCTCACCATCTTCACTTTCCGCTGAAGGTCGACGACTTGTGCGAGCAGCTGGGTGATCTCCTCCTGCTGCCGAGCTGCTTCATCACTGCGTCTCATCAACTCCTCTGTCAGTGTTGTCAGCTGCGTGCTCGTCTCCTCTGCTCCCCATTCCACCCCCCCCCAATATAAAGTCATTTTTTTTTCATCTTAAGTACATCAATTAAAAACGTGATTGCTGTTGATGTTTATTCATTCATCACCCTACAACCATATTCATCTACAACATGGGTGTGTGTGTGTGTGTGTGTGTGTGTGTGTGTGTGTGTGTGTGTGTGTGTATACGACATCCGTATATGTATATAATATATATACTAGTAAAGGTGCCCGTCTTCGACGGGCGTCACTGGCAACATATGGTAAAAGACAGAAAGCATGAATGTATTTTAAACAATATATTATATCATTTTTATCCATTGATTATCATTCAGGTTTTCCCCTTCGACTGACTGACCGCAGGAGCTCCACTTCGATGACATTACCATGTAATTTAGTGACTACACAACGTGTACCATTCGTGAGTTCCGGAAGATCCATAGAGCGCATTAAAATTACAGGGCACCCTACTTTCAAGTGATCCAAAAGGCCGGATCAGTTTCGTGTACATATTCATATCTTGTAGATTTTAGCTGATTCTGAAACTGTTAACAGCATGTCGATCGGATGGTTCTGTGATTTTCTACGGTAGTAAACAGAAGTATGACTTAAGCCTGTACGCCACTATGCGGAGACCCGAGGACCTAATATTTCACAACAAACTAAAAAGTCACAAAATTTGAAGATATTTTAAATAAACAATTTATTATAATCTATATCTATAAAACTGAGTGTGTGTGTGTGTGTGTGTGTGTGTGTGTGTGTGTGTGTGTGTGTGTGTGTGTGTGTGTGTGTGTGTGTGTGTGTGTGTGTGTGTGTGTGTGTGTGTGTGTGTGTGTGTGTGTGTGTGTGTGTGTGTGTGTGTGTGTGTGGTCGTTATGCATTTCCACAAACTCCAACCGATTCCATTCAAATTCGGTACACTTATGGCTTTTGGTCCAACTTCGGTCATTGGTTATAAATTTTTTCCAAAACACTTCCGATATTCGAAAAAAATCGATAAATCGATATCCCTTATAGGATTTTCCATTAAAATCCACTCGAGTTTAAGGCCTACAGGGGACGCAAATTTCCACTTTGCCCTGGGCGCCGTTTACCTCCGCTATGCCAAGCTGTTAGGGTTAGGGTTCGGTGTTAACTGTTAGGGTTAGGGTTAGGGTAGCTAACCCTAACCCTAACCCTAACAGCTAACCCTAACAGCTATTCAGTAAATTTGCAAGAAAGCCCGGGCAACACCGGGCTTTATTGCTATCCCGAGCAATGCCGGGCTTTTCTGCTAGTATCAATTAAATATCATTTTTATCCATCGATAATATGAATTGTTCTGTACAGCTGTAGTTGTTCTCCTGGGATCTGCGCATCCATCCACGATCTATGTTCTAATGAAGTGCAGTAGGAATAACAAAAACAGCACCGTGCGGGAGTGTAGGTAATCTCTCCAAAGCTCTAGGAAAGCCTTAAGATGCATCATGACCGGTTTGATTGTGAACAGATATACGGATGGACGAACATCGAGACCGGTTTTATGAGGTCATCATGAAGGTACCGCTTGATATTACGCATTGAAATAGAGATATGAATACTCAAGTGAGTTCATTATATGTCTATGATTGATAGCTTATTGACAGCTCAATAACATGAGCAATTTACTATGGCGTATAGTGATTAATAATAACATACTCGACAAAAGGTTTTACGAACTCATCTTCGTGGTCCTCTAAAAAATGGGAAACATTTTTATTTATTTTTTGTGCAATAATTCCTCCCATTTTGCAAATGGAGAACATGAACTGTTTAACTACCATAATCATCAAAACGAATTTTGAGGGGCCTCTTAAGGAAGACAATAATATCATTACGAAATATGTCAAAGGTTGTTTCATTTCATGCAGTAACAAAAATCTGATGGTGGAACAAAAAAAGGGCATGCCGAAATATTAATATAGATAGATAACAATAAGATTTAACTACCATAATCATCAAAACGAAAGGTGACCAGGGTTGCGTCAGGAAGGGCATCCGGCGTAAAACATGTGCCAAATCACTATGCGGATCATACGGATGATCCGCTGTGGCGACCCCGAACGGGAGTAGCCGAAAGAAGAAGAATCATCAAAACGAATTTTGAGGGGCCTCTTCAGGAAGACAATAATATCATTACGAAATATGTCAAATCTTTTTTCATTTCATGCAGTAACAAAAATCTGATGGTGGAACAAAAAAAGGGGCATGCCAAAAAAAAAAAAAAATATATATATATATATATATATATATATATATATATATATATATATATATATATATATATATATATATATATATATACATATATTGTAACGGATCTGGAAACCATTTGCATTCAATATACAGATGTCCCAAAAGTCAGTTATGTCGTTAATTATGTGTGTAGTCAGATCCCCTTCCTTTTGTCTAGTGGGAGAATCAAAGGCATGCATTGCGATTTCTTTTAGTTAGGTTGTTACATCTAACAAGCCATCGAACAACCATCCCATCTGCACGACCCCTCGGCCCATTACGATCCACGGTACCATCGTGTTTGCAGCCCTCGGTTCGCGTTCCACAGCACACCTTTGCCTGAGACGGATTCCTGAGGATGTTTGAGGCAGTTTCACCACCATGACCTTTCTCGAACACGTGCGGAGGGGAGGGTCGGCTTTCTCCAAAGAAGGCCGAAACCCCGCCCCGGAAAGGTATGCCGTGGGACCATGTCCAATCAAAGGCGGACAGTGAGGTGTGTTCACCAAGGCCCCTCCCCGCTGAGGGAGGTCCATAAATTCCCGAGCACTCTCTGAGAGCAGAGTTTGGTGGGTTTTCGCTGTCACGAAAGGGTTTTTTCTGTTACGAAGGGGTTACGAAGGTTGTTACGAAGGGGTGGTAACAGTGGTTGTTACGAGGGCTGTCACGAGGGTTGAGCAGAAGGTCGTCGAGGCGGCGAACATGTCTCTGCTGGCCCTCTACAAGGAAGGAAAGAGCGACCCTGACCCCCTTCCATGGACCCTGGCCATTCACCACCCGAGCTCCGCCACGAACCTCGAGTCCCACACGTGCGACTGGGGACCAAACCAGCGACCGTTGTCAGGTGCCACAGCACAGAGTACCCCTTTTCTCCGACGGCCAGGTACCCATCCGAACTCTGACCCCCAGCTTGTCTCTCTCCTCAGCTGCAAGGGTCCAATAAAGAACTCTGGGTTTATTTTCATTTGTGTGTGTGTCTGCGTGTGGACCCGTCTTTAACTAGAACTGAATATGTGTTTTTGGATCATTGTAAATATTCCTTGGTTGCATATTTGCGTTAAGTCTTGCCTTTGTCTTTTACTGT
>NC_140968.1:56243620-56256120 GCF_056783735.1 Eptatretus burgeri
CTTCTAGACATAGTAGAGGAAACGGCTTGAAGCATGAATGGCATATCTGCTGGTGGAAGGATCACACACAGTCATCAATTAATGTTGTAGATTTTAAGGAAAAAGAAGAAGATACACAAATACAAACGGTTTGCTCATCTTCATACCGTTTTCTTGCTTCTGCAGTTTACTGCCTGTGTCCCTTTTGCCAAAGCTCAACATCCTCTGATTGTTTCGTCTACCATCCTGACTTTCTATATTTCATGAACCTGGTCTATCCCTTCCCATTATATACAGGGTGCAGCATCTGTCAGACACCCATTAATCTAATGTGCATCCTTTGAAAGGTGAATAAAACAGACGCTCAAACTATTCACCGTTGACATCGATACAATTCCGAATTCGTTTCACACAAGACCAACACATCCCTCAACTTGTCAACATCAATCTTGTTTTATGGGATGATCGATGTAGATGGCAGACTGCATGTGCCCCCAGAGAGCTGCAAGTTAAGATGCGTGAGGTCTCGTGATTTAATAGTCCGGGACCTCCACCGCAATCCCTACGGTATCCGACTTTGGCCACACTCTGGATAACCTGTTCTCCAATCTGTTCACCAATACCCAACCATACCTTGAGGCAAATTTCTGATGAACGGGTCCCCTGTCAAAATGGTTTGGAGTGGCCCACCATCTTACTGGCTCCTCTATTAGGTTAATCCCACATGACTGGCCAATCCACAACTCCACAGGTCATCATTTCAAAACACATGGAACCTTTTCATCAATTAATCATCATCATCATCATCATCATCATCATCCTCATTCATTCATTCTCTCCAGTTGAGAATTCGTTTATTCCTTTGTTCTCTTGTCCTCCTATCCCTTATTGTTTCCTCTTGCTGTGCTCTTCTTCTTTAGTACAGCACAGTACTCGTGATTTCAATGCTCAATTTTGCGTTTTATGATTTATTACAATTTTCCCCGCATTGTCAGTGGTGCAGAGTTAGAGAATTTGAGGTTCAGGGTTGTTGTACCCAATTATGCCACACTCTTATGCATGTTGTGGATGCACCACTTATTGATGTTAATATGTTTTGTCCACGTTTGTTCGTATGTCTGTTCACACATTTGGTGTTGCTCCTCCATAAGCCATCAATTTTGTGAATAACAATGAAATAAAAAGGCATAGAAATCTGAATAGTAATGACTAGTTATACATTTCTATTGACACGACATATTGACAGCTAATGAAATTGCAACAACAAAATAGCTCTCAGATGTACAAGCCAGCTCACCTGCAGCTATCCTGCAGTCTTACAAATGTCGTTAATCGGTGGTTTGTGGTGTGACATGTTGGGAAATAACTGATACCAAACGGCTAACTTATTTGACAGGGAAACTGAACATGATCTCAGATTTATTCTCAAAGCAAATGATAAGTGCACATTATCTCAGATAAGCATAGTTTTAACATACTCAGCTCTTTGACGCAGTCGTTCACGAGCTGCTTTTCTTTCTCTTCGTAATCCACCGTCTCGTTCTTCAGGTGCGAAGCCTGCCATGGTTAGAGAGGTCCAGGGATCAGATCTGTACACAATATATTTTGGTAGTTTTACACCGATAATATTTTGGGTGCCATCTCAGCACAATTTAGAAAACTAGAGGAACCCGCTCCCTAAGAGAGCAGCTGAGTGGGAGTGGGAGAGGGGAGGGGGTCATGTTATTATCTTTATTAGATTTCTTCCCCCAAAGGAAGAAAATGCCAAGGTGGGTAGAAAGGTTATTTGTTTCTTCAAAACTTGATGGAATCAAAAGAAACTTCAGGAAACACACCTTAAGTGTCATGGGTAATTCCTGAAAGTTTCAGCTTCCTTGGTCAAATCCTCTCGGAATAGTAGATGAAGCATGCAACATACAACATAGATAATACTTTCCCTCCATTATATATAGATTGTGATATTCAAGATGATTGCACCACTAAGACTAAAATATCCAACCAGGAAGATGGTTGCCCTGATATACATGTAGTTGGATCACGGCCTCAGTATTTCCGATTACACCAATCTTGGTGTCTTTGACCAGGTTTTGGAGGGTGGGTGGGGGGGGGTATGATATTCCAGTTCTTACAACACCGAATGTATTGGAGGCATTCAATTCCAACCCAGTCATACCAAAGACTTTAAAAATGGTATGGCCCGTTTCTTTTCTTGACACTCAGCATTTAAAGGATAGAGCAAGGACAAACAAACATAGGTTGGCATCTCTGTGGAGGAGGAAATACAAGGTGTTCCAAAAAGACCTGGACAACTTTGGTTACGAATATATTTACAACCACAAGTTATACAACAATACCCTTTGGTTTATATGATACAGAAACTCATAAAGTTTTGTGCACACCATCAACACACTTCAATGTGAGCTCTGTTTGTTACACGCAGGAAGTCAAGGCGGTACACGAGTTATTGCCATGTTCGGCTCAGCATGTTTGTGTCCACCAGTGCACATGCAGCTGTAAACTGAGAATGAAGATCCTGCAAGTTTGCCACCTTGGTGTTGAAGATAAAATCTTTGACAAAGCCCCACAGAAAAAAAAAAACAATTAAGGGGGGTTATGTCTGGTGATCGTCGGGGCCAAACAGTTAGTCCATCTTGGTGAATCATTCAGGACGGCTCGAACGACGAAGGCCCAATGAGGGGGAGCGCAGTTCTGTTGAAAAATGATATCAGGTTGCAGGTCTTCAGTCTGTGGAAGGAGAATAGCCTACTTCAAACATGTTCATGTAAATTGTTGAGGTCACCGTGTCCTCCACAAAGAAAAATGGACCCACCAAGTGGGAATGGAAAAGGCCACACCACACATTCACCTTTGGACTATAGCGTATGTGTTCAATGACCACGTGGGGGTTTTCAGAGTCCCAGATCCTCACATTGTGCCGGTTAATCATCCCTGATACATGAAAACAAGCTTCGTCTGTGAATATGACCTTTTTCAGGTAATCTTCGTCATTCTCTATGCGACTGAGCATTTCCAAGGCAAAACCTTACGTTTGGGTCTGTCATTTGGTTTGAGTTTCTATATGGTGCAGAATCTGCACCTCATAAGCATAAAGCTTCAGTCTTTTATGCAAAATCCTGTGTACAGTGGTGGTTGGTTGTCCCAGTTCTCTGGATGCGTGTCAAATTGAATTTCGAGACTTTGTTGAAATGGTTCACACACTCGTCCAGCGTCTGCCGCACTCGTGCCTGGTCGACCGGTACTTTTCTGTTTCTGACAACTTCCAGTCTCCTTAAACCTCTTGTACCACTGTTTTATACGAGTCTGCGTTGGCAGATTCCTTCCATACCTTGTACGGAAATTATGCTGAACTTGCATGTCGGATCTCGTCTCGATGAACCATTCGACGCACTGAGCTTTCTCCTGTGGAGTTGCCATTTTATTTTACATTCAACCACCAAACCTGAAAATAAAGAAAACTTTATGAGTTTCTCCAACATAAAAAAACAAAGGGTATCGTTTTATAATTTGTGGTACTAATTACATTAACAACTAAAGTTGTCCCAGTCTTTGTGGAACACCCTGTACGTTCTTAAGTGCCACGATGAGTGTGGAGAGAAAAGCGATGTCACAAAGATGTCATCACTAGTACCAAAAGTGCCCAGTGGGGGAAGTTACCTCACTTCCTCCAAGCTCAACGGCTGGGTTTAGCTGAAATCAAGTTCAGTGTTGTCTCGTTTATTTGTCTGCATGTTTGTGAACACTTTATATTGTAACTCCTTCATGAGCCTTTGACCCTCTAAAAAACATTAAATGGTCACGAACATGGCTGCTGTGATATTCCACTCACAAACAAACAAACAAACAAAACTTCTGTCCATCTTCGGTGGCGTAGGTAAATATGGCACTTGGTATTAACATGCAGGAGAGCAAGCAAACAGGTGTCGAAAGCTCTGTCCCAATAACCCGTTACGTCGATAGCAGGCCATCTTCACTCTCACACAGAACAAACTCCAGGTGTTTGACATTATTAGCCAGGAGCTACTTGACCAAGTGCAGCACCTCCAAAAAACTGACAAAATGTCTAAACACAGAACAATAGTACCAAGGAGGAGTCAAGTTCCACAAGAGGTCAATATGGATCTCCTGATACAAATAAATGACCGAAACATGTGTCATGAAGAGGCAGAGGCACATCATGCTCCAGCGGGTATGAGTGGATTCCAGCCTTGGGATGATGCCATGTGATGTACCGTAAGGCACCTCCTGAAATTCTTCCGATTTGTTGTCGATGTGCTACTAACCAACCATGTACGTATAACAGTATTCAACAGTTCCAAATTCAAGCCGTAATAAAAAAATATCATAAAATAGGATGCAACGATGCGGTTTGCTGCACGTGAAAGAACATCTCTTAAAGTTTTATTGACTTATTTTTTGTTTCCATGTGTGTCATGTGACACGTGATGTCATGCTTACTGCAAGTGGTGTCCCCACAAGAAAATGCACAGTGTGTTGCCAGGTTTATAGAGATCAAATTAGCTACAAAGGTTCAACAAAGCTTCAAGATGACATATGGGAGGAAGCCACCATCAAGAAAAACGATTAGTGATTTGCACAAAAAGTTTATCGACAACGGTAGCATCATGCAGAGGGAGGAGGCAGGGCGGCCATGCCATGATAGGAGGTAAAGACATTAAAGGTAAAGATGACCAGTATAATTTCGGAAGACTTATTTTTCAAGGAAATCCAGTCTGACGGCAGTTAATTACAGAAACCATTGGTTAAAGCTCAAAGCTGCCAATGGTCTTGAATTGCCATTACATTGGTTATGTTAAATTAGTTGTTGAAATAATGGGAAAAGTTTTACTAAAATGTGGTCTGCTTATACAGAAGGATACTGGCAAAGGACTTGAACCTCACATTCCAGGGTTGATAGGCATGAATGTATGAAGAGATATTCCAGAAATAATGCAGGTCTTCAAAGGATTGCGAGAGGGGAAGCAATCACCAAATATTAGTTTTGTCAAAATTGTAGAGAACTCCCCAGTTTATATTCCTGCATAGTAGGTTTGGTGTTTGGAGTGTTTGGACCCAGAGAAGACACCATTTCAGTGATTGAACCCCTGTCATCTCCCCTTGCACAAGATGTCTCTGTGACTCCAACACAAGGAAATGTATATGCTAATGTGTGGAATGTGAGTACCACTGATGTGCGGCTAAAGCCAAGGACACGGATAGGGAAAATAACCAGAGCAGAAGATGTCAGACTCAACATTTCCCAGATCCAGTTTGAACCTATTAGCGGCCACCAGCAGGTAGCGTCCCACAATCATCTCAAAGGACAACGGGGAGACGCAGCTCCAGGAAAAGTGGTTCACGATTTGGGTGGGAAGTTTGAACTCGATAAGGTTAAGAAAGATGACGTTGCGAACCTGCTAATGAATCATCGAGATGTGTTTGGAAGTGACCACCCATTAGGTAAAACCAGCACTGTCAAGTGTAGGATTATCAGCAGCGATGAGGTTCCTGTACAACATGCTTACCGACGTATCTACCCAAACCATTTACAGGAGGTAGAAGATCATATCAACCAGGTCCTGTGAAAGAAAATATCAGGGAGAGTAACTCCAGTTATTCAAGTCCAATTGTGTTGGTAAGGAAGAAAAATGGACACTTAAGAATTTGCATTGATTACCGTCGTCTAAACAAGAAGACTTGCAAAGATGCCTACCCCTTACCAAGGATAGAAGAAACCTCAGACTCAATAAGTGGTAAAACCCTTTTCTCAACTCTTGACCTCCAGTAGGCTTATAATCAGGTAGAGGTGGATGAAAGAGATCGACACAAGATTACTTTATCACACCAATGGGACTCCATGAGTATAATTGCATGCCTTTTGGACTTTGTAATTAACCAGCAACTTTTCAGAGGCTCATGCAGAGCATATTTCAAAAGAAAATCCATCAGAAGTTCTTGGTTTATCTGGATGATATCATTTTTCCAAGTCATTTGAGGAACACCAAAAATGCCCAAGCCTGATTCTTAAGAAGATGGCTGGTCATAGACAGAAGGTCGAGCTGACCAAATGCCAGATTTTTCATTCCAGCGTGCAGTATGTTGAACACATGATTTCAGATGATGGCATTTTAACTGGCCAAGTAAAGTGGAAGATGTGCAAAAATGGCCCATTCTAAACAACATCCGTGAACTCTAGGCCTTCTTTGGTTTGGCAAGCTATTGATGCTACATTCCTGATTTCACTCAAATAACTTCACCCCTTCGTCACTTTGTAGGGACAGTTTGACATACTCATCGGCATAAAGGCCCGGTCACACCTTGACGTTTTAGCCAGCGATGGCAACGTATTAAAATGTATGTAAAACGCTGGCTTACGTTGAACTTTTGATGTTTTTTTTTAAAGATTCGGACATATTCATAGCGACTTGGTCTTATGTATAACGCATTGGTAACGGACACAGAACGTTTCGTTGTGTTATAGATAACTTATACCAACGAATGCTGAACCTGTTGTCGGCCGACAGAACCGATGCCCAACGATAGTCTAACTTAGGCATAGCGCGTTGCAAGCATCGCCGACGATGTCGTGACGTAGCCTATTAAAAGGCTGATGCACAACGATTCGAATCATAACTGCCGTAGAAATGGAAGTGTCAACATCGCGGTCACACCTTGGCGATCTTGCCAGCGTATGCCGACCTAAGAAAAATGTGTCTAAAACGTTGGGGCACGTCAAATACGGTATGAGTAAGTTTGGTATACGTGAGTAGAACGCTAAAGTAGGCTATCATACGTTGTAGTAAGTAGAGTACGTCAGGAAATTTTAAACATGTTCAAAATTTTACGACGTACTCGGCGTATGACACACGTTCGCATGCGATGGGGATAAGTTGTACACACGATATGTGGACGCTTACACACGTCCACAAAGGCTACTTATAAGCGACTCATAAGTCGAAACACGTCGCGGTAATGTCTTTTTTACGCGAAACTTATTTCTAACTTATGTTTGACGTGCTTTGAACCAATTATTTACGTAGTCCCAACACACATCGACGTATGTAGACGTATTCCAATGACGTCTTCCGGTCGACAAAAAAAATAAATTAACGTGTTTCTAGCTTACAACTGCCATATAAAGACGTGTTCCCAGCGGTTTTGGGAATTGGTATATAAAAATGCTGCTCATAAAAGGGGAACCCAACAGTGTTTTCGAGTCCTTTTTGAGTCGATGTCCATGTCAGCAGTAACAGTATCAGTATCAGTATTAGTATTAGTATTAGTAGTAGTAGTAGTTTGTTCATGTTGGCAGTAGTAGGTGAGTGTGAGGGGGAGGGTGTGGGTTATGATGGATCGTCCTTGCGTCCGCGTGTCCACGGGTAGGAGACATCTTTTCACCATTGTTCGAAGTTCTTCGCGGCTAATTTTTTATGGGGCTTTTTCAACAATGAGCGATAGCTTGTTTTTACAATTTAGGTCTATTCATAACGGGTTGGACAAATGCACAATGAACTAATAATGTGCATAGAGCGCTTTGATTACTTATAGATACGATATACCAACGAATAATTATCGTGTCGCCGGCGTTCACAAACTATGCCCAACGATAGCCAAATTTATCCATATCACGCGGCAGTTTATCTTTGCCGGTGACGTAGGGTTTGCTATTCATAGGCTGCCACTCAACGATTTAAATGGCTGCATCTCCACTATTGAAAGTAGACGCTTGCGCTCAACAATTGGATTTTTTTTTACACTCAACGACTTTTAAACGGTACCACTCAGCTATTTTCATTGTTTACAATGAACGATTTAAATTGCTGTCACTCGCCTTTGTTTTTTGACGCTGGGGTTTGGAAATTTGAAGCGTTTCTTCTGAACGTGTTAAAACGCTCAAACTCGACTATTTTAAATAGACGCTGCCGATGGACAATTGGAATCAAAGCCAAGCTAGACATCGAAGTGTGAACATCCTCGTCATGCCGAAGAAAAGTTTGAAGAATGCTGCAAATAAGTGTCCTGGCCGTGGCCGTGGACGCTGACGCAAGGACGATCCATTATACCGACGTCTTTCAGCCTATGAGTAACTTAAAAGTAACCTCTGTCGATGTGTGGCAACGATCGCGTAACGTGCCAACAACACGTTAATCATAGGTTAGAAATAAGTTTCAGGTACGCTAAACATTACCTCGGCGTGTCTCAACTTATGATTAACTTACAAGTAGCATGTGTTGACGTCTGTCAACGATCGCACACCGTGCATACAACTTGTGGCCAGCGTAGCGGAACGTGTGAGTCATACGCCGGCATACGTCGTGAAATTTCAAGCATGAAAAAATTTGAAGACAACCAAAAAGTACAACGTTGAAAGCCAGCGTACAACGACGTATGGCAGTGTTTTTCAGCGTGCTGTCAATGTTATCAAAACTTACCCATAACGTATTCAACGTGTGCCAGCGTTTTAGAAAAAAAAAAAAAAAAATCGGCATACGTTGGCTAAAACGTCAAGGTGTGACCGGGCCTTAAGCAAAAAAACCCCCCCCGACAGCTTCAACAGGGATTAACCATCATGTATGGCATTGGCACCAGGAATGTCAGGATGCATTTGAAACATTGAAAAGGTGCCTGGTTAAAGCCCCAATCCTGGCTTACCCTGACTTTTCCTTTCCTTTTGTGTTGGAGACAGATACGAGCCACCTCAGCCTGGGAGCCGTTTTGTCCCAAATGCAAGATGGATGCAATGGATTGATAGCATACTGTATACTAGTTGGGGTTTGCGTAAGGTAGCGAATATGACTAATTACAGCAGCATGAAACTTGAGTTACTTACAATAAAGTTGGCAGGATGTGAGAAATTTAGAGGCTACCTCATTGGATCGACGTTCACAGTCTTCACCGACAACAATCCATTGAACTCACTTCATTCATCAACAAGACTTGAAGCAGTAAAACAACGGTGGGCAGCCCAGTTGGCCTAGTTCCACTTGGACATCAAGTATCGACCAAGAAAACACAATGAGAATGCTGACGGATTGTCAAGCCGACCACAAGATTGCAGTGGTGAGAACACATGCTTGGATGAGGATGAAGCAACCACAGCATTGGGTGTAACAATGATCACAACTGACATTTCTAAAGAGATGTTTCATGGCCCCAGCGGTTCAGCAGACTCCTCTGAAGAGATGACAGCTAGAATTGACCATCCATGTGAGGAAGTGTTACCAGCCACATCCAGGAAAGAACTGGTGCACCAGCAAGTAACAGACACCGTAATCAGCCATTTCCAGTATGACTGGAACATGGGGAGAAAACCAACAGTGAGGGCAATAGAGGAAAGAGCCAAATGATCTGAAAGCTTGAATAAAACAGTGGAAATGAGTCAGCGAGTAAATTACTAAATTTAAGCTCCAGAATTGAACTTAGCAGCAGTTGCCGAATGCTAAAAAAGTGTTCATTTGTCCAATTCAGACATATTTGATATTTTGGACATCTCTGGGAGATATGTTTAATATGACGGTTCGGTGATCGCTAATTGTGTGCCAAGCGAGCCACTCCTATCAACCATTTTGTTGGCGAGCTTCAGCCACTTGGTGAGTGCTCAACAATACTGTATATCAATCGACTTGAACAATGTTCAGAGGCGACTCACCTGCGATGGCCCCGCGTTGTTCTGAGGTCATTTGGCGTAGTTAAATACAAATAACAAAAATGGAAACGTTTCGTTAACATCACGGCAGGATAGCCAACAGGGACGCACACTTGCTTGAAGCTGTCGAGCTTGGGTACGAATCCAGACCCAGATATAAACTGTCATCCCTGTGTTTCACAGGCAGGGTGATTCATCAATGTGTGTGCCATTAAACTGGACATCACATCTGCCGGCATCCCCCTCCTCTCTCTCACTCTCTTTCCCACCCCCTCTCTCTCTCTCCCCCCTTGCTCTGTCTCCGAACATATCTGGACAGTGGTTATGCCCGGATGGTAGATATTTTTTTACCCTTTGTACCCCGCCCCATCCCTCTCCCTTACACAATCTCCCCATGTCTCTGTTCCCCACTGTTTTGTCCTTCCCTCTCCCACCTCTCTTGTCTCCTGCTCCCCTTGTTGCATGTTCTGTGTGTTGGCTCTCATATGAGCCTCAACATTGTATACAAAAAAAGTATCTCTGCATGTATGCGGATGATGGTTATCTCTGTACAAATCTGAACATTAGTTATCTCCAATGGTATCTGGACCTCTGGTGATACAAAACAAGAGATGTTATTTAACATCCGGTTATATCTGGACGGTGATCACCTCCATACGTGTCTGGATGGTGGTTATTTCTGGATGGACCCTCCCTTCACACTGCCTTACCTTATCCTGCCCCTCATGCTTCCACTTCACCCCCATTACACTTCGTTAAGCTAACCCCCACTTTAGCAGGGAAAATTGCCTTAAAATGCTTGTTGTTGTGTTGTTGTCCCCTTACACTTCTTTCCCTCCCTTCACGTTGCCTTCCCTTCCCCTACCCTTCCTCTCTCTCCCCCACTAATCCTCACTCCTCCCCCTCGGTCTCCCAGCCTCCTCGCTCCTCCACCCATCCCCCGCTCTCTTTCTTCCCCCCCTCCCCTTTGCATCCCTGGCATCCAGACGGTGGTTATTTCCGGATGGACCCTCCACTCCATCCATGGTGGTTATGCCCGAACAGTGGTCTCATCATCTCCACACGTATCCGGACGGTGGTTATCTTCGCATGTATCTGGACGGTGGTTATGTCCGAATATATCCGAACGGTGATCATGTCCAGAAGGAGGTTATTTTGTCTGAACAGTGGTTATGTCCAGATGGTGGTTATGTCCAGATGGACCCTCCCCTCATACTGCTTTTCCTTGCAATCTGCTCATGCTGCCTTCCTTTTCCCTCCCCTCACCGTGCATTCCCCAACCCTCCCCTCACACCTATTTCCCCTGCCTTCCCTTTCACCACCCCTCCTCACTCCTCAACCCCTCCTCCCTCACTCCCCCATTCCTCCTCGTCTTCCCCACCACTCTCATCCCTTGCCACCTCCCTTCAGGATACTTGTCGTCCAGACGGTGGTTACGTCCGGACGGACTCTCCCCTCACACTGCCTTAGGTTGTCCTCCACTCTTGCTCTGCCTTCCCTTTCCCGGCCTTCACACTGCCTTCCCTTCCCCCACCCCTTCTCACTCCTCCCTCCTTCTTCACTTCCACACCACGACTCACTCCCACATCTCCCTTCGCCCCTACACTCCTCCTCAGTCTCTCCCCCCCATCCTGTCTCCCTCCTCTCTCCCTCCCGTCACCCTACCCTTCCTCCCCTTACCCTACACTATCCTCTTCCTCCTCTCTCCCTCCCCTCCTCCTTACTGTCCTACACTTACTATTCCCATCAGCGAAGCGATGGGTTGCATTTGCTAGTATATATAAATATACAAATATATAATATATATATATATATATATGTATATATATATATACATATATATATACATATATATATATATATATATATATATATATATATATATATATATATACATACATATTGTTGTGGTTACCAAATTCGCAAACCACCATTCAGGTCCCTTAGGTGAGGTATCTCGGTAAGTACATGTGTAGTTAGGCCCAAACCCGTTGTCTAGTGGGAATACATGTCATTTATGCGTGCTGCGACTCTTCAGGATAGCCGTTTTTCTTTTACTATCTTTAATTTGGACCAACCGCCATTGTTACCACCACCAACCACCGCTTCACCACAACCGCCACGACCTTCACGTCACACCTCGCAACCGTCGCATCGCCACCGTTCTTGCGCCGCCTGTGGGTACCGGTGTTGGACTAGTGCAGGGCGCGCGCCGAACAGCGTGTACAAAATCACGGATTTTGTGCTTCAAAAACGGATCAAAAACGACACACGCCCACTTTTTGCCGTCCAATCGGTGAGCGAGGGGCGAATTGGCCCCGCCCCCAGGGCGTTGGAGGGCGATCGATATATGCAAATTTATGGATCAAAAAGCATTCACGCCCACTTTTTCTCGGGCCAATGGGGAGCGAGGTGAAAGGTCGAAGGGAGGGGGTCAAAGATGAGAGGGCGAAGCTACGGGGCTGATATAAGCGGCCGCGTTCGTCAGTCTAGTGAGTAGGAGAGTCGAGAGGGAACAGAGAGTCAAGACTTCGCGGGCGGTGGAGTTGGCAAGAAGGAGCTGGTCGTCGTGTGCGTTGGAATCGGAACGGAGGGGACGGAGCTGTGGAGAGGCGGCGAGGGCAGACGAGGGGGTGCTCGCGTCGTGCAGGGAGCTGCACCCCAGGGAGGCCGACAGCGCGACCTGGCCGAGGTGGAGACGCTCGTCGCGGGACTCGAGGCAGAATAGGAATCCTCTATACCCCGAGCATCAGCAACCCCCTCCTGTTTCCCCCCGCGCTGAGATAGTGCGACCAAGGGGGCCCCTTTCCCACCCCCTACCAGACACTGCCCGCGAGGCCCGCGGAGTTGAGGCACC
>NC_140968.1:56258620-56273620 GCF_056783735.1 Eptatretus burgeri
CCTCAACATCCTCACGACAAACAGGTACAGACAGGATAGCAGCATCCAATATGTCATTGAAAGCTTTGATCTTAGTTTTGACCCAGGAAACCTGTAATCCCAGTGGCTGTGACTCCTCATTCAGTACCCTGAGGGCCCCAAAAAGGATACCAAGAGTCACCGCAAAGGTGACTGCATCATCTGCGAAATCAAGGTCAGAGATCTTGACATTCCCAAACGATGCACCGCAGCTTGATCTCTCCGACATCCTCCCCAGAATCCAGTCCATACAAGCGCTGAAAAGTGTGGGCACCCATACATACCCCTGACAAACTCCAGTAACAACTGGAAATAAGTCGGAGATGGTATCACCACATCTCACAGCACTCTCAGCACCAGAGTATAGTTCAGATATCACATTGATCAGTATTGGTGGCACCCCACGAAGATCAAGAATCCTCCAGAGGGCATCCCGATTCACTGAATCAAACGCTTTGCCGAAATCAACATCAGCTGCAAGCAGCCCCTGTCGAAACTCTCGTCTGGTTCAGTGAGGACCTGAAGGGCAAGGATACGCTCAATCATTGACTTATTTCGTGTAAAGCCTGACTGCTCTGAGCGCTGATGCTCAAGCAGATGGTGGCGAACCCTATCAAGAATTATCCAAGCAAAGACCTTGCGCGACACTGAGAGCAGCGTCACCCCTCGGTAGTTGTTGTCGTCCTGGTGATCACTCTTCCATTTCCAGAGAGGGACAACAAGGCTCCTCTTCCAGTCAGTATGGATGATGCCTGTGTTCCAGGCAGAGCACAGAACTGCATGCAACGACATGAGTGCAGCATTTCCACCAGCCTTGAGAAGTTCAGCATGGATGCCACAGATCCCAGGAGCTTTACTCCATTTCAATCGGTTCACCACAGCCTGTGTTTCCACAAACGAAGGTGGATCACAGGTGATTGGAGGGTCAGCAATTGGGATGGTAACACCCCTGTCATCCAACTCAACAGCTGGTGAGTCAGCCTGGTACAACCGCTCAAAGTAACCGCCCAGCAGGCCTTCACTTTGGACTCCTCTGTCAAGAGCCCACCACCCTCCACTCTAACTGCAGTACAACAAGGGATGGGCTTGGAGGAATGCAATGCGTGAATTCCCCTGTAAGCAGGATGCAAATCACTCAGTGTGACAATATCTACCAAATATAATAGAAAAGGAAAGATTGGGAAAATACTTCATTGCGCAGAGAAAGGTTTTCGCTTTCCAGGTGGTGAAGCTTCTTCTGCAAGCTGTCTGCGTGTTCACCACTTGAACCAATGAAGAAAGAACATTCTGAACTATCCAACCTGCATTGCAACACAGATTAAAGGCATATATAAATGGCTCGATTGCTGGATAATATATTGACATTCCACGTGTCGGCAACCGTGGCATAATGGCATGTGTAAGTACAACATGAGACAATAGTCACTTGATCATTTAGTAATCAGGGTCATCACTGTCTACAATGCAATGCAGGCTTTCAAGGAATCGTCATGTTGCACTCACAAAGGTGACAACATGTCCTGCTGCTCAGCATCACTTTCTGCGCCATTGTTGGTGTAGATATGCAGAAGATCATCCTTGAGGCTGAGGTCATGTCGTAGTTGTGACACCTGCAGGTCGGATCAGTGAGCCAAATAAGGCTGAGCTGCTCCTTGCATTTGTTCAAAAGCACATCCACAAACAGTCCCAAAACAAGCAACAGAAATCCCCATCCGTTATTCGGTGTTGACTTCAAAACATCTTGACAGCTATGGAAGATACAACTAAAATGCAACAAGACATTATATACGTGTCAGTTCATTTTAAAAATTTCATTTCCTGTTAAATTGCTAAACCACTACCGATCAATCGATATCAAAGAAAAAAAAAAACTTGGCGAGAGAGTTTGTTCCATCACAATCACAAGCAATTGATGTAGATTGGAGGAGACAAAGTTCCTACCTCCTCAGTGACATGGTCAATCTTCTCCTCCAGGTAGTCATTACGCTCTGTCAGAACCTTGACCTTCTTAAGCAATGATTGCCCAATGCGGGCTGTGAGTTCCAAATCACGCTCTTTCTGCAGAACCAGAAAAATTGGGAGAACAGACACCAGTTTGTTCCACAATTGTTACAGGGAAAAGGATTTATTTTTTATTTCACATTACTTGTTTTTTTCCTGTACATCTTGGCTCACCTCGACATTGAGGGCAAACCAAAACTTCCACTCCTGTGGGACAACCTGTGTCCAAAGCTGGAAAATATTTTCAAAAATAATGCAAGTATTGTTTGTTTCTTGTACACACAAGCTTATATTTCAGAGTAACAAAAGTGAGCTTCAAATTTGAAGCATCCTCATCTATTGCAGGGAAGCTAAGGACATGTGGACATACCTTTACATGAACTGCAATGACATTCAGAGACAATGAATAAATGTGCACTGTATGTGGGACTCAAACTTGAGATCGTAGCATCATGAGCTAAATACTCACATGAGAATGCCAAAAAAGGTGACCCAAGTCAATTTGAGCTATTTTTTACACTCGTGGTAATGTTCCTGCTCGGCGGTTGAATTAATACCAAGTGGGGTTGACTCAGCCTGTCATCCTTCCGAGGTCGGCAAAATGAGTACCAGCTTGTTGGGATGATTGAGCCATTCAAGTATCCTGTGTCGGAGTGGCAACATGTCCAGGATTGTGCCCAATAGCCCAGGAGACTGCTTCGGCAGCACAGACGCTCTGTACAGAGTATGGTCCCAATGGATGGATGGTTGTTCATGTCTTCTTCTTCTTCTTCCAAAACTAACCACATCTCGCACCCTAATGCAATGTATCCGTAACTCTATATTCAGGGTTCACCACTGCTTATGAAATTGTATCATCAGTCTACGAGAACAAGCAGCAGTAACGTCATTAGTCATTTCTTCCACAATTTTCAGCTTGTGTTGTAAGTTTTGATACACTCTACACCAGACTGCTTCCCAATCGATGCACTTTGCTTCAACTTTGAAAGGTCAATTTCATGTTGAAGACCAATATCCATATTAAAAAAAATATACATATATATACACATATATATATATATATATATAAATATAAATATATATATATATATATATATATCTAAATATATATATATATATATATCTATATATATATATATATATATCTATATATATATATATATATATATATATATATATATATATATATATATATCTTCTTCTTCTTCTTTCGGCTGCTCCCTTTCGGGGTCGCCACAGCAGATCATCCGTATGATCCGCATAGTGATTTGGCACATGTTTTACGCCAGATGCCCTTCCTGACGCAACCCTGGTCGCCTCTTACGACCCAGGGATCTGGTACACCTATTTTAACCGGGGCATACACCGGCCCAGTATACACTGGTACTCATTTCACCGACCTCGGAAGGATGACAGGCTGAGTCAACCCTCTGGTGTATTAATTCAGTGGCCCAATGGGGCTTGAACTCAGGACCTTTTGGATCCCAAGCCGCTGCCCTAACCACTGCGCCAACACCAGGCTATATATATATATATATATATATATATATATATATATATACATATATATATACACACACACACACACGAGGTGTGTTCAAAAAGTATCCAACCTTAATTTTCCGTGCGTAAACAAATTAAGCTGGGGAGGCGTGGTTTGGTGCACGTATGTAGGCGATCCTAAAGCCGCTGTCACACCTTGACGTTTTAGCCAGCGTATGGCAACGTATCAAAATGTATGTAAAACGTTGGCGTACGCTGAACTATTGATGTTTTTTATATTTTTGGGCGTATAATAACGTTTTGGACATATGCATAACGTATTACTAACATACACAGAACGTTTTAATCACATACAGATAATTTATAGCAATGAATGCTGAGCGTGTTGGCGGCGTTCACAACATATGCCCAACGATAGTCGAACTTATGTATAGTGCGGCAGCGTATCGCCGATTATCACGTGGCGTAGGCTATTAATAGGCTGCGGCTCAACGATTCAAATCATAACCGCACTAGTCATCGAAGTGTGAAGCCGCTGTCACACGTTGACGTTTTAGCCAGCGTATGGCGACGTATGAAAAATTTGCCGAACCAAGCTGGCACACGTCAAATACGTTATGGGTAAGTTTTGTATACGTTAAGAGCAATCTGGCATACGTCGTAGTACGCTGGCATACGTCATTGTATGCTGAGTACGTCGAGAAATTTTCAGCATGTTGAAAATTTCTCGACGTACTCGACGTATGACACACATTCCGCATACGCTGGCATAAGTTGTAAGCACGCTACGCGATCGTTGACACACGTCGACACACGTTACTTGTACCGTACTCATAAGTCAAAACATGTCAATGTAATGGTTAGCGTCAGTGTTCCAGACTCCCTGGTGTTTTTTTTCTTTGGTATGACGGTTTTGATTTAAATTGTTGAGCGGCAGCCTTTTAATTATATCATATTATAACCGCACTAGAAATCGAAGGGTCAACATGACCGTCATACGGAAAAAAAAAAATTAAAAAAATTAAAAAATAAAAACCAGGGAGTCTGGAACACTGACGCTAACCATTACATTGACGTGTTTCGACTTATGAGTACGGTACAAGTAACGTGTGTCGACGTGTGTCAACCATCGCGTAACGTGCCTACAACACGTTACTCATAGGTTAGAAATAAGTTTCGGGTACGCTAAACATTACCTCGACGTGTTTCGACTTATGAGTAACTTACAAGTAACGTCTGTCGACGTGTCAACAATCGCGTAACGTGCCTACAACTTATGGCCAGCATTATGCGGAACGTGTGAGTCATATGCTGGCATACGTCAGGAAATTTCAAGCATGGAAAATTTGTCTTGCAGCTCGGCGAACTACGACGTTTGCCAGCGTACTACGACGTATGCCAGCGTTCTATGACGTATGCCAGCGTGCTCTTAACGTATACAAACTTACCCATAACGTATTCGACGTGTGCCGGCGTTTTAGCCCAATTTTGCACACATCAGGCATACGTTGGCTAAATCGTCAAGGTGTGACAGGACCTTAATTCGTACGTGTGAATAGTTTCCTGCCTGCAGAAGCTGTTAGTCGCCGACAGACCGCCGATGAGTGAGGAAGTGTAAGTGAGCTCCGTCTAGTTTTCGTTTTTGACAAAATGATGGATCACTGTGGTCTCATCGCCAGTGATCACTGTGTTGAAGAAGTTGGGATCGCTGTTCACAGTCTCCAGCATGTCCTGTGCGATCTCCAAATGGAGCTGCTTCTGCTCGATCATTAGCAGCTTTGGCACGAACTTCGCTGATATTCTCCTTAAGCCCAAATCCTCAGTCACAATGGAATGAACGGATCCAATGCTGACGCCCGCCTCGTCTGCAAGTTCTCTGATCGTGATTCGACGATCCTGCATCAGCGGGGTCCTCACTTGGTCAATGACGATATCATTTCGGGATGTTGAGGGCCTACCAGAACGTGCTTCACTTTCCACTGATGTGCGACCATCTTTGAAGCGGTTGTACCACTCTTTTATCTGTGTGGTGCCCATTGCTTCGTTCCCGAAGGCCTGTTGAATCTTGCGGATCGTTTCCACTTGTAGTGGGGCAACTTAGCTAAATATAGCATAACAATTGTGCATTTTGAGAGGAAAGCACCAAATTTGGCACACTAGTAGCCAATCATATTATGAACAGATTTGGATATTGGGCCATCTCAAATTCAGCCGCTGATGGCTGTGGCAGCCATTTTTCAAAATGGCCGCCAGTGGTTACTATTATGACACATATCTGCTTTACTGGAGAAGAATGCAGGTTGATAGTGAAAGTTTATTGACTAATAAAGGTCCAATAATGGTCAAAGAAAGTAACACTTTGATTTGGTTGAGAAAAAAAAGGTAAGTGGACTAATTAGTCTTATTAAGACACAGATTCTGAATGAAAACCAATGATAAACATTCATAGCACTCTTGGCTTGGCACATGGTAGTAGAAGTGGTGTGCGTGCATATTGACCCGAGAATCGCGCACGTTGAGTTGCCAGCTTACACTTGTTGACTCGATTCATTTTTATTTTGTTCTGTGCCCATAGAATTCTCTATCTTATCCCATTGTTAACCGTAGTTCATCAACTTGAGTTTGGTTTGCAGGGTGCATTTTGGTCATAGGATTATCTCAGCCATGGATTACTGGGTTACGAGGTTCTGTATGTATTTCCGTTCTGTCTTCACGGCGCCAGTTCCAGTTTGCGTCTGAGTGAGAAAGTTCTCTCTTCGTACCAGCGTGTTGGCGAGATATCTTTACCATGATAACTTGTTTGTCCCAGCCCAGGATGTCTTCATACCGTACCTGTCAACAAAGCTTCAGACTGTGTCACGCCTGGACCTGGTCTGGGACCGCTACGTTGCTGATTCACTGAAAGGCAGTGCAAGATCAAAGCGTGGAAAAGGAGTGCGTAGACGCGTGGTCGGAGCAGCAGTTATACCTGGAAACTGGCAGAACTTCCTCCGAGTGGACACCAACAAGACTGAGCTGTTCAAGTTCCTATCAGAATCTATATTCAGGTGGTTTGACCAGGATGACAAGCAGCGGGTTATCACTGATGGAGAAGCAGTCCTGAGCAAGCCACCGCTGCGAGACCTGGCCTTGCTCGCCCCATGCAGCCACGAAGAAGCTGACAGTCGAATGTTGTTGCATGCATCCCATGCAGCCAACCATGGTCACCACAAGATACTGATCAAGACAGTTGACACCGATTTTGTGGTGTTGGCTGTGTCAGTGGCCCAGGGACTGCAACCAGAAGATGAACTGTGGCTAGCATTTGGCACTGGGAAGAGTTTTCGATACCTGACAGCCCACAAAATAGCAGCTGGCCTAGGACCAGAGAAGGCACAGGCACTCCCAATGTTTCACGCTCTGACTGGGTGTGACACTGTATCTAGCTTTGCTGGACATGGTAAGAAGACTGCTTGGACAATCTGGACCGCTCTGCCAGAATTTACAGACGCACTGCTGAAGCTATCCTCTGCACCAAGTGGCATACCAGACGATGCCATGCACACCATCGAGAGGTTCGTCATATTGCTCTATGACAGAACCAGCACGTGCAACGACATTGACAAGGCCCGGAAGAAACTCTTTGCGAAGAAGAACGTGCAGCTGATCCCACCAACCAAGGTAGCTCTGGAGGAGCATGTGAAGAGGGCGGCCTACCAAGGAGGCCATGTGTGGGCTCAAACACTGCTACCAATGCCAGAGCTGCCTCCTCCATCCAGCTGGGGCTGGGTCAAGAATGACGAGGGAGTATACGAGCCACACTGGACGAAGCTACCCAAAGCAGCCCACACCTGCTATGAGTTAGTATCGTGTAAGTGCAAGAAGAGCTGTCTGAAGTGTTGCAAGTGCAAACAGGCTGCACTTGAATGCACAGCTTTGAGTGTGTGTGTGTGAGGGAGAGTGCTCACAAAATTGAGAGAATATTAACAGAGCAGACTGTGTTACTGATTCAGAACATTTAAATCAGACATCTCTCGATCAATTTCTATGAGTGAGATGTCGGTATTCATATGAATGAGATGCAGCACATGATTTGTTTGGAACCATGCTCAACAACCACTGACTTTACAGAAGCGATGTTGGTATTCATATCAATCAGACGCAGCCCTTGATTCGTTTGCCACCATGCTCAACAACCAATTTCTATGAGTGAGATAGTCGTCCGGTACAACAAATAATTAGCAGCCATCTTGCAAAATGGCGGCTATCTATAAACTTGAGGTGGCGACAGGTTATGTTTTTCTTAATTCAGCTTTTAATGAATGTGAAAACCAATGTTAGAGTGAAATTATAGTTACCGCTAGTGACCATTTTGGAAAATGGCTGCCACAGCCATCAGCGGCTGAATTTGAGATGGCCCAATATCCAAATCTGTTCATAATATGTTAGGCTACGAGTGTGCCAAATTTGGTGCTTTCCTCACAAAATGCACAATTGTTATGCTAAGTTTCCCCACTATTGGGAATCGCCAAGCTTTACACAAAATTTGATTCAGTGGCGTTCACGTTTTTCCGTCATTTTGTCAAAAACGTGCCCTCTGTGGTTCAGGGCAGGAATTTGCAATTTGTTCAGGGTGCCGGCGATAGCTCACCTACTCTTCGCGAAGGACACCGAGGGAGCCTCATCTGCTCACATTTTCAGACATTATGAGTTTGCACAATAAAAATCCACCATTAATATGTTGTGGAATAACATGGCTACCAGGATAGAAGACTAAATGTACTCTACCATTGCATACTGAAGGTACATGTACGAATGTTCTTGGATGCAGATTATGGTTACTCGACACTGCAGTGTAAGATCATTATTTTCATATACAATGTCAATTTAAAGATACAAAACCTGATTAAAAAGTGAATAGCTCAACATTCCTTGGAGGTGGGGAGTGAGAGATGGGGCAAGGTTTACCTAAAGATGGAGGGTATCTACATATATGTATGCATGCATGCAGTGGCAGACAAAAGATTTGTCCATTTCATGGAAAATGCAGGAAAGTTGCTGTACTCTCAATGAGTGAAGCACGATTATAGAAAAAATAAAAATCTTTGGAATTTTGTGGGAGAAACAGGATCAAAAGGTTAGTTTTAACATTTGCCAAGGGATAAAACAGAGGACTTTACAAACAGGGTGGATCAAACACCGAAAGGCAGTGGACTGGTAGAATAGCCTCGAAATACACGCACGTCTCTGAGCTGTCGAGCTTGGGTTCAAAACTAGAAACTGTCATCATGGTGTCTTACATTCAGGTCGATTCATCAACGTGTGTGCTGTCCCTCGGATGGATGTTAAACTTGGCGTACCATCTGCTGGCATTAGTTGGTAGACTTCAAAGACCCCACGGCGTTCTTCGTGAGAAGTAAGTGAGCTATCGCCGGCACCCAGACCAAATGACAAATTCCTGCATCTATAGGGGGAACTGCATCAGTGGCAAAGCTGTGCCCCCAGCAAATGATGCCACCCACAGCCATGTTTTGCATAGAAAAGAAGATGATGAAAGGCAGCAGTGGAAACCCAGTGGTGAGAATGCATGTTTGGAACACACAATGTTGAGCAGTGCTACTTTGATGTTATCAAACGAATGTACAAGAAGTTGGGGATAAAGTTTTGGAAAAAAAAGGCTGAATAGTAATTTTAGCAGTGGTGCTACCTAGAATTTGAGAAGGGACAAATTTTGTGAGCATAGAAGTTGATATGAATGGTTGGTGAGCTCACTGGCGCAAGGCTGCATCAACAGCTGGGACGTCTTCCTCGATGTAACAGAGCTGTACTTGAGGGATGGAGGAATATTGAATTGGAGGAATGAGGAAATCAGTGGAGATGACTGAATGGAAAACCTGGAGGTTATTTTCCTAATCATAAATTTCCAGGGAGATAAAACAAAACATGAAGAAACTAAGATTTAGGAAAGTAAAAGAGAAACCGTAAATAATAACCAAGGACACAGCCTCATCTTGATAAGAGGAGGGAAGAAATGAGACTGGGGAAGGAAGGACACAGGGAAGCATTAGCAGTGAAGAGAGTTTTGGAAAGAAATCACAGGAAAGGAAGAGTTAGAATATTCTTTTCAAATGCTTGGAATGTAAACAAGGACATTCACGCTACAACAAGGTTTGGGGATGTTGAGAAAGTTGCAGTAAGTTAAACTCAGTTTAATGATTTTACACAAACTTACATTGGGCCTTGCCCTTCCTGTCCTCTCCTACCTCTGATCTCTCTAAGCCACTCTAGGTCATATGCGTTCCTCAAGAAACCCTCATCTGCTATTAAGAATGAAGATTATTAAGAAGAATCTGCTCATCTGCTTCCAATAATTAAGAATGGCTGTCCACCTACATTGGGCCAAATGACTTTATTTGTGCCAAAATCTTTCATTGTGTACTTGAAAATGTTGTGGGAGAAAGTCATGGCAGATAATAACTTTCAAAGGAAAGATGGTTTAAAAACTGGTATAAAATGAGAATGTCACTCAGTAGAGCGCATAGCCCACTGATAGGCCGGATTGCATCCAGATCTTAACCAAAGTATAATCAGATTGTTCTTGTCACCGACCCAATTCATCCACCAAATTTCGTCATAATTAGGACACAACTTTTTGAAATATCATGCTATATATAGTTTTTGGCACTATCTCTCAATGGTGAAGAATCACTTTATAAATTAAAAAATTGTCGTATCTGGATCCGGATTTGGATCTTCAGCAAAATCTAATCAATTTGTCCTTGTCACACACCCAACCTGTCCACCAAGTTTCTTCAGAATTTGTCCATAACATTTTGAGATATCCTGCTCACAGACAGACAGACACGGGTGAAAACATAATCTTCATCCACCTTCAGTGGAGGAGGTAATAAAGAAGTACTTAAAGCCATTTGCAAAAAAGAATGTGGGCAGGGGGACGGGGGGGGGGCAGCAGTAAGGCGGCGTTGGTGGATGGTGCAGTGAATCAAGTACTCGGTTGTGCATCTCCTTCTCAGAGTGAAAAGAGATAACCATATGATGTAACATGATTGTCATAAGCCAAATGCATATTTTAATCTTATTCTGTATGAACTGAAGTTGTCTGCTTTTTGCAAGTAGTGCACAATCTTTTCATATCTCCTGATAAACTTCATTAGGAAATGTTTTGAAGTGTCATCGGCACAAGAAATACAGGAATGGTTTGGAAGAGGCACAAATGCAGATGAATGGGTGAAAATCTCGGCCAACAATAGTTTAAACACTGCAAATGTATATCTTAAAAGTCTGTTCTTCAGCCGAGAATATACAGTATGTGTATGTACTGTATGTATGTATGTATATATGTATGTATGTATGTATGTATACTGAAATGCAAAAGAAACTTACCACTTGTTTGAAATGTAATAAAATTGTAACAGTTCAAAATAAAACAAAGCAACAATTGCTAATTGAAACATTGGCATTTTATTGATGACATGTCTAGTTTTTGACCAAGATACACCATTTCATAAGTTTGTTCTACAGTACAGAACAGCACAGGTTGCAATGTCAGTCCCCTTTCACGAGCGCGTGTGGCCACCATTGTTTTGGATACAGGCAGTGCATCGTCGGCGCATACTGCCTACCAGTCTTTGGATGGATTGCTGCTGGATTCTGTCCCACTCAGTCCTCAATGTCTGAAGCCATCTGACTTAGGATCATCTGCCTGTCCTGCCTTGCAGTGGTGACTCTTGGCCTCCCTGATCGAGGTCTGTCATCTGCAGAGTTGTGGAGGGTGTCTCTGTCCACCAGGGCCGATATAGTCTGGTGTGAACAGCCAAGGCGACGTGCCACCTCACGGTAGCTCAATCCGCCTTGCAGTATGCCCAAGGCACACTGCCGTTGATCCCTTGACAATCGTGGAATGTTGATTGAAATGCCCATTTTGCACTGGCCTTTTTAAAGCCAATATCAAGACATCACGTGCAGCTCATTAAAATCATCCCGTACCCCTTGGCTAATTACTGACAGTCAAAACGGCTGTTCAACAGCTGTGCTATGAAGTGACCATTGAAGGTTCAAGTGACCATCCGTGACCGTTTTGTCTGACAGTGAGGACACTATTGTCCACAAATAAGTTCACACATTTACTACATGCAGTGTTATTGTTGATATTTGAAGGTTTAAAAGGTGGTAAGTTTATTTTGCGTTTCAGTATATGTATACGTATACGTAGACGTAGACGTAGACGTATACATATACATATACATATACATATACATATACATATACATATACATATACATATACATATACATATACATATACATATACATATACATATATTGTTACGGATTTCAGAATCCTGTCTGATGAATGCATCCACACATCCAGGTCTTCAGACAATTATTTCCTTAAATGCATGTTCAGATTATCCCCACCCCCATGTCTAATGGGATTTTAAATGTGATGTGTTGAGAAGGGAAAAGAATAGAGCCCCTCTTTTATGGGAAGCTTTTTTTTTCTTTAAGACAGACACGTTTACACACATTTATTTTGCGAGCGTTGGTGCCCGCCTTATTTTTCCTCAGCAACGCTTATGCCCATATTTCTTTCAGGAGCGCAAACGCCCGCCTTTTTTTATGAGCCGCACGGGTCGTCATGGTAACGGTGCGCAAGTGGGGTGGGGTGAGCTTGGGGGGGATTCTGCGCCCACCGAGATGGGCAGCAGATATAAAAATTACCCCCGTGTGGGGGTGACGGTCATCTCTATAATACCACAAGTTCTCAATGTTCAGTTATGACCGAAGACTACTGCGCAGTTCTACTGCGCAGCTCGAACTGCGCAGTTTGGTTAAAGATGACTCGGCATTTTGGGCGCGCGCGCACGAAAATATATTTTGAAAATAGATGCCGACGTTTACATTTCGGGTTTTGAAACTTTTGCACCTTCGGCAGAAAATGTATAAATATACAAGATCAGCTGCTATGCAATGACACCATTCACTAACTTTTACAATGCCCAGTAGAGAATATATAGCCTCCTGAAGGTAGAGCAGTTTTTGCAAACTTTGAAGTCACGTAACGCGAAAACGAAAGCGAAATTCGAAAATCCGTCCTGTCCAAATTTAGATATTGTCCCATAGATTCATATGCCACAATCATATTCAAGATCGCTTGAGAAATGTAGGAGTTAGATTTTGAAAATCGTCATTTTCACATTTTTTGCCAACTTTGAAGTCACGTGACACGAAAACGAAAGCGAATATCGAAAATCCGACCCAACCAAATTTAGATATTGTCCCATAGATTCATACGCTACAATCAAATTCAAGATCGCTTGAGAAATGGCGGAGGAGATAGAATTTGAAAATCGTCATTTTCGCAACTTCAAAGGCCTCGTGACCTTCACCTTGACCTTCGGTGACCTTGAAAGTCATACCATCGTGTACGTCTCATCGACCTCTATCAGGATCACTAATGACCAGATCTCCCGCTTCAACTTCATTGTGAAGGGATGGACGGACGGACGGATCGAAGGACATCGACACCCACATTATTAGGTCATGCTCGAAGAAATGACCTAAAAAGAATTGGAGGTGTGTTCTGAGAGAGAAGCAAGCGAGAGAGGAAGCGCGCGAGGTCCGGCTCTTCCGAGGATAACCGGGGATGAATCCCCCTGAGTGACAAGCTGGTGTCCTGAGTCCCCGAGTGACAAACATGGACTCCGCCCTCGTCTCGTCTCGACGAACCGCCTCCTGCCTGGACCCGAACCCATGGCCGCAACAACATATATATACATATATATATATATATATATATATATATATATATATATATATATATATATATATATATATATATATATATTGTTGCGGTTCTCGGAACCGCGTGCATACAACAGATAGGTGTCCCGAGACAGTTATGCTATTAATATATGTGTACATAGACCCCTTCCTTTTGTTTAGTGGGAAGACAAGGGAGTGCATTGCGATGGTCCAATAGTTAGGTTATTAAATTATTTTTCCCTTTTTATTTCATCCCCACTCTTTTTCTTTTCTGAGGCAAAATCCGCAACGTGCGCTTTGGGCTGGACGAGCGCTTTGAGCTTCCACCGTCTATCCGAAACCAGACATGTGCGGTGAGTCACAAGCGCTTTAGCCCCCAGGTTGGTAGGCTGGACCAGCGTCTACCTGAAACCTGGCCCAGGCTGGTCGACTGCGTGAGGGGTTGGGGCCAATCAGAACGCCGACTCGGGCGATGACGTCGGATTCGGCATGGCCCCTCCCCCGAGCTCGATAAAACACGGAGAAGTCCTCCGTGAAAGTGTGAGTTGTGTTGTTGAATTGAAAAGAGTTGTGTTCGGTGTGGGTGTTCTTCACTTGGAGTGTTCCTGCTACTTGACTCCACCCACGTCTCGCCTCAACGAACCGCCTCCTGCCTGGTCCCACCTACTGCTCCACCCTCGCCCTCTGGACTCGGCCCTTCTCCACTCAAGCTCCTCCTTCAGAACACGATCTCCACACGTGCGGCTGTGGCCAGAACAACGCGACTATTGTCGGGTACCGCACCACGGAGCATCCCTCCCCCGAAACGCCCAGGAACGAAAGCTATAACCTCAACTCCCTCCCTTCCTGGCTGCAAAAGTCCATTTTCATAGGGGTTTTCTTTTTCTGTGTGTATGTCTGAGTGTGCTGGCGCCTGTCTGTTAAGTAAGCCTGTAGAAGATCCTTATTGTTGTTACTGTTAATAATCTTGTGTCAAGTCTGCACTGTGTCTGCTTTCGTAAGTTGCTTGTATTATTGTCGCACCACACCTCTCTCCTCTTTCCCTGTGTTACATGCCCAATAAATCTTTGTTGTACCACATGCTTTTACTCGCTTGCTGTAAATAAAAAAATTGTCATTAGGAATGTTCCCAGCTCGCCTTTGTCTTTTCTCTCATTGGTCCAGCATGGTTCGAATCCAAGTTTAGCCGGGTCTTTATTCCCAACAATCCGTTCCTACTTTAGCTGGTACGTCCTTGGCAGTGTCGCTCAGCTGCATCCGATCCAGAAAGGTGATCCGATCCGTTAGAGTGATCCGGTTTGGACAAGGCATACCGAGGGCGTGGTTTTCCAGTAGTTAAACCATGTGATTAATTAGGTAACCCGATTATAGACGGGAGGACCCAAGGTCACGCGTTTGAGTTATTGGTGTCCACGGTTGGTTAAGCGACCCGCCGCATCACGGAATTATCCATGAGCGCCTACAATTCCGGGGAGTCTCGTGCGAATCGACGTAGCTTCCCCCACCTAGTCGTCTCTCACCAGACCCCGCCGGCCCGCAACAATATATATATATAAAATAAATAAAATTTCCAGTAGAAAAAAAAATGGCTTTCGAATAGTGCGCCGGCGTATTAATCACAACAAAAGGCTTCATGGTTAAAAACGCGAGGGTTTTTTGAAATACAAAATGTTCATATTCGTTGACTTTTTAAACATACTATACACATTCTCCT
>NC_140968.1:56276120-56306120 GCF_056783735.1 Eptatretus burgeri
CAGTTATGTCGATAAGTGTGTGTCCAGATAGATTTCCCCACCGATGTCTAACGGGCTTTATTTGTGAGCCGGGCTGTGCATATTTGAGGTAGTGTTATTCTTTCCCATCGTTATTTAAAACAACATCTCCTCACCACCTTAACCAACAACCGCCAACATCTCCTCATCACCTTCGCCACAACCGCCAACATCTCACCACCTTAACCAACAACCGCCAACATTTCCTCACCACCTTCACAACAAACGAACAACATCTCCTCACCACCTTAACCAACAACCGCCAACATCTCACCACCTTCACCACAACCACCAACATCTCCTCACCACCTTCGCCACAACCGCCATCTCCTCACCACCGTCGCCACAACCGCCAACACCACTCACCATCTTAACCAACAACCGCTAACATCTCCTCACCACCTTCGCCACAACGAATAACATCTCCTCACCTTCATCTCCACAAATTCCGCCATGTTTTCGCCAGCAACGTCATCCATAGACGAATGGCATCTCCGCCGACAGACGCGGGGACTCCCTCGTTGGGGCGAGGGCAGGTGATTTCTACCACGTCCGCTTTGTCCGCGTTTGACGGCAAGATCGGATCAGAATAACAAAAGGGGCAGAGCCAGCGGGGGGTGAAGGGTCAGAGGTGAAAGACCAAACACCGCCCCCCCCCAACCCAATAAAAGGCGGGGCTGAACCGCCGAGTTTCAGTTTATTCTGGGTTTGTGGTCCAGTCCAGGTTCGTGGTTGAGTTCGTTCGGAGTGGAGATTGGAGTGGAAGTCGTGGTTGAGGTTGGAGTGGAGCCTGGAGTCCAGCCAAGCCTTCAGTACCATGCAGAATTGTGGGTGGGTGGAGGCAGCCGGAGAGAAGTCGCCAGCCAGCGACATAACGGTCCGAACGACGCTGAGGAGTGAGCGGGCTCTTAAGAGAGCATCAACTCTAAAAGAGCTCGGCCCGTTCGCTCCTCTGAGGCGTCGTCGGCTAGGCCCGATCGACCAGGCCGTACAGCTAGGCCTAGACCAACCGAGCTGCCGCTATGCCAGCTGCCGTGTTGACGACGAGACATCGAGGGTTGCCCAGCGAGTCACCACGAGGGTGGCAGGTAACCTGCACAGCCTCGCGGAGATCCTTCGGTCTCCACAGCTCCATGGAACATTAAAGGCCTATGGGCCCTGTTCTCCCTGTTCATTTCTTTCTGGGTTTTTGCATGGAAGTCTGTGGCGCCTTGTCCTATAAGTAGAACTGTTAAGTGCCTGTACATTACGTAATAGATAGACAACGGCTGTTGGTCTTTTTCCTCGTGTCTTGTCCCTTACCCCCATTGCATCATTGACTGCATGCGTGTAAAACAAATGTCATTGTTTGAATATTCACCTGCTCGGTGCGTCCCTTCCTCCATTGAACTGCCATAATTGCGTTCGGAATAAATAGCTGGTTTTTAACACCGATAAGCTAATCGGGTCCAACGGGGCTTGGCGATAATAAACCGCTCGGCAATCGCAAACGGAGCGAGCTGCTTAAAGCGGCTCGTGTCCGTACGGGTCCCATTGAGGTGTAAATCCCCGGCATTTCTGTCTGCGCGAATAATTAGGTAAATCGACAATCGACATTTGATATATTGGGCATAGTGTGGAGTTATATTGCCTGCAATAGAGAAATAACAAATTAGTCAAAAAAACAGTGGTGGCCTTAGACGTTTGCACAGTACTGAAAGAATCAGATGAACCCAAGCTTACCTCTTCCAAAAGGCGAGTGACGGCATCGATATCACTGTACGTCTTTGTGATTTGCCCAACCCTCTCCGCACAAAGTACTGTGGGCAAAACAGTAGCATGTAAGCAATGGAACTGGAAAATAATTTTCAAACCAATGACCAATCTGAATATATTGTGGGCAGCTTCAAAATGTCCAAGTTTGATGTCTTCCTCTTTTGTATGCAGCACAAGGTTGCACGGTGGCATTATTGGCTGAGGACGTGGCTGTGCCACCGATTTAGTGCCCCTGTAGGTTATGGGCAGGAATTTGTAATTTGTTCAGGGTGCCGGCGATAGCTCACATACTCTTCGTGAAGGACACCATGGGATCTTTAACATCCACCAACTAATTCCGGCAGACGGGCTGCCAAATTTAACGTCCATCCGAGGGGTGGTACCACACATTGATGAATCACCTTGCCTGTGAAGCACCAGGACTAAATGGAAATAAAGACCCAACATTTTGGCACTTATCGAAAATATCGGGTCTACATCAGAAATCACAGCTATTCCTGGATGAAGGGAACTCAGTGGTCAAAACATTGGTTTAACAAATTCTCAAAGATGGACAACAAATGTTTAGCATAGAAGTGAAGTTAGCTGCAGAAACAGTTTCCATTGATGATTTTACTTTTTTTTTTCTCCATCCATCTGCTTCACAACAAGAAGTTTTTCAGCTAGAAATGAATTCTTCGAAATATTTAAGTATTTTAGCTCAAGATTATTTTTGTGTTCTGAGATATGTTTAACCCACACATGGAGCATAAATGTATTAACATGTATTTTTCTCAGTGGAATGCAGTGCTACTCTTTATCAACACAAAATATTCTGAATAAACAGGTTTGAATGACTGTTGGAGGCATAATGCACTAATAAAGCCATCCAAACAGATGTCATGTGCTCATTAGTGCATCAATTATTGTTGTACTCAACGCGTCCACACACCATTATTGTTTACAAATGTGCGCAGTGTATGTATGTATGTATGTATGTATGTATGTTTATACATATATATATTTATTGTGTGCTGTGAAGCGAGAGAAAATGTTTCCGCGTGCCTATATATATATATATATATATATATATATATATATATATATATATATATATATATATATATATATATATATATATATATATATATATATATATATATATATATATATATATATATATAAATGACCGTTTTTACAGCCATTTTTCCCTGCTGTGTAGGGGTTTGGCTTTTTGTGAGGCAATGTTTTATGGCCGGATGCCCTTCCTGACGCCAACCCTGGTCGCCTCTTACGACACACAGGGATATGGTACACCTATTCTAACCGGGGCATACACCGGGACCAGTATACTGGCACTCATTTCGCCGACCTCGGAAGGATGACAGGCTGAGTCAACCCCCTGGTGTTAATTCAGCAGCCAACGGGGCTTGAACTCAGGACACTGGGATCCCAAGCCGCCACCCTAACCACCAAGCCAACACCAGGCATATATATATATATATATATATATATATATATATATATATATATATATATATATATATATATATATATATATATATATATATATATATATATATATATATATATATATATATATATATATATATATATATACATATACATATACATATACATATACATATACATATACATATACATATATATATATATATATATATATATATATATATATATATATATGGTGAGTATACCGATTCTGGCTCACTTTTCCCCATGTCAGTGAATGGGGGATTTTCAGCGATTCATATTTTTTTCCCTAAAAAATAAACCCCCTTTTTAGCCCAAGGTGTATTTGTCTGTCTCCCCTTTTAACCTTGGGGCACTCTATTCAAATAACCAATGCAACAAGATAAAGATTTGTTCAAGTAGCAAAGTATTAATGTGATTTGTTAAAGGTGATTCTGAAGAAATATCTGAAACATGTAAGCCTCGGGACACTCTTTTTCAAATAACCAATGCATATTGTTTAGCTCACTCATTGAACCTATAAAGATTTGTTCATTCTCAATTTCCTTCAATAGTTTTTCTTTGCACAATAATCCCCATCTAAAATTTTGAAAAATAAAACATTTGAATCTTTATATTTTTCAAGATGTTCTTTTTGTGTCATTACGAAATGATAAACTTCTCTCATTGATCTCATCTGACCACCTCCTGAGCCTCAGATTATTTTTTGCATAAGCCACGCCCACTTTCATAAGCCCCGCCCACTTTTTGATAAGCCCCACCCACTTTTCCCAAACCCCACAAACTGTCTGCGAGATATTTTCATAAGCCACGCCCACTTTTCCTAAGCTCCGCCCACTTTTACTAAGCCCCGCCTGCTCTTACATCATTTCCAGTTCATCTCTGACTCAAAGAAATCACGAGGAAATTCTACAATGTTATGGTTTTGAAAATTTTCCGAACGAAGGCTTGCCTGGGCTTGCCCAGGGAATTTCCAAAGGAAACCACCCCCACCAGTCTTTCTCTATAAAAGGTTCAACCCAGACTCCATTTAAAAAAAAAATTGGACAATGGAGTGCTGTATTGTCCTTGAGTGGGATGAGCTTGCTTGCAGTTCGAATATTTGTATGGAACTAAACCTTCAAGTTGATGAACTGGATTCAAACCTCTTATCTGTTGAGGTAAGATTTTTATTTTCCCATTTCCAGTTCCTTTTAAGCATCGACTCATTTAATAATTAAATAACTTAATTAATACATGATTATTTTCTCTCACAGGAAATTGTATCTGAAATACAATATGAAAATACCGATTTTGCCACAACTTGGGGTGAAATTGTTGGCTTGGTTGAAGACCTTATGAGCGACCAAGACCCACAGAACGAGCTCGTCCTTGATGACCCAACCAAAGAGACCTTGGAGACCTTATGAGCAACCAAGAGCCACAGAACGAGCAATGCCTTGAGTGGGATGAGCTTGCTTGCAGATCGACTATTTGTATGGAACTAAACCTTCAAGTTGATGAACTGGATTCAAACCTCTTATCTGTTGAGGTAAGATTTTTATTTTCCTATTTTCAGTTCCTTTTAAGCATTGACTCATTTAATAATTAAATAACTTAATTTATACATTATTATTTTCTCTCACAGGAAATTGTATCTGAAATACAATATGAAAATACCGATTTTGTCACAACTTGGGGCAAAATTGTTGGCTTGGTTGAAGACCTTATGAGCGACCAAGACCCACAGAACGAGTTCGACCTTGATGGCCCAACCAAAGAGTTATACCTTGGAGACCAGCAACATCCTGAAAAAGAGTTTTACAGCAATAGTACTCATTGCGAGTTATCAAGACAATACCCACATAACGAGTTATACCTTGATGAGCCAGAATACAAGTTTTACCTTGGACACTCACAAATTTTGAAAAAAAAAGATCAGTAAATGAGTTCTGCCTTGATGGTTTAAATAACTTCCTTGGAGACTCAGGAAAAGGGTTCTGCCAAAATGGTTCTAAATATGGGGCCTACCTTGGAGACTCACAAATTTTGAAAAAATTAGTAAATGAGTTATCCTTGGTGGTTTTAAATATGAAACCTACCTCGGAGACCTCACAAATTTTGAAAAAAATCAGTAAATGAGTTCTGCCTTGATGGTTTAAATAACTACCTTGGAGACTCAGGAAAAGGGTTCTGCCAAGATGGTTCTAAATATGGGACCTACCTTGGAGACACAAATTTTGAAAAAAAAAATCAGGAAATGAGTTATCCCTTCGAGACTTTGCAAGTTGGTTTTATTTTGGACACTTGAAATGTCGGTTTTGGCTTGATAACTCACAATGCGATACATATCTTGGAAACTCAACAGGAATGTGGTTATACCTTGAAGACTTGGAAAGTTGGGTTTATTTTGGAGACTTGAAATGCTATCACTCTTTGGGATCTAAACCTATCGATGTAGTTCTTTGTCAGATGGTGCTTGATGGGAGCAAGATCAAGAAAGTTCTGGGACGAAGATGCAGGCTTACTCCCCCTTTCTACATCATCAAACCTGAAAGCTTTAAAAGACAGAATTGGAAGAAGAGAAAAAAAAAACATAAAAAATATATATTGTTAGTTCTGGGAAGAAAGTGCAGGCTTACTCCCCCTTTCTACGTCATAAAACTGAAAGCCTTAAAAGACAGAATGGGAAGAAGAGAAAAAAAACGTAAAAAATATATATATATAGGTGGAAATCTCATTTTGAAAAAGACATTGTGTTTGGCGAGGATTGAGTTGGGGTTGAAATTTTGAATGTGAGGGTTGGGGGACACACACACACACACACACACACACACACACACACACACACACACACACACACACACACACACACACACACACACACACACACACACACACACACACACACACACAACAAACAAAGTTAAGCCTTGACTATTCAGTTGAGGATTCTGTGTTTGGGGTTCACAGATCTAGGAACGTCCCCCTTGACACATTATATACTGTTATACACCTTGGACTTGGCCCTCGAGTGTCCACAACGGTGTATAGTAGGAGGGAGTGAAGCGCCAACCCGTTGCTCCCATTGCACACACATTATAAACTGTTATACACCTCGGACTTGGCCCTCGAGTGTCCACAACGGTGTATAGTAGGAGGGAGTGAAGCGCCAACGCATTGCTCCCATTGCACTCATTATATACTGTTATACACCTCAGACTTGACCCTGGAGTGTCCACAATGGTGTATAGTAGGAGGGAGTGAAGCGCCAACCCATTGCACCAATTGCACACACACACACGCACGCACGCGCACGCACACACACACGCACACACACGCACACACACACACATCAACAAACAAAGTTAAGCCTTGACTATTCAGTTGAGGATTCTGTGTTTGGGGTTCACAGATCTAAGAACGTCCCCCTTGACACATTATATACTGTTATACACCTCGGACTTGGCCCTCGAGTGTCCACAACGGTGTATAGTAGGAGGGAGTGAAGCGCCAACCCGTTGCTCCCATTGCACAAACATTATATACTGTTATACACCTCGGACTTGGCCCTCGAGTGTCCACAACGGTGTATAGTAGGAGGGAGTGAAGCGCCAACGCATTGCTCCCATTGCACACATTATATACTGTTATACACCTCGGACTTGGCCCTCGAGTGTCCACAACGGTGTATAGCAGGAGGGAGTGAAGCGCCAACCCATTGCACCAATTGCACACACACACACACACACACACACACACACACACACACACACACACACACATACACACACACACACACACACACACACACACACACACACACACACACACACACACACACACACACACACATACACACACACACACACACACACACACCAACAAACAAAGTTAAGCCTTGACTATTCAGTTGAGGATTCTGTGTTTGGGGTTCACAGATCTAGGAACGTCCCCCTTGACACATTATATACTGTTATACACCTTGGACTTGGCCCTCGAGTGTCCACAACGGTGTATAGTAGGAGGGAGTGAAGCGCCAACCCGTTGCCCCCATTGCACACACATTATAAACTGTTATACACCTCGGACTTGGCCCTCGAGTGTCCACAACGGTGTATAGTAGGAGGGAGTGAAGCGCCAACGCATTGCTCCCATTGCACTCATTATATACTATTATACACCTCGGACTTGACCCTGGAGTGTCCACAATGGTGTATAGTAGGAGGGAGTGAAGCGCCAACCCATTGCACCAATTGCACACACACACACGCACGCACGCGCACGCACACACACACGCACACACACGCACACACACACACACGCACACACACGCACACACACACACATCAACAAACAAAGTTAAGCCTTGACTATTCAGTTGAGGATTCTGTGTTTGGGGTTCACAGATCTAAGAACGTCCCCCTTGACACATTATATACTGTTATACACCTCGGACTTGGCCCTCGAGTGTCCACAACGGTGTATAGTAGGAGGGAGTGAAGCGCCAACCCGTTGCTCCCATTGCACAAACATTATATACTGTTATACACCTCGGACTTGGCCCTCGAGTGTCCACAACGGTGTATAGTAGGAGGGAGTGAAGCGCCAACGCATTGCTCCCATTGCACACATTATATACTGTTATACACCTCGGACTTGGCCCTCGAGTGTCCACAACGGTGTATAGCAGGAGGGAGTGAAGCGCCAACCCATTGCACCAATTGCACACACACACACACACACACACACACACACACACACACACACACACACACACACACACACACACACACACACACACACACACACACACACACACACACACACACACACACACACACACACACACACACACACACACACGCACACGCACACATCAACAAACAAAAGTTAAGCCTTGACTATTCAGTTGAGGATTCTGTGTTTGGGGTTCACAGATCTAAGCACGTCCCCCCTTGACACATTATATACTGTTATACACCTCGGACTTGGCCATCTAGTGTCCACAAAGGTGTATAGTAGGAGGGAGTGAAGGGACAACCCATTGCTTCCATGGGTATTATCTGCTTAATTTTTTTTGTCTTTCGTAATTCCTGTGAATAAAATGAACTTAAAATCTCTTCCCCTTCCAAATCATATATCTTATAAGTCCAAGGAACCGTATCTATTACATAAACAATTTTAAAAAGTTCATTCGTCCATCGTTTAATATAACCTTTTTCAAAATGAGATTTCCACCTATATATTCTTACGATATCACCAACATTGAACTTAGGTTTTCTGACATTAAGGCCAAAAAAAAAAAAGTTGCATTGGCGTAACGGGTCACTGAAAAATAGGGTAGGTCGGTCGGGATCTTTTTTTTTTATTTTTATTTTTTCCTAATAAATCCATCCCAAAATCTCCCCCGGCTTGAGTACCACCCTTTTTGTCAGCGGGTTCTGTCCGAAACACTTCCGGGTTTTTGCGATCGCGATCGCAATCAACAAGATACTTGAAAATGATAGCAAAACAACAAAAATAGCAATAAAATAGGGTTGGCAAAATTTTTCGATAGCAAAAAAAACAAAAAAAAAAAACGTAGGGTCGGCGGAATTTTTAGGGTCGGGCGGGTTACGCCAATGCAACATTTTTTTTTTTTTTGGCCTAATCTCCTTTTCATATTTTAATTTTGGAAATGTTTCTAATGGTTTCATATTTGTTGACGTGTGAATCGTGTCATTATACTTATCTACAATATCCTGAATAAAAGATGACCATTGTTGTGAACCGAGTTGTGTGAATTTTTTTTATCTCATCTCTCTTTTAAGGTACGGTTAAAACGTTCAACAACAACGGCCTTCCCTTCATTTGAGGTACTGTATAATGTAATACTGTTATTTTTTAGAAAATTCATAAATGTCTTGTTATAAAACTCTCCACCCTCATCAGTCCACAATTTTTTTAGGTTTTCTCTTACTTTTATTAAATATCTGTTGAAAGGCTAACATAAGAGTATTACCTGTTTTGTTTTTTAAAGGGACAACCCATGCGTATCAACTCCTCAAATCAATAACGGTTAAAGCATACTTGTACCCCTTATCATTATTGAGTTCAATCAAATCAGTGGACCAGATATAATCTACTTCCTTGGAATAAACCTTCCTTCTCTGAAACTTTGTGAATATTGGTTTATGTAATTCATCAGCTAATTGCTCTTCAATCTTAAGGACATCATTCGAGCCTATAAGTTTTTTTGAATTTCCAAGTCCAAGTTTCAATTTAGCACTGATCATCTTCTTCACGATGAACCAATCAACTTTTTCTCTCAAGGTTGGATTTTGTATCAGAGACAAATTATACAACATTTCTCTATCGGCTTCATGCTTTTCTTCCAATGTTGTGGTATTCCCATAATCAATATCGTGCCTCATGCACACTTCATCAACCCTATTGATGGGTTTGCTCCATGGTTTAGGATTGTCTGCCTCATCTAATCTTTTATCCAAGTTTTTGCCTGGACCACAGAAAGAATACCCTGGTAGATGTAATTCCCCCGGTATTCCAGTAGTTGTAAATTTACTTCCTGATAAAAACTTTTGTATATCTCCTCCGAGTTTGTGTTTGGAGGTAAATTGATTTTTTTTGAACCACACACCGAACATATACCTTTTTGTATAACCCTGTTATTTTTACACTCAAAATATGAGATATTTTTCGCATTAGTTTTCTTTTTACATTTGAGACAATAACTCATTTATTTATGAGAAAAATTCCGACAGAGTGCAAAAACCTTTTTAGTTTCCAACATGCACATTTGAATCATAATTTTTAAAACATAAAGAATCATTAGAAATGCCTTCACTCTCTCCTCCATTTATTTCAGAAAAAAAAAAACTTTAATTAACATCAATATCCTCTCCATGAAAACGATGTCAACGGTCTTTTCGAAAATACTGCTAATAGACTTGTCAATTCTTTGTTTTCCTCCTCGGTGGGTTGAGTTATTTTCTGTAATACCACCAATCTTTTTCTAATCTCACTGGTTTCCATATTTTCATATTTATTCATTCTCGCTCTTTCCTCCCTCTCCTCTCTTTACTCCTCTCTCCTCTCTCTCCTTCTCTCTCTCTTCTCTTTCTTCTCCCTTTCCTCTTTCTCTTTCTTCTCCCTCTCCTCCTTCTCTCTTCTCCTTCCTCATCCCTTACTATCCTTGAATCGTTTACACCCCATAGAATATCATACATATATTCATCAGGATTTCTTGTTATTCCTGTATCCAAAATAATTTTTTTTACAACAGGAAACCAATAAAATTTATCTTCAATTTCGAAAAGAGCCTTAAGTTTTCTTAGCTTTATAATTTTTTCATTATTTAACATTCTAATTAAATCTAAAGTTGTCAGTTTATCAACATCAGCATCATGCCAATCTTTTATTGAAAATACCTCATTCTTATGTTGTAAAACATATTTATTAAAATACCGAATACCCTTTTCTTGAAGGTATGTTTGGACACAGAAATGATAATTTTCTTGAAGCCTTCTTGCCGTCATTTATGTATTAGAAATATATGTTAGAATAATATTATGACACGAAACACCTCCCCATCTTCCCATAGTTAAATCATTTTGTATTTCTTTACTTATTATATATAATCATGTTTTTTCTGTTTTCATGATATAAACTCGGGCAAAACCACTATTATATTTACCCTTATTAAATTCTTTTATTTGTTGTTTACAAATCGTGGCTCCACAAAACTCATTCTCTTTTCCAAGTGGATAATATTCTTCCTTACGAGACTGATTTAATTGTTCCAGGTCTTCAAGGTCAATTTTAAATGACCAATTACACCCTAAATCATTCATATCATACCCCCATTGTTCCATTCTCATACAAACGATACGCCCTTCTTCATAAAAATTTATTTTAATTCGAACTGTGAATTCTGTATGACCTGGAGATAAAATCAACACTTCTGTATCTTTGGAATACACGGCCGTTTTATTCAAGGATATATGTTGTGATAAATCGCTTAATCTCACCAAGTCATTCGCGTCAGTCGGGCTTGGATAATTTTTTAATTTATAAGCATTTTTCATATTAATATTTTTGGTTATATTATATTTATGTCGTTCAGCCTGTGCCTTTGTGCAATAATTTGATAAATCAATATCCAGTTCTTGGGATGCACCAAAGATAGAACCATCTTTACCAACATGTCATTTATATGAGATTAAAAATAATGTCATTAAAATTTTTATTTTTGTTGAGTTGAAATAACACATACAGACATAATTGACCACAACACTTGGAATTTAATTCTTGGACTGGAAAGGTTTGATAAACACCATTCTGTAAAAATTTTATGACTTCAACAGGTGGTGGAAGACCGAAACTATCAAAATAATATTTATCTTGACTATTAAAAATACAAACCCAATGAGAACCGTTCCCATTATTATCTTCTAAGTTCATAATAATATTCTTTGTATGTTTAGGCACATTTGTTAATTCATCTCTCATACAAATAACCACATTATGAATTTTTAATCTCTTACAATATTTGACAAGTTGTAAATTTGATGTTGTATTCTTTCCAAATTCTTTAAACCACTCATCAATGCTCATTTATTTATTAGAAAGATATAATCCATTACCTCTTTTAGTTAATTTTACACCTGCTTGTGCAATGGAAGAAAGCATATCTCCAACTAACAATCTCGCTTTATCTGGCAGACCTTCAAGTTTTTCAGCAAAATCTACAATTACACCACTTCCACTAATTTGTTTCTCCAACTCTTATGTCTTTCCAATTCTTTTTGAACCCGGAGTTGAGCCTTGCTTTCGTTGGCAGTTTTCACCGCTGTTGAAATACCACCCGTCAATGCTCCAACCACACTTAAACCAGCAACTAAAGGAATTAGAAATGGGAGAAATCCTCCACTCGTTTCTCTTATTGAATATTTTTTCAAGAATGGTTTTGTAATTTTAATTTTAAGTGAGCCAATATCATTCAAGATTTTAACCTGTTCTCTTGTGAGCAAAACATCAATTCTTACTGCTCCTTTTCTCTGAATTGTATTAATGTTAATCGTACAAGGCTTTTGATTTTGAACACAAACTGATAGTTTATGAAGATTGATTTGATTAACATATACCCCAGTTGGTACTTTGCCACTCATTTATTTAACAAAAAAATTATGTGAGACTAATCATAACACCATTATCTGTATTAACCTGCAATTCTGTTTCTTCCAAAAGCAGACAATATGTATCAACTTCTTCACTCTCTCCTCTTTCAATGTATAGGGAAGTATCCACTCGATTAGACTTTATAGTTTCCTTTTGAGCACTCAGGTCAAACGCATAGATTGTATACAAACTTTTAAATGCTGTCATATCCAAAATAGGTTCTTTATTTCCATTACTTTCGCACACCTTTTGGTAAGACTTGTATGCTTCAGCAAAATCTATTTTTTCCCAATTAATTTCCAATCTTTCTCATGGGTAAAATGTTCCATCTAGAGAAACACGAAGTTGTTTCACCTTAGCATTATCACTCAATGCATTATTCTTATCAGTCGCAGTATCACCATCTGGCTTTTTATAAATGATCCACAGATATCGTGTCTTTCCTTCCAGAACACCCAAATTCCATGTGTAAGTGGTTTGGTTGAATGTAACGTGTTGACATCTTCGTTTGAGGTATGATACACCGAGTGGTTTATTTGAGTTAAGTCTTCTATTCAACATCTCTTCTGTTTTAAGATTAGGTGTATATTCATGAATATACCAACTCATTTCATCAATTACAAATTTATTCTGATGACCAAAAGCACTAGCAACACCAAAAAGTAATCTATTTTCATTATCATTCCTTTGTAGTTGAAATCTAATTTTAAGACCATACAGAACTTTATCATGATCACAAAATCCAAATATACCTTTCAGAGGAACTGCCACAGTAAAACTATTACCTGCTTTTGTATCATCATTATACATTCCTTTCCTTTGATTATATCCAGGGTCTGTGTTTGTTCCCGTTGACATATCAGGAATAAAACCTACGACAGCCCCCTTTCCCATTCCATCACCGAATGAATATGGTGTAAATTTCATCATTTCAGATACAGCAGAGACATAATCAACCGCTTCAACTTCTTGTGTTCCAATGTACAAACGAACACTATCAAACATTTTCCAGAAGAAATCATTTACGAGTGTAGCGTTTCTGTTATTCCCAGCCTTAGTGAATGTAAATTTACACAACAAGAAATTTTCGGATAGATTCAAATAGGTTTGTTGATTATATATTTCAAAACTTTTTGTACCATTTGCATTCCAGTCTGTTACAGTTATTGCATTTACCTTGAAGTAATCTTTTTTAGTGGAGTTTGAGATAATAATAGTATCATCCAAATCATAGATATAATACTATCAATTGCTTCCATACTTATATTTATTTCGGAAAAAAGATGTTCAAACTTTTGAAACCCTGATCCAAGTATTCGAATTATTTTCTGTCGTTCTTGGGGAGACAACTGAGTTTTGCCTTTCTTAATTTCTTTTATTGCTTGTTTCTTTTATTTTCTTTCTTAATTTCTTTGATCTGGTCGGTTTGGCAGTGATTGGGTTTGAGGTACCGGAGATCGACTAGTCTGGTCAGTTCGGTTTTGAGGTGCTGGGTACGAGCAGTGCTCGTCCAACAGTGGCAAACCTTTTTCCTTCCCGAAGCATATATCGAGCACCTTAACCTTCTCCTGGAGCGTCCCAGGACCTTCCTCTGGTGCTTCGGTTCCTTGCCAGAAGCATTCAAGGGTGCAAGGCGTTTGGGCGGCATCATAGGGCTTGGAGAAAAAAAACGTAGAAAATATTCGATGTTCACAAGCGAAACTTTGTCTCGTGCGTTGTGTGACTGGTCGAGCACCACGCGTTATAATTTATTGCTTAAATAATTTATCTTTTATATATTATTACCGCGATGTACCGGGGGAATCCGCAGAAAAAATTAGTTACGTTCCAAGGGAAAACCCGCGATGAACCGGGGGCGTGGTAGGTGAACGGCGATTAAGCGGGGGTTGACTGTACATTGTTCCTCGATCATAAACTGATGTTTGCGGATGGATAGACGGATGGAAGGACAGACAGAAGTGACCCAAATGCTTAACCTCGCTTTTCACATCGCATGTGTGGGGTAACAAACACGTGCATCCTAACTCAAAGGGCCAGAATGAATGGTCATACAATAACTTGGGAGTTCACTCCTCTTCTGTGAAAAAACTTTTTTTTTTTAAAAAAAGGTAAACTAGAACGAATACCTCCACCAGGCTGAACAGTTTACTTTTTGTATCCCACTGATAGGCCAGATTTTAACCAAAATCTAATCAGCTTGTTCTCGTCACTTATCCAACTAATCCACCACATTTTGCCTGAATCCGTACACGTTTCACGAGATTGTGCTCTGTATCGATTTTGGCCCCATCTCTCAATGGTGAAGAATCACGAAAAAATTCTCATATCCGGATATGGATCTTCCCCCAAATCGAATCAATTCATCGTTGTCACCCTTGTCACACACCCAACCTGTCGACCAAGTTGTGAGCAAACACATGCACTCCAGCCCAAAGGCTGAAGCACATCGTCAATTGAATGCACATACGTTCTAACCCAAAGGGCCAGAATGAATTGTCATGGAATAACTGTGGTTCACTCATCAGACAGAGTGGATTCCCCTCAAGAGATGACCTTGTAGTACATCCCATAAGGGTGTATATACAAGGACCACCTCTTAACTGCAATGGTGTCCATGAAGCCCTGTGCTGCACCAGCTCTTGCTGCAAGGGTCCTGATCAACAGGAGTGCCTGCCACACAGCAACCCTGTTTAGGTATCTGATATACAGTTAACAAGATCTCTAAATTGCAACTGGTGAAAACAAAAATCAATAACAATTAAATACGCATTCATTTTCGACTCAGTAGTTGCTCAGTCTGTGATTTTACATTTGACAAACTGTGACTTGCATATTCCTGGCGTGTGTGCGTGTGTGGTGTTAGGGGTGTAGTGCAGCCGGGCAACACTGGAGCAGCACTCAGGCACCTCAATACATCCAATGTGGAGCTTACGAAGCTCCGCAACAGTTTATATTAAAAAAAAAAAACATCCACATTCACGATCGGTTGAGTTATTGTGCTTTGTGTGCTTTCATCAATTTCATGGCCAAATATTTGAGGTCAAAGCTTGTCCCGAAGCTTGGATATGTCAACACATTGGGCACTTTGTCTCGGGAGCAGTATTACAACAATAAAGGTTTATAGGCAACACAGATCTGTATGAATTGCCAGATACAGCAAGGTCCAGAAGTGAGACAAACTTTCAAACATTTTATATTCAGATTTAGTGAATTATCTTATGTTTACAAAAAGGTTTTACACCCTGGAAGACATGAAGACAAGGAAAACTTTGGATGCTTCCAACCAGTTGAAGTCTGGGTGGATCAATGATGTGGCTATTCTTGCAAATAATCTGAATGGCTATCACACTATTGTGGAGCAAGAGTAGGCCGATAATACATCAACAACTAGAAGGGCACTCGGTAGAGCGTATACCTCCACCACACAATGCCTGATCCACGAGAACATATCGGGCCCAATAAATTTTTGAAATATCATGCTGCATATCATGTTTGGCTCTCAATCGTGAAAATCACTTTAAAATTAAATAATTCCCGTATCGGGATCTGGATCCGGATCTTCACCAAAATGGAATCAATTCTTCCTTGTCACACACCCAACATGTCCACCATGTTTCGTATGAATCCGTCTACAACTTTTCGAGATATCGTGCTAGATATCGTTTTTGACCCAATCTCTCAATGGTGAAGAATTACTTTAAAAAATTCTAGTAGCCGAATCCAGATCCAGATCCAGATCTTCAGCAAAATCTAATCCTTTCTTCCTGGTCACATACCCAACCTGCCCTCCAAATTTTATCCGAATCCATCCACCACTTTTTGAGATATCCTGCACACAAACAGACAAAGAAATAGACAGATGGGGAGAAAACATAACCTCCTTCCACCTTCAGTGGCGGAGATAACAGGGACACATGTTAGCAGAGCAGACAAGCATGACGTTATACATGTTAACATCGTGGTCACTTGCTCTGCAATCTCCTTCAATACTCTGGGATGTTTATCAGGCCCCAAAGCTTTATCTTCTTTCGTCAACTCCACGAAAGACACCAGCCAATGTGAAAACAACAAAATAACTAATAACAGCAAACAGGATGTCCAGTTTAACTAACGTCCATCAGAGGGACGGCAAGCACATTGATGAATGGCCCTGCCTGTGAAACACTGGGATGATGGTTCATAGGTGCGTTGGGATTCAAACCCAGGCTAGATAGGTTAGAGGTGAGTGTGTGTACCCCTCGGCCATCCTGCCAGCTCTTACCACATGGTACTAAATAAAACAAAATAAAAAAAACTATATTTCAACACATAGGTGGTTCTCTGTTCTTGTGGATGGAAGCTTGGCTGCTGGGTCGCTATCACTTCTTGGAAGCACAGTTGGGCCGCTGATGCTGTGCCCCTCTACCAGTACACTGATACTCATTTCACTGACCTCAGAAGGATGACAGGCTGAGTCAACCCCACCTGGTGTTAATTCAGCAGCCAACGGGGCTTGAACTCAGGACCCTAGGATAGTAAGCCAGCCACCCTAATCACTAAGCCACCACCAGGCTATACATAGTTGGTGTAAGAGTGGAGACTTCCTGATCAGACATTTAAAAAAAAAAATGGAATTCTGAATTGTGAGATCAAGTGGGTATGAGTGTTTTTTTTAATCATGGTAAAAAGTGTTTTTCATTTATCACTCATTTTGGGAAATCAAATGGTGAGCGTAATATTAAAACTTGATGCGACGGTAGATCTGGTGATGACGTCACGGCCGACATTTTTTGCAGAGCTCCGGTACCTCCAAATTTGGCAATACTGTTACGGATTTGGAAGCCGTCTGCACACAGAGAGTCAGCAGTCCCCGTAGTTGTTATTTCTGTAAGTATGTGTTTCTAGTTAGAATCCATCCCCTAGTCTAATGAGAATTAAATGTTCGTGCACTGCAGAGTTATTTTGATAGGATTTTTACATTACTCACAACTACAGCTACTACTACTACTACATCCACTACAACAACGCCACCTTCCCCCACTCGACCAGTCGCCATAACGCTCGTGGCATTCTTCGCGCGCTCGCCAGCAAGCGCGCGCGTGGGCGGAGCCTAACATAGGCTTGGCGTCCCTCAAAGCCAATCGGCAAGGAGCGGGCGTCTCACCCGCCCCGTTTCCGACTCAGCACCAGAACTATTAGGCATGTGGCCAGAGCTGAGGATGTGGGCGGAGCCTCCGTCGCTTCGGCTCGAAGCTCCAACCAATGAGCAGAGGACGAGCACTACACGCGTGCCCCCAGCCAATCGGGAGGCCACCACGAGTCGCGTGAGAACGACTAGTCCAATCGGGAGGCGAGTGGCGAGAAGAAGAAGCCCCTCCCGCCAGAAGAGAGCGTGGTTGACGGGACGGCGCGGTGTCAGGAGCGTCTGGTCTGCTGGAGCGCGGAACGCATCTCTCGACGCTGAGCGCGGAACACATCTCGCTGGTGCTGGGCTGGTCGCATCTCGACACCGGTCTGGTTTGCTCGTCTCGGCCAAACCGCACGAGGCGGGAAGGTCCATTTTTCTTTCTGGGTATCTGTGTGCGTGTGTGTGTGTGTGTGTCCATGGGGCCCTGTCTTTAAGTCGAAACTGGTTAAGTGCTTTTGCTTGTACATTGCATTTCTTATAATCAGATAACTCTGCTCCTTGCGTGCTCCCCCCTGCTCCCCCCCATTATAAATAAATCCCCTGTTAAATGTTTCAGCTCGTTTTTGTGTTTCGTAGGAAACACAAAATGTATCGTAGGAGGGAGTGAAGCGCCAACCCGTTGCTCCCATTGCACACACATTATATACCGTTATACACCTCGGACTTGGCCCTCGAGTGTCCACAACGGTTTTAAAGTAGGAGGGATTGAAGCGCCAACCCATTGCTCCCATTGCACACATTATATACTGTTATACACCTCGGACTTGGCCCTGGAGTTTCTACAATGGTGTATAGTAGGAGGGAGTGAAGCGCCAACCCATTGCACCAATTACACACACACACACGCATGAGCACGCACACGCACACATCAACAAACAAAAGTTAAGCCTTCACTATTCAGTTGAGGATTCTGTGTTTGGGGTTCACAGATCTAAGCACGTCCCCCCTTGACACATTATATACTGTTATACACCTTGGACTTGGCCCTCTAGTGTCCACAAAGGTGTATAGTAGGAGGGAGTGAAGGGACAACCCATTGCTCCCATGGGTATTATCTGCTTAGTTTTGTCTTTCGTAATTCCTGTGAATAAAATGAACCTAAAATCTCTTCCCCTTCCAAATCATATATCTTATAAGTCCAAGGAACCGTACCTATTACATAAACAATTTAAAAAAGTTTGTTCGTCCATCGTTTAATATAACCTTTTTCAAAATGAGATTTCCCCCTATATATTCTTACGATATCACCAACATTGAACTTAGGCTTTCTGACATTAATCTCCTTTTCATATTTTAATTTTGGAAATGTTTCTGATGGTTTCATATTTGTTGACGTGTGAATCATGTCATTATACTTATCCACAATATCCTGAATAAAAGATGACCATTGTTGTGAACCGAGTTGTGTGAATTTTTTTTTATCTCATCTCTCTTTTAAGGTACGATTAAAACGTTCAACAACAACGGCCTTCCCTTCATTTGAGGTACTGTATAATGTAATACTGTTATTTTTTAGAAAACTCATAAATGTCTTGTTATAAAACTCTCCACCCTCATCAGTCCACAATTTTTTTAGGTTTTCTCTTACTTTTATTAAATATCTGTTGAAAGGCTAACATAAGAGTATTACCTGTTTTGTTTTTTAAAGGGACAACCCATGCGTATCAACTCCTCAAATCAATAACGGTTAAAGCATACTTATACCCCTTATCATTATTGAGTTCAATCAAATCAGCGGACCAGATATAATCTACTTCCTTGGAATAAACCTTCCTTCTCTGAAACTTTGTGAATATTGGTTTATGTAATTCATCAGCAAATTGCTCTTCAATCTTAATGACATCATTCGAGCCTATAAGTTTTTTGAATTTCCAAGTCCAAGTTTCAATTTAGCACTGATCATCTTCTTCACGATGAACCTATCAACTTTTTCTCTCAAGGTTGGATTTTGTATCAGAGACAAATTATACAACATTTCTCTATCGGCTTCATGCTTTTCTTCCAACGTTGTGGTATTCCCATAATCAATATCGTGCCTCATGCACACTTCATCAACCCTATTGATGGGTTTGCTCCATGGTTTAGGATTGTCTGCCTCATCTAATCTTTTATCCAAGTTTGTGCCTGGACCACAGAAAGAATACCCTGGTAGATGTAATTCCCCCGGTATTCCAGTAGTTGTAAATTTACTTCCTGTAAATTTACTTTTGTATATCTCCTCCGAGTTTGTGTTTGGAGGTAAATTGATGTTTTTTGAACCACACACCGAACATATACCTTTTTGTATAACTCTGTTATTTTTACACTTAAAATATGAGATATTTTTCGTATTAGTTTTCTTTTTACATTTGAGACAATAACTCATTTATTTGTGAGAAAAATTCCTGCAGAGTGCAAAAACCTTTTTAGTTTCCAACATGCACATTTGAATCATAATTTTTAAAACATAAAGAATCATTAGAAATGCCTTCACTCTCTCCTCCATTTATTTAAGAAAAAATAAAAAACTTTAATTAACATCAATAGCCTCTCCATGAAAAGGATGTCAACGGTCTTTTCGAAAATACTGCTAATAGACTTTGCAATTCTTTGTTTTCCTCCTCGGTGGGTTGAGTTATTTTCTGTAATACCACCAATCTTTTTCTAATCTCACTGATTTCCATATTTTCATATTTATTCATTCTCGCTCTTTCCTCCCTCTCCTCTCTTTTCTCCTTCTTTCTCTTCTCTCTCTCCTTCTCTGTCTTCTCTTTCTTCTCCCTTTCCTCTTTCTTCTCCCTCTCCTCCTTCTCTCTCTTCTCCTTTTGCTCCTCTTCAACTCCCTCATCCCTTACTATCCTTGAATCACTTACACCCCATAGAATATCATACATATATTCATCAGGATTTCTTGTTATTCCTGAATCCAAAATAATTTTTTTTTTACAACAGGAAACCAATAAAATTTCTCTTGAATTTCGAAAAGAGCATCAAGTTTTCTTAACTTTATATTTTTTTCATTATTTAACATTCCAATTAAATCTGAAGTTGTCGGTTTATCAACATCAGCATCATGCCAATCTTTTATTGAAAATACCTCATTCTTATGTTGTAGAACATATTTATTAAAATACTGAATACCCTTTTCTTGAAGGTATGCTTGGACACAGAAATTATAATTTTCTTGAAGCCTTCTTGCCATCATTTATGTATTAGAAATATATGTTAGAATAATATTATGACATGAAACACCTCCCCATCTTCCCATAGTTAAATCATTTTGTATTTCTTTACTTATTATATATAATCCTGTTTTTTCTGTTTTCATGATATAAACTCGGGCAAAACCACTATTATATTTACCCTTATTAAATTCTTTTATTTGTTGTTTACAAATTGTGGCTCCACAAAACTCATTCTCTCTACCAAGTGGATAATATTCTTCCTTACGAGAGACACACACACACACACACACACACACACACACACGAAGACACACACACACACATACATAGATACACACACACACACACACACACACGCACACAAAGACACACACACACACACACACACACAGATACACGCACATACACACACAGACAGATACACATACACAGACACACACACACAGACACAGAGACACACACAGACACAGACACACACCGTATCTGCAGCACTGGTGAAAGAAAAATAAGAAAACAAAACTTGATCCAAATGAGAAAGGCACCTTCCTGCAGATCCTCATCTTGTACGCTGCTCACTTCGTTGTTATCTGTGTTCAAGTCACTCTCCTCACCACAAGAGACGATGACAGAAACATCGGCCTCACCATTGCAGCAAGTCACATTTACACGACTTGGAGTTGTAGCATCCGATATATCCAGAGCGAAATTCTCATTTATCTCAAGGTCATAATCCTCCATTGTCCAGTAGTCATTGTTGTGACGTTCACTTGGTCAGGAAAAGGAAGGTGAAATCGAGTTCTGAAGCGAATGTGTTTCAAATAGCTAAGCAAAGCCACTCACAGAATGGATGTGTCTTCTGGTAAAGTCTCACTTCGACATCCAACTTTCCATGTGACAGCACGATGACATTGAGGGTTGTCGATAAACATGTTAAACACAAAAGCTGTTCTGGTCTAACGAATCACACCAACGCAGTACGGAGACCAAAGAGCAGAGTGAGTTTCAGTCCTCGTTATAAAACATGTCTCACGGCAAATATGTGATATCTTAAAATAGTATTCGCTTCCACGTAAAACCACTCCATTTCCACATAAAACCACCACACTGCAGTGAACAGGTAGTTTTTAAATCCAGTTCCACCGGTACTCTCAAGCCGCATGATTTATACATATGGGGCTGCCGGCAAGGACAAGCCAAGCCACGCCAATTATCCTTGGAGTAAACCATTGAAAAGGGGTGCTCTCGATTTGAAGGCAAATGTAGAAATCAAATATGTGTGGCGAATATTCCATTCATTTCCTTCATCATTATCATCCCCCCCCCAAAAAAACTGCTGCCGAGTGCTTTCATGAAAAGTGATGTGAAATCGGCAGTTTTAGGCAGACAATGTTGCGGACATTTATTAGTCAGACAACCATCACAAACTAAGTGTGATGAATTCCCTCCTTTTCAGAGTAGGCCAATTATGCATAAGAGGGATACTAGACTTTGTCAAGGCTATTGCCGGCCTACGGATCGGCAGAAAAGTTCTAGAGTTCACAAAGGGATGCTAACCCACCGAAACTTGCTTCCTGCGACCGTGACCATTCCTTCGTCAACTTTCAGCCAATTACGAGTAACCCACGACGTATAATATGCGGAGAGACTCTGAATGGCTTGAGTGTTCAAAAGAGATATTGAGTGAGAAAAGGGTGGCCCAGTTTTACATTCATGACTTCCACCTATTCACCAACAACTTCATTAGAACAAGTTCAGTATTCTCTGCCAGGCTCATACTTGACAAATTTCCGTTGCCACGTGTATATCTGCATCGATTCTTGAAAAGTCATTCTTTGTCATTTCAGCCTCCCTCTGCCGTGCAATTACGACCCAGGAAAGAAACCCGATGGAATACAAAAATAGTGTGACATCCCGAGTCAGTAATACTCCAAAACGAGCGTACAAAGACTTTCAAAACATGGAACCGGTAAATAAAACGATGTTGTGACTGGAGGGGGGGGGGGAACTGGCTTATGAAGCACAAGAAACAATGGGCTGTTAAAATGTAAACTGGAATTTTGGTTTTAATTACAAATAATAATTTGTCATGAATGGTGAGACTCAACACAACCCACGGAATGTATGATTCACTTCTGCACTGCCGTGACGAAGATAAACTCTTCGGTCAATCTAAAATGGGATCCTCATCTCGCTTGATGTTTGCATTGTTGATCTGGATTCCAGATGGGCCGTCGTGTGTGTGTGTGTGTGTGTGTGTGTGTGTGTGTGTGTGTGTGTGTGTGTGTGTGTGTGTGTGTGTGTGTGTGTGTGTGTGTGTGTGTGTGTGTGTGTGTGTGTGTGTGTGTGTGTGTGTGTGTGTGTGTGTGTGTGTGTGTGTTTCATTTTCCAAACTTTGACTTCCGTCTTCAAATAACTCGAACCAGTCAAATAAAGAAAGTCCTCTTTGAAGCTTCCGGTTGTCAAACTTGTCTTGCTCTCATAGTTGTCTTGAATACCGATGTCCTCCGCAAGCAATCATCGCCGTATTGCGCAGCCAATCAAAAAATATAACGAGAAATTGCATTATCATCCACTGTTCCATCCTCTTTCTTATCCCATTTGCCACCAACTTGATTTTCAACACTTTCATTTGAGCCTCCAACTCCATAATGACAAAATCTCTCAACTACACATTATTGTGCCTATTTCTATAAGCAAAGGCCTCCAACTACTACTTTCTTCAATAGATCCAATCATTCCCACCTTCTTGTGGGTTTTGCCAGGGAATGTATTTCGCCAAAGTCTTACACGAACTGGCTGAAAAAGACCCGACGTTCGACTGGAGCAAAATTGGGCAGAAATTTGGTAATTTGTTTAGGTTGCCAGGGATAATGCACCCACTCTTCGCGAAAGACACCGACTATATGTGAGCATATAGGACGCCCAGCTGAAAGTCCATCTGAGGGACAGTCCACTTTGTGATGCAACATCCTGCCTGCAAAGCACCAATCTGACAGTTTATCGTATGTTCAGGTATCGAACACACACCAGGCTGCTTAAAACAATGGATGGAAAAAACAGAATGTTGACTAAGGTATGCTAAACCACCATGAGAAGCTAGGAGAAGCGGAATTTTCAGGTGTTAGCCCTTCGTCAGAACAAAAGAGTGACAAAGGCTAAATGTCTGAAACGTCAGCTTGCAATTGTTCCACCGGTAAAAGTACAAAGTGCGCAAGTTGCGTGCACCAGTCAATGGTTGATTATTCATCTACAAGGCAATGAGTGAGGGAAAAGCACCTTTATATTTTTACATTAATCAAAGGCACATGATGGAGCTTGTACACAAAGTGACTGCAGGACAAAGACATTATGAGACAACAGTGTACTTAATATGAATTACAAAGACATCAATGGACAATTGGGAAAAGTTATATAATCGCATATGAGTTTGAACATGGCTGTTCTGAGCACAGTAGCCATCAGTTCAGATAAGAATGGCAAAAAGGCCAACCCAATCCTGGCATCATTCCACAAAATATCTTGCTATTGAACATTCTTCACAAAAACATCATGGAGGATGTCAAAAACATCATCACAAAATCATCATCAAATGTCATACTCCATGCAGGAATGGCACAGGAAAGAAATGGCAGCCCCATAAAATGTGTACAAAACGATACGCTAAAAGTTATACGATAGAATGAGGTCATAGACCTTTAAAAGCCATACCTTATATTACCTCCACCCACCAAAGGTGGGCGGAGGTTGTTTTCACCATTGTCTGTTTATTTGTGTGCAGGATATCTCAAAACATTATGGATGGATTCGGACGAAACTTGGTGGACAGGTTTCGGTGTGTGACAAGGATGAATTGATTCAATTTTGGTGAAGATCCAGATCAGGGCAGAGTTATGCGCTCTACTGAGTGCCCTTCTAGTTCTCAAATGTATTCATCACTACCAAAAATGAAAAGGACGCCAGAATACATCACTAAAGTACCAAATCGGGAGATCGCTAAACTGCCGAATTGTACTTCTTCGTTTTTCTTTCTTTCGACAGCCTGCCGAGCACAATGAAGTCTGAAGCAATTATAATGATTCTAACAAGAGGAAGCGATGTTGCCTCTGGGGCATTGCACTCATACCATAACACCACCACAGCCCTGTAATGTCTGATCCACTAGAACATATCTGGCCCAATACATTTGTGAAAGATCATGCTGCATATCGTTTTTAGCCTTATCTCTCAATGGTGAAGAATCACTTAAAAAACTTATCAGATCCAGATCTGGATTCCGATCTTCAAAAAAAAATTGAATCAATTCGTCCTTGTCACACACCCAACCTGTCCACCAAGTTTCATCCAAATCGTTCCACAACTTTTTGAGATATCGTGCTTTGTATCATTTTTGGCCCAATCTCTCAATGGTGAAGAATCACGTCAAAACATATAGTAGTCTGATCAGGATCCGGATCTTCACCAAAATCTAATCAGTTTGTTGTCCTTGTCACACACCCAACCTGCCCAACAAATTTCATCTGGATCCGTCCAAACTTTTTGAGATATCCTGCACACAAACAAACAAACAGACAAACAAACAGACAGAGAGGGGTGAAAACATAACTTCCTTCACCTGTGGTGGCGGAAGTAAAAATGTAACTTCCAGGGTAGCCTTCGTGCTAGTTATATAACGCTAATCCTAAGGGGAGGAAAAGCAGCAGTGCTTGCTTGCATTAATCATGCTACGATCGCAAGAGGTAAAATAAAGTGGATAAAACGGAAAGGATTATCAGAAGATTCAACAGGGCAACCTTATACTTGCGTATGATGACGAAAGCAATGACTATGATGATCATGATGATAATGACTATGATGAAAAAGTACTATGCAAAATACAGGGAGGAAATATTGTTACGAATCTGGCAGCCATTTGCACACAACAGTCAGAGTCCCCGCAGTTCAGTTATTTCGATAAGTAAGTGTTTATAGTTAGGGTCCCGTCCCTATGTTTAATGGGTGATTAAATGTATGTGTGCTGCGAGTTATTTTTTCGTTAGAATTCATATCCTACAACAACAACAACAACAACATCCTCCTTCACTCCTGCCACCATCGGCCTTCCTCAAACGCATGCGTGCCGAGCACAGACGTGGGCGGGGCTTCCATCGCATTCTCTATATGCAGTTATGATATCCTAACGAAGGCACTTATGACGTCAATAAAAAAATCACACATTGCCCATGAGGAGTACTGGCTGTGTTCCAAGTTTCACTATTTTCCTTGGTGCATTTTCAGAGATACAGAGGTCCAAAGTTTTTATGTTTTTCCAACATGGCTGCCACACAACGTGATCTATGACATCATAATTATCATTAAAAACATTCGACATGAGAAGTCGCTCCTATGGTAAAATTTCATTTCCATCCGACAAGCTGTTGCGGAAAAAAACACTAAAGTTCTGTGCGGACAAACAAACAAACAAGAAAAAGACGTCATGCAGAGCACAATACTTGCAACATCCACCCCCTCGACAAAGGTTGCCATGGATATATAAAATTGTCAATTTCATGAAGATTAAAATGGACAATCTTAAATAAACAGATGTTTGGTACAATAGAACTTCAATATGGACACAAACAAAGATGACATAATAGTGACTGAAGCTTTTCGTGCTGCACTCTTCAGGGTAAGGTCGCAGCAAGTGAAGGAGGAAGTGAAGGCGCGTGCTTATATACGCAAGTCTCTATAAGGTAGACACTGATTGGTTCAACCGTAATGACGTCACGGTTAATCCGAACGCCCATTGGTCGGCTCATCATCTTCACCTCGAGCTCCCATTGGCTGGAGCAGAGTTCGTCAATGATCGACGTTTGCAACCACATCCTGGAGAAAGGGGGGATGGGTTTCCCCTAAGGTCCATTCACCATTTGTTCTTTCTATGCTGGAAGAGACACAGAGATCATACAAATTCCTTTTGATGACATAATATTAGATCGGTGGTAAGGATGAAGGTTGCTTCCAACATACGTAAACGAAACGAGCTCCGACCTTCACTTGCTGCGAAACGAGCTTCACTTGCTGAGATCTTACCATGAAGAGTGCAGCATGAAAAGTTTCGGTCACTATTATGTCGTGTTTGTTTGTATCCATATTGGACAATCTTAATCAAAGCTCAGGTCAATCGGATGAAAAATGATTATTTTTCAAATTGAAATTGATGATTTTAGAAGTTTGACCTTCAGTTGATCTTTGACCTTTTGACCTTAGAAATAGTTGCTTTCCAAATTCAGTGACGCACTATACATATCTTGTTGAAATTTCAAGTCAATCGGATGAAAAATGATTTTAGAGATTTAACCTCAAGATGACCTTTGACCTCAAAATCAAAAGGCTTCTCAGTTGAGCCTACCTCTACAACTTGGTAAAGTTTCGTGACAATCAGTTGAGATTTGTGACATATAGGCGATTGACAGACAAAGAGACAGACAGACAGACAAACAGACCCGAATGCAATACTCTCTCCTTCGGCAAGGGTAATAACAAAATAAATGTTACTTTCGGACCTGTCCCCTGGGCATTGTTCATAAAGTCAATTACGTGGACATCTATTCGTCAGGTCAGGTTAGATCTGTGACCTGCTACAGGTACCATGTAAACCTGTACTAACCTGTTCCATGGTCGGGTTGTCGGCGACTAAACCGTCTCCCCCACCAGGTTTTCTGGTGAGGAGGATGTTTGGATATGGACACCCAGCAGGATTAAAAACAAAACCTGTCAAAGGGCGGAGGAGCTCCTTGTGAGCCAACGGCCATCCATATCTAGTGCCCAACTGTGTCTGCGGACGTCCTCCTGCAGTTGGGTTACTTTTTTATCAGGAGGTTGGTGGCAGGATTTGCAATCCGGCCACCGTAAAACCCTCATTCCGAAAAACACAAAAACGCAAAAAAATCTGAAAACCCACTCCGTGGGAGTACCTCCTGTGCATCTTCCCTTCGCAGGGCAGCTCACCGGATGACGGGATTGGGGAAAAGCCTTCGGGACCCCAATCTTTGATGATAGGGGGGAAACCACGGGGTAACATCCCTGGGTCAGATTGCGGGAGAGTGTGTCAGAGTGGTGCTGAGGTGTCGTCCACCAGACGGCGGTCTCCTTGGGTTAACCTGAGGCGGTCCCTTTGGGTGGGTGCCTGGAATGTCCTATCCCTAAGTGAGGATGATCACCTGTCTCTGTTATCATCTGAGCTCAAGCGTTTGGACATCGGGATTGCAGCTCTCTCGGAGATTTGAAGACCGGATTGCGGCGAGATAATGATGGGTGGTTACACCTACTATTGGTCTGGTCGCTCTGATGATTACCATACTCAAGGAGTTGCTGTAGCTGTGTCCAATAAGCTGACCCCAATGATAATTGAGGTAACACCAGTCAACGAGCGTATGAGATTGAGGATTCGTCACTCCTTAGGTGTCATTTCCCTGGTCTCTGTTTATGCTCCGACTGAGGCGAGTGATCTCACCGTGAAGGATGCATTCTATGCCACGCTCGAGTCTGTGGTTGATCAGTGCCCCAGACGAGATACACTTCTAGTCTTGGGGGATTTCAATGCATCGACTGGAACTGATAGGGATGGTTATGAGGTGTGTGTTGGTCCCCATTGGTCAGGAACTATGAACCAGAATAGCACTAAGTTCCTTGACTTTGCAAGAAGTCATGGACTTAGGGTGGCCGGTTCATGGTTTCAGCGCCCACAAGCTCATCGCTGGACTTGGTATTCCAACGCTGGCGGTGTGGCAAAGGAGATTGACCATGTCCTCATTGACGGTCATTGGAGGATGATCCAGAACTGCAGGGTCTACCGGAGTTCCTCAATACTGACCACAGGCTTGTTGTAGCAACTCTAAAGCTGCACCTTAAATCCTAGAGAATGGTACCACCCAGCCTTGGCTGGATGTTGGCAAGCTCAGGGATGAGAGAGTAGCTGAGGAGTTTGCGAACAGGCTGAGTGGACACTTGGGGGGGTCTGGGTGCTTTGGGGAGTCCTGAAGAGTTGTGGAGTGCCTTCAAGACCACCGTCCTTGATGTTGCCGGTTTATGTCTTGGAACTCACCGTAGGGCAAAGAAGAATTTTGTCTCTCAAGGGATACTGGATACCATTGACCAGAGTCGCAGGGCCAGGCTGAATGGCAGAGCTGAGCTGTTCAGGGAGCTGAGGTGTAAAACTGTACGTGCACTGAGTGTGGACAAGGAGGCCTATGTGCGAGGAATCTGTGAGGGGGTAGAGCATCACCTGTGGACAGGTGATTCTCATCCCGCTTACAGGGGAATTCGCGCATTGCGTTCATCCAAGCCCATCCCTCGGAGCACTGCAGTTAGAGCAGAGTGGTAGGCTCATGACAGAGGAGTCTGAAGTGAAGGCCCGCTGGGCCGGTTACTTTGAGCGGTTGTACCAGGCTGATCCCCCAGCTGTCGAGTTGGACGTCAAGGGTGTTACAATCCTTGTTGCTGACCCTCGAATCAACTGTGGTCCACCTTCGCTTGCAGAAACACGGGCTGCGGTGAACCGGTTGAAACGGGGCAAAGCTCCAGGGATCTGTGGCATCCATGGTGAACTTCTCAAGGCTGGTGGAAATGCTGCACTCGTGTCGTTGCATGCAGTTTTGTGCTCAGCCTGGAACACAGGCATCATCCCAACTGATTGGAATAGGGGCCTTGTTGTCCCTCTCTGGAAAGGGAATGGTGATCGCCAAGACTGCACAAACTACCGAGGGGTGACGCTGCTCTCAGTGCCGGGCAAGGTCTTTGCTCGGATAATTCTTGATAGGGGTCGCCACCATCTGCTTGAGCACCAGCGTCAAGAGCAGTCAGGCTTTACACCAAAGAGGTCAAAGATTGACCGTATCCTTGCTCTTCGTGTCCTCACCGAACGCAGACGAGAGTTTCGGCAGGGGCTGCTTGCAGCCTATGTTGATCTCTGTAAAGCGTTCAATTCAGTGAATCGGGATGTCCTCTGGAGGATTCTTGGTCTTCGTGGGGTGCCACCAAAACTGATCGATCTGATGTCTGAACTTTACTCTGGTACTGAGAGTGCTGTGAAGTGTGGTGGTACCATCTCTGACTTATTTCCAGTTGTTACTGGAGTTCGTCAGGGGTGTGTACTGGCCCCCACACTTTTCAGCACTTGTATGGACTGGATTTTAGGGAGGATGTCGGAGAGAACAAGCTGCGGTGCATCGTTTGGGAATGTCAAGATCTGGACCTTTATTTTGCAGATGATGCAGTCATCTTTGC
>NC_140968.1:56311120-56323620 GCF_056783735.1 Eptatretus burgeri
ACACAGTAACCTGTAAGTAAGAGGAGTGGGGTGGGAAGAGAACCTTTAATCGAGGTAGAAAAGTATTTTTGTTTGATCCTATATTTATTTGTTTTTGTCTCCAGGGTCGAAGGCTCACGGAATAGAAGGGCTGCAACACAAATTGAGCATGTGCACAGGCAGACACACACATGCAAGTGAGCGCGCGGCGCACACGCACGCACGCACGCACGCACGCACGCACACACACACACGGATTTCAGCCACAGCCACAATTACAACAGCCACTGAGATTGGGGGAGATGACATCACTTCCCAGAGCACTGTGGGTACTGTCCATGCTTTTGTGTCATGAAGGATCAAAGTTGGCTGGCCAATGTAGGCCGTCCCACAATGCATCATGCACCACATGCTGCGTGTCCTGGCAAAATTATATTTCATCGAGATGTGTCTGTCGTTTGGCCGAAGGATAAATGCCATAAACATCATTGCCAACGTTTGCACGGCGTCTTGTATTGAACTATTGATGTATAAAATCCATACCCCGTTGGGTTTTGAACACCTTTTGTTCTAAACAATCCAGGCTACATCGCACGTTGGTCAGTGTGTGTCTATATTAGTAATGGGGTGGTGTCAAGGGTTCATCTCTTACTTTAGGTCATCAGTATGAATAATTTACATTCCAATATTCTGGAAACAAGGCTGGAACCAGGAGAATTTCCACATCGCTATTACAGCCTGTAAAAACCCAGCTGGCTTATCAATGACCTTCAGGAAAGGGGACGACCAATCTGCCTTTCAAAGGAAAACCTCACAAAGCAACGGAGGAGGAGGTCATTAGGCCCATCGAGCTTGTGCAATGTTTGCCAACCTATGGTTGTTTGTCCGTACTCTATCCTTTTTAAATGCTGAGCGTCAAGCAAGGAAGCAGCACGTGCCATTTTTAAAGTCTTTGGTATGACTCGGCTGGGGTTCGAACCTCCAACCCTCCCAGACTCAGAGCGGATGCTCTAACCATTACGCCACCGAGTTTTCCCTACCTGGTCGGTTCCACCTGTGATATCAGTCCACACGTTGTCATTTAATCTCGAGGCCATCAAGGCAACTTGGAACAGTCACTATGAAATGGAAGCGAGACTTAAAATTTCTCGAATTATGAAAAGCGCAACTAAAAATTCACAATGCAGTTTTGGGCCTGGAAATGTTGAAAGAACGTGATGGATGCTCGAAATGACGTAAGCCATAGCAGTGTCTCATGATATTCAAATAAGTGTGACATTTAACATGCTCGCACGAGAGTAAACAGAACAGACAACCGCCTTGACGCCTCTTCAAAAGGAAGATGCGTACCGAGATGTTGCGCACGCAGCGTGTGTCACAGCAAAGCACACGTTTAAAAACGATGTTTTCAGCACGTCCACCTTTAAAAAAGTTCCACCCTAACCAAAACCCTATCCTTTAAAGCTAATAAGTGAGCAGAGGGCGTCCTGACAACAAAGTTATGTCAATTTCAAAAGTAATCATCATCACTCTTCAGTGTTACACACATTTATTTTTTTAAAAAGTGCTGAAAGTGTACATTCAAGTGAAGTTGCAATTGTGTCGACTGTAGATGTTATGGACAGAGAGAAATGGAGAAGGAGATGCTGAATGAGAATTTTGACAAATTTCTTCAGAAACGTGCAATAAAATCCAGGGTAGCGTCTCATTGTCGTATCTCAGTGGTCTCGACATCCCGCTCCAACAAGGTTATGCAGCAGTTACCTCCTCCAATGGCAGGCTAATACCATGGAGGACTTCATCTGAGACAATCTGACATAGCATCTCTAAGTTATGAGCAGAGCCAACAAAATTAAACGAATTAATTTCGCAGGCACGCAGATACTTGGCCGGTGGAATCCAACATGCCAAACGGTACATGCACACAAAGGACAATGGTATAGACAATCAGAAAAATGGGGAAATAAATTACCCTCCAAGTATTCATAATAATAATCCAGATCAGCCACTTCACTCTGATCCTCCTCATACATATCCTGCATGGTCATCTTCATCGGCTCTTGGGAACACGTTGCAAGCGATGGACTCGGCAAGAGCAAGGTGGCGACCTTGCATCAGAGACATCGCACGCTAGCCACCATGGCAAGGGCGGTACACATCACTCGATCCTAGCTCATTGTCGGTCGTGTGCCAGAGAGACACAGTACAAGCGGTGCTCCATAAATGGCGAATGTGATGCCGACACGAGCTGCAAGTGCCAACGACAAATCCCCCTCACCTAACCGCCCCCATGAAACCCGACGCGTGACGTCAACAGTGTGCTGATGCCGCAGCGATCCGCAGCAACACCCAACCGGAATACAGAAAAAGGCCACAGGCATGACAACGGTATCACGGCAACGGCAGAAGGCAAAATATAATAATAAAGGACCAAGTTTAAGGCTATCATTTTGTCATCACATTTTCCAATACAATCACCTTTCCTCACTACCAGTGTTTAAAACTCAATTATCCCAACGCATAAAATGTAAGTAAAGCCAGCCACGAGAAATGACTGCACGCTCAAAGACCAGACCAGTCGATGTATTTATTTGGAGAATTAACCGTTAAAAGTGACTTTTTGTTTAATCTTCTGCAAGAACAATGAAAACATTTGCAGGGTGTAGCAGGAGGGAAGTTAAACTGTTTCAATCACCCTCCCTCTTTTATCCTTTTACAGTGATCTAAGGCTCGTAGAGGATCTCAGACATAACATAATCCACATGCATGACAAGAACATTAATAAACATTGGTGCATGCAACATGAATTACAATGACGTTAGTAAACAATGGACAGACGAACGGTACATGGGTTTGAATCCGGGTTCCCCGCATCATTCCTCTTAGTTAGTATGCAGCACAAGGCTACAGGGTAGCGCTATTGGCTGATGGTGTGGCTGTGCCGCTAATGCAATGCCCTCTGCTGGTTCGGGCAGGAATTTGTAATTTGGCCATGGTGCCGGCGATAACTCACCTATTCTTCGCGAAAGACATTGTGGGATGTTTAATGTTCACCAACAAATGCTGGCAGACGAGACGCTTGCTTAACATCCATCTGATGGATGGTACACACTGATTAATCACCCTGCCTGTGAAACAATGGAATGATAGTTTATAGCTGGGCCAGGATTCCAACCCAGGAGAGACAGGTAGGAGGTGAGTGTGCCTACCTCTTGGCCATCCTGTCAGCTTCCCACATCATGAGCTAGGAGTACAGGTGGGGATGCTAACTAGCCAATTCTTCACTTCATCATCATCATCATCATCAACCATGCTTTATAAGGGAGTGTCGGTTCTTGCCAAGCAATATATTGGCAAGGGTTACAATCGTGAACGGATCGCCACTCCGACACAGGATACTCAGTGAGTGTGGAGGAATTTGTTCATTGTGTCGGCGATAATTCACCTACTCTTCATGAAGGACACCGTGAGATATTTAACATCCACCAATGCCAGTAGATGGGACTTAACATCCATCCGAAGGAAAGCTCACACATATACGATAAATGGATGAGGTGTGTGCGTGTGTGCGTGTGTTTGTGTGTGCGCGTGCATGTATGTGCCATGTTTCTTGTGAAATTCTACTGGAGCTTTCCGATGTGGAATGTGATACACCAAAATGATAGTTATGACCTCCTGAGTTGATTAGACTAATTAACTACAAAGAAGCTGCAAGAATTCCAGTGTCTTAAACGCATGGTAGGTTAACACATGGTAAACGCATTGGCCCTTCTACCATGGCTTGGCATTCTAATTACAAAATAAATAACAAAAAGAATGACAACATTGTAACAAAGCATATATTAATTAATACTAGTAATATTAACAACAAAAATAATAGTAGTATCATTTGGCAATTATAAGAACGAACGTATAATCTCCTCACCCTGGCCCAAGCACATCGCGGCTTCGTGAAAAGACAAACTAATGCCCAAGCAGTACAGCAGGCGGGTATGCTACAAGGCCGTGAAGACCAATGAAAATTTGGTCCAATGGACCAACAGGCCCACTAGTTATTGCAAAATAGCTGAGTAACAGTTTATACTTCCGAAGTAACAATTTATAGACTGGTCAGGATTCAAACCCAAGCTGGACAGCTTAGAGGAGAGTGTGCATACCTCTCAGGAATACACCTCGTAATAGAGTAACTTCATTCTTCTTACTTCCCCATATGTGAAATACATGCTCTACAATCAATACATTCACACAAAATGACTGCATTAAAAAAAAACAAAAAGCAAGACGTCATCAAATGTTCTCATGTAAAAAAAACAAAACATCAACTTACAAAAGAAGATCTGGCGCAATGTTTAGCCATCTGTTGAATCAAGCTGCAAAATCAAGCTTTTCGGGAAACTGAAAAATAATTCGGTCGAGGAGAGCAAAGCGAGGTCGTGGCCATTTATTTCTGGTACGTGAAACATCCTGCACAACCATCCCTGCAGAAAACTGAGTTTTTGGAACGGCAGCGGAGTTTTCATTCCAATCATCATACGTAACTTTGTTCAATAATTTTCCATGGGTGGACGCCCCGATGTTGAAAGTTTCATGTCAATCTCTCAAGCGGTTGCGGAGAAAACAAAGTTAAAAGCGAGTGAATGTGAAAAGGTGAAAAAGTGAAGGCCTCGGCCAACATTCCACTACATGGTCAAGGATGTTTGTGGGTGCTTATTACTCGAACTGTATATTTATTTAAACAGTGATTAAAGGATAATTAAGTTGAATGGACGTTAAACCTGGCATCCATTCTGCCGGCGTTAGTTGGTGGACGTTAAAGATCCCATGGTGTCTTTGGAAAGAATGGGCGAGCTATCGCTGGCACCATAAATAAATTACAAATTATTGCTCTAACCTGTACAGGGGGCACTGCACCAGTGGAAACATTCATGTCATTCGTTATCATTATTATTTTCAAAATGGCCGCTGGCTTTTAGTACCCGACAAATCACGTACCCAACACGTCAATGTTATTTTTTACCTCACCACTCCCTCTGCCTCCAAAAAAAAAATACGTGAGTCATGTGCCAGACATGTCAGTTTTCTATCACCAAACAACTATGACATGGGTCATATACCTGACAGGTCACGTACGCACTCACTCAGCCTATTAACCCTCTAGAGCCCACGAAATGTTCTGGGTGAACAAAAAAATAACCCCTGGGGCTCTCGAGGGTTAAAAATACAATCCACAGTTCGAAACAAATACATAGTAAATGTATGGAGGAATACAAAGAAACAGTACAAACTTCGTGCATATTAAAATCATTGGCTCTGTCATCTTTCTATACAGATAAACAGTAAACATTAAATACACAGATCTAGATATGTGGCACGTGGACTCACCAGCTCTCCCTGGTCCAACTCCCCAACGAGCGAAATCCGAGGGAACATCACATCGTGAGTGTCGCTCATCAAGAACTGCTCCCCCATACCACAGCTTCAGGACTTTAGTTTCCGTCCGAATTTGCAAACACATGAAAAGCATCTTCAAAAATGAAGCTTAAATCATGAAAATGATTCGTCTCGTTCGAGCAATTTGTCTACATTCGACATTCGTCGCGGAATTTGCTCGATTTAAAACCAGTCGTATTGAACATCATTTTAATCGGTAATGTGCACTGAATTTCACTGCAGTGGCTGCGATGGAACTTACGTGCATACGCAGAAATGTACACAGATCAGTATTGCTCGCTTATTGTGCACAGAAACGGAATGCGGAAGTGAATGGAAGGTGCCAGGACTGCTCTCAGCGCGGTGGCTCGGTAGAAGCAAAACAAACTCAGTATCGACATCGGGACAAGATTGATCCAAAGAATGGTGCAAGAGTCGTACACGAAGATATGCATTTTTAAATGCTGCAATCTGCTTCAATATGTCCTTCCATCCATCAATTGGGACCATACTCTGGGCAGAGCGTTGGTGCTGCCTAAGCAGTCTCCTTGGCTATTGCGCACAATCCTGGACAGGTCGCCACTCCGACACAGTACATCAGCATGCTGGCACTCATTTTGCCAACCTCAGAAGGATGACAGGCAGAGTCAACCCTACCCTGGTATTAATTCAACAGCGAGTGGGATTTGAACTCAGGATCCTAGGATCCCAAGCCCACCACCTTAACCATTAAGCCAACACCAGGCATATATTGTTGTGGGCCGGGGTTCGGTGGCGATAAACGACCACCAGGTGGAGCAGTGGAGTCGTCTCCCACCGAACACCTGGAATTTAGGTCGTGACTCTCGGACAACTCCGAAAGGTCACGGATCACTTGGAGGACCGTGGTCGCCAATATGTCGACGGCGTGAGGGAGGGTCCACTTGTCTAATTCCAATTTACCTAAGTACTGACGGCGTCCAACTACTGGGGAAACCACACCCTCGGCCGACTTTGTCCGAATCGAGTCGCCATCACCGACTCGGATCCGGCATGACCGAGCGGAAGTTACCAAAGCCGCGCCGGACCAAATGAACAATTTACGGCATGAACGGCCTTCTCCCGAAATCCATTTTCCATTCTTAATCTAACCTAAATTCCCACAAACTTGTTCCACGGGCCCCATGGAGGACAGCTCATGCCCCCATGAGGCCGGTCTATCCAATGCTAAACCCTTCCCACTAACTTTCACTCCTATGTCCAAGCAGGATGTCTACCACATCCCAGCCGGGGCCGTGTACTTGGAGCAAGGCCATTTTTTTTTCTTGCACCGCCAGGGCAGCGGTCTACGGCACGCCCGTTTGTCCCTTCCGTCGGACGATACCTTTGGCCTTGTCGTCGCCCTGCGCATCGGAACAAGTGCCCGCCTTCGAGGGGTCCGCCATGCAAGCCAATATGCGCCACTCGCCCGTAACTCGCGCCGCGAGGTCCCCAGTGACGTCACCCAAGCGGTTTCCCGTGCAGGCCAGCCCGAGCGTATCGTCCCGGGAACCCGCTTCGCGCGTTCCGCAAACAGAACACACGGCGCACAGCACGGGGAGCTTCACACACATGCCCGCATGCGGACTCGCGTGTTCCAAATTCATCCAACCTTCCTTTTAATCCAGCCGGTTTTGTACCACGCACGAGACGTTCCGGCGCCGGCTTCCAATCGCGCAAACGTGCACGCTTGGGCCGTTCGCAAAATACGGAACGCACCTCGAATGCAGCGTCCGGCGGAGCCGGCGCGGTCACCCAAACAACTTGGTGCGGCCTACCAGGCTCGCCATTCAAGTCTCCCGTCTTGATCGGTCCGAGTACCAATTCCATGCACGCACTCATGCACGCCATGTTACTCACACCACTCACATGTTTCAACACACTCGCACCACTCATACACCTTACCACACACACTGGGACATTTACATCGGGGATTCGTGATAACTTGAGGGGTCCCAGGATCTCTACCCCCCCCCCCAAACTCTGCATGGACCCGTTCACATAATACATCTGCTCGACCTCGCACGGCCCAACCAGACTCACCTCGTCGCAGTCCACTTCGAGGGAGCATACCCTCTCCCTCTGTTCCTGAGGGAGGCTATCCTGATGCTTGCACCGGGTCACAAAACATTCCCCAAGCTCGACATCATTGTCCCCTCCTAATCCTACGTGTGTATACCTGTTGAGTCTCGTCCAATTCACACTCTATCTCTTGTGATTTCTGCGTCTCCGTCACCTCATTTATTATTTCCGTCAATTCCTGGCTTTTCGTCTCTTTTATTTTCTGCATCTCCGTCACCTCTTTTAGTTTTTCCGTCGTCCCCTCGTGTCTCACCCTACACGTTTCCCCTTTAATTATCGTGGCGTCACTCGTCATCCCGACCTCACCCATCTCCATCGCGGACCGAACACATTCCACACCCCCACCTCGGTTCGGTCGTTCCGCCACGTGCAGTGCCGATCTCGTCCGCCATTTTGCCTATTACCTCCTTCATACTCGCCCGCATCGCCTCCTGACCTGCCTGCAGGTTCAACCCCGTGCTCAGCATCTCCCCTCTCTGGGTTTGCATATCACCCCTCAGTGTTTGCATATCTCCCCTCATCTCATCCATTTTGCTTTCCATCACTTGCGCGTTGCGCGCATTCCATCTTTGCATACTCGCCTCCATTCTTCACGCATACGCATCCATCTTTTGTATCATTCTTTGCATGAGCTCCATAACCTGCTGCACTGTCACCTGCCCTGGCCACTCCCACTGACTACATTTAGTGGTGCGGTTATAATAATAAAAAGAACAAGATGAAGGCCATTGTCACTTTTCCCAACCCTGGGGTAAGGGTGTTTCTTCCTCACAGGTGTTTTCCTGAGCCACGGATTCCTTTAACTTCACCTCTAAACGCAGTTGCTCCAGCTCATTTTGGTCTGCCATGGTGCGTATGAGAACAATTTAAACGCTCGTAATTTGGAGGGAACAGGGGGGGGGGGGTTCTGCTCCGTACACCCCTGATCCGAATCCCGTTAATTTATCTACGGAGGCGGAGGGGCCGAATCGCACTCCTGAACACCAAGTTGTTGTAGGCCGGGGTTCATTGGCGATATACGACCACTAGGTAGAGCAGTGGAGTCGTCTCCCACCGAACACCCGGAATTTAGGTCGTGACTCTAGGACAACTCCGAAAGGTCACGGGTCACTTAGAGGACCGTGGTCGCCAATATTTTGACGGCGAGAGAGAGGGTCCACTTGTCTAATTCCAATTTACCTAAGTACTCACGCCGTCCAACTACGGGGGAAACCACACCCTTGGCCGACTTTGTCCAAATTGAGTCGCTATCACTGACTTGGATCCGGCGTAACCGAGCGGAAGTTACCAAAGCCGCGCCGGACCAAATGAACAATTTACGGCACTAACGGCCTTACTAATTCTCAATACACACCATGCTATGCCAATGAAAGAAAACACTAACAATGAACTGGAACATTTAACACGGGGGGTTTATTTATAATGGGGCAGGGGAGCACACAAAGAGCAGAGTTATCCAAATATGAAAATGTAATGTACAAGGAACACAGGCACTTAACAGTTTCTACTTAACAGACTGGGCCCACGGACACACACACCCAAACGAAGATGGACCTCAATGGCCGCGGCCTTTATTTGCACCTGTCCGCCTTGTGCAGTCTGGTCGAGCTTGTCCGGTGGCGGAACTCAAACCCACCGCCAACAACACAGCACCAAGCACCAGGGAAGAGGGAAGAGGGAAGGAGCGACGTTTCCAAGCGACGTTTTCAGAGGGGAACCGAGGTTTCCAATTTTTGTTTTTTGGGCTTGACCCTCCCCTGTGGCATTAATAAAAATAACATAACGCATACACAAACAGACTGACTATAATGCTGGACAGTACAGTACCTTGTTTATACAGAAATCCAAAATATGGATAGGTGGCTCCATTTGATGTTTAACTGATGCTGACCATGTAATCTTTGTCTGTTTGACAGAGTCGCCGGACCGAGGTCTCCAGATAGGAAGTGATGCTTTGGTGTAGGACTTTGTCCATTGGAGACCGGGGAAGTGATCGTCACGCTCCACATATTTCGATAAATAATCGATCCTCCCATGCTCTTCTAATCGAAAAAAGCTGCATAAAGCAACCATGAAAAGCTACACAAGGTAAGCCCTTTGCCGTTTCAAACCCTTCCCAGAGTTCACCATGTAATTAATCTAGGGTCTGTTCAGTTACCCAGTTGATTTTAGCACGCTCGCCAAGTGACTTCAGCACTTAAGCAAGCACTCCATCCAAAATTGTTGATAAGGAATGGCTGGCTTGGCAAGCGCTAGCTAGCTGCTTGGTAACTGAACACACCCCTGGACATCTCAACAGCATACAGCACATACAAGCCACTGACAAAAGGACAGTTTATTTTTTTTTTTAATTGAAGACCAAATATTAATCATGACTATTTTTGTTGGAATGAAAACGTACCTTGTTCAGTTATCAACACGTTGTTTTAATTTTTTTTAATGTAAATAAAGTCAGGTGATGTTGAGTGTCCAAAAGTGGATGTGCACATTTCAAAGTGTACGTGTACATAACTTCGTTAAAGTGCACGTGTATATAATAACTTCCAGAAGAAGTAAAAAATATCGATCGGGAATTTCCTCGGCCTCCCGACTAATTCATTATGTACGTCTCCAAAATTTATTTACTTCACACAATATGTGAATTACATGACCATGCACATGTGAAACAGGTTTGTTCATAAATCCTATAATTGCACACTATTCAGCCTTGAAAACTCTGGTGAAAACGAAGTTCATTTTTTCTTAAAGACTTCACCATTTTCTTTCCTCTGCATTATGAGAGCGTAGCTTCTTTGGGCAGTGTATTGTTACGTTTGAGGGGGGGGTATGCATTCAAAGGGTAATTAGGATGTTTAATTAGGTATGCCATGCTGTTCGAGTTTACCAGGATCTCGATGTAATAAGTAGCAATTCAGTGGTGATAAGTTGTCAAGTATATGTTCATTTCTTCAAGGGGGGAAATGATAATCGTCACGTAATTAGATAGGGACACGGGATAGGGTAAGTGTGTCTGCGTAAACCCCTTTTGGTATTCTCTGGAGACTGGCCGTGACGTCACAGGACAGTGCAGCGGATGGCTCCGCCCCGTGATCACGATTGGCAGAAGGCGACGGCGGTGGGCCAATAAACGGCTCGATTGGAAGTGACGAGGAGAGGAGGATAAAAAGGTTCTGTTCGGGGTCGAAAAGGAGGAGGAAGAAGATTACAACCAAAAGATCGTGGTTTTTTTTGGTGTGGAGGCTGTTGCGCGGGGAGCATCCTTGTTGTTGTGCTGATTCGATCGTGTTCTTCATCGTGTCTTGGAGCCTTGCTGAGCCTCGTGCCTCACCTTGGTTGGCTCTGGGGTTCTGCTGACTCGGAGTACGGGGTCGAACGGCGGGCGGACCTGCCTCCCTCTCCTGCTCGCAACTTGGCGCCAGAACTGGTTCCCTGGCGGCTGTGAGCGGACTTGGGCCAAGACCAGGAGGTCGACAGCACCACGGTTTCTCCTGCCCCCCTGACGAGAGCAAGGCCAGCTCGTCCGACGCCGATCCAGGGACAGTTGCGTCCACATCACGGTCCAGCCTGACCACCAGAAATAGCTACGTTTTGTGTGTGTGTGTGTGTGTGTGTGTGTGTGTGTGTGTGTGTGTGTGTGTGTGTGTGTGTGTGTGTGTGTGTGTGTGCTTGGCGCCTTAGAAGGTTTGAGATCTCTATATTCATTGGAATTGTCTGTGTTTTTCCCCACGCCCGATCCCACACCATCCCGTCGAATCGCCCCGGATCCCTCTTCTTGCCGAGTCTTGTTATTTCTGGTTAATAGTAAAAACGAATAAACATCATCAACTCAGTGAAAAGTGACTCGTGCCACCTTCCTCGTCCCATTTGCGGTAGAGTGATTAGGACCGCCATGTTTGGGTTATAAATAAATAAACCGCCTCCATCGTTTCGGCTCATTCTACGTTGGCGGGACTGTTCAAGTCCCGTGGACGTCAAAGTATCAAAGGCCGCTGCCATTATCGCTCCACACAAAACATGCATTTCCTCGTTTACTCTGCATGAGTTATCAAAACGTACCTTTGCTTCCTCAAAATGGTAACTATATTAAATGATAGGAGACATGTTATTCAGTCTCCAAATGTACACCAGAGGCCTAAGAAACCTCAGAACTAAGTGGAGCGAAAAAGATTGCGGCGATTTTGGGGGCTCTGGAGGGGAAGGAGTGGCCTGGCTAATGGGTGGTGCTTGTGATGCTGGGTAGGGGAGTGGAGGCGTGGCCTATAGAACGGGTGGCGCTTGTGGCACAGACAGGAACTGACCTTTATATGCAAGATGGGTAAGATATATTCAGCTGGTTCATTATTTTTTTTCTTCTGTTTATCATCACTGCCTTCCTGCCGGTAAGATATATATTTTTGTGGGTTTCCGCCGCGTTCGGTGTGCGGACGACCGTTCTAGCCAAATCGCGGTCGCGCGCCCACCGAAGGCCACAATCCAGTCGTGACTTTCCGGATCAACTCCAAAATCCAGTCACGGATGCCTTAACGCATCATAAAACTAGCCAATTATTCTGTCCACGCGCTACAGGGTTGATCGCCGAATTATCGATGTACCTAATTATTCACGCGGACAGAAATACCGGAAGTCTATACCTCGACGTCTATACCTCTATATACCCCATTCCCCCCTCCCCCAGACGAATTGTATCTCCACGGTGAATTCCACCCAGCGTGTGGAAGAAGACAAATACAGCGGCAGCGCGCGTCCCTAATTTAGCGGGAAAACGCTTCCTTCGAGAAATTTCCTGCATGTTCTGGAAGGAGGGCGGGGCGAGAGCGGAGGGGCGGAGCGTGGGTAATAAAAAGCACGCACAGAGCGTTCGTTCTCTCTCTCTTTGTCGTTGATGGTGTTGTTGCTGCCGCTGGACGCCGCGGAAGGAGCTGTGCTGCTTCTGCCGGAGCTGCGTGAAGATCTGGGCTCGTGTCAGAGTCAGGAGCTTGGAGCGGTCAGTC
>NC_140968.1:56346495-56408995 GCF_056783735.1 Eptatretus burgeri
ACAAACAATGGATTTTCCCAAAGACTTGAAAGTTTCCCCATGGTGAGAAGCAAGGTGAGGCTAACGAATCAGGCGTTACCCCTTCATCAAAACAAAAGAGTGAATTGCAGGTCGAAAGGATTATGAAGGAAGAAAGACATAAGACGTAAACAAACCTCAGAGATCAAGGGGAGGGGTGACATCCTTGAATGTCATTGGTCGAAGACACCAGATCGAGGTTGGGGGTGAAATGTCAAACGTCATAGAAAGTTTGCACCACAAATTAATTTGTCATGGAAACCGTTATGGACTTCCTTTTCGAAAAATAATTTCTTCCACTGCTTGCAAACTAATTGTCAAAACTCCAGGAACGTCACACATGTACTGTCTTCCAAAGATTCCCAAGGCAAAAAACCCCTACCATCCCATCTCTGCCTGTAATTGCCCCACCATGGACCACCTTGACTGCACTTCCTCCAATGTTATATACACTGTATCATCTGCATTCTCTAACAAACTCAACACCAGAAAGACTGTGTCGACTGGGCAATCATTTTTGTGAACACCTACTAGGTACAAGAACAGACAGCATATATTTTTCCATACCAAGAGCTCATCACTTCAATGTTCCCACCGATTCCACCCGACACATGGTAATCTGTGATATTTTTCCACATTGAGAAAACAAGGAGACCTGGAAGGGTAAGGAAATATAATTGATTTTCAAACCCGGCCCATTACCACCCAACAGGATCAACAAACGTTTTTCATTTACTTAATTTTCCTGTCCCAAGTGTTTACTTTTCTTTTTTATTCTTTTGCAATTTCTTGCCTTTCGCCAGTTTCCTTTTTGGTTCATATTTAATTATCTACATTATTCATTTTCTTTCTTTATATATTCCAAATTTTCCCTCATTCCTTTAATGGTACAAACTCACTTTGACTTTTCACGTTTCATCCCCACACGTTTGGCTTGGACCTCTGACATTCAAGGAAATCACCACTCCCTCAATCATCCCAACTCATGACCCTCGACGTTTCACCCCTTCCCTTGACCTCTGATCTCTGGTGTTTGTTTACTTCATCTCTCCCTCGGTCTGCATTTTACTCTTTTTACTCTGGGTAATGACGATGGATAATGGCTGAAACCTTGTTTGTCACGACAGTAAACTTGCGCTGTCTCAACTACAGTACCATTTGGCAAAACCCATTGTTTTACATATTGAGGTCCAATAGTAAAACACCATTTTCCCCAAAGATGAGCAACTTGGATCAAGCAACCTTGTTACTTTGTAAAACGACTGCAGAATCATTTTCCACCCCTTCAAGGTGCAAAATTGGAAACAAAACCTGACTACAGGCAATCTCACTAAACTAATCTGTAGGCAACACAAGTCAACTCACGCATGTACTTGAACGTTTCATCAATGACATCGAAGCTGAGGTCAACGTTGGATGAGACGAGCGGTGTGTGCAGCCAATCGTCGTTGTCGTAGCCGTGCACGGTATCCGCACGGAGGCGATACAGGGACAGGTTTTCCTCGAGAAGGCTGACGATCTCCACCCCGTCTTGCTGTCCGCTATGGCACACATCTACACAGGCATATGCTAGCATGACAAATGTACTATTCAACTGGGACTGAACACAATAGTACATGTACGCATCATGACTTTGCATTTGCTTGTTGTGAATATCGAAGATTTTTCAAGGAAGTTGGTTGGTCTTGTGCGTTATTCTGTCTACATGTCTGTGTTTGTTTTTATGTTAATCGCCTTCAGGTCACAATTTTAAACGAATCTTCACGAAACTGCACTACATGGTAGAGTTCATCATAAGCAAGAAGCCTATTGTTTTTGAGGTCAAAAGGTCAACATGGACCAAAGGTCACCAACTTTGTCAAGTTTCCAAAATCCTCAATTTTCAGCCGATTGACGAGAAATTTGAAGAGGATTTGCATATTCGGTCATTCAATTCAGCCACCAATTATTTTTTGAAGGTTAAATTTGTTTTATGGATTTCACAAGCATCGTGCTATGCACAACGTCTTTCTTGTTTTGTCTGTTTGTGATTTACCAACGAGGTACAGTATCAATGCATAAATCGAAGATTACAATCCTACTATCAATTTGCAATTCGTCACTGGCTTTGACACCATGAACACAAATTTTTATTATTTTATAGGCATCTAAAAGCTATATATGCCAACAAAGTTTAAAATGTAGCACCTCGCCACCATTAGAGCATTTAAGTTGCATCAGATGAGGCAATAAATGTGAATTGTTCCTCCCAGCTTGCCGGCTCAATAACCAAAATACTCCATTTTCATTTTGACCGCCTCCATCCCTACCCCGTTTGGAATCATGTGAGGGCATGGGTGAACTTGTTAACTTAAATTCACCGTGTGTTTTGTTTTGTTTTTAAACATTACTTTTCATCACAAAAATCAAAGATTTTAAAATAAAAACCACATGGGGATGTGAAAACAAGCATCAGATTCATTTATCACAGTGTCAAAACCAAGAACATCTTCCATGTTTCGGTAATGACATAACAATGTAAAGGAGGCCTGCAATTGTGACCTTTGACCATCATGAAGAGAGGTTCTTTCAAGGTCTCACAATTTCAGTCACAACCCATGTGACATTCATTGATGGGTAGCTTTTTATGACAACATTGCAAATTAAATAATTCGTTTTTATGGAGCATTTACTGGCACTTGAAAGAGTAAATGGTCTACAAATAAACTTGGCTTTTTTCATCTGGCACAATCAAGAGGTTCTTGGTAATGTCTAAATAATATCGAGAGATGATATTATTTGGTGTCTTGGTGAGACATATTGTAATTATTGTATATTGGACACATCGAGGGCATATTTTGAAGCCAAATGATGAAAACTTTATATAGCGTTGCTCTTTTTAAATAATTTCCAACCTTAATGCAAAATTTTGTTTCGTCCTGAATGCATCTTTGGAAGAGGTTACCATGAGGCATTATGTGCACCTATTGCACTCCATCGACTATTCAGATGTCCTGACCAGCGTCTCATCTATATCTTCAGTGAACCTGCAATGCGTGGCTGTCACTGCACGATGTCAAAGTGAAAACCTATTCACTCGATCAGACGATGTGTGCTACTGCCTACACATGGTTATTCAGCATTACTACAACCAATGTAGTTGAAAGCACTTTATGATTGGTAGGGGCTGTCCAAAATTATCGACATTTTCATGGTCGAACAAAGGGTACGAAGGGTAGTTGCATCTCATGCATGACATTGAATGCTATTTGAAAGTGTCGATTTTAAACCTGCAATTGACAGCAAAAAAAAACAAAACAAACAAAAAGAAAAACACCGAGATCAATAAAATGGAGGAATTAAACTCCAACATTTGCATCCAAAGTGCACGACATCACCATGACACTGGGCCTCGTGCCGAGCCTACAGCTTGATTGAAATGGCCAACGGGGCTCAAACTCAGGATCTTAGGATCCCAAGTCAGCCACCCTAACCGCTACGCCAACACCAGGCTTATACAAGAGCTCTGACCAGTTTGCAATAGGTGAAACGTTTTCATTAAGCAATGTGTTAATCAATTATTATTTAATTTTTTCACAATGCATTGAGAAATTTTGTGATCCATGGTCCATGGTGTAATCCAAAGGACAGCAAGGTTGATGAACTAAGCCTGATCATGAATCATAACAGTGTTGACCTTGCAGCTACTAATGAAACTTGGTTTTCTCCTGATCACCCTGTGGACTTATTAATTATTCCAAGATTCAAATCGTTTTCGCACCCAAGGACCGAGCGAAGAGGAGGAGGCGTTGCTATTTACACCAAGTTTCACCTTCAAGCTATACCTCTTAAAGTTTCAGTCCCTGAAAATCTTGAAATGATTTGGGTGAGGGTCCAACCTCCACGTCTGCAACGGTCGAAAGCAAGCATAGTCATTGCCGCTGTCCATTACCCTCCAAAGAGACCATTAGCAAGCGAGCTGTTAGATCACCTTAACTCGATGATAGATCAGATCGTCATTCTACAGCCAGATACTGGAATCACCTTTCTTGGCGACATCAAATGATTTGAACTTTTCACTTTACTTTGAGACTCAATGATGCAGATCGTGAATGAGCCCATTCACAACGATACTACTCTGGACAAGATTTCAATGAATCCTGCAAAACATTATAATCCCGTTGAGATTATTTCACCCTTGGGACTCAGTGATAATGAGTGTATTATTGCAAGACCCCAATCCCCCCTTCCATGTAAGAAACATTGTTCACAAACGAGTTGTAAGACCTATGAAAGAGAGTGATGCACGGGAGTTTAGAGCATGGTTGAGCAATCACGACAGGTCTGAGGCCTTGTCTATCGAGAATGTGACTAAAAAGTGCAACACATTTCATCACACGTTCCATCAGGCGATCAACACCTACTTCCCACAATGAAGTGTTCACCAGCATCAGCAAGATAAAGCATGGATACCGCCATTCATAAAGACCTTTGTACAATCTCGTCAGCATGCTTTCCATCTCAGTGGAAAATGTCCATGATGGAGATATTATCGCAATAAGATCACACACAAAATGAAGACAGCAAAGCGAAATTACTATGCTTCCATTGTAAAACGTTCAAACCCAGCAGCATGGTATCGTGAGATTCGTGTAATGACTGCTGGTATCAGTAACTCGCATCACAACATTGCAGTTGAGAATATGAAGCTATTGTGAATATCATCAAGGTGGGAATTGAGTGTTAAAATCATTGACTGAGTGATTGAGTGAGTTTACTTTGAAAATTTTGACTTTTTTTTTTGTTAAACTTTGGTGAGGGAGAAGTGTCGGATGAGAGGAGCCAAGTGTTGAGGGTGAAAATGAGAACAAGGGAAGAAGGCGAGTGATGAAAGAGGTGTGTGTGTGCGTGTGCACACATGGTGGGGACAGCAGGCTGGAGTAATAGATCCAGCAGGTCAGCCAGGGCAGCGCTGCTGATTGATGACCTGATTGTCCAAAATTATCCAAGATGTTACAAGCTCTGTCAGGTGGGCAGCGGTTCAGAAGCGAGGTTCAGCTCGGTAGTTTGAATGTGGGACCAATTGGGGGGAAGAGGGGTCGAAGTGGTGGAGAAAATGCAGAGAAGGAGATTGGAAGTGTATGTGCAGGAGAGCAAATGGAAAGGAGACAGGGCAAGGAGGTTGGTAGGAGGATACAAAAGCTGTTGCACATGGGTGGGGATCGGAGGAGTAATGACACAGCAATAATGGTAACGGAATAGATCAGCAAGCAGGTGTTCAGAGTGGAAAGATGGGAGGGACGGATAGTTATGGGATGAGTGGTGATACAGAGGCAAATGGTTTGTGTTATGTCGGTATATGGGCCACAAACGGGAAGGACTGGGGCAAAGAAGCAGGAATTCAGCAATGCACTGGAGAGGATGATGGACATGGTTGAGCTAGAGGTGATGCTGTGCAATGCAGGGGACTTTAATGCTTGCTAGACCTTGCCTCCATTGTAGAATTAGCATTTCCATAGTTCCAAGAATCATCGTTTCTATCTTGCTGGCTGGTCAAATGCTACATTGCATACAGTTGCAGAAGTAGTAAAATAGTCGTGTAGACAGTTTTCAAATGAAATGATATTTTCTTGTCACATAGAATTTCTACAAATCTCTTGCTCTGTACTATGTTCTCAAAACCCAACTTGCATCAACTTTCACCTCACAATCCTTATGGAACAATGATCCTTGAACTGATCAGGATTTTTATTTGTCCATCTGCAGACAAAAAATAACATTCCTTCCTTTCCTGTCGTAATTAGTTCTCTGCAGACTACTGTAGTATATGAGAGTACAATTCTCACATACTATATTTCTAACTGTAGCATTTTTGGTTGAGCCGCTCCAACAATAACATTGTGAACAACCTCCGGCTCTCATCCACAAGCCATTTCATATTAATACGGTATTTTCAAGTGGATGTGTGTTTGTTTGTGCATTTGTACGTTATTCTTTCACGGCCAAATCATAGCACCTTGATGCCCCCAAATTTTTGATGTTGGGACTTCAGAATCTGGTCAAGTGTTGAAGTGACCTCACATTGGCCTTGACGTGTTTGAGTCCACCAAAGGCCACTAAGGTAACCACCATGAGGTCATTAACTCCATAGCTTTTCAATGTCCAACACGTCCCAAAACAAAACCACAAGGAATGGAATGGGCAGTGCTGGGTATCCTCACCACCCCCCTCCACCATGGGCAGTGCAGGGTAGTCCCTGCTAGTATTCTATTTTCCTAAACCTCATCTTAACATTGGTGTTTTCCAGTACTTCCTTTCATTTTTTCCACAGCCAACTGCAACATTTTTGAGTAATTGTTTGAATAGCCTGTTTTTATGACACTTATTTATGTAGTTCTGCTGTCAGTGTGTCTATAGTCGGTGTCAAAAGAAACAGACATGGAGCAGATCCTTGATTCAAATCCACTCAAAATGGGAAATTACGAGATGTGCTACATCTCAGTCTTACCTCGGCTGCCGTTTCAGTGTGTGTATCTTGAATGAGTATCAGGAAAATATCTGGGACATGTTTTGTCTTTCGCCAGAATTAAATGAACTCTCTGGGTACTCCGTCATATGATATACAAGTTGGGTCACCCCATCATGATAGAGTTATTTATTTAAACTTTTTTCATTTTATTTGGCCATTTTATATTCTGCATAAGAATAATAATAATTATTATTATTATTATAGCATTCCTTTTGTGCCGTAAAGGCGCATAGGGCTGTCGAGGCAGTTTCATCGGCAAGGAGTACAGTCCTGGACGGGTCGCCACTCCTACGCATGTCACCCTAAATGGTTATTACCCCAGTAAAATGGGACTCATTTTGCCGACCTCGGAAGAATTACAGACTGAGTCAACCCCACCTGGTGTGACTTCAACGGACAAGGGGCTCAAACTCAGGATCTAAGGTCTCAAGCCAGCCAACTTATCCACCGAGCCAGCACCAGGTATATTCTGCATATGTTATTTTAATTTATTTCACAACCTTATGTTTGATATTACACAATAGAGCTGTCTTTCAGGTTAAAATGTGACTCTTACCGGTGATCGTGCTGGCATCTTGAGTAGAGGCAGGAGGAAGAACTGAAGAGAACTGGCATTTCTCGTTCTCAGTGTAAACGGGCAACGTGGGCGGGGGACATATGCTCGTAGCCGGATCGGTCCCCTCCAGTTTGCTGTGCTTCAGATAGTCCACTCCCAGGCCATGGATGGCAAATTTCTTGAATGGGCAATACAACCTAACTGCGTTGCTTTCATAGGCTTGCAACTGTCCTGGCGAACTGTGCACAAAGAGGAAAACACCATTGAAAAAAAAGTCAAGCCAATCAAACACATATATTGCAAACTCAGTGCAGTCTCCTGCCATTTTAATTTTTCCAATAACTGGTTCAATCAGTCATCTCCCATTAATTTTCTTTTCCAAAACAATATATTCATGATAACATGTGACCTCCAAAGAAGTCAAATGTTATCATGAATATGTTTAAATGAAGCCAATCAACGAATAAAGATGACATCATCGGAGTCCAGAGCTCCACGGAAAGTTACGCTACTCCCTCCAAACTCAGCGAATCTGTTCTTTGAAGTCAAATACGATGTTGTCTCAGATATTTGTCCATGTACGTGTTGTGTGTGCGTGTGCGTGTGCGTTTTTGTGCTGCTTCGCCATCATGAGCATTAGTCCCTTTAGAAAGAAAGAAAAAAAACGTCCGTCATGCTTATTAACAAGACACGAACAGAGTTTGGCCGAATCCAGAACCAATTTGAGTTTGACTGAATCCATTGTGAAAACATGATGACATAATAACAAAATGAAAACACGTTTTTTGAAATTTTTACAAATACATGAAAAATGAAAAGCTGAAATATCTTGTGTCAATAAGTATTCAACCCCTTTACTATGATGATCCAAATTGATATCACGTGCATCCAATTTCAATTGATCATCCTTGACATGTCTTGACAACTTGATCGGAGTCCACCTGTTTCCAATTAAATTGATTGCACATGATTTAGAAAGAAGCATACCTTCCCATATAAGGTGTCTCAGTTGACAGTGAAGTCAGAGCAGAAACTCTAGCATGAAGTCCAAGGAACTGTCCGTAGAACTCTGAGATAGAATTGTGAGGAGGCATAGATCTGGGGAAAGGTATACAACAATTTCTAGTGTTGAAAGTTCCCAAGAGCACAGTGAGCTCCATTATAAGGAAATGGAAAGAATATAGAACGACTTCCTAGAGCTGGACGTCTGACCAAACTGAGCAACTGGGCAAGAAGAACCTTGGTCAATGAGGTGACCAAGAACCCAATAAACACTCTGACAGAACTACACCGATCCTTGGCTGAGATGGAAAAATCTGCCAGAAGGACAATAGTATTTGCAGCATTTCACAAATCTAGGCTTTATGGGAGAGTGGCCAGATGGAAGCTACTCCTGAGAAAAAGGAACATGACTGCATACCTGGAGTTCACAAAAAGGCACGGGAAAGACTCTGAGAGCATGAAGAAAAAGATTCCGTGATCTGAAGAGATAAAAAAAATTGAACTCTTTGACCTGAATGCAAAGCGCTACGTCTGATGGAAACCGAGCACAGCTCATCACCTATCTAACACCATCTCTACCATGAAGCATAGTGGTGGCAGCATCTTCCTATGTGGATGCTTTTCAGTGGCAGGGATAGAGACTTGTCAGGATAGAGGGAACAATGAATGGAGCTAAATACAGGCAAATCCTTGAGGAGAACCTACTTCAGAGTGCAAAAGACCTCAGATTGTGGTGAAGATTTACACTCCAACAGGACAATGACCCCAACCAAACAGCTAAAGCAACACTGGAATGGCTTCAGAACAAGAAAGTGAAAGTCCTTGTATGGCCCAGTCAAAGCCCAGACCTGAATCCCACTGAGAATCTGTGGAAAGACTTGAAGATTGCTGTCCACCGACGCTCCCCATCCAACTTTACAGAGCTTGAGCAAATCTGCAAGGAAGAATGGGAGAAAATCTCCAAATCCAGATGTGCAAAGCTGATACAGACATACCCAAGCTGTAATTGCTGCCAAAGGGGCTTCAACAAAGTACTGACTTGGGGGTTCAATAGTTATTGATGTCAGACATTTCAGCTTTTCATTTTTAATTTCTTTGTAAAGAAGTCTAAAAACATGTTTTCACTTTGTCATTATGGGTATTTTGTGTAGACCAGTGACAAATTTTTTTTCAACTTAATCCATTTTAAATTCAGGCTGTAACACACCAAAATGTGAGTACTTTCTGAAGACACTGCACATACATTCAAATATACAAACAAACAAACGAGACAGATCAGTGAAAACATAACTTCCTTCCACATTTGGTGGCGGAGGTCATCATGCTACTGAATCAAATGAAAACATCACAATAAAATATCGAAATTCTCATTTTTGTGATAATACTAGATGACCTATGAACCTGTTGGGTTCCCGTTGTGATAGCGGTTGATAAAAATATCATTTCAAAAAAAAAAGAAGAAGAAAAAAGAAAGATAGCCCCAGCGAACTATACCACTGATCAAATAATCCCGAAGAGAACTTGACTGAATCGGGAATTGATTTTTTAATTTTTTTTTCGTTACCCGATTTGAACAAAACTTGATATTGCGCGTCAATGTGGAAAAAAAAAACGGAGAAAAGAAAGACAAAGAAATTATTTGGGGGAAATTCTAAACACAATTTTATTTATAAACGAACACTGAAGTATTAGATCAAAATGGCGATGTTTATTTTATACTTAAAAATAAATCGTTCTTTGTCTATACTAAATGTTTAAGATTTTAAAATAAATCATTTCAAGAAAAAAAAAAAGATAGCTCCAGCGAACTATTCCACTGAGGTTGTTTGCATTGATCAAATAATCCCGAAGAGTACTTGACTGAATCAGGAATTGATTTTTAAATAATTTTTTCGTTGCCCGATTTTAATGAAACTTGACACTGTACACTGCAGGAGAATGGTGAGTAATGTGGGCCAAAATTTTTTGCGCTATCGTGTACGGTTTTGGCTGTATTTCGGGAACATACATACATATACTGAAACGCAAAAGAAACTTACCACCTTTTAAACCTTCAAACATCAACAATAACACTGCGTGTAGTAAATGTGTGAAATTATTTGTGGACAATAGTATCCTCACTGTCAGACAAAACGGTCACAGATGGTCACTTGAACCTTCAATGGTCACTTCATAGCACAGCTGTTGAACAGCCGTTTTGACTGTCAGTAATTAGCCAAGGGGTACGGGATGATTTTAATGACCTGCACGTCATATCTTGATATTGGCTTTAAAAAGGCCAGTGCAAAATGGGCATTTCAATCAACATGCCATGATTGTCAAGGGATCAACGGCAGTGTGCCTTGGGCATACTGCAAGGCGGATTGAGCTATCATGAGGTGGCACGTCGCCTTGGCTGTTCACACCAGACGATATTGGCCCTGGTGGACAGAGACACCATCCACAACTCTGCAGATGACAGACCTCGATCAGGGAGGCCAAGAGTCACCACTGCAAGGCAGGACAGGCAGATGGTCCTAAGTCAGATGGCTTCAGACATTGAGGACTGAGTGGAACAGAATCCAGCAGCAATCCATCCAAAGACTGGTAGGCAGTATGCGCCGACGATGCACTGCCTGTATCCAAAACAATGGTGGCCACACACGCTATTGAAAGGGGACTGACATTGCACCCTGTGCTGTTCTGTACTGGAGAACAAACTGATGAGATGGTGTATCTTGGTCAAAAACTTGACATGACATCAATAAAATAATATTTCAATTAGCAATTGTTGGTTTGTTTTATTTTGAACTGTTACAATTTTATTACATTTAAAACAAGTGGTAAGTTTCTTTTGCATTTCAGTATACATACATACATACATACATACATACATACATATATAAAAGATGGGAGTTTTAGTAATATATAGATGTATTGGTGATCTGAAAATGAACCAGCCATGTTCTTTGTGATTAATATTGAAGTTGTCCAATTGTATGACTGTGAGCACATAAATGATAACAGATGGCTCAATGTGTACAACTAGAACTGGAAGCAAGAATGGAACAGGAGAATGAGGAAGGAGAACAGAAAAGAAAATATTCCCATCAGGGTGGGAGAGTTTTCAACAAACACACAGATCATGAATCGGAGGAATCTCTAACCAGGAAGGGAAAAGGAGCAAAATACAATCTTGTCACTTCGACGAGTTTCAGTGAAGCACGAAGGTCAGGTCACCGATGGTCAAAAAAGAAATGGATGAAGGTGAAGTTAAGGCAAAAGCCCCTGATATTAGTGAAACAAATTTAAAAGGTTAATCATGTCAAGGTGGTGAATTTTGATGAAAAGGTTTATCGCTTTGTTACTTTGATAAAACAGCCATAGAAGAATGGAAAAATTAATAAAGAGAAATTGTTGGCATCATCGTTAAATAATACTTGCCCAAGACCTTACAGAAAACAGGCAAGAACTGAGCAAACGCACAGCTGTAGGTTGGACCCTGACAGCCTCAGAAAAGCAAATAGAGATAGCAGCAAGGTCCATCATCTATGCATTTCCATGGTTACAAAGCAATTCCCACCAATTTACACTGGAGTGCTGAGAGATCAGCCACAGCGCATTGCCACCAAGTGCAGGATCTCGGACTATCAGGTGGCCATGACCTGTGGCACGTTTTTGACCTGTACCCTTCACAAATGCAGAAAATGGAGGAGGATGGGAAAGGAAGGAGAATGTAAGAGAGTAGCTCAAAAAAAAAGCAAGCAACAGAACTAGCCCTGATCATGAAACAAAAACGGATTGCTCTCTTCATAAGATCATAAAAGTTGGAAGGGGTGATATATCTGCACCAAAACAACCAGAATAATGCCACCTTTACCTTTGTAATGTTGTGGGCCGGGTATCGGTGGTGGGCACGACCGCTAGATGGAGCAGTAGAGTTGGCTCCACCAAACACCCGGAATCTAGATCGTACCTTTCCGATAACTCCGAAGGTACGTGTCCCTTACAGGACCGTGAATCGTCAATAATTAATTCAACCGCATGGGACAGGGTTATTTGCCAAACTTCAAAATACCTAGAGGCCCACATGGCGAGCAACCGAGGAATTCACACCCTCGACGGAGCTCAAACGGGATGAGCCGTTACCGTGCTCGACCCGTGAGTAACCCGAGCGGAGGGTTAACGAGGTCCCGTCGGTCCAAATGCAAAACTATGGCAGCAACGGCCTTTTTAGTCCCCCAACCCGCACCGTGGCGAGCCAATGAAGGAAAGGACAAGGACGAGGTGAAACATTTAACAATAGGGATGCATATTTACAATAGGGGGGAGGGAACACACAAACAGTAGAATTAAACTGACGAAGCAATTCAATCAATGTACAAGCAAAAGCACTTTACCAATTCTACTTGACAAGACAGGCCCGCACACAGACACACACCCAAAGAAAAGAGATGGACCTCAACGGTCCTTATTCGGCTCTCCAGCCGAGGAGGATAGTTCGGCTGGGAGTCAGGACGGCTGGCTACCTGGCCGCGAGCATGCGGCTGGACATCCACGCCTTCCCGGAGCTCCGGTCGCCAAAGGAAGGACCACGGCAGCCGAATCCAGAGATGAGATGAGGTGATCTCCCCCGATGAAACTCGACCGCTCGCTGCAACGCGCCGGACGAGACACCCTCGAAGCGCGGGATGCAGTCTGCCGCAAACCCAGGCAGAGACGCGCACTCGAGCAGACTCAGGACGCAAAACTCTCGCAGAATGGACGGTTTTGGCGCGCAAAATGCGCTCGTCGTCCCCATGATTGGTTAAAAGGGGCGCCAAGTCCGCTGATTGGACCGGGGGCGGGGGGGCGGGCGTGGCAAACTCCACGGCGGACCGCCCCTCAAACAGGGAGAGTAACATTGTCCTGCATGGGCTGTGCTCAATGGCCGACCGAGGGCAACCTCGCTCGCATCCCCCAGATGGGGCGAGCGAGACGCCAGGTCCTCTTGAACTCCGCCCACCGCGAGCGTTATGGCGTCAGGATGGAGCGAAGGTGTTGTTGTAGTTGTTGGTGATGTAAAAATGCAAAAGAAAACCCTGACTATCAAAATAACTCTGCAGCATACGAACATTTAATTCCCATTAGACGAGGGACGGGTTCTATCTATAAACACACACTTACCGATACAACTGTTCTATAAGGACCTAAATGCTGAGTGCAGTAAGTTTCCAGATTCGTAACAGTAATACTTCATTTTTACCCGGCGCACGCGAAGCAAAAAGCAGGATTAAGCAATTGATTCATGTCCGTCCGTCTTATCAGTTTATGATCAAGCAACAAAGCCTCCTCCCCTACCTCTTCATTAAAAGTATGGACCTTAAATACCTGGGGCCTTCACTCAAACCTTTCAGATCTTTCCATACAGGTTACCACTGACAAACTAGACATAATCTGCCAAACAGAAACTTTCCTCTCCCAAGACGTGTCTGACTCCCAAGTACCTCTCCCTGGTTACTCCCTCCTCCGGTTTGATAGACCTGAGCCTCACCCTGGTGGAGGAGTTGCTCTCTTCAAAGACTCTATTCCTCACTCTCCATGCACTGCCCTCACTCCCCCACACACCCAGGAATACCTCTGGCTACGGCTTCCCCTCAACTCCCAACTCATGTTTATATGTGTACTGTACCATCCACCTAAGTGATGACTCCATCTCCACCTCACTATCTGAAAACATGGACCAACTTCTATCTTCTCATCCAAACTCTCTCTTCCTCAAATGTGGCGACTTCAATTGTCATCATGCCAGTTGCCGAGGTGTGGGTACCTCTCTCACCTGTCATGGCACCTCAGCAAAAGCTTTCTGCCACTCATTGGGACTGACTCAATCGGTCAACTTCCCTACCCGGATCTCAACCAATGGTACTCCATCTCTTCTGGATCTGATTTTGACAAATTTCCCTGATAATATCTGCTGCTCTTCCTCCGCTCCAATCGGTTCTTCTGACCACGTCCTTGTCAAAGTGGACATCTCTCTGGCTATTATCAGAGAACCACCTCACCGCCGTCGAGTCTGGCATTTCACTCAAGCCGACTGGCAGGGTCTCCAAGCAGCCCTCAAACTTATAGACTGGTCTCCAATCGCTACTTTCTTCAACATCAACTCATCCTGGGAATTCTTTCAAAGAAACTTGCTCTCCCTCATGCACAGATTTATCCCCTCTCGTGTTCAGTTGTCTTACCCTTCCTCCCGCCCTTGGTTTACTGAAGCTTGTGGTGAGGTAGTTGTCCTGAAAGAACTTGCCTTTGCCTCATGGAAAGCAAACCCAACTGAGGGCAATCTCAGTTCCTTCCATAAAGCTCGTAACAAGTGTGTATCTACCCTCAGGAGAGCCAAAAAACAACATCTTTCTCATCTAAAGTCTGAACTCTCAAACCTCTCTCCGTCCTCAAAATACTGGTGGCGTATAATCAAATCTGTTTCTGGTGTATGTTTCCCCTCCATTCACTCCCTTACCTCAAATGGCAGCACTGCTGATACCACACGTGAAAAAGCTGAATGCCTAAACTCGGTGTTTGCAGCTAAATCTTGTGTCTAAAACCCATCACTTTCTCTACCCACTTTACCCAGTCACACCCAACTGTCCCTGGACTCTGTGTCCTATCTCCTGTCACAGTCAACGTGTAGCCCTAAATGGAGTTCTTTCATCCCCCCTTCCTGTCCAGGCTGGAGTTCCTCAAGGTAGCGTTCTGGGCCCTGTTCTTTGTCTGGTTTTCATCAATGATTTCTCCGACTCCCTGGAAAATCCTCTATATCTCTTTGCTGATGACTCCACCCTCTGCCGTACCATCGGTCATCCCTCAGAGCTGCAAGCAGCAGCTTCTTCGCTCACTGCAGATATGGATAAAATCACAAACTGATCCAACACGTGGAACATGTCTTTCAATCCGGACAAATCTCACACTCTCACGATGTCTCTTCAAAAGGACCATTTAGAAAACCCCCCCATCCACTTTCTCAACAATCCTCTGGAAGAAGTCCTTTCTTTCAAGCTTCTGGGTCTCACTATCTGCCATGACCTCTCCTGGGAAAGCCACATTTCAAACCTCGCCTCCAAAGCCAGTCGCCGACTGGGAATCCTCCGTCGTGCAAGGTACTTCCTCGGCCCACCTGAGCTCCTGACCACCTACAAAGCTTTTGTCCGCAGACTGATGGAGTACTGCTCTCCGCTCTGGGCTGATGCTCCTGCCTCCCACCTTTCTCGGCTTCACGCTGTAGAAACCAAGGCATTTCGGATCATTGGCATCTCCCGCAATGAGGCTGAGTCTTTGGGCCTATCAATCAATCACCGCAGGTTGGTCGGTGGTCTTTCTGTCTTCTACCGTCTCCTATCCAGCCTTGCCCCCCTGCTCTCTCTGCAATTTGTCCCCACCACATTTCCGCAGGGCGCTCAAGGTCTGCCAACAACCCCCTTCTGGTAAAACTACCAAAATCACGAATCACTGCTCACCTTCACTCTTTCATTCCTCTTTTTTCCCCACCTTTGGAATAAACTCCCTCACTCTATTCATTCCCATTCTTCCCTCCAGGCCTTCAAAACAGCTGTTCACCACCACCTCTTATCCAAATCTTATCCAAAGTTCACCTTATCTTATCCAAACCTCTTATCCAAAGTTCACCACCACCCCCATGCAAATCCTCGATCTTTTCTACACCTGATAATCCACCCAAGCCCACCTCCTTCAAATTCCCTACTTTCCTTCCTGAAAGTCCCTGTAATGTCCATCTTCTATTCCCCATGTTCCCCGTCCCATCCCTCTCCCTTCCACAGATCTCCAAATGTCTCTGTTCCCCACTATTTTGTCCTTCCCTCTCCCTCCCCTCCTGTCTCATGCCCCCTCCCCTTGATGTGCGTTGTGTGTTGGCTCTCATACGAGCCTCGACAAGGTATACAAAAAAAACCTTTTTAAATTAAATGTTATATTCTGAACATGAATCAGAACATGAATTGGAAGACACGTTTGCTGTTTTACCTCCAAATATATTGGCTCCGAATTCACCCCGATTGCACATGCAGAGAGGAGAGATAATATTATTATTCTATCTGCCTGCCTGGCAATCAAACAAGATTGAAAATCATTACAAACAGGAAACTTACTTTTTTTAACAACATAAAGGACACAAACAACAGGCACAAATAACTAATGTAACGTGCTGGACAAAGTAATGTGATGGACACTGCGTAAAATGGCGGGTGAACCAAGAATGAATTTATTTATACACCTTTACACATATGGCACTCTAACCTTTATTTAAATTGAATTATATACTTGAGCACTGTCGAACACAAATCGCCTTCATAATACTTCAAAGAACCTCCAGTTTTGAAGTACTTTGACACGTTCTATAGGGTGGTGCATAAGGGTGGTTGGTGCATCAGAATGCTTCAATAGCACTGAACTTACGGAATTTTTTTTCATGATCTTTAAATCATTTTGTTAAAATTGAAATATATACTTATAAACACTGCATGGAGTACCGTGTTATATGAACTCTCTAGTTGCAAGAAGAGGTTGATAGCCTTTTTGTCCAAGTCTCCCTCGATTTCAGCCCTCAACCCTGCTGTTGGTGTGTTCCCCCCCCCCTCTCTTTCTGCTGTTCCTCTTGTTTTGTTATGAACTGATCCATTCTATGTTCTGGCTCTCCATAAGCCTCGATTTTGTATACAAAAAAATAAAAACTAACCCTCAAACTGAAACACCGGGAGACCGACTTCTGTCTGGCCTCGATTGTTTGTTTTGTCTGGCTTGGATGACTTGAAAACACACACACACACACACACACACACACACCACCCTACCACAGCAAGGGTAAATGTCTCGAATTTCTAAAGAAAAACAGAACAGCAGCAATGGTTAGGTTACACTCCACTAGTCAGAGAGCTCCGATTTCATGGGTTTTGGTTTTCTTACGGATGGAATCAAAGAGCTCCAATTTCATCGGAGACTGGTGAGAAATGCTATTATTTTAAGAAAAAAAAATCAAATTTTGAGATAATGAATTTCAACAAAAGCAGCTATCATCGCAAGATACAAACATAATTCTGTAATATTGTTGTATACAGACAATCTGGCTATTGTGGTGAAGAGTAAGCGGGAGATGCAGGAGGTACTGGGAGAGTGGAAGGACGTATTCGGGAAGCATGGGCTGAAGATGAGTATGGAGAAGACTGAGGTGATGTGGGTCGGGCAGCAGAGAAAAGGAAGGAATATCAAATTAGAGGGGAAGGAGATATGTTTGAGTATCTGGGGGGAACAGTGACCAATGATGGTAAGTCTGAGACAGAGGTGCGGAGGAGGACACAGGTGGTGCAAATGTGTGGAGGGAGTAATGGCAGACACATAAATATCAAGGACATTTAAAGGGAAAGTCCTGGTGTCTTGTACAACACTGATCTACCTTTACGGTCTGGAGATGGTGGCACTGACAGAGAAACAACAGAGGTTGCAGCTCTGAGAGAAAAACTGGGTCAGGAGGATTGCAGGAGTGAAGAGCATGAATAGAAGGAAGATGGATGAACTGAGGGAGGAGATTGGTGTGCAGATGAGCTTGACTTGGAGGTTGGTTAAAATAAAATAAAAAAGTCTGCTGATGTGGGCTGGTCACATGGTGTGGATGGTGGAAGAAAATGGCAAATACAGTATATAGCTTTCGGGAGCAAGGTAGGATGAAAAGAGGTAGACCGTGGTTGAGTTGGAAAGATTGTGTGAGTATGGACATCAATAAGGTTTGGGTGGATGGAGAGAGGAGAGAAATGGGTGAGGATGGGGGAAAGTGGAGGAATATCATGGTCAAGGCAGAGCAGAAGATTGGTACCATTGGACCTCACCGAAGGAGGATAAAAAGGAGGAGGAGGAGAAAGAGAAGAATGATTACCAGGGAAAGAGAGTCCCGTGGAATATCCCAATGGTTATCTTTAATCAGCTCAAACAACAACTCCATCAGCTTCGTATGATAACAGTGGTTGGTAGCTTAGGCCTTAGTTATTTTATAACTTGGTTTACAGATCTACCGACGGTATATTTGCCGAAATGAAATATAAATATAAAACACATTTTTAGCCTTTTATATTTATAAATTTTCTGCCGAAGGTGCAAAAGTTTCAAAACCCGAAATGTAAACGTCGGCATTTATTTTCAAAATATAATTTTGCGCGCTCGCACCAAAATGCCGAGTCCCCTTTAACCAAACTGTGCAGTAGTCTTCGGTCATGGCGTCTGAGCAGTGGCCAGCATGGTTCAGATTGACTGTGGTTTCTGGGGCGAAAGTGATTGTTAAGAAGTATGTCAGCGGTATAAATTTGAGTGACTGTATTGGTGATTTAATCACGAAACATATTGACGACGAATATTCTGGCCGAACTATTGTATCAATTCAGTGCAGCAGCAGGGATGATTCGCTGGCTACTCTCGATCGTGCCAATTTTGTTTCAGTCGAAAGTCTAACACCGCTGTTCGTATTGAAAGATTTTGGAGCCATGTACGTCAAAGTTTCCCTGTGAGATTCTGATATTCAGCCTTCAACGGACCAGAAATCAGCCTTTGATGTGCTCATGGGGATGGGGAGACGGTACGATCAGATGCCCGCTGAAAAGTAAGAGCTGGTTATGACTGATTGACCGTTTTGAGCATGTTGACTCCTCGTAGACACGTTTTTTAATCATATCCAGCACTATGCACTGGTGTGCACGCACACATCTACGACTTGGACAGTAATTTTCTCAGCATCGTTTCCATTTGTTTGATGATTCAACAGGTTTCTATAAGAAAAACATGCCAGACTATATTGTAAAAACAAGTTTTAATCCTTCTTTATTGTTTTTCACATCAGATGAGACAGTGAACATGGACATCCTGCATTTGAATGGTCTTCCATCTTCAATGTTTTCTTAGATCCTCCTGGTCCGGGATTTATATTTATTTGCCCCCCCCCCCCCACCTACCCGTCTTTTCCATAGAACATCTGAAAAAAAAGTCATAAAAATACATAATTTCGAAAAATTGAAATTATATTTATATTTATATTTCGACCTACCAACCCAAATTTTAGCTGAAGAATTGTGTAAACCAAGTTCTAAAATAACTAAGGCATTAGAGGTTTTTTTTGTTTGTTTTTTTACACTCCTCTCTTCTGTTTTTGCTCCTTCTTTTCTTTCATTCTTCGATCATCCCGAGTTCCTCTTAAGTCACATGCACTCTTCCAGTAACCCCATCCTAATGAAACTCCCAAAATCCAGGTCGACAACTGACCTCGACTGCTCTGTCCCTCTGTTTTTTTCCCCCTGCTTATGGAACCACATTCCTGAGTCAGTTCAATCCAAGGCTTCATGTTGGCAGTACACCACCACCTCAAGTCTACATTCCTATCCATGGTCCTTTTGACCCTCCCCCCCCTCGAAACTCCACTTTTAAAAGGCTACAAGGTTTCCTTCCCACTCCTCCCTTCTTTTCCTGGAACTCCATTCCCTTCTTTGTTGCATCCACCTGTTATGCCATTCATATCTGACGACCTGTCAGTTTGTTGCCCTTTTACCCTCTACCACCTCGTTCTTCCATAAACTAAGATTCTGAAAGCAAAAGGACAATAAATAAACCTTGTGTGTTGAATTTTTTTTTTTTAATCAGGAAGTGGGAGATTAAATTACACACTAAAAATGGAATAAAAATGTGAAAGAAAGCCCCTGTTAGAAAACATTCTGGGAGGTCTGTTTTATTGCAAGAATTACGTTTACTTGCATTTGCTACAAATTATTCCTTACTTTGAACAGTTTGGCCTCACACTGCAGCAATGGATGATGCAACGAATGGCGATGCCTTAAACGTCATCAATGGAAAAATGGATTCCTGACTTTTCAACATTGAGTGGGAAATGGGGGGTGGGGGAGAAAGGGGTCATTTGTTTTTTTTTTATTAAATCTTAATCATTGATATTTGAATTAGGACAATACAGGTGAAAACAATGGCTCAGGTGTGCATGTACTGTAAGCATGAAAAAATAATTTCTTAATGAGTTGGCATTCAGTTGGTCATAATGATATGACAGACAAGACAACAAGCTGCAAAAAGCTCCATCATCACCTTCTTCAACACCGCTCTTCCATGGCCAGCCCAGTTACGTTAGGACAGGGGATATCAGTATTACCGTCATCGACCTGATGGATATCTGGCATTTTGTCATGTCACTCCCATTACTGCCTCCCCTTTCACTGTCAGCTGGCAAGGGTTTAACAAACACATAACCGGGACATACATGAGCGATTCTGCATGAACACCGCCATGATTATTATGCAAGTGCTGGTACTTTGATTAAAAGTGCCCGTTCAACTACCGAATGCATTTCGGAGTGACCAATATGTGGCTGGACACTTCAACATCATTTGGTCTTGGAGCTTCAAAACCTCATACGCAACTTAATGGTGTGCAGATTGAGTGGTTATCGTCCTCTTTCTGCAGGAATTATGGCTTTGAGGCGGTCAGCCATTATTCCTCCGAAGGTAGCACGTCAGCCAGGCCTGTCAGCTGAGCAGGTTGTTGGGTAAGTCGGGTGAAACGAACCTGCCTCAAGCTGGTCTAATTGCATCCTTGAGACAAAATAACTGCCAATCAACCCATTGATTTTCCTGTTACAACTTCTGCGCGATGTCATCGTACATCGCAGAGGTTGTCCTGATGTCTACTCAGTTACACGCAGATTACTGCAGTCCATCAAGACAGCCTTAACGGGAAACTTTGCAAAATTCCCAACATTGAAGGATACATTGAAACAATGGAATAACAGCTTTGCCATGCATATTCACACTTGAAGAAACCACAAACTCAGCAGCCAAGACAGTACAGCATGTACAAAGCACCGGACAGATCACACAATTTCTGCCTGAGATATCTGCCTCGAAGTCTCAGTACACCTCTACCCCCTTGCTTCAAAATACCTATACAATTCCACTTGAAACCAATATACTGTGGGCCATTTCACGACAGGTGGTCCTGACATCATGATATTAAAAACTGAGAAACGGTCAACAATATTGGTCATTTTAGAAAGCATACAAGCCATGTTTCCACAGATCATTGTTGTCTTCCCAACAGGTACAATGAGTAAAAAATAATAATAAAGTGCTTGGAAAAATTGTTCTTCATGGGGTTCAAAACTTCCTGGTTTTTTGTATACAAAGTCGAGGCTCGTGGAGGAGCTAGAATATAGAACAAATGATGACATAATAGAACAAAAGGTACAGTAGAAAGAGGGGGGAGACACCAACAGCAGGGTTGAAGGACAAAACAGAGGGAGACTTGGACAAGTAAGGAATGCGTTTGTTTTGCTGTATTTTGTGTGCAGCCGGTGGCTGCTGGTTGCATCATTTCTGGAAGCGCAGCTGTGCCGCTGATGCAGTGCCCCTGTTACCAGTAAGCTGGTACTCATTTTGCTCACCTCAGAAGGATGACAAGCTGAGTCAACCCACCTGGTGTTCTTAAAACAGACCCTAAAACAGGTGTTCTTTAAACAGGATCAACCCACCTGGCATGACAGTGGCTTCAACTCAAGACCCTAAGATCTTAAGCCAGCCACCTTAACCATTAAGCCAACACTCGGCTTAGGTATGTGGGTAAGAATGAGGGATAGGAGAGGATGCAAGGGGTGGACAAGATGGATACAGAAGCAAACTGTCAGGAAGGAAAAACTGCAAAGTTGGAGAGGTGGGTTTTGTAGTGAGGGAGGGTTAATAGGGGCAGAAAATATCATGGCTGTGAATGGGAGATGATTCGAGTTGGTGGTGGACAGTCATCTTGAAGACCTGCACCTGGTTGCTCAAAGCTCGGATAAACGCTATCCTGTGTATAAATTACTTATGCGGCGGATAAAACTTCCAAAGTTTGCCAAACAAGGTGGGCTGAAAGTTCTTACCCTGGTGAAGTCATATGAAACACTTAAAAATGGTACTGTTTCCTCATTTGATAAATGGTCGATTAGTTAATCATCGGATAAGAATTTAACCACAGGTAGCTCTTATCCAATGGTTAAGTTATCTGAGTGTTGAGCAACCAGGGTCTGGAGGGAAGAATAACATTGAAAAAGAATGTGGAAGTTGATTCTACAGGAGGGAGATAAAAAAGAGGAACAAAAGAGTGGAAGTGAGCAATGAGCATTGATCCTGGATTTTGGGAGTTTCACCAGAAAAAGGGGGGGGGGGTGGCGGTCGATCATGGACGGAGTTTGACCAATATTTGAAGAAGGAATAAGAGGTAAATGAACTTGAATTTCAACAAAGCCACGTGTTTATATTTTCACAACTCTCAGGAAGGTTCCGCATTTCCATAACAAAGGGAAGATTTGATGGAATTATTGTTTATCACATCAAACCTTAACATAAGTATAACAAATTATTGATGTAACTTACGTGACACTTCTTGTCAAATCCGTTGTGCCGTGCCCTTATTAGGAAGATCACCAACATGAATATAACTTCATTTCGAAAGCTAGTTATCAGAGATGGACTTTCACTTTCAGCATTCTCATGCTATTTGCGTTCTCATCGATCCATGGACTGATTTTTCAGCATTAGACCATTCTGTGGATGAAAAGTGATATATTTGGTGAATCCAATTTTGAATGTGTGTATGTTCCAACTGGAACATGGCATCCGGCTCTCGAAGACACATCATGAGGTGCATATATTTTCTCATCATCTCTGTCATTCCATTATCCAAACAGTAATTTCATCCTTCATTCCAGAAGCTGTGTACACATGTGGTCGAAGGTACAAGTCTATGACTGTATTTCTGATGTACTCTGGTAGACCTGTATTTTTTTTTTTTTTCGGTCAGTGCAATTTAAATTTGACACCATTTTGTCAACAATCTCCAGTTCACATTTACCAGAAAGATCACACACAGCTGCTTTCTGCTTGGATGTCGACTTTGGCCGATTATGGGACAGTTTCCTGACTGCCTTTCCAAAGCTCAATCGGGACTTTTTAAAGCCTTTTCTGGTCACTTCCTCTACCTTAAATGGACCCTCTGACTGTTCCACCTCCTCATTCATTCAATTCGCTTAAATTTACATTTCAATCGCTTTCAATTAGTTGAAATTGTATCTTAGTATGATGTGACTAACATGACTGTAATTTAACAATTTGTAAGGCATCACTTGACATGAAATCAAAGAAAGCTACTTGCTTGTACATTCACCTCACAGGCAGAAAAAATGTCCAATGTGTAGACTTGTAGATTTAAGCAGGGTGACAATCATCAAGCATCAAGACATCAAAGCATTAATATTGCTGAAAATTCATGGTGCAGACCATTATTCAGAGGAACAACTTACGTGCCATTTTTGTGCAACTTACGTGACACTCTGAAAAAGGTTATACATTTTGTGTAAGTATAAAATCCATTGTCATCAATTGATCAATACAAGATAGCTCTGTTTCTAAGGTGATACTGTATTTACCAAATATCTTCAAGTACTTTGCATGGTTCTCAAAACTCAGCACAAAAATTGGAAAAGTAAAAAAATCTGCATAACTTAAGTGACACGAATAAAAATAAATATAATTTTTCATCAGGATGCTATCGAGCTTAAAACTCTGCATTGAATTAAAGACGAGCTATCAAGGTCACCCCTTGACCAAATTACTAACGGTTATCAAGTTTGATGAGAACAGTGTAAAACTTTCTCTCTCAATATTTTGTCAGATTTGTAACTTACCTGATGAAAAAGGGCCCTCCCTGTACATGCTGTTACCACCTTCCCAAGAAGACCATTGTGACCATACATTAATGACTGTGACATATACTTACCACTGTCTTACCTCTCTTATAATCAACTGTGTTTTTTTTTTAGTGACAAGCCAACACCACCTTGTCTTGTCGCAAAAACACACATAACACAAAATATACATTACATAACACAAAGCGTATACACGCACACAACACAAAGCGTATACACGCACACAGTATACACACACACACACACACAGTATACACACACACACAACACACACACACACACACACACAGAAACAAAAAGCATACACACACACACACACACACAACACAACACAAAGCACACGTACACAACACAAAGCACACGTATACAACACAAAGCACACGCACACAACATAAAGCATACACACACACAACACAAAACATGCAAATATGCATGTACACAACACAAAATATGCACACACTCAAACAACACAAAACACGCACGCACACAAGCAACATAAAAAACACAATAAATACAAAACATGCACGCAAGCAACACAAAACATGCACGCAAACAACACAAAACATGCACGCACACAACACAAAACATGCACGCACACAAGCAACATAAAAAAACACAATAAATACAAAACATGCACGCAAACAACACAAAACATGCACACAAACAACACAAAGCATGCACGCAAACAACACAAAACATGCACGCACACAAGCAACACAAAAGACGCACACAATAAACACAAAACATGCACACAAGCAACACAAAACACGCAAGCAACACAAAACACGCAAACAACACAAAACATGCACGCACACAAGCAACACAAAACACGCACACAATAAACACAAAACATGTACGCAAGACAAAACACGCAGGCAAACAACACAAAACATGCACGCATGCAACAAATAACATAAAACACGCATGCACACAACACAAAACACGCATGCACACAACACAAAACATGCACGCACACAAGCAACATAAAGAACACAATAAATACAAAACATGCACGCAAGCAACACAAAGCATGCACACACGCAAGCAACACAAAAGACGCACACAATAAACACAGAACATGCACACAAGCAACACAAAACACGCACGCAACACAAAACACGCAAACAACACAAAACATGCACACAAACAACACAAAACATGCACGCACACAAGCAACATAAAAACACAATAAATACAAAACATGCACGCACACAAGCAACATAAAAACACAATAAATACAAAACATGCACGCACACAAGCAACATAAAAAAACACAATAAATACAAAACATGCACGCAAGCAACACAAAACATGCACGCACACAAGCAACATAAAAAACACAATAAATCCAAAACATGCACGCACACAAGCAACATAAAAAAACACAATAAATACAAAACATGCACGCAAGCAACACAAAACATGCACGCAAACAACACAAAACATGCACACAAACAACACAAAGCATGCACGCAAACAACACAAAACATGCACGCACACAAGCAACACAAAAGACGCACACAATAAACACAAAACACGCAAGCAACACAAAACACGCAAACAACACAAAACATGCACGCACACAAGCAACACAAAACACGCACACAATAAACACAAAACATGTACGCAAGACAAAACAGGCAGGCAAACAACACAAAACATGCACGCATGCAACAAACAACATAAAACACGCATGCACACAACACAAAACACGCATGCAACAAGCAACACAAAACACGCATGCACACAACACAAAACACGCATGCACACAACACAAAACACGCGTGCACACAACACAAAACACGCATGCACACAACACAAAACACGCATGCACACAACACAAAACACGCATGCACACAACACAAAACACGGACACATGCACACACGCAAGATGTACACATACAACACACTACATGCACATATGCAACGCACACACGCAACACACACCAAAAAAGTCATACACACACTCCAACTCCATTGTGACAAGACTAAGAACCAGACGAAGGAATTATCGTTGGTGGTGATCGCCAAGTTTCACCACCTGACAACACAATTTTTTGAGAACATAAAAGTGGCCAAGGATTTTAGTTGGGCAGATATGTGAAATATTCTGGTAGTTTTGTGCCTTTGATGATACAAGCATGAAATTTGGTACACAGTTATAGCATACCCTTAGGAAACAATTTGGATATAGGGACATTCCAGATTACCCCTAGGGTCAAAATGGTGGCCATTTTATAAAATGGCTGCCACGAATAACAAATTCTTCCTACAAGGTCAGCAAAGTCATATGTGCTTGGTGCAAAACACAATGTAGTGAGTATAATATGATTATTATCAACTAGTATGCACATGCTTCATTATCTACTTCATATTTGACTAAAAAAATGCATCTACGGTGGTCTATGAGGGACACAGACAACAGTTTACCATCGCAATAATGCATGGCTGGAACAAGAGCTCTGCAATATGATCATGCATGTGAATGTTACCTGAATATTGTTTCTGGAAATATAAATAGATCAAAAATCAAATTTGGTGAAAGGAACTTAGACTCCATGAATATTTCCATTATTAATTACATACTGGTAGCTGGCAATGTCGCGATTAAATGCATAAATTTGCGAAATCGATATTGATGTACTCACTGTATTAATTTTCATGATTGCATAATAGAAATGTTCAAACTACAATGGTGTGTTCATATTGATTTGGGTTTAACATGGTCCTGTCCAGCGCAAAGAAATAATGTATGGTGGCCTATTGGGGACATCGAGTGACAATCACCCAAGATCGCCACTGTGTATATATGCATCTCCTCTGGGCTGGGGTTCATAGTTGAAAACATTTTAACTCTGCTATTCTGTTTTCAGGTGACAACTCCACTGTAGTGTACCCAAAGACTAATCCCCTGCTTGGTGGTGTTTCTTCCCAATTTTAGTGACTGATTGGTGGTGGTTCAAGACAATGGCCAAAGCATTTCAAACTATTAGACCTCCAGCAGCGAGGGCCAAGTACATCTGTTACATCAATTAACCAGACAGACTGAAACCTATGTGTGCTGTGTCAGATGGACACCACTGAGCCTCTTCATTGTCCAGCTGACTCCAAGCGAAGCACAGGAGGGTCTGGATACCAGACTCTGGCAGACAACCTCCTCAGGTTCAGTGAGATTGACTGCTTGCCAAAATCTCTCGACATGTCCCGCTTGGACGATGGTGAGGGTATTGAGTCCACCTTCCAGGACCACAGGGCGAAGTGGCATGATTCGTGCAGACTACAATACAACAAAACTCAATTGATTCGGGCAGAGAAGAGGAAAACAACCAGTGGGGATACCGAAGGCGTGACACGAAAGTATACCCGTCAGAGTGTGGACCGCACAGAGTCACTGCTCGAAACGTGTTTCTTTTGTGACAAGCCAGCAGGTAACGAGTCTTTGCGCAAAGCTTCTACCTTTGACGTGGACAGACGAGTCAGGTAATGTGCTCTGAAACTAGAAGACAAGCCACTTATTGCTAAACTGAGTGCTGGAGATATGATGGCGCAAGATGCCCTGTACCATGTGAAGTTTCTGGTTTCCCTCTATAACAAAGCAAGGGACACAAAGAGAACCTTGGATGACCAGGATGATATCAATCATGGCATAGCTCTCGGAGAACTGGTGTCCTACATCGATGATGCCCGCATGGACGCTCTTGTGGCACCAGTGTTCAAGCTGGCAGACCTAACAAGTCTGTACAACAACCGGCTGAAACAGCTTGGAACAGTCTTGACTGGACGTGTTCACTCGACCAAACTCAAGCACCGGATCATGACATATTTTCTGGACATGGAGGAGCACAAGCCTGGCCGAGATGTTCTGCTAGCTTTCAACGAGGACATCGGATCAGCCCTACACAAGGCCTGTGAACACGATGCTGATAGTGATGGTGTTCATCTTGCTAGAGCCGCGAACATAGTCCGAAGAGACATGTTGAAGGCAGACACTAGGAAGAAGCGAGGCAAAGGCATCAGGAGATGAGTCGAGCCATCTAGTTCCATTCCTGGAAACTGGCAGACCTTTCTTCGCACACATGAGAACAAGATGGAGTTGTTTGACTTCCTAGCCACCAGAGGAGCAACAACAGACACAGACAAACAAGTCATCAGCACCCACCACAAAGATGTGGTTTGTACGCAGGCCCGAGATGTTGCTGGTCTTGCCCCTTGTAGCCATGAAGAGGCTGACACAAGAATGCTACTGCATGCTGAAGACGCTGTGAGGCAGGGATACAGCAAAGTGTCGATCTGTACAGTAGACACTGATGTCGTGGTCCTTGCGGTGACAGCAGCTGGACGTCTGGATATTGATGAGCTTTGGGTTGCTTTTGGCACAGGAAAGAACTTCAGGTTCTTGGCAGCTCACGAGATGTCTGTGGCACTGGGACCTAACAAGTGTCGAGGTTTGCCATTCTTCCATGCCCTCACTGGATGCGACACCGTTTCAAGCTTCGGAAGCAGGGGGAAGAAAAAAGCATGGGAAACCTGGAAAGCCTGTGATGAGGTCACTGATGTCACTGCAGCATTCTGTGCCTTGGCTGCCATGCCACCTCCTTCAGCCGTAGATGACCACATGGATGCACTGGAGCGTTTTGTTGTTGTGCTCTATGATGGCACCAGTAGCCAGTAACATGTCAATGAGTGTCGCAAGCATCTGTTCACCCAGAATGGCAGATCAATAGATGCTCTCCCATCAACTCGTGAAGCCCTGAAACAGCACATCAAGAGAGCTACCTACCAAGCCGGCTACTGTTGGGGCCAGATGATGGTGTCCACATCAGAGCTCCCATCGCCCAGTGACTGGGGGTGGGTTCACACCGATAATGGCTGGGACATATACTGGACAACCCTCCCAGAGGCAACTGAGGCATGTCGGCAACTACTAAGGTGTGGATGCAAAAAGGGATGCAGAGGACAGTGCAAGTGTGTCAAGGCTGCACTCCAGTGCACAGCTCTATGTCACTGTGGTGGGGAGTGTACAAGAGAGTAGAACTGGGACAAGAGAGTAGAACTGGGACAAGAGAGTAGAACTGGGACAAGAGAGATCACAGATGATAATTATGTAACATGTACACATGTATCCATGCATCATAGTAGACTCTGTTACCTGGATCTAGAGGTTCCACTGTATAATTTTGACTCTGTAAGTTGATGTTAGGATCAAACAGAAGCACTTCCTCTGAGTTCAAGAGTGTTAAATGAACAACAGTCATTCCATGGTGCTTGATAACAGTTTTTTGAAGAGTTTGTTGTAGAAAACCGTCCAAAAGTGCAAAAATGCACCAAAAAAATGACCAAATAAATGGTTTATTCATGCTTTGTCACCTTTATTTGCTATTTCTTATTTGCTAGAATCTATATTTAGTTAAATAAAACCACTGGTATGCTTCTTAAATATAGTTGTATCCACATGTATCCTCCTTGTACAACACAAAATCGGCTATTTTGTAAAATGGCCGCCATTTTGGCTCTGGGAAGAATCTGGAATGTCGCTATATCCAAAAATCTTTGTAAGATACTGCCCTAGCAGTGTGCCAAATTTCATGCTTGTATCACTAAAGGCACATTTTTTTCACATATCTTCCGGACTATTTAAAACATTATTAATTGAGGGGGAAAAAGGCCCTCAAAGTTTAACGATGGACTAAGTTTAAACATTCCTTTATAAGTTACCAAAGACGATTCAACACGGAATATACTTTGAATGGGTTTGGGTTTGAATCACCCTAAGGATCAACAAACATCCAAATTCCCAAAAAATAAAACAATACATCCATTGGAAGAATGGAGAGCAGGTTCACAAAGCCATGGAGTCCATCCATGAAATGTGATTCACAGAGTGCAGAGAATGGAGCGTGCAGTCAGAGCATCTGCCTAATTGACGCATCACTTCAAGCAAAACTCCAAGTGAAAGACATGGTGAGCACTGTGTGAGGGATAAGAGTATTCCAAGCAACTTGTACAACATAATTCTTACAGTCTAATCAAAACATGCTTTTTTGGCCCACCCATCACAATAAACAATATGGAACCGGCTCAACAGAAAAACTCAAGTTGTAAATTCATAGACAAGCGGAAAAAACAAAAATATAATTGGAGATATCAATGCAAATTATAAATATACATGGAATTATTTAAAAATAAAATTAATAAACGAAAAAAGACAGTCAATTGTTATAATTATGTTACAAACAGTTATCATTGCGATTTGTGCAAAACCACACGACCTAAAAGTACACCACCCTCTTTCACATCCCCTTCCTCCTCTCGCATACATAATAGGTTGATGGAGCCTGAAGCAAAAAGGAGGGCAAGAACAACTTCAAATAGTCTGTACTTTGTACTCTTCATTTCTGAGCGAGTGTAGTCTTGTTCCACAATTAGCTCAGCATAGGACTTGACAGCTTACCTGGAAATGAGTGCTCAAAGTACAATTGCGAGTTCTAACATATTGTAATAATTCCAAGCCAATTGCATCTAACCCTGCAAAACAAACTTAGAAAAGAGTCAGATGACAAAGCAGACAGACAAGCCGCCTGGCAACGTGAGCAGCATTTAGGACCATACATTGGCGGCCACTGTGGGAGTGTGCGCAGAGCTCACCAAGTCTTCATATAACAACAATAATCTTCAGGAAAATGTATATTATTTATATAATGGAAACAGAAAGATGGCCGAAGGAGAAGATAGAAACTCGGCAACGCTCTATTTTATAGCTGTTGACATGAGCGTGCCTTTCTGGAATCAGGAACATAATTGAAGGATAATCCAATAAACTGACACCGGAGAGAAATGCACAACAAGAAAACTTGGTCTGCAATCCCAGTGAAGGTCGTCGCCTGTCGCCACACTTTGGGGAACAAATTCCACAAATCCCCCAAATTGAGCACTGTGGAGTGAGCACGATCTCCATGCTATTCATCAGGGTCCATACAATGGGCAAGCTGGAGGCCTACGTGATAAACTCCACGTCTACGCTCAGATGCAAAAGGCTGAACTTAGCTCCCTAGGTTCAATAGACGGTGGCAATTTACCCCTTTTGATAAATAACGAGTCCACACGAGGGTTCATATAAAGATTCAAACACATTGTATCCCTGATAACTGGCACACGATTGCCCGCACAACCGTAAAATATATATATATATATATATATATATATATATATATATATATATATATATATATATATATATATATATATATATACATATATATATATATATATATATAAAAAACGCACTTTGGAAACATCCAAGAAACTTTAAACATACAATGGAAAATACTGGCAAACGACCTCCGAGGAAGCGATTCGAAACCATTTGACAAAACAAGTGGAGTGAAAATAATTTCCTTTGCGTCAAGTAAAGTTTTACTTCACCACGTGTTTCACCCAAGTTATTCCCTCCGCCATGGTGAACACTTTACATTTTGTATCGCACCGATACACCGGATCTGGATCCGGACCTGAACCAAAATTGAATATGCTTGCTCTTGCCACCGACCCAACTCATCCGCCGAGGTTTGTCCAAAACTTTTTGAAATATCGTGCTGTAATATCATTTTGGTCCCATCTCTCAAAGGTGAAGAATCAATTTTAAAATTCGAGTATCTGGCCATTCCACATTGTACCAGGCCAAATTTACAAATTCCTGCCCTCACCGAAAGCTGTCCAAGGTCAATTTTCAACCCTGGAAACATTTACGACTCATCTTGGGCGCCCTGCTTCACTGAAAGCAGCGTGGACTTGGGAGATTCTAACTGAAATGTTACAACCTTTATTATCACTGATCAGATATACCCGTCAAGGACGGGTGACGGGATGCTATGGGATTTAATAGGACGGAAGGATTGTAGTTAGCAGCAATCCCGTGATGGTGGACGCGCCACACAATGGAACACCATGATGTCATCCAGCATGGCGAACGCTTTGAGAAAAGTCGACCTTTGATTGAGTTGAACGGAATAACAGGTGGAAGCAAGTTTAGATGTTATAAGCAGAACTGCAAGACATTGTTGATTTTACCTGCAGAGTTTGGTGACGATGCACAAAGCGGTGAAATAGAGGAGAGGAAACATGATACACAAAGGTACAGACACCATTCTTTAATTTATATAAAAAGGAAACACCCTCCAACTAATGATTCACGGTGTACATTGTCCTGAAATGCAATTCTCCTCAAGAGCAAAGATACATCAGGCTGCAAGGTGGTATTTCAGTGATGTGTGTGCTCGAACACAAACACCAACTCCGCTCCGCTCCGCTCCTGCAGAAGGCCGATTTTGTAGCAGGTACATTCACCATTTAGCGTAGGCTGCTCACTTTACATTTGCTTTATCATCCAATTTTCACTTCTCTGGTCTGTAATCACATGCTGTCTTGAGTCGAGGAAACGAAGCAGTGCCTGTTGCCATATACGAGTTCGTTACATCCTTAAGTCGGTGTAACCGATAAGCTTGATGGTAAGAAACATGTGGTAGAGAAAAGGTGCTGCGGCCCCAAGAAACAATCAAAATGCAAGGTAGTTGAGGCTTCTTGAAATTGATCAGATAAAGAAACTCGCAGTTTTTGAAGTAAGAGTTTGCTGTTCTTTTAATCTTCTTCTTCTTCTTCTTCTTCTTCTTCTGCTTCAACTGCCAAATAGTGGCTCACAGGTTCAAGTCTAAATCAGCCAGTAGCCAAATGATGGCACATCTGTATCTGGAGGTTTGCCTTCAATCCTTAGTTGAAGTTTCTTCGTTCATAGTCGTTCACAATGTGATGCATAGTTTGGTCGAGGTAAATTCTCACTTATGAAGTTGGTGTGATACCCTCGCATGGAAAATGCAGATTCGGTTTAGCGTGGTCCACTTTTCGGGGGAGGTCTAATCCTGGCACGCTCAGGCTGCTCTGTGGGATTGCTGGTGTCTGCCTGATGGACCATGCCACTCCTATATGCAGTCCAAGCCTGAATCACTCAATAGCTTTGGAGAAGCCCAGAATGCTTTGTGAAATCTGAGGTGTGTGTTTGGAAGGTTTTGCGAGTCCTCGTGAATGGGCAGTTCAAGACTGGCTTCAATACAGTCACATTCTCACCGCATTCTGGCTTTTCAACGAATGCCATGAGGTTGGGTATTAGACAGTACTGTAAGACATTATATGGGTGTGATCTCTGCTCCCCACTGATTATCCACATTGATGTGTTCAGGATTTTGTCCAAATGCTTGGTGTGGCTGCTTTATACCCCACAAAAGGAGAGCAGTATTCTGCTGTAGAGGACAAAGCTCACCCTCGCTGTGAAGAGACTACACATGCTAGACTACAACTGGTGTCTGCTGGTTTCTGGGTGATGCGAACTATGGTTTTTATCTTCTCACTAACTCTGTAAGATGCTCTGAGTATGTCAGGCTCCTGTCCAGTGTGACACCAAGGTACTTAGGGTCTTCTTCTTCCTCTTTCGGCTTGCTCCCTTTAGGGGTCGCCACAGCGGACCAACTGTCTCCATTTCTCTCTATCCTCCACATCTTCCATTGACACTCCAACCACCCGCATGTCCGCCCTCACCGCATCCATGAACCTCTTCTTTGACCTTCCTCTTCTCCTCCTGCCTGGCGGCTCCATCTTCAACATCCTTCTCCCGATATACTCCGTTTCCCTCCTGTGCACATGTCCAAACCATCTCAATCTCGCCTCTCTCACTTTGTTTCCAAACCGTCCTACCTGCGCTGTCCCTCTAATACACTCATTTCTTATCCTATCCATCCTCGTCACTCCCAACGAGAATCGCAGCATCTTTAACTCTGCCACCTCCAGCTCTGCTTCCTGTCTTTTTGTTAGCGCCACCGCCTCCAAACCATACAACATAGCTGGTCTCACTACCGTCTTGTATACTTTCCCCTTCACTCTTGCAGCTACCCTTCTGTCACAAATCACTCCTGCAACTCTTCTCTCCACCCACTCCATCCTGCCTGCACTCTCTTTTTCACTTCTCTCCCACACTCTCCGTTACTTTGGACAGTTGATCCCAAGTATTTAAACCAATCCACCTTCCCCACCTCCAACTCCTTGCAACTGCACCATACCACCACCCTCCCTCTCATTTACGCACATGTACTCCGTCTTACTCCTACTGTCTAACATTCCCCTTCTCTCCAGTGCGTACCTCCACCTCTCAAGGCTCGATTCAGCCTGCTCCCTACTCTCCCTACAGATCATGATGTCATCCCGCGAACATCATGGTCCATGGAGAACTCAGTCTGATCTCGTCCGTCAACCTGTCCATCACCATTGCAAACAGGAAAGGGCTCAGAGTCGATCCTTGGTGCAATCCCACTTTAACCTTAAACTGGTCCGTCATTCCTACCGCACACCTCACCGCTGTCATACTGTCCTCATACATATCCTGCACGATCCTCACATACTTCTCCAACACTCCCGACTTCCTCATACAATACCACAACTCCTCTCTTGGCACCCTATCATAAGCTTTCTCTAAATCCACAAACACACAATGTAACTCTTTCTGGCCTTCCCTATACTTCTCCATCAACATTCTCAAAGCAAACATCGCATCAGTGGTGCTCTTTCCTGGCATAAACCCATATTGCTGCTCACAGATCATCACCTCTCCTCTCAACCGAGCTTCCACTACTCTTTCCCACAACTTCATGGTGTGGCTTAACAACTTTATCCCTCTGTAATTTCCACAGCTCTGCACATCACCCTTATTCTTGAAAATCGGAACCAGCACACTTAATCTCCACTCCTCCGGCATCCTCTCACTTTCCAAGACTTTATTAAACAATCTGGTTAACAACCCCCACTGCCATCTCTCTCTAAGCACTTCCATGCCTCCACTGGTATACCATCTGGGCCAACCGCCTTTCCACTTTTCATCTTCTTCATAGCAGTCCTCACTTCATCCTTACTGATCCACCCCACTTCCAGATTCACTATCTCCACCTCTTCCAACCTTCTCTCTCTCTCATTTTTCTTCATTCATCAGCTCCTCAAAGTACTCCATCCACCTTCTCAACACACTCTCCTCGCTCGTCAGCACATTCCCATTTACGTCCTTTATCACCCTAACCTACAGCACATCCTTCCCAGCTCGGTCCCTCTGTCTTGCCAATCGGTATAAATCCTTTTCCCCTTCTTTTGTATCCAACTTCTCATACAGCTCGTCATATGCCTTTTCCTTGGCCTTTGCCACCTCTCTTTTTGCCTTTCGACGCCACTCCTTGTACTCCTGCCGACTTTCTTCATCTCTCTGACTATCCCACTTCTTTTTCGCCAACCCCTTCTTCCTTATACTTTCCTGTACTTCCTCATTCCACCACCAAGTCTCCTTATCTTCCTTCCTCTGTCCAGATGTCACACCAAGTACCTTCCTAGCTATCTCCCTCACAACTTCTGCTGTCGTTGCCCAATCATCCCACCCATCTTTACCACCATCCAACGCCTGTCTCACCTCCTCCCTAAATTTCATGCAACAGTCTTCCTCCTTCAGCTTCCACCATCTGGTCCTTGGTTCAGCCCTCACTCTCTTCCTCAACCTCACCTCTAAAGTCATCCTACAGACCACCAATCGATGCTGTCGAGCTACACTCTCCCCTGCCACAACCTTACAGTCACTAATCTCTTTCAGGTTGCATCTCCTACTTAAGATGTAATCCACCTGTGTGCCACTTTCCTCCACTCTTGTATGTCACCCTGTGTTCCTCCTTCTTCTTGAAATACGTGTTTACCACTGCCATTTCCATTCTTTTTGCAAACTCTACCACCATTTGCCCTTCCACATTTCTCTTGTTGAGACCGTACCTCCCCATCACCTCCTCATCCTCTTTATTCCCTTCCCCAACATGTCCATTGAAATCTGCTCCAATCACCACTCTTTCATCCTTGGATACACTCTCCACCACTTCATCTAACTCACTCCAGAAATCTTCTTTATATTCCATCTCACACCCCATATGTGGGGCATATGCACTGATGACATTCATCATCACCCCTTCAATTTCCAACTTCACACTCATCACTCGGTCAGACACCCTCCTCACCTCCAATACCCTCTTGACATGATCTTCCTTCAGGATTATCCCGACACCATTTCTCCTCCCATCCACACCATGGTAGAACAGTTTGAAACCACCTCCAATGCTCCTCGCCTTACTCCCCATCCACTTGGTCTCTTGTACACACAGTATGTCCACCTTTCTTCTCTCCATCATATCAGCCAACTCTCGCCCTTTGCCAGTCATCGTCCCAACATTCAGAGTTCCAACTCTCACCTCCACACTTCTACCCTTCCCCCCTCTCCCACTGCCTCCGGACTCGCCTTCCCCGTCTCCTTCTCCTCCTTCGCCCAGCAGTAGCACAATTTCCACTGGTACCCTGCTGACCACCGGTACCGGTGGCGGTCGTTGGTATCCCGGGCCCCCACCGCTCCCGTATGGGCAGTCGTTTTGTTGTCCGCATACTGATTTGGCATAGGTTTTTACGCCGGATGCCCTTCCTGACGCAACCCTGGTCGCCTCTTACGACACACAGGGATATGGTACACCTATTCTAACCGGGGCATACACCGGGCCCAGTACAACTGGTGCTCATTTCGCCGACCTCGGAAGGATGGCAGGCTGAGTCAACCCCCTGGTGTTTTCGACTTGGTTTATATATATATATATATATATACATATATATATATATATATATATATATATATACACATTATATATATATATATATATATATATATATATACACATTATATATATATATATATATATATATATATACACATTATATATATATACACATTATATATATACACATTATATATATATATACACATATATATATATATATATATATACACATTATATATATATATATATATATATATATATATATATACATACATATATTAATTCAGTGTCCCAACGGGGCTTGAACTCAGGACCTCTTGGGTCCCAAGCCACTGCCCTTACCACTGCGCCAACACCAGGCATACACCAAGGTACTTAGGGTATGGTTGATTATTGACTGGTTTGCCACAGAAGAAAACCTATAAGGCACGATTTGCCAGTTTGTTGCTGAGGTGGATAGCAGTGATAAGTCGTCTTAGATGGATTTAAACAGCAGAGCCAATAAGTGAAGAATTGATCCATCAATCCGAAATCATCAGTGTTGTTTAAATCCTTAAGGCTGGTTGTCGAGGTAGAAAGAGCAAGGTCACATGCACATGCAAATTAATGGCATGTGGTGCAGGGCATGTCACAATAAATACATGTTGGGGAGGATTGGAGTTAAGATAAAGCCTTCGGGGGGGGGGCATCATTCAGGGTCCTTGTAGAGCTTGTCTGGTGTCCGAGAGAAACCCGATACGTGTGGTTGCTGAGCATTGATGGAAAGGGCCGCATTGTGGTCTGGCATTGGAACAGCTTTAGAAACTTTCAGTAGCAGTCGATATTGCCAGACAGTGTTATATGCTGAAGTGAGGGGTCAATGATCGAGTGCAACAGGTGTCTCACGCACATGCCGGTAACCAGTCTCAATATGTGCATGGAGTGGTAGTGAGAGTACAGGTATACCTCGATTTACATCGAGGATGTGTTCTTGAAAACTGTGACTAAAATCAAAATGACTTAAATCAAATCTTTTTTTTTTCAATAAGAAATACAGCAATGAAGTAAAGCTGTGTGGGAGATGGGGATGGGGACGTCATAATTTTCACCTACAATATTACCTTTTTGGCTTAAACACTCAGTCAAACCCATATTTTGACAGAAAAAAATTGAAATGAAATAATTATATTAAAGTACAATGCAGTAAACGACTGTGTAAAATATGCTGTGGTCGTGGTCGGGAAAGGGGGGAGAGAGTGAGTGAGTGAGTGAGAGATGAGTTATGATCAGATGAATAAGGATGGAAGGCTTGCTATTTGTAGTCCAGGCAGGTATTTGTAATCCGTTAAGGGTGTTGGGGATGACCCTCCTATTCTTCGTGAAAGACACCGTGAGGATCTTTAGCATCCATCAACTAATGCTAGCAGACAGAACACCCATCTTAACAGTGCATACATCTAGGCCATCCTATCCGTACACACACAGAAACCTAATAAATCAGCCACGGCTTGCAGTAAAGGTCGCTTTTGCGATGGCAGCGGAAACGGAACTCTCACTCTCCTTTTTAAGTCATCATATATAGACTTTTAGCTTCCTGCTGTGTGATTGCTTACATCACAGGCATCCTCTTTCTATTGAGGTCCTCAATCCACATGTCCAGCATACTGTTGTGGGCCGGGGGTCGGTGGCGAGAACGACCACTAGGTGGGGGAGGTTTGCGTCGTCTCCCACCAAACTCCCCGGAATTGTAGGCTGTCGCTCGGATAACTCCGCGAGCCGGCGGGTCGTTTAACTGACCGTGGTCGCCAATATCTCAACCGCGTAGCATAGGGTCAATTTGTTTTTACCAATTTTCCTAATTAACTAAGTAATTTTGACTACCGGGGAAACCTCGCCCTCGGCACATCTTGCTCGAACCGGGTCACTATACCGACTGAGGTAGAGTTCCAACGACCGACTACCAACTCCGGTTCGGGTGCAGCCGAGCGGAAACTGCCAAAGCTATGCCGGCTGGAATGAACGGATTATCTGGGATAAACCCCCACCTAAATTCAGATCCGAACCATGCTGGACCAATGCAAGAAGGGACAGAAACGAACTGGCAACATTTCTTACAAGTTTTATTTACAGTAAATGAAGACACAAAGCAAGACTTAACGCGAATATGCAAGAAGTATTTACAATGATCCAAAAACACTTATTCAGTTCTACTTAAAGACGGGCCCACACGCAGACACACACACACACACACACACACACACACAAAATGAAAAGAAACCCAGAGTCTCTATTGGACCCTCACAGCCGTGGAGAGAGACAAGCTGGGGGCCAGAGTTCGGTGGTGTACCTGACCATCGGAGGAAGGGCATGCTCCATGATGTGGCACCTGACAATGGTCACTGGTTTGGTCCCCAGTCGCACATGTGGGACTCAAGGTTCATGGTGGAGCTCGGGTGGTGAATGGCCGGGGTCCACGGAGGCGGGTCGGGGTCGCTCTTCCCTTCCTCGTAGAGGGCCAGCAGAGACACGTTCGCCGCCTCCACACCCACCAAAAACTCTTCAAAAGAACTTTTAAAAGACTCTCCAAGACCCCAAAAAGACTCTCCAAGACCTCAAAACGACCACCTTCCTCAGAGAGTGCTCGGGAATTTATGGTCCTCCCTCAGCAGGGAGGGGCCTTGATGAACACACCTCGCTGTCCGCCTCTGATTGGACAGATCCTACGGCCCACCCTTCCGGGGCGGGGCCTTAGTCCTTGACGGGAAACCCCAGCCACTCCTCCACGCGGGCCGACACTCGATGAGTAACAGTATCAATGCTGCAACAGCCCCTACCGAGAAACCCCAGCCAGTCTTCCACGCGGGTTCATACTTGACGAGTAACAGTATCAATGTTGCACAGGTCGTTGTGCAAGAGTTACAACGTTTGTGGAAGGAACGTTGGTGGAAGCGGCAAGGAACGGCTGCAAGACCCTGCCTTGGCAAGTCAGATTGCTTGTAGACAGTGGGTGGGTAGTGGATCGTGATGGGGAATGGAATGGTTGTTGGTTGTTCGTTGGAGGGTTCGTTGGATGTAAAGATTTAATAATCTAACGAAAAAGAAATCGCAATGCACACCTTTGATTCTCCCACTCGACAACAGGGAAGGGGATCTGACTACACACATACTTAACGACACAACTGACTTTTTGGACATCTGTATGTTGAATGCAAATGGTTTCCAGATCCGTAACAATACGCTCAATCTTTTCCATGTAAGAGTTCTTCGCTTCATAATTAACTTGGATGGTAATGGCGGTGCACATTTTGCACTTTCACGAATTTGTTCTGCATTTTTATAAGTTGTACTTACATTTGTTGGAGGCATTCCTAAGTGCCGACCAACCAACAGCACGATCACCACTCACCATTCCTCGTATAACATCCAATTTCACCTCCAGATTTACAGTTTTATGCACTTTCTTCACCACAGGCTCATTCTTATCACCACTAGCACGCTTAGAACTCATGATGAATATTTGTGAAGGACAGTACATCTGAACAGCACAAATGCAGAATCGAGTACAGTGCACTTTACACACTGAAGTTCAAGTCACTTGCTTTGGCTTCTCAGTCGCCGATTTTCCTGAGCCGCCCAGTCAATTGAATTTCAATTTGAATTAAATTGCCAGTGGAAGGAAAATTTCCATGTTTTACGTGGACAATGATAAAGAATATCAATACAGGATTAACAATGGTCATGGCGGCGTAGTGTTCGACTGCGGTGCCGGCTAATCGGTCTAAATTTATATTCGGTACTGGAATATTCTCTACAGGACAACTGGTACAGGTACAACCCGATAAGGGCATGGGGCACAGAATGCAGAAATGTTCTTCCATCCACGAAGCTTGCCTTTGCCGGCACGCACACAGGCACGGCACAGTCACGCACGGTTTGTAGTTGACACGTCATCATTGAGATGTGATGGATGTTAAATAAAATTTGTGAGTAAAATGTCATCATTTTGCAAAGATTTGACAATGTTCGACAATTTTGAGCTTCCAACACGATATTTCCATTTTTCAGATCTGGCAACACTGTTCGAAGGCTTCCGGCCCACGCACAGCAGCACGGTTTGCTGTGTTGTCATTGAAATGTGATGTTGCACTCACTGTACAAAACCTCCGTCGCACTTCAATGCATACACGTCTTGAAACGGCAAACCACGTGTCGCTGTGTGAGAGCCTGCGTGCTTCATAATGTTCACGAACTCAATGTGTCGGAGTAAGATTGGGTGGTTCAGGAAAATTGACGACAGAAAAAGCCTGGCATGAGCGACGTAACTTCGATGTAAAGACGCGTAATTCAAAGCATGGGTACACATTGATGGACGATGCAACTTCAAATCAACATAAATTGAGGCAACGCAAATCGAGGTATACCTGTACTTGATCAACACAACTTCTACCAGGACTAAAGCCAGCTTGTTCGTTTGAAAAATCATGCTCCACCAATGGCTTAACCCTGGCCAGGAGGGAGCGCTCGAAAAGATATCGGCCGATGCTTGATGGGCCAGCAGCAGGTTTCCCTGACTTGAGAATGGCAATGACATTTTCTTCTCTCTCGATGGAAGGTATCATACCAGTGACGTGGGCATTCATGAGGGAAGCCAATCAGTCACATCCAAGCGGTCCTAACGTATTCATGAAATCAGGGTAGTACCTTCTATTCCTGCTACTTTTATTGCTACAGTGGATGAGAGGCACACATCTGCATCAGATGTGGTGCAGGGAGAAGAAAGAAGGGATGGTGGAGATGATGAAATGGTATCAGAAAGCTCCTTAATGCAAACTTTACATCTTACTTCTTTGGTTGAGTCAATCATAGAGTTTGAGGAGCATCTTCGAAGCAACAGCATTCGCTATTACTTTGGGTGGTTGATGTTGAGCAGGGGTAACTGCTCTGAGATGTGTAAATAGTTTCCTTACTTTCCTCCTGGAATGAGTGGCATTGAGATCTTCCAGTGTCTCCTGACACCTTTGACATCAGGCCATCTCCAAAGATCCCAGGAGTCCAGTGTTATTTTAATGGACCATGAACTTTACGATTTACCTTTCAGGTTCTGCAATGTGTTAAGCACTTGTGCACGGGATAAACAGGTTAACTAAATTGTTAGATTGTCAAGACAAGTAAAATAGGTCCAATCACCCTGTAGCTCATTTACATTGATACATTTTCATTATGGTACAAAAGGAAGATTCAAGACAAGTAAAAAAGAACATCTATTTGACCAGGCTCGGTGGTGTGATGGTTCGAGAATACGCTCCGAGTATGTGAAGTCAGAGGTTAAAACCCTGGCCGAGTCATCCCAAATACTGAAAAAAGGGTACATGCTACTTCCGTGCTTGATGTTCAACATGTAAAACGACAGAGCACGGACAATCGCGATAGGTTGGCAATCATGGGGAAGAGGAAATTCCTCCTGAAAAAAAAATTCCCTGCTGAGTGCAGTGAGAAATGCAGCGCCATTGCTGCAACGTCGCTGGTACCCAGAGTGCCCAGGACATGACGGAGTTTCCTGAAAGTGGCCAATTGGTGTGTGTGTATGTGTATGTGTATGTGTATGTGTATGTGTATGTGTATGTGTATGTGTATGTGTATGTGTATGTGTATGTGTATGTGTATGTGTATGTGTATGTGTATGTGTATGTGTATGTGTATGTGTGTGTGTGTGTGTGTGTGTGTGTGTGTGTGTGTGTGTGTGTGTGTGTGTGTGTGTGTGTGTGTGTGTGTGTGTGTGTGTGTGTGTGTGTGTGTGTGTGTGTGTGTGTGTGTGTGTGTGTGTGTGTGTGTGTTGTTAAAATGGCTCCGAGGGGGTTAGTAATGCATATAATACAGTAGCTATTCCATGGCAGACATATCTTGCTTAGGAGCTGCCGGTCTGGCAGGACCCGTTTATACGACTTTGCATCGGGTTTGCCCGCAATTCTCTTCAGTCCTGTCTGTACCCACTTTGACTCTCTCATGTGGTGTGTGTGAGGTCTTAAGGCAAAGGATATTTCAGGATTCCCATTCATTCGTCATATCGGGAGAGGGTTCAGGGGTTATCATTGTTGATATGTTACATATGTGATTGCTTATTTTGTTTCCTTTCCCATGCCAGTATTCCTTCTGTATTACATATATTCTGGCAGCAGTGGCCGCTTCATTTGGTGGTTACGGAGGGCCCATTAAGGTAGGTAGGTAGGATTAGGTCAGTACAAACCTAATCAAGTTTTAGTGCTGTCTTATGGCTTTTTCAGGCTTTTTTCTTTCAGAAATGTTCAGAGTTTTCGCGCTACTGACGTGCTCGATATCGGTTTTCTTGCCCAAAAGTCGGGAGACACGCTGGTTAATGACGTCATCAAGCCAGTATTGGACGCGGGGGAAAAGTGGGAAATTTAAATGATTCTGACCACAACTTGTTGATTAAAATAACTTTTCCAGATGGTTTTTCTAATTTTCTTGAAAAAAACTGTGACAACTTTTTCCCATTGTCTTAATGTAATTAAGCCCGGATTTCGTAATTACTAAAAATATAATATCTCTGGTTCGACTGAAAAGATTTCAATGATTCAAAGACCGAAATGTTTCTTTTTCCATGAACTATCTGATAGAATGAAAATTAAAACCTTTTGGAGATATTGAAAATTTTCCCTACGTACCTAATTAAGGGACTATTTGGTCCCTTTTAGACGTGAGATCTTGCAGGGGTGGGGGGGGGGGTTGTCAAAACAGTTGACCATTGCGGTCACTTTGACGTGACCCACCGGCACAGAGCTCTATAATACCGTGCGTGGTATACCATTAACTTTGCTGTCGCTCTGAAACAACACTCAAACAGCTTTCAGAATGCTTTACCGTGTGTACATGATGGAGAAAATCCAAATGGAACCAAACGATATTTTTAGACAAACATGGAAGTTTTCCTTTCTGGGAAGTGCAAGCCAGCAACAGGATGGAGGAGGCGACAGAAGGATGGATGGTCGTGCTGACCTTGACAGGTTAACACAGCACGTGCGTACATCATTTGTAGACGGCTCGGGAAGCAATGATCAATTCATCAACCTGAACCCGAATGTTGTTAATTTTACACTTTACCGAGTTTAGTAATTGGGAAAAGGCGCGGCGAGCGAGCCCGTCATTCAATCACCAATTAAAGAGAGAGAGTAAGAAAAAAAAAAAACTTATTCCATCAAGCGGTGCCCAAAGTTGGAATCGTGTCACGTGATCGGAGCTCGAGCCTTCTGCGTCTCTCTGTCCACCTGGCCCACGTGTGCTCCCGTCAGTGTCCACCTCGTGTCCCACACAAGACGCAAGGGAGGCGGCGACCGGGTACGTGGTGCGAATGGCGGAATTCTTACCCGAGCGACGAAGGGGTCGGGCTCACCGGGCTCCTCACAGGGGAGAGCCGGGGGTGCAGCGGCCGGAAAACACGGACTGCCGCCGCTCTGGTCCGATCAATCCGAGTGGAAGCGAAGCAACGCTGGGGCTGCGAGTCGCGATTCGCTACCATAAAGCTGTTCGGGTGAAAGAGCGAAGCGGCCTCACGAACACCTTTGGCCGTTCGGTACAGTTACATCCGTGTCCTTGCCGGACGTCACACGGGACAAGTGAGAGGGCGGGAGAAAGAGAACCAGAGAGCGAGAGGGAACCCGCGCTTGGCCGTTGCGTCATTACGTCATCACGTTATTTCTGCGTTTGATCGATGAGCACACCCGTCGGAATTGTGCTCGCGCGGCGTCGTTACGTCATCACGTTATTTCTGCGTTCGATCGATGAGCACACTCGTCGATACTGTGCTCGCGCGGCGTCGTTACGTCATTACGTTATTTCTGCGTTTGATCGATGGAGCACACCCGTCGATGCTGTGCTCGCGCGGCGTCGTTTACGTCATTACGTTATTTCTGCATTCGATCGATAGAGCACACTCGTCGGTACTGTACTCGCCAGGCGTCGTTACGTCATTACGTGTTGACAAGGCGCTTCTTACGTCGTGACGTTTGCACCAGCGGGAACTTTGGATTGAGGTACAGAATGTATTGCCTTGTACGTTTGTCGACGTTCCTTGAAAAAGGCCTCGATCGGCGATTCGACTCGAGACTTTGGATTTTAAGGGTTGCCTCTCTTTCAAACGCCACAGCAACAAGGCAGCAATGCACACATGCGTTTCCGGTTGTTGTTTTTTTGTGGGGTTTTTTTTATTTATTTATTTATTTATTTATTACCGCGGACACGGCAAGTTGGAGGCGGCGAAGAACGGGTTGGTGGGAATCGAAAGCGGGTTTTTTTTTTAAAATTTAATTTAATTTAATTTTATTTAATTTTATTTTATTTTATTTTATTTTATTACCCTGCGCTCGCGAAGCGCAAACCGAGGATAAGCGATCGGTCGCGTCGTACGAGCGCGGTTTGTTCTGTTCAACAGAGTAACGGATCCTCACTGTCCATTCACAAATGAGCGTCCTTGGTAATACATGGAATGTCACGTGGAGTTTTCAAGTTTTCGGGAATAGTCAAAAAAAAAACTATTGTATTTATATTATCTATCTATAATTCCAGCAATGTGTGTGTGTGTGTGTGTGTGTGTGTGTGTGTGTGTGTGTGTGTGTGTGTGTGTGTGTGTGTGTGTGTGTGTGTGTGTGTGTGTGTGTGTGTGTGTGTGTGTGTGTGTGTGTGTGTGTGTGTGTGTGTCTGTGTGTGTGTGACCGCTGTTTCTCGACAACCACTGGTCCGATCTAATTGAAACTTGTCAGGTATATTTCTGGGGACCTGAGGATGTGCCTTTTCAAGGTTTGATATTAATCGGCCAAGTGCTTCCCAGGTTATGGCCATTTATTTACCAACCAATGACATGACACGTTGCTGCCGCCATTTATTTACCAACCAATGACAGGACACATTGCTGCGTAGGCGTGGCCGATGGGGAAGAGATCCTCAGCCGCGCTCCCCATTACGGGTTACAACGTACGGACTTCCGGATAGTGATGACTTTCTGTATTCCAATAATTAATTTCTCGATTTCTTATGCACATTTATAGATAAACACAATGCCCAAATCCAGTCGTCGTTTACGAGAGCGAAGCAACGGACTGTGGTTGTTTGAAAGTTTTTTTTTCTGCACGTACGGCAACACGAGAGCGAATGAACAGCCTGTGTGGTTGTTGTTTCTGGCACTCGGTTTGAAAGTTTTATATATATATATATATTTTTTTTTTGCACGTAAGGCCACGTACTAGCTAATATAAAAATCAACATATTTTACCTTCACTCGAAACATCGTTCTCGAAACAGTGTAAAATGGAGCGACGTGTCGGCTTTCTGCTTGCTTCCGTGTTTGTATGTGACGTCATATCGCTGGAGCGGAAGCACGTGACTATCGGAAACGCATGACGCCACAATTCGAGAATGGTCTGTCGCACTGACAGACGAAAATAAGTCTGTAATGCTCCTCTATTTTCGGAGCTCCCATGACACTCGCTTTGTCGTAAAGCAAAGTTAGTGATACGATGATAAAATCGAGACCATTGATCCCGGCGGAGACGGCACTGACGAAATGCATGGGCTCTCAGAACCGTCGGGTAGACGAGTCCACAAACGAGCAACGAGGGGTGTTGACAACAGAGGCATATATCCTGTACCTGGATATGCGTGTCAGCGTCTACTATTGTGAACACAACACCCCTCATTGGTCACGTCAGTGGACTCGTCCACACGATGGTGCGAAGTAGTGGGGCAGATAACAGCAATTTTTGAGTGCAAATGATGATACAAGCATCGAATTTGGCACATTTGTTCTCCAGGGGATTCTAATCAAATCTGCCTGATTGGCCATTTGAAAATCCAAATTTTGAAAAATTTGAAAAAAAAAAAATTCAAAAAAGTCAAGATCACAAATCAATGTTGGATGCTGGCTGAGGTTGGTGAATGTTTCAGAAACATCATCAAATACGTTCCAAGTCTGCCATGCAGTTTTTTTCCCTTTACCGCGGAAGGCAGACACGACGTCACATCCAGTGAACGCATGGAAGTATGGGATCCCTCTCGCTTTCTCAGGCCCTATTGCAGAAACTACCTCATGGACTGGAATCCATCGTGCCTTGGCTCCTTGGCCAAAGGCAATCCACATGTTCTCAAGACCTAGTTCCTGTAGGGATGGCAGTACAGATATTGCTATGACTAGTACGTCTGTGTCATTAGCCTTAATGATAATGGACTTGCTACCATCCGTCGTTGTATCCCTGGCGTGCACAAATATTTGAGTGTCAGCTTCTTCATGACAACATGGAGACACAGCATCCAGTGACTTCCTTGTGTTGCTAATGGCATCTTCTCCTTTTGTGACAATGACTGTGCTTGTCGTCTGTGCTTCACACATCTTTTCCGCAAGGAAGTGAAACAGCTTAGTCTTGTTGCTGTCATCTCGAAGAAAGCTTCTCCAGTTACTTGGGGTCTTACTGGTTCCTGTCACTCTTCTTCTGATTCCTTGCCCCCTTTTCGACCTTGCCTCGGACTTCAGACTTGACTTCTTGTACACATCAAACACTACGTCCACCCTCTCGTACCTGGCACCATAGGATTCCACCTTTGGGATGATGTCTTTTTTCGCATCGTCATCAAATATCTTTGAAGTGCGTGGAGGTAGGGCATTGATAAGTGCTGAGCCATCAATGATGACTGCATCTCCCCTTGGTTCTCTGTCTGGGATGTTCACTTGCGCTTCAAGAATTTCAGCCAGCTGTGACTTCAAATTTTTTGAAGTTTTTATTTATTTATTTTTTTTTTCAAAATTTGGATTTTCAAATGGCCAATCGGGCAGATTTGATCAGAAAGCCCTGCAGAACAGAAATGCCAAGTTTGGTGGCAAATGACCCAGTAGTTTTGGTGTCACACACACACACACACACACACACACACACCGAATGATTCATTGTAGTTAAGGTGGTGACAGTGCAGTGGTATTGTTTGATCGGTTAAGATTTATTTTCTCATTGTTTTCTTCATTCTTCAAAGTTGCATTGATAATTATTTAATTATTTATGTACACATTTCCACCAAGCAGCAAACACCTTAACCTTTCTCTCTTAATGTTATGTTTCTTCGATGCTGCAGAGACGTGTACGTGGAAAAGCCACACCTGAGATTTACCTATGAGTCACCTTGATATCCACGTAAGCAACAATGTGACAAAATCAATGCCGTCACTTTCTCTCCTCCCTTTTAATTTCAATCCCCACCCCAAAACTTTGCTCTAAATCCAAGTCAGGAGGAACACGTGCTGTATGGTGAAACTTAAATAAAAACCCATCTGTCTGCCTTCAGTGGCAGACTCATTCGTCTGGAATGCATGGTTGAATGTTTCTTGAATTTGGTAACATCAACCATTCCAGTACGTCCCATCATGGTGGTGGTGTTTTGCAATCTAGCTAAGCACTGATCTCATTTGGGCCAAGCTATAATGCTGTCGACCAATGAACCACAAAGCCTGGTGTTGGCTTAACGGTTAGGGTGTGTGGCTTGGGACCTTAGAGTCCTGAGTTCAAGCCCCTGTCGACTGTTGAATTAACACCAGGTGGGGTTGACTCAGCTTGTCATCCTTCCAAGGTCAACAAAATAAGTACCAATGTACTGGTAATCGGGGCACTATGTCAGCAGCACACCCCCAGAGAATGATGCAACCAGCAGCCACGTGCTTCACATGATAGCTATTAAACCACCAACGGAAGCCAGACTCCTTGTCAGCTTGAATAAAAACACTGGTTCATCTCCAATCGGTATCTTTGCAGAAGCCTGGTGTTGGCTTAGCGGTTAGGGTGGCTGGCTTGAGATCTGAGGGTCCTGAGTTTGAGTCCCTGTCAGCTGTTGGATTAACAACAGGTGGGGTTGACTCACCCTGTCATCCTTCCAAGGTTGGCAAAATGGTAACGGGGGCATTGATTGCATCAGTGACATAGCTATGCCCCCAGTCACTGATGCTACCTACAGGGTTGTGCTGCATCCGAAGGAGGAGGAAGCATCTTTGCAAAAAAATTTTTTTTTTTAAACTGTCCCATACTTTCTTGTCTGTTAATGTGGGACAGAGTTTTCCACCACATTCCCCCAACGGATCTGTTTGCAGAGCGAAGTGTTCATTTAGCTGTTTGTTTGTTTTAACAATAGTTCCTTTGTTGTTGGGTTTGCACTTTCACTCATGTATGACTAATGATTAGTCTCGCTGTACCCACCTTTTCATGTCCACACTACATGGCCAAACTTATGCGGACACCCCTTCTAATTTTTGTATTCGGCTCTTTCAGCCACACCCATTGCTGACAGGTGTATAAAATCAAGCACACAGCCATGTAATCTCTACAGAGAAACATTGGCAGTAGAATGGGCTGAACTGAAGAGCTCAGTGAGTTTCAACATGGCACCGTCATGGGACGCCACCTTTACAAGTCAGTTCATCAAATTCCTGCCCGGCTAGAGCTGCTCCGTTCAACTGCAAGTGCAGTTATTGTGAAGTGTAAATGTCTTGGAGCAACAACAGCTCAGCCACGAAGTGGTAGGCCATACAAGCCCACAGAATGGGACCGCCGAGTGCCGCGCGTAGCACGGAAAAATCATCTGTCATCGATTGCAACACTCACTACCGAGTTCCAAACTGCCTCTGGAAGCAACATCAGTACAAGCACTGTTCATCGAGAGCTTCATGAAATGGCTTTTCATGGCCGAGCAGCCGCACACAAGCCTGAGATCACCATGCGCAATGCCAAGCGTTTGCTGGAGTGGTGCAAAGCTCACCGCCATTGGACTCTGGAGCAGTGGACACATGTTCTCTGGAGTGATGAATCACGCTTCACCATCTGGCAGTCCGACGGATGAATCTGAGTTTGGGGGATGCCAACAGAACGCTACCTACCCGAATGCATTGTGCCAACTGTAAAGTTTGTTGGTGGAGGAATAATGGTCTGGGGCTGTTTTTCATGGTTCAGCCCCTTAGTTCCAGTGAAGGGAAAGCTTAACACTACAGTATAAAATGACATTCAATACAATTCTGTGCTTCCAACTTTGTGGCAACAGTTTGGGGAAGGCCCTTTCCTGTTTCAGCATGACAATGGCCCCATGCACAAAGCGAGGTCCATACAGAAATGGTTTGGCAATATCGGTGTAGAAGAACATGACTGGCCTGAATAGAGCCCTGACCTCAACCCCATCGAACACCTTTAGGATGAATTGGAATGCCGACTGCGAGCCAGACCTAATCGCCCAACATCAGTGCTCGACCTCACTAATGCTCTTGTGGCTGATTGGAAGCAATTCCCGCAGCAACGTTCCAACATCTAGTGGAAAGCCTTTCCAGAAGAGTGGAGGCTGCTATAGCAGCAAAGGGGGGGGGGGGGGACCAACTCCATATTAATGTCCATGATTTTGTAATGAGACGTTGGACGAGCAGGTGTCTACATACTTTTGGCCACGTCGTGTATGTGCTAATCCCTGCCAATTTTGATGTCTTTGTCCATGCAACAAATGTCATACCAAACAATCTACCACGTGAACCAGGCCGAAATGGCTGGTTGGGGACTTTGAATTGGCAATGGAGGCAAAGGGGTTGTTTTCAAAAGACAAGGAGGTTAAAACTAGTCAAAACAGTCTTGTGGCTCAAAATGATTGACAGATAGCCTCACACATGATGACAAAGCCTCGCTCCACCGAGGCTAAGCAGACAGCACAAGGACAAACAGTGGCTGTGTGCGTGCATGCGTGTGTGCACATGTTTAACATAATGATGCAGAGGAAGTGACCTCACCCCTTCTCCCTTTCCCACTTCCTTACCCAAATCCTCCACTTTCACAAAATACTCATCATGTTCCAGAAGCCAAAACAAACCACAAAAGGACTGCACAATGTAAATGACACTATTGTTGCGCTGGAGAGAATACATCGTACATACTGACGAGAATGTTAAATAAATATGGACTGTGTAGGTTAGAATATCTTTTGTAATCAGGACCCATGAGAGCGAAGTTGTCCTGTTTTTATGTATTCCATGAGAGGTGGTATATTTGCCGTAGAGCCGAGGTCGGGAAGTGTATTTCGTATGTGTCATATCTGTAAAACCAGGCAAGGTAAGGAGAGGGTTGGACTTGGATGTATTGGCGGTTCATGTGCGGGCCAATCAACTCCCCTCGCCCACTGCCTTGATGCACTCCAGCCTTGACAGGGAGAGGAGATGAAAAGATTCTGTTGAGACATTGCTTACGAGAGTAGAGAAAGTTAGTAAGCAATGTGTGGAGTTGGCTTTGGATGCCATAGGCAGAGAGTTTGGAGAGCAAGGCGGGATGCCAGACTGTATCAAAAGCACGAGATACGTCCAAAGAGACGGCCCTGAACTCGTATCTGACATTGAGAGCCTCCATCCATTGTTGGCTGAGTTGAAGCAACATGTCCAAGGTGGAGTGACTCGGTCTGAATCCAAATTGATGATCTGAGATGAGGTTGTTAGAGAAAAGTAAGGATTTAATATCAAGTGTGATGATGGATTCCATGACCTTGCTGATGACTGGAAGTTACCCGATTGCTCTGTAGTTGATGAGAAGTTTATGCACCTTATTATGTAACTAGTTGGTCCACTGGACCAAATTTTCATTTGTCTTCACAGCCTTGTTGCATACCCACCTGATGCACTGCTTGAGCATTAGCTTGCCTTTTACCAAGCCTTGTGCTTTGGCCAGCACAGATAGTATATGTTCATTATTATAATTGCCATATGATACGACTATTATTGCTTATTTGCAATTGTAATTCCAGAAAAGGTATTGTCATCGTGCACCGTCCATCCGTCTCATATTTTAACTTCTCCAGCCAAACCGCTGGGCCAATTCAGCTGAAATTTGGCAGCATTGTTCCACTCCTCACTGGTAACGAGGATTGCAAAGCTTGTTACAGTCCCGTGACTTTAAGTAGGTCAAAATGGCCGACTTAGTAAATTTCTTCAAAAATCTTCTTCTCCAGACCCACCAGTCAGAATGCTACCAAATTTGGGTTACATGAGGACAGGGTCCTGATGTTAAATTGTGGAAGCCATGCCGATCACGTAACCGGAGGTGTGTGAAAATGGCGGTCATGTAAATTCCTTCAAAATCTTCTCCAGATCCACCAGTCAGAATGGCACTAAATTTGGGTTACATTAGGCCAAGGTATTTCCATCCTCCCAGCAAGACATTCTTCCACTTACAGCCACTCTTTGCTTTCTATCATGAAGTTAGTTTGCAATCCAATTAGTGAACTGACCAGCCACTCGACAAGCCCTCACTTTGGTTAACAACCTCTGAAGTGGTACCTTATCAAATGCCTTCTTGGAGTCTAGATATACTATGTCTACTGCCTTTCCCTCATCCACCCAATCAGACACTGTTTCAAAGATTTGTTAGACAGGAACTATGGTCCTCAATTAATGTCTCAAACACCTTCCCCACAACTGAAATCAAACTAACAGGTTGATAGTTTCCCAATTCTTCTCTGGATCCTTTCTTAAATAGTGGTGTTATATTTGCTACTCTCCAATCCTCTGGTACCTGTCCTGATTCCAGTGAACTATTGAAAATATCCATTAACATCTCGCTTATCCGCTCAGCCACCTCCATCAATACTCTCTGGTGCATATTATCTGGCCCCGGAGCCTTATCTGCTCTTAGATTACTGAGCTGTTACTTTACTTCCTCCACTCCAACCTGAATCTTCTGTAATATAAAAGCCCTTTCTCACCTACTTGATGGATACTCTCAGCTATTGGCAATTCTCCTGACTGTTCTTGTGTAAAAGTTGAAGCAAGACACCTGTTTAATAAGCCTGCCATCTCACTTTCATCACTAACCACTCTCCCGGTGTGATTCCTCAATGGGCCCACACTGGTCCTCACAACGTGTTATTTTCCCCTGATTTACTGACAGAATTCCTTGCTATTTGTATATAATATTCTTAGCCAGATCCTTCTCGTACTCTCTTTTAGCTTGCCGAGTTATTTTCTTAACTTGCTTCTGTTTACTCCGATAGTGACATAAATCTAACTCCAGTCCTGTTATTTTAGACCTAACGGTCAGGGTAGATGATCCGATATGTGTTTTACCCTTCCTTCAATGTCCCTAACTCCCGATCCTTCAAAACTGCACAGAACTCTGTCTACGAGCCTTCCTGCACAATAAGGAATTGACATATTTAATACTCATCACCCACAAAAACCTCCTCCCAGACCTCATTCCGACCAATCACTCTTGCTGTACACTCACCACTGCCTGCACTCACTGCACATTCACCACTGCCTGCACTCATTGCACCCTCCACACTGCCAACACCCTCACCAGTGCCTACACCCTCTCCGCTGCCTGCACTTGCTTTACCCTCACCATGACCTGTTTCTGCTGCACACTCACCACCGACTGCTCCTGCTGCACCCTCACCACCTCCTGCTTCCGCTGCACCCTCACAACCTCCTGCTTCCGCTGCACCCTCAAAACCTCCTGCTTCCGCTGCACCCTCACCATGGCCTACTTCCGCTGCACCCTCACCACCGCCTGCTTCCGCTGCACCCTCACCACCGCCTGCTTCCGCTGCACCCTCACCACCGCCTGCTTCCGCTGCACCCTCACCACCGCCTGCTTCCGCTGCACCCTCACCACCGCCTGCTTCCGCTGCAACCTCACCACCGCCTGCTTCCGCTGCACCCTCACCACCGCCTGCTTCCGCTGCACCCTCACCACTGCCTGGTCCCGCTACACCGCATGGTCCTGCTGCACCCACAGCACCACCTGGTTCCCCTGCACCGCCTGATCCGGCTGCACCCACAGCACCGCCTGATCCAGCCGCACCCACAGCACTGCCTGATCCGGCCGCACCCACAGCACCGCCTGATCCGGCCGCACCCACAGCACCGCCTGATCCGGCCGCACCCACAGCACCGCCTGATCCGGCCGCACCCACAGCACCGCCTGATCTGGCCGCACCCACGCCGCCGTGTGCTCCCGCCGCGCCGTCACCACTGGTTGCTCCCGCCGCGCCGTCACCACTGGTTGCTCCCGCCGCGCCGTCACCACTGGTTGCTCCCGCCGCGCCGTCACCACTGGTTGCTCCCGCCGCGCCGTCACCACTGGTTGCTCCCGCCGCGCCGTCACCACTGGTTGCTCCCGCCGCGCCGTCACCACTGGTTGCTCCCGCCGCGCCGTCACCACTGGTTGCTCCCGCCGCGCCGTCACCACTGGTTGCTCCCGCCGCGCCGTCACCACTGGTTGCTCCCGCCGCGCCGTCACCTCTGGTTGCTCCCGCCGCACACACATCACTGCGTGCACCATACTGCATGTAGTTATGGGCTTGGAAGGACGCAGGCTTGTAGGAGATGTGGGGGAGGATACTGACACGGAGGGTTTGACACTAAAATAACAATAATGGGATTTGATTGTAGAGTGCAGACAACCTCTGTGAACTGGACTTCTCAAGATTACCATTTTTAACATTCTGAGCTAAATATCATGGGATGGGTTCATGGTTGGAATTTTGGTTCAAGGCACGAAGAAATGTCGTGCTGTTGGAACCGCAGGGTGGATGACAGATCAAGTGCTTTGGTTGGGGACGGGGTTGCAAATTGTACATTATGTAGAAGAAGAATAGGATTAGATTGTCAAGAAGAAGAACAGATGGGGTGCTGATTGCAGAGAAATAAGGGAAATGAGGCATTTTAATAATTTTTCAGAAACTTTTAAAGGAAGAAGCATTTTCTTCACTAAAGATATTGAGAAAATGATAGAGGAAAAGGGAGATGTACAGGGAGTACAAGGCAGAATAAGATCGTGTTTTGCTGTGAAAGTTTTTTGGGGGGGGGAGTTTTTTTTAAATTTTCTTTTTTTTAAGCGAAGGGGAATAGGAAAGCATTAAAAGGGCAGAAAGGACAAAAATTGTCAGAAAAAAAAAGAGAAACGTAACGACAACACCGAGACGATTAAATTCCGGCTGTCCGAGAAGGTCTAGGCTGAAAGAAAAAGAAAAATTCAACTCTCGACAACAAGGTACGATTTACCATGGAAAATTGTTGATAATACAAACACACACGGACGAAAATAACTGAAAACCAGAGTTGGTGTCAAAGCCACCCAATGCTCGCCTGTTTATACATTTATCGTTTTTAAAAGACTAGTCTAATAATATTTTTTAAAGATGAGTCTAATAATATTTTTTATAAAGCATTGCAGTGCAGTCTGATCCAAATAATTTTAAAGCAATATATGTATTTGTATATTGTAATCAGTAAAAAAGTGTGGTAGATAAAAACATTAGAAAGGAAACTAGAAGGATGCAAAAATATTATTAATACAATGCTGAAAATGGAAAGTGACATCCAGAAAGCAGATCATGTTATAGTGGCAGCATTATTAATGAATAAGTCGAACTACCATGCATTAGCATTATTATTTGTAATTATGATGGCATCACAATTATAACAGTGCATGTGCAATGGTATTTATCAACATTATGCAATAATACATTACCGACTTGCCTTGCCATGAGAAATGCATCTAAAAGAAAAAGTAATATGTACTGTTTTGACTTCACAAATATTGAGTCTCTGAAAAAGGTGCACCAACAAAATTTATTTCATTTGGACTTCATTGCATCCCGAGTACACATATTAAATGAATGGCAAGCGTCTAGTAGAAACAGGTGAGCATTGGGTGGCTTTGACACCATCTTAGGTTGAAATTAAAAAAAATTTTTAATTATTTGTTAATTTCAACTTCACTACACCAATAGTATACCCCAAAGGAACCTCCATGCCAAATATCAGCATCTGAGTACACATATTAAATGAATGGCAGGCTTCCAAATAACTTGCACTAAAAACTTTAACGTTGATGTGCTACAAAAAAGTTAAGCTGAAAACAGGTCAAAAATTCAAAATTTAAAACATTTGAAAATATTTTTTTATTTCAACTTCACGACATCAATAATAAACCCCAAGGGAACCTCCATGCCAAACATCAGCATCCTAGTACACATAATAAATGAATGGCAAGCTTCTAAATAACTTGCACCAAAAACTTTAACATTTTCACGCTGACGCTCACGCTCACGCCAGGGGTATCGCTATAGCTCTCTGTTCTTCGAACAGACGAGCTAAAAACGACGGATCTGGTTCGGAAAACAACTTTGAATGAATTAGGTGGAAGGAGCAGCTGTGAAAACGACCTTCTCGTGGAACAAACTCGATTTGCCAAACCAGAAAGCTAAAAGGGTTTTAAAAGGTGTAAGGGTCTAAAGGGGTCTAAAGTATTGAAGAGGTTTGAAAAGGACTAAAAAGGTCTAAACTCGAAAGAGTCTATAAGAGTTTAAAGGCCATAAGGGGTCTAAATGGTCGATGAGATCTAAGGCATCTAAAGGGTGCCTAAGGCATCTTAGGCATCTATAGTGTTGAAATGGTATTATGTCTAAAGAGTGGAAAGGTCAAAAGGGTCTAAAGGTGTAAGGGGTCTATTAGAGTCTGAAGGGTCAGAAGGGGTCTCAAGGTCTGTGGGCTGAGTCTAAAGGGTATGTTCCGAAGTAGTTAGATTTAAAGGATATAAAGGTCGAAATGGTTTTAATTGGTCTAAGGGGGTTTTAAAGGTTCAAAACTCTAAATGGTCAAGGGGTCTAAACATTCTAATGGGTCTAGAGGGTCTAAACTGTAAAGTGTCTAAAGGGGTCTGAATGGTCTTAAGGTGTTGAATCGTCAACAGGGTTTATGGAGACTAAAGGTTCAAAGGGTACATTCCAATACTAGTTGGGGTCTAAAGGGTCTATCGGGTCTTAAGTGTCGAAAGTGTCTTAAAAGGTGAAATGACTAAAAGGGACTAAAATAAGGACTAAAAGGACTGCTTACACACACACACACACACACACACACACACACACACACACACACACACACACACACACACACACACACACACACACACACACACACACACACTCTCTCTCTCTGGCCTCCTCTCTCCCTTTCTTTCAAGAAGGCAAGAGAGCATTCATGACATGATGAGGTAATTGAGAGTTTGAATTAAATTATGATTAAGATCAAATTAAATTAAGAGGGTAATATTAAACAATGAAAAAGCATTATTTTTAAAATTAAATTCACAATCTCGTGAGGTTTCTCGTGAGAAAGAAGAAAAAAAAAAGGATGATGGAATCTCGTGATATGTGATGGACATACAAACATCAATTACATTTTGAGTTAGTTAATTATCTCACCACCTGGATGGAAATTTTTTTTTTTTAAAGGGATTGGTTAGTTTTTGCGCATCGACATCATGAATCTTCATGCCAAGTTTCAAAACGATCCATTGAGCTGCCTTGGAGTAGTCGGGGTGGGGGAACGAAAAATTGTTAATTTTTCTAACTACCTGACTGAATGAAAGAGACATCATAATGGCTTTAACAGATCATCTCGACTCCGTAATGGATGAGCTAATTATTACTCATGACTTTTATATGACTCGTTTTTCAACTGGTTGTGTAAATCAGCCTGTCTTGCTACGGTTCATTTTGAACTACTCTTCTACATCTGGCTCATGTAATTATCCAATGCCTTCACTGAAGCACATGGTGGTCCATACTCATAAAATGATGATGGTTTTCCTTTTTTGCAGGTCAGTAAGCAGTGATTGTTCACACTGAACATCCCATCATGTATCGAGAGAATCTTATGGCGAAACAGTTCAGTGCACTCGTTGGTCCGCACTAGCTGTTCCACACGAGTGAGTAAAACAATGGGAAAAAGTCCAGACTAACTAATCCGTAGTAACAAGTCTGCACTAGCTGGCTGGTCCACATTAGCTAGCACAAGAAAATGAGAATATTCGACACTTGCTATTCCATACTCGTTCATAAAATAAAGTGGGAATACTCCGTACTAGCTAATCCACACTGGCTGGTCTGCACGAGTAGTACTAGTACTAGTGGCAAAGTTAGTTTTCACTAGCAAGTGCTCGTCCACAGTAAATCAGTGGGAATAGTCTTTGCTGGTTAGTCTGTACTCAATAATGCAAGATAGTTTGTTTTTGCCAGTTCAGAATAGCTAGTCCCCACAAGTCCAAACTGTACTTACTGGTCCAAAATAATTAAGACCGTACTAGTTAGTCAAACAGTTGGAATTGTGCAAACTTGCTGGCCCACACTAGCCTGTAAAACAAAGTGGGAATTGTCCAGGCTAGTTACTCTGCATTATTTAGTAAAGATTGTGCCTGTGGTTTCGGCTAGGCCCGCGGGAGAGGGGAGTGGATCAATGATATGGGCTGCATTTGGTTCTTGTGCCTGTGGACTAGGTTCTGTTTTCCTTTGTGGGTTGGCCCTGTACAAAGAGGGAGGGAGTGAGTGAGGTGAGGTTAGGAATGAGTGTCTTGAGGGTAGGGGTGAGGAGTCAAGTGTGGAGGGACAGCCAAAGGGTGGGGAGGTGGGGAGCAAGTGGAGAGACAATGGTGAGTGTGTGTGCACATACACAAGATTATGACAACAGGCAAGGGGAGTGGGTCCAGCAGGTCAGCCCAGGCAGCACCACTGATTGATGAGCAAAGCAGCTCAAACAGATCAAAATGGTACAAGCTCTGCCAGGTGGGCAGCGGTTCAGAAGAGAGGTTTGGCGAGGTCGTTTGAATGTGGGACTAATGGGGGGGAGGGGAGGGGGGAGAGGAGTCGATGTGGTGGAGATGATGCAGAGAAGGATGTTGGAAGTGTTGTGTGTGCAGGAGACCAATTGGAAAGGAGACAGAGCGAGAGGTTGGAAGGAGCATACAAGCTGTTGCATGCAGGTGGGGATGGAAGGAGTATTGGCATGGGAATAATAGCATTTGAAGAGATCAGCAAGTCGGTGGTCAGAGTGGAAAGATGGAAGGGACGGATAGTTATGGGATGAGTGGTGATGCAGAGGCAAATGGTTTGTGTTATGTCGGTATATGGGCCACAAACGGGAAGGACTGGGGCAAAGAAGCAGGAATTCAGCAATGCACTGGAATGGTTGAGCTGGATGTTATGCTGTGCATTGCAGGGGACCTTAACGTGCAAATGGGATTTGCAGAGCCGGAGGAAGAAGAATGTGTTGGTAAATTTGGTTGTGGAATGAGGAATTAGACAGGGCTATGAGCTGGTGGCGAGGAATGAGATGGCCATAGCTGGTTCATTCTTTCAAAAGTGGGAAAGTCACAATATTACTGATGAGAGTGGACAACATACAACAGAACTGGATTTTGTGGTGGTAAGGAAGTGACAGTTGTGGAGGGTTGAGGATTGTAAGGCAGTGGTGGGAGAGCATGTTACCACCCAGTACAAACCTGTGTTGTTTGTGGTATGGATGGAAAAAAGGAGGGAGATTAAGAACAGGGGTCAGAAGATTATTAAGTGGGGGAAGTGTTGGGGAAACATCATTGTTGAGTACAATGAGAGGTTGAGGGATAGGAATGAGCAACTTAGTGAAGAAGCAGAATGTTTGGAGGAGGAATGAAAGAAGTTCAGGGAGGCATTTATGGGAAATGCAGAAGTTTTGTGTGGAAGGACATAAAGAAAGGGTGCATCGTCAACGGATAGAAACCAGGTATGGAGGACGGAGAAGGTAGTGAAGGCAGTTGGTGAAAAGAAGGAGGTTTGGAAGAGGACAGAGAAGATCAATGATAGGGGGAGACAGTCAGATGCGGGTTTGCCACACCTATATGGGCAGAAAAAAAAACCAGCAGCAAGAAGAGCAGTAGATAAGGTGAGGAATAATATGGAAGAGGTGTACAACAAGTTGGTAGAGGATGGTGGGAGGAAGACTATATAAATTGGCTCGTGACAGGGATGAGGATGGCAAGGACATGAAGGGGGATGGGGGGGCAGTGATTAAGGATGGTGGCAGTAGGCTAGTGACAGAGGAGGGCAGTTTTGAAGGTGTGGGAAGGGTATTTCGATGATCTGTTGAACCGGAAAGGAAGCAACAGCGAGCTGGAGCGACCGTATTATGTAGAGGGGAAAGTGGAGTTGGTGAAGATCACGGGAGGAAGTGGGGACAGCATTGATAAGGTGTGTACAGGGATGATAATTGCAGCGGAAGGAGTCGTAGTCAGCTGGACGTAGAGGCTGTTGAACATATGTTTGAGAGAGGGTTCGATGCCAGAGGATTGGAGGATGGTTAATTGTGCCAATATAGAATGGGAAGGGCGATGTTCAAGATTCAGGGAAGTACAGGGGCATTACACTCCAAAGTCATGCAATGAAGATGCTGGAGAGGATTCTGGATGGGAGGATAAGGAAGATGGTGGAGATGGAGATCGGAGAAGAGCAGCAGGGGTTTAGAAAGGGTAGGGGGGTGATGGATGGGATGTTCATGCTGAGACAGCTGGTAGAGAAGATGTTGGAGGTGCAAGGTGAGATGGCACTGGGATTTGTGGATCTGGAGAAGGCCAACAACACTTTCCTGAGAAAAATGGTGTTTGTGAATATGAGATAGATGGGAGTGCTGGAAACAGAAGTTATGGTTGGTGGAAAGGATGTTCAAGGGAATGAAGGTCAGAACTGACCACAACTTGGTCAGTATGATTGCAGGAGTGAAGAGGGGGGATATAAAGAGGATGGATGAATTGAGGAAGGAGAATGGTGTGCATATGGGTTTGCGGGGAGATTGGTGAAATGCTGGCTGAGATGTGCTGGACACTTGGTGTGGATGGGGGAAGAAAGAATGGCAAAGAGAGCGGATGGGTTGTGGGAGCAAGGGAGGAGGAAAAAGAGGTAGACCACGGTTGAGATGGGAGGATTATGTGAGGAGGGATATCCATAAGGTAGGGGTGTTTAGAGAGTTGGCTGAGGACAGAGGGAGGTGGAGGAGTATCGTCATCAAGGCAGGGCAGAAGCTTGGTGCCATCAGACCTTACCCCTTATAAAGGGAAGAGGAGGAGGAGAAAAAGATTTAGTCAAACAAAGTGGCAATAGTTAGTACAGCAATAGTCAATAAAATCATCATCGTAATAGTTAGTCCTACATTAGTCAATAAAATAATCATTGCAATAGTAAGTCTTACAATAGTCAATAAAATAATTGTGGGAATAGTTGGAATAGTAAAATAAACTGGAAATAGTCTGCACTAGTTCGTAGAACAGTGGGAGAGTCTGTTGTGAAAATAGTCCGCTCGCATACTTCTCATTGCAAATACGCATTTAATGTTCCAGTTCACCATAAATGAATGAATGAGAAAACTCATAATTATTTTCCAGAATCAATTTGATCTCATTGCAAATTTCTCAAAATATCTAAAATATGTCGGATGCATGCCAGGTCTTTATGATTGGTATAAATGTGTCGAAGAGGCACTTACATTAGGCATTCAACAGGTTCTTCAAATGGAATACTCACAATCTATATGATGGATGCTTCCAAAAAAATATGACCGCATGTCCTGAAATTCACCTGGATCAGGAGCAACAGTCACTCCGCAGACCCACCTTCGATGCTGATTTTTTTTAATGCCATGAACAAACGTTGGTACATCACGGGTGATGAAGGTTGTGGTCAACTTTCATCAAAATCGTGTGTGTAGTTTCAGAGAAGAAAGCCATTTTTTTTTGGGGGGGGGGGGTGGTCAAAAAACTCCCCAAGACCACTTTTATGAATGTGGATTTTGATGCAGTGAATACACCTTCGTTACACATCAGATATGAAGCTTCCATCCATCCATTGGGACCATACTCTGTGCAGAGCATTGGTGCTGCCAAAGCAGTCTACTTGGCGATTGGGTACAATCCTGGACGGGTCACCACTGCGACACAGGATACCAGCAAGCTGGTACTCATTTTGCCAACCTCAGAAGGATGACAGACCGAGTCAACCCCACCTGGTATTAATCCAACAGCCAAGGGGGATTTGAACTCGGTATCCTGGGATCCCAAGCCCACAACCCAAACCATTAAGCCAGCACCAGGCATATATATATATATATATATATATATATATATATATATATATATATATATATATATATATATATATATATATATATATATATATATATATATATATATATATATATATATATTTTGTTGCGAGTTCGCGCCCGCCGGCGTGCGATCGGCCACGTAACTCGAATCGCGACCACGTCACCCACCGGAACGGACAATTCAATCGTGATCCTCCGGGAACTACCGCTCGGAGCCAGTCACGGGTGGGAGTTTAACCTCACCACAACTCAGTCCGCATTCTACCCGCGCGAAATAGGGTCCGATCGCCGAATGGTCGATTTACCTAAGTACCTGCGCGAGTAGCGTACCGAGGAGTTGTACCACGCCACAGGTCGACTCCGGACACGAACCGCTTAAGCGGCTCGTTCTGTGCTGCAGAGATAACCGAGCGGAGTTATTGTCGACCTCAACGGTTCAGATTATTACCGGGCGTGTTAAACCCACTATCAATCCCTTACGTGATGCAAGATGGAGATTCAATAAAAGGAAGGAGACGAAGCAAAGCAGGAAACAGTTCAACAAGCAATGCACATTTATTACGGAAACAAGGAAGGCATGTATATTACAGTCAAGACAAAATGCAACAAATAAGTCAAGACAAAAGCAATACGACCGAATAAAAGGGCAATTATTTACAACACTTATACAGTTCTACTTGTCGGGACTCGGCGCCACATCACTCATTCCAAAAAGCAAAGGAAAGAAAGCCACCCTCACAGGCAAGGAGGCAGACAGGTCCGTGGACCAAATGTGCGTGGAACCTGGAGGAGCGGCCAGGTCCACGAGACCGAGAAGGTCTTACCCGCGTCCTCGTGACGCGATGGTGGGCAAGCCGCAATGTCCGTGCCGCTGCGCCCTGACTCCGTGCCCCTGGCCTGGTCGGCGAGCCCTCTCCGGCGTGCTCCGCGCAAGCAGTTTGGTTGGCACCACGTTTAGGGTGGGGGAGGAACGGGGCCCCCCGGCACTATCTCAGCGCGGATGGGGGGAAATTGCTGATGCTCAGGGAGAGGGGAATGGCTGGCTGGC